>NC_092721.1:200488505-201140471 GCF_047496885.1 Scyliorhinus torazame | reverse complement strand
ACATGGAGGGAGAATTCAGAATGTCCAAATTACCTAGCAGCACGTCTTTCGGGATTTGTGGGAGGAAACCGGAGCACCCGGAGGAAACCCACACAGACACGGGGAGAACGTGCAGACTCCGCACAGACAGTGACCCAAGCCAGGAATTGAACCTCGGACGCTGGCGCTGTGAAGCCACAGTGCTAACCACTGTGCTACCATGCTGCCCAAATCTCCTGGTGGAATGCACATCGGGACATGCCAGCCGAAACCCTGCTGAAGTCCTGACATTCATGGGAATCTCCCGGGAAGTTTAAACTTCCAGTGGGCTGATTTCCGGCTGCTGGGGAACCTCTGTAAATGTTCCTGATGCTGATCTCAGGGCAGAGACATGAGGCTTACTGCTGACTTACCATGCAAATCAGACAGTTCAATACCCAGCCTAAAAGCGGGTCATTCAACTCCGCATCACAACTGACCCTCTCTAATCAAACCCCAACCACTCAGCATTCCACCCGCCACCTCCCGATTAAACACCCCCCCCCCACCTGCTGACTAACCCCTGACCCCCCAACCATACCCCTGATCCGACCTGACTACCCTCCCCCGCCGACCTGACCTGACCCTGCAACCCAATCCAACTCCTTCCTGACCACCCAACTCCTACCCACCCCCCCCACGACTGCCCTGACTATCTTCCCCGACCCACCTGCACAACCACCCATCTACTTACCTCACCTAACCTTCCCAGTCCCTCACTAACCCATTCTCTAACCTGTTTATTAACCCACTCACGCCATTTCACTAACCCACACGCATTCATGAAAAGATTTGGACCGTGAATACGAACAAAGAACAAAGAACAAAGAAAAGTGCAGCACAGGAACAGGCCCTTCGGCCCTCCAAGCCCGTGCCAACCATGCTGCCCGACTAAACTACAATCTTCTACTCTTCCGGGGTCCGTATCCCTCTATTCTCATCCTATTCATGTATTTGTCAAGATGCCTCTTAAATGTCACTATCGTCCCTGCTTCCACCACCTCCCCCGGCAGCGAGTTCCAGGCACCCACTACCCTCTGTGTAAAAAAACCTGCCTCGTACATCTACTCTAAACCTTGCCCCTCGCATCTTAAACCTATGCCCCCTAGTAATTGACCCCTCTACCCTGGAAAAAAATCTCTGACCATCCACTCTGTCGATGCCCCTCATAATTTTGTAGACCCTCAACCTCCTTCGTGCCAGTGAGAACTCGGAGAGACTCCAGTGGTAACGAGAGTTACTATTGTAAAAAGGGAGCGTGCCCTCTCCTTCCTCGACTCGCCTAAGCCCACAGAACTTCCCTTGGAATACCTGCGCTGACCATAAGACCTTAAGACACAGGAGCAGATTTAGGCCACTCGGCCCATCGAGGCTGCTCCGCCATTCAATTATGGCTGATATTTTTCTCATCCCCATTCTCCTGCCTTCGGCCCATAACCCCTGATCTCCTTATTGATCAAGGACCCTGTGTCTTAAAGACACTCGGTGATTTGCTTCTGCCGGGCTTGGGAGATCCCAGAAGAAATGGACAGTATCGTCATGTTGACCAAACCCTCATGGGAACTGGTCACATGCCCCAGCATTGGAAGACGGAAGCCAGTGTTTCAGGTCAATGACTGTTTATGCCCAAAATGTTGATTCTGGGCAGAATGTTTGGAGACTGCTTGGGAGGTGGGGGCTGGGTGGACGGTGGGGGTTGGTTGGGGGGGGGGGGCGTGTTGCAGGGGGCATGGAAGAGATGTGGAGTGGTGTGGGGTTGGAAACTGGCATCAGAAGGGAACCCCGATGCGCCCTTGCTTCCGGCGTGTTCCCAATGGCGGGAACATTGGCAGCTTGGCATCCTGTCAACTGGAGGTGAGATATCATTTTTGTTTAAGAAAATATTTTATTAAGGCATTATAATTTTGACATTTTAAACAAAGAGATCCAACACATACAAAAAACCCACAATAACAGCCCCCCCCCTCAAGCATAAACCCTAACTATCATGGTCCATGTACCTACTCCATCCCACGGTTCATTAGATTCCCTACCATTATTCGTCGCTTCCATGGCACCCCCCCCCCCCCCCCCCCCCCCCCCACTGCTGACGGTCAGTTTTCATTAAAGAAGTCGATGAACGCTGCCACGTCTGAGCGAACCCCTGTAATGAACCCCTTAAGGCAAACTTAATTTTCTCTCGCCTGAGAAACCCTGCCATGTCACAGGCCCACACCCCCGACTTTGGAGGCTTCTAGTCCCTCCATCCCAGCAAAATCCGTCTCCGGGCCACCAGGGAGGCAAAGGCCAAAACATCGGCCTATCTCCCCCCGAGCTCCCGGATCTTCCGGCACTCCAAATATTGCCACCTCTGGGCTCAGAGTCACCCTCCCTTCCAGGACCTCTGACATGACATCTGAGAATGCCTGCCAAAATCCCCTCAGCTTCGGACACGCCCAGAACATATGTACCTGCTTCGCAGGACTTTCCCCCCACCCGCCCACACCTGTCCTCCACCTCCTCAAAAAACCTACTCATCCGGGCCACAGTCATATGAGCCCTGTGGACCACCTTGGCTCAGCCTGGCACACAACGAGGATGCATTGACTCTCCTCAGGGCCTTCTCCCATAGCTCAACTTCAAACTCCCCTCCCAACTCTTCCTCCCACTTCCTTTTCACCTCCCCAATTGGGACCCCTTCCCACTCCATCAGCCCCTTGTATATTTCCGAGACCCTCCCCTCCCCAACCCTGTTTTAGACATCACCTTATCCTATAGCCCCTTTAGTGGGAGGCGAGGAAGCCCGGGACCTGCCTCCGGACAAAATCCCGCACTTGTGAGTAGCGGAACCCACCCCCCCCGTCAACTCAAACTCCTCCTCTAGCTCCTCCAAACTGGGGCAACCCTCCTCAATGAAAAGATCTCCAAATCTCTCAATCCCTGCCCGCTGCCACCTCCTAAAACCCGCCTCCAGCCCCGAGCAAGTGGTTGTCACATATCGGTGACCACACCGACGCCCCCTCCAGTCTCATGTGCTGCCTCCATTGCCCCCACACCCTCAAATCTGCCACTACCACTGGGCTTGTCGAGTACCGAGCCGGTGAGAACGGCAAAAGTTCCGTTAACAAAGCCTCCAGACATGTGCCCTCACAGGACGCCGCCTCCACTCGCTCCCACACCAACCCCTCCCACATTTCCCACTTCCTAACCATTGCTATAATAGCCGCCCAGTAATAGTTAATAAAGTTCGGAAGGGTCAACCCCTCCCCGCCTCGCGACCCCGCTCGAGCAGGATCTTCTTCACCCTCGAGGCTCTCCCGGCCCAAATAACGGCATCTCCCCCAATCTCTCCTACCCCTTGCCTGGATCGCGAAGACCTCGCTCTTGCCCACATTTGGTTTGTAACCTGAGAACCGACCAAATTCCTCCAATATTCCCATAATTCCTGCAATCCCCCTCAACGGGTCCGTTATGTAGAGGAGCAAATCGTCTGCATGGAGCGAGACCCGATGTTCCACCCCCTACTCTCACTATCCCCCGCCAAATGTTCGATGCCCTCAGCGCCATTGCCAAAGGCTCTATGGCCAGGGCAAACTGTACTGGGAAAGTGGACACCTCTGTCTCATTCCCCGACACAGGCTAAAATATTCCGATTGCACCCGATTTGTCCTGACGTTTTCCGCCGGTGCCTGATATAGCAACTGGACCCAATTCACAAATCCCTGCCCGAACCCAAACTTTCCCAGGATCTCCCACAGATATTTCCACTCCATCCGATCAAAGGCCTTTTCTGCACTTCGACCTCGCGCCCCTCCGCAGGCATCATTATTACATGAGGAGCTGCCTAATATTGGACGTCAGTGTCGTCCCTTAACAGATCCCGTCTGGTCCTCCCCTATTACCCCCGGAACACAATCCTCTATGCGCATGGCCAAGATCTTTGCCAGCAATTTTGCATCTACATTTAACAGGGAGATTGGCCTGAACGACCCACAGCTCTCTGATCCTTATCCCGCTTCAAAATAAGGGAAATCCATGCCTGTGATAATGCCAGGGGGAGCACGCCCAGCTCCTTTGACTCATTGAAAGCCTTTACCAAAAGCGGCCCGAACAACCCAGAATTTCTTTTCTAGAACTCCACCAGGTATCCGTCTGTCCTGATTGCATTGCCCCCAACCCGTCTATAACCTCCCTGAGCCCAACTGGGGCTCCCAGATCCTCCACCAACTCCTCATCTATCCTCGGGAACTCCAGCCCTCAAAAGTCGATCCATACCCTCCTCCCCGGCTGGGGGTTCCGATTTATACAATTTACTGTAAAACTCCCAACACACATCATTCGCCCCCGCCGGATTCAGAATCACCTTCCCCCCTGAATCCCTCATTTTCCCAATCTCTCTCGCCACCTCCTGTTTCCTCAGCTGGTGCGCCAGCATCCTGCTGGTTTTTTCTCCATATTCGTACACCGCCCCCCTTACCCTCCTCACCTGTCCCTCCACCTTACCTGTGGACAGGTGCCCAAATTCCAGCTGCAGTCTCTGACGCTCCTTCAGAAGCCCGTCATCCGGAGACTCCGCGTACTTCCTATCCACCTGTAACGTTTCGCCTACCAGTCTGTCCAACTCCACCCGCTCAGCCTTCTCCTTATGGGCCCGAATTGAGACGGGCTCTCCCCTAATAACCACCTTCAGTGCCTCCCTAACCAGCCCCGCCGAAACCTCACCATTGATCCTTATGTATCCCCGAATGGCCTCTCTCATCCGCTCGCACGCCTCCTCCTCCGCTAGCAGCCCCACATCCAACCTCCGTTGTGGGCACAGGGCCTTTCCTTTGCTAACTTGCAGGTCTACTCAGTGCGGGCGTGGGTCTGACACCACTATTGCTGAATATTCAGCATCTACCACCTCAGCCAGCAGTGTTTTGTCCATCATGAAAAAGTCTATCCGGGAATACACCTTATGCACATGGGAGTAGAACGAATACTCCTTACTCCTCGGCCTCCCATGTGCTCCATGAACCCCGGAGCTCCTTCACCATAGCTGATATCTTCCCAGACCTAGGACTCGACCAGTCCAACCTTGGATCAAGGACCGTGTTGAAATCTCCCCCCATAAGCAGTTGATGTGAATCTAGGTCCGGAATCTTCCCCAGTAACCGTCTCACAAACCCCAAACTAATAGGGGAGGACCAGATGGGATTGTTAAGGGATCCCAGTTCGGGGCATATATATTTACCAGTACCACGGCCATTCCCTCCAGCTTCCCACTAACCATAACGTAGCTACACCCCGGGTCCGCTTTTATATTCCCCACCTCGAATGCCACCTGCTTATGAACCAAGATCGCCACCCCCCTCGTTTTAAAGTCCAGCCCCGAGTGGAAGATCTGTCCAACCCATCCCTTCCTTAATCTAATCTGGTCCTCCACCTTCAGATGTGTCTCCTGCACCATGGCCACGTCTACCTTCAGTTGCCTCAGGTGGACGAACTCACAGGTCCTTTTGATTGGCCAATTCAGTCCCCAAACGTTCCACATGATCAGCCTGGTCAGGGGGGCACCCCGCACCCCTCCCCTGCCGATCAGCCATAACCTCTCCTACGCCAGCCTTCAGCCAATGTCCCGCACCTCCCCTGGCCCGCCCTCGGGTTGCCACCGTCATCAACCCTCCTCCTCCTCCACTTTGAAAGTTGCCTCCCCGTCAGCAGTATTATCAGGCGCTGGAATCTGGTGACTTCATTTGAAGCCTACTTGTGACAATAAGTGATTTTCTTTCTATTATCCCCCCCCCCCCCAAATTATCTTCAGCTCACCCCCCACTGTGCTTCCATGACTACCCCACCCAGCTGGCCTGGCAGCACCCGCCCATGGCGCCTAGCGTCCTACCCCCCAATGATTCCCCTCCCCCCGCTCTTCGTGCAAACAGTCGAAACAAAGGAAAGGAGTAAAAAACAAACAAAACAATCCCTCCCAAGGTCTGAACACAGAGACCCACCCCTCATCCCTTACCAAAGAACTGTAAACCAGCCTGACCCCAAAAACCAGAAAACCGGAAAAACCGAAGAAACCCGAACACCAAAAACCAAAGTTTTTCACATTACAGTACATGCACTCCACTTCTCCCCCATCAAGGTTCAAGGTCCTCCTCCTCCTGCCAGTCCATTCTCTTTCATAAAGTCCACTGCCTCCTCCGCCGAGCCAAAGTACAACTCTCGGCCCGCATAGGTCACCCATAGGCGAGTCGGGTACAGTAGTTCAAACATTACACCCTTCTTGTAAAGGGCCGACTTGACCTTATTAAAGCATGCCCTCCTCTTCGCGAGCTCTGCCCCCAGGTCCTGATACATACGGATCTCAGAACCTTCCCAGTTGCATCGCCTAGTCTGCCTGGTCCACCTCATGATATGTTCCTTATCCAGGAACCAATGCAACCGTACCATCATCGCCCTCGGCGGCTCGCCCCCCCCTGGGGCTTGCGCAAAGTGATGGAAGGGCTCAATCAACAGTGCTTATCAATTGACACTCAGCAATAACCTGCTCACAGATGTTCAGTTTGCGTTCCGCCAGGGTCACTCAGCTCCTGACCTCGTTACAGCCTTGGTTCAAACATGGAGAAAAGAGCTGAATGCCAGAGGTGAGGTGAGAGTGACCGTCCTTGACATCAAGGGAGCATTTGACCGAGGCATTCAGGCAATGAGCATCTCCAACGAGAAAGAACAGACCCAACCATCGCCTCTTGACAATCAATGGCATTACCATTGCTGAATCCAACACCCTGGGCTTACCATTGACCAGAAACTGAACTGGACTAGCCATCGACAGGGCGGCACAGTAGCACAGTTGTTAGCACTGTTGCTTCACAGCGCCAGGGTCCCAGGTTCGATTCCCGGCTTGGGTCACTGTCTGTGCGGAGTCTGCACGCTCTCCCCGTGTCTGTGTGGGTTTCCTCCGGGTGCTCCGGTTTCCTCCCACAAGTCCCGAAAGACGTGCTGTTAGGTGAATTGGACATTCTGAATTCTCCGTCCGTGTACCCGAACAGGCTCCGGAATGTGGCGACTAGAGGCTTTTCACAGTAACTTCATTGCAGTGTTAATGTAAGCCTACTTGCGACGCCAGTGGGAAATCGCAATGTCAAGCAGCAGGAAGAGAGAATCCTGCCGCTCGCCAACCCACGGCTGGGGGAAGCAGAGAATCCAGTCCCAGGTCTCACTCAGTGTCGTAGACTGAGGGTCCGATTCTGCGTCCGGCCGCACCCATTTACTGTCAAGCGCACCCCCCTCCCCCGCTGGCAGCAGGATTCTCCGTCCCGGCAGCCGGCCAATGGGGGTTTCCCGTGTGGGCACCTCCGAGTGTGCTTCCAGAGAAATGGAGGATCCAGCCGATGGAGAACCCAGACCTTAGACTCTGACTCGTACACAAACAAATTCACACTCACACACAGATATACACACTCATGCAATCACACATATTCATGCACTAATGTGCACAAACTCACACGTCCACATGCTAACACGCACACGTACACAAACTTTCCACTCACACACAATCTCTTGGGCAAAAATGTCATGTTTCCTCGTTGGTGGGTTTGCAGTGCTAGGTGGGTGGGTGTTGGGGGGGGGGGGGGGGGGGGAGTGGTGTGGTCCTGTAGTCAGGTGGCCTTCCCACCAGCCACCCACACTGATCAGTCAGCGGTTTTACAGTGGGTTGGGTAAGGCCGAGATTTTACTTTCCCCTCTCCCCCCCCCCTCCCTTCCCCTCCCCTCCCCCCTCCCCCCCACCTCACTCTTTCCCGAAGTGGCCAATTGATGACCATCTCAGAGCCGTTCCCCTCGAGCTTCGATTATCAGGCTGATGGCAGCAGCTCAGTTTGAGGGAAAGAAGCCCAAACAGTGGCCCTGAGCAGGCCTCAGGCTGGAGAGGGTCAGGGAGAGGGGGGGGGGGGGGGTGGCGGGGGGTCGGTGGTGCGGAGTTGGGGGGGGGGGGGGGGGGGGGGAAAGAGAAGGGCCCGCCTACATCAACGGTCCCCTTTCAAATTCGGGAGATCCTGCCAACAGGTCAGACCCCCGCGTGCACTTTGGAGTTTGATTTCCCCCCTATCTCTCCGAAACACTTGGGACATTTTTCTACACTATAGGCATCATGATGGCGTCGAGGGAGAGAAACTTTTTCCTCTGGTTGTGGAGAGTCCAGAAGCAGAGTTAGATCCTTGAAGAGGAATCTAGGAAGTACTACTTCCCACAAGGGGAATTGGGAATTTGGAACTCTCTGTCTCAATGTGTTATTGAGCCTAAAGTCAATTGAAAATTGAGAAAGACTTTTTTTTTGCTGGGGAAGGGTATTAAGGCTTATGGAACCAAGGGGGTGGATGGAGTTATGATACAGACCTGGGATTATCGAACAGAGTAGGTTTCAGAAGCTGAATGACCTCCTTCTAAGTTATAATAATAATCGCTTATTGTCACAAGTAGGCTTCAATGAAGTTACTGTCAAAAGCCCCTAGTTGCCACATTCCGGTGCCTGTTCGGGGAGGCTGGTGCGGGAATTGAACCCACGCTGCTGGCATTATTCTGTATTACAAGCCAGCTATTTAGCCCACTGTGCTAAACCAACCCCTTGCTGCACAGGGGGATGCAGTGATTGAAATGCTGTCGACCAGCCCGCATGAGAGGCTTCTCGTGCGGGCACACCGCACTCAGAGATACTTCAGCTGATACATTTCTGTCTCTTTCACTCATACAATGGTTCTCATTGAGTTTAGTGTTATGTCAAAACTGTGATTTGACTGTGGCATCATCTAGTGGTGTATTCAACACACAACACCTTTAAACCTAGATCACAAAACTAAACAGGAAGGATGTGGGGAAAGGGCAAGGGGTAAAGCTAGCAATGGGGCTAAGCACTTCATTGCCAATAAAGAACTTTTCTTTGAAGTGTCACAGTGCAGGAAACGTAGTAGCCAATTTGTGCACAGCAAGCTCCCACAAAGGGCGGCACGGTAGCACAGTGGTTAGCACGGTTGCTTCACAGCGCCTGGGACTCTGGTTCGATTCCCGGCTTGGTTCACTGTCTGGGCGGAGTCGGCATGTTCTCCCCGTGTGTGCGTGGGTTTCCTCCGGGTGCTCCGTTTTCCTCCCACAGTCCAAAGATGTGCAGTTAGGTGGATTGGCTATGCTAAATTGCCCCTTAGTGTCCAGAGATGACCCCCGAGCCAACTCCGCTGGTACCCTTTGAGTCTTACATGGCCTCCCCTCAAGTTGTACCCCGGTCTCCCTTCCAGTCTTACCCCAGGAGCCCCCGATTCCAGCCTGATGTCCCAGAGTCTTACACCAGGAGCCCCAGTTCAAGCCCGGTGAGCCCCAAGTCTTTGCCCAGGACCCCCGAGTGTTGCCTGGTGCCCCGAGCTAAATCTCGGTACCCTCTCTCCCCCCACTCCGCGAGGGCTGCCCCCACTCCGAGCTCCCCTCACAGGCGTGTTTGCCAGGTGCACACTTTTGAAAACCAGTCATACTTCGCACCGTTCTGACACCACGCTGCCGTGGATGGACTTTGTGATCGGGGAGGGGGCGGGGAATATGATTTCGACACATGGGCCGGATAATGAGATGCTAATGTATTCAAATGAGTTTCCCAATGTTCAACAGCGGGAAAGGCAGCCCGCCACTGACGGGGACGATCACAGAAAGCTTTCACGCCAACGTGAAATGTGACTTTGGACTCCTCGCGATATTTTCCACCCCCTTCGCCAATCCCGCCAGATGCGAACAGGAGCGGAAAACCCCATTCTTAGTCACACTTAACGCTGGGGATGGGGTGAATGTTTACGGTAGTGGATGAAGTGTCAATCAAGCGGGTTGTTTTACTGTAATATCCTCATGAGACCCTTGGGCCTCGTGGAAATCAGCCTATAAAGGCGGGCCCAGGCTGTGTCTGGCTAGTCAGCCTGGATACTATTGTTTGTGGTGCAGGGACCAGGCCCGTCCTCCTTGGCATGACTGATTACAACAATTCCGCTTGGACTGGCAACAAATCCTCCGGATGGGAACTGGCAGTCTGTCCGAAGTCCTCAGAAAGTACCCGGACTGTCTGGGAAAGATAAAGGGGGCTCTGACTAAAATCTACATCGACTCAGAGGCCCAGATCAAATGCTTTAGGGCCCTTTCACACTGCTGTCGGAGGTAGTTGATGAGCTGAGCTGCATGGAGAACGTGGGCATCATACACCCAGCCCAGTTCTGGGACCCTGACACCCAGTCCAGTTCTGGGACCCTGACACTGTACTACTGTGGATTTATGTAGACTAATGGGATGAAACACATCCAAACCGACCCCTATCGCTCTGTGGTAACCTAGCGGACATTATCTGTGGGTGGCACGGCAGCACAGTGGTTAGCACTGTTGCTTCACAAGCGCCAGGGTCCCAGGTTCGATTCCCAACTTGGGTCACTGTCTGTGCGGAGTCTGCACGTTCTCCGTGTCTGCGTGGGTTTCCTCCGGGTGCTCCGGTTTCCTCCCACAAGTCCCGAAAAACACGCTGTTAGGTAATTTGGACATTCTGAATTCTCCCTCTGTGTACCCGAACAGGCGCCGGAGTGTGGCGATTAGGGGCTTTTCACAGTTACTTCATTGCAGTGTTAATGGAAGCCTACTTGTGACAATACAGGTTATTATTATTAAACTTTGGGGACATGGTCCACATTCGAAATTTCGGGGATGGTGCCCCATGGACCACAGTGAAGAGATCAAGACCAGGTGTACAAGACTGGAGATCGAACATTGCAAAAACACGTGGACCACCTCAAAGGCAGGAAGTCTGCCCCAGAGCAAACCACACTGGAGAAATTTGTCTCTCGCCCCCCCCTACCCCCCCTGTCTGCCATCTGTGAACCAATGGACACCCCCCACCAGAGACCTTGCCCAGGTCAGCAGGATTTGGATGACTCAGCATCTGATATGGACAGGGAATCCTCAGCACTTTCCAAAGATGTAACGGTTGAATGTGGACCTCTGACAGGACCCCCTTGGCATTCAGCACGGAAAAGGTGCTTCCCCCCAACAAGATACACATCCACTGACTTGGCCCCACATTTACACGAAGCACATCCACAGGACCAACGGCGAAGGACCCCCACTCTACAACTGGCTTCTTTGGGACCTTCGGACTTTGGAGGGGGTGGGGTGGGGGTGGGGAAGTAATAACCCTGACAAGACCCACGGGGAAACCCCAATTGATCTCCTCATGTGATTCATGTGAAACAAGTTCCCCTGCTAGTAATCGGAGGCCCATCAGCTGCGGCTCGTGGAAATCGACCTATAAAAGCTGGCCTGGACTGGGCCCGGCTAGAATGGCCATCCTGTTTGGGACCTGAAAGCTATAAACAACATTACATTGCGGCCTTTAGTTTTCTTGTTGAATTAAATCTCTTCAGGACTTACCTTCTCGGGCCTCCTGAGCTGTTATATTTCATAGACTCCCTACAGTGCAGGAGGAGGCCATTCGGCCCATTGAGTCTACCTACCCAGGCCCACTCCCCCATCCCATCACTGCAACCCCACCGAATCTTTGGACACTGAAGGACAGTCCAACCTGTGTCTTTGGACTATGGGAGGAAAGCGGAGCACCCGGAGGAAACTCATGCAGGCACGGGGGGGAAGGTGCAAACTCTACACGGTCACCCAAGGTTGGAATTGAACCCGGGTTCCTGGCGCGGTGAGTCAGCAGTGCCAACCACTGTGCCACCCATGAATGGTGTTGACCTTCTTGAGTGTTGTTGGGAGTTGCACTCATTCAGGCAAGTAGTCACACCATCACAGCCCTGACTTGTAGATGGCGGACAGGGTTTGGGGAGTCAGGAGAGGAGTTGTTCGCTGCAGGATTCTGAGTCTCTGACCTGCTCTGGTAGCCACAGTATTTATATGGCTGGGTCCAGTTCAGTTTCTGGTTAGCGATAACCCCTCGGCTGTTTATTATGAGGGCTTCAGTGATGGGATTGCCACTGAATGTCGTAAGGAAGTGGTTTGGCTGCCTCTTGTTGCTTGCAGGTACAGACTCTTAAGGAGTTTACCATTCATAACCATGAATCCCATCACACCAGAGAACGCAAACTTTTTCTTTTTTAAAAAAGGGTTTTATTTTAACTCCACAATTTTGTACAAAAATCTGATTCTTGAACTTGTGCTATTAACTGTGGAGGGGACGGGTAAGACAGAAGGGCAGAGTGAAGGATAAGACAAGAATACAGAAACTGAACAGCAGACACGAAGAAGCAGCAAATGTCACCTGCTTCAAAACCCCACAAATACTCAAAAACTAATTAACTGTTCATTTAAAATTAGAGTAATACCGTACAATATGGCTTTGTTTTAAATGGCTATGTAAACAATTTTTCATAAAAGTATGCTTCAAAGTGTGGAATTTCTTTCCACTGATGTCTTCCTGAATTCTTGGTGCTATTGGCACAATAGTGCAATTCAAATAGATTGGTTGGTTGTTCTGCTGGCTTCCCAAGAGAGAGAGTGGGAGATCAGCTCTATCCCTCTCTCTCTCCTTCCATCTCTATTTGGCATCTAAATGTTCTCTTTCCCATGTTGCAGCATGAAGATGATATCTAGACCTCGTGCATGGATTTTGTTGCTCGAAACACGAGCTGCTTTTAATCCATCTCTACTTCTTGACATCGAAAAGGCACTGCACAACCGCAGGAGGTATTCTGGGCTCGACGAGTGAAAAGGATTCATTTATGGGGGGCGGGGTTGGAGGAAACCCCCTCCTCCCCTCCCCCCCATATGTTTCACTAAACAATGCCAATCACTACGATTCTACTTACTCCAGTGTTGCAAATGCTCAATCAGGAGAAGGGAACGTCCACGAGATGGAGGCAGTGACTGACGGATGTTATCGCTGAGTTAGTCGTGCGTTGCACACTGGCTCAGGGCTCGTGCAATCGCACACGCCTGTAGCACATCTTTGTACAAACAAAAAGTGGCTGTTGACGACAGCTACCTGGGAGGTGATTAATTAAGGGAGTCATGCGACTTAGAATGTATTTTTCGTCCTGAAACCGCGATGCTAACTTAGCCCAGTGAGAACGCTGCGCTACACTCATTGGGCTTACAGGTTTTTTCCTCCCCATACACCCTCCCTTCAATCTGCCCCCAATTCATTCTTGTGCTTTTGAATTTAGATTTCCCAAGAAAGTCAAAGGTCCTATTGCTGCGGCAGAGTGGTAGAATATGTCAGGCTTATTTCACAGTTGCCAAGTCATAGTGCTAAACGTCATTCCAATACTGAACCCTACAACTAGCCCCCGAGCCCAACAAAAGAATAACTAGCTCCTCCTATCCTCCCGTTAAGAATCAGGGGTTACTAAGGGCAATATATAAATTTTTTAAAAAATAGTCAAGGTGCAAACAGCAATCACCTGATCAGATACTTTGGCATCATTGCATTGCATGTGCGTTTTAGATAATCCTCCCACATATTGCTTTAAATCAAACCCATTAATTACCAACCCCATTACATAAAGGAATCAGTCATTCAGCAAGTTGCAAATAAAGCAAAAATTACGACCAAAACAAAATTACATTTCAGAAGACAGATTCAGCTTAAAAAACTCATCCTGGTGCATGTTTCCTTGGCAAAAAGATATTTGGGTTTTTCTTGCGATTGTTAAAAAAAAAAAATATGATGGTTTCCTTTTGTTATTTAGTAGTGCAGGTGCGGCAGGGTTTGTTTTGAACTGTTAAAGGTGAAACTGCTGAAATATTCTGCTTCTTTCGGGAGGTTCCCAGCGGATGGCAACTGGACTGTTACGATGAGAATCCTTTAAATCACCTCCAGACGATCTGTTTCGCAGTAGCCAAATTTAGTCTTGTACTTGTTGAAGAGTTTGAGGAGGGAGCACATGTACCTTCGGTGATAGATATCCACCTCCTCCGGACTTGGGTTTTCAATGCGTGGAACTGTAAACGGTTCCCCCACTGCAAGAAACAAAAGGACATTTAAACAGTGCTGCCTAAACAAAGCAAAGTTTTGCAGGCAATGGATCATTTTTGAAGCGTGGTCACTGTTTTAATGAGGAATCACAGCTGCCATTTTGTGCACAGCAGGCCTCCACAACAGTAATGAGCAGGGGACTGGTTTTAGTCCTTTTTTTAATTCCTTCACGGGATGTGGGTGTTGCTGGGCTGGACCAACATGAGTTGTCCATCCATAACTGCCCTCGAACTGAGTGGCTTGTCAGACCCCTTTCAGAGGCTCAACTACATTGCTGTGGGTCTGGAGTCACATGTAGGCCAGACCGGGTAAGGACGGCAGATTTCCTTCCCTAAAGGACATTAATGAACCAGATGGGTTTTTACGACATTCGATGGTAGTCTCGAGCCCACCCGGGTCCAGCTTTCAATTCCAGATTTTATTTATTGAATTTAAATTCCACCAGCTGCCATGGTGGGATTTGAACCCATGTCCCCCAGAGCATTAGCCTGGGACCTTTGGATTACTAGCCCAGTGACATCACCAATACACCACAACCTTCAGTGAACACTGAAGGTTTTGAATTGGATCCTCTGAGGGGGGTGGGGGGCAATGTTTTTGGATTACAGATCACGCAAAACTTGCACAATAACGCAACCTTTGTAATAAAGAACAGAATGCCATTCAGTCCCTCTAGGATTTTCAAACTTTGTTGCAGTGTTTATTAGTGTCACAAGTAGCCTTACATTAAAATTATTATTATTACTCTGTTCTGAATTCAGAGAGATGATGGTTTATCTGTGACCTAACTCCATATGCCTGCCTTTGTCCTGTACTCTTTAACAAAAATCTATCAGTTTCACATTTAAAATGAATGATTGATTGATCTAACATCAATTGCCATTCGGGGAAGAAAGTTCTAAACTTCTAGCCTCTTTATGTGCGTAGAAATGTTTTTTTGATTTCACCCTGAAAAGGGCGGACTCTAGTTTTTAGAATTTTAATCCCAGATGTTCCAACTAGTGGGAATAGTTACTCTATTTATCCCATCTGCTCTCACTAACTTCTGGAACCCTTTGATCAAATCACCCAATAATATTCTAAATTCCAGCGAATGCAACCCTCGCGGTTTTGATCGCTGCGCATATACCCTTGGTGGTCCCGAGGATGCAGGGATCCTACTGCAAGATCTGGACAGGTTGGGCGAGTGGGCAAACCAATGGCAGATGCAGTATAATTTGGATAAGTGTGAGGTTATTCATTTTGGAAGCAAAAACAGGAAGGCAGATTACTACCTGAATGGGTGTAAATTGGGAGAGGGGAGTGTGCAGCGGGACCTGGGTGTCCTTGTGCACCATTTGTTGAAGGTAAGCATGCAGGTGCAGCAGGCGGTAAAGAAGGCTAATGGTATGTTGGCCTTCATTGCGAGAGGTTTCGAGTATAGAAGCAGGGAAGTGTTGCTGCAATTATACAGGGCCTTGGAGAGGCCACACCTGGAGTATTGTGTGCAGTTTTGGTCTCCTTCTCTGTGGAAGGATATTCTTGCTCTCAAGGGAGTGCAGCGAAGGTTTACCAGACTGATTCCAGGGATGGCGGGACTGTCATACGAGGAGATATTGACTAGGTTGGGATTATTCTCGCTGGAATTCAGAAGAATGAGGGGGGATCTCATAGAGACTTATAAAATTCTAACAGGACTGGACAGGGTAGATGCAGGGAAGAGGTTACCAATGATGGGTGTGTCCAGAACCAAGGGTCACAGTCTGAGGATTCAGGGTAAACCATTTCGGACAGAGATAAGGAGACATTTCTTCACACAAAGAGTGGTGAGCCAGTGGAATTCATTACCACAGGAAGTAGTTGATGCTAAAACTTTGAATATATTCAAGAGGGCAGCATGGTAGCATTGTGGATAGCACAATTGCTTCACAGCTCCAGGGTCCCAGGTTCGATTCCAGCTTCGATCACTGTCTGTGCGGAGTCTGCACATCCTCCCCGTGTGTGCGTGGGTTTCCTCCGGGTGCTCCGGTTTCCTCCCACAGTCCAAATATGTGCAGGTTAGGTGGATTGGCCGTGATAAATTGCCCTTAAGTGTACAAAATTGCCCTTAGTATTGGGTGGGGTTACTGGGTTATGGGGATAGGGTGGAGGTGTTGACCTTGGGTAGGGTGCTCTTTCCAAGAGCCGGCGCAGACTCGATGGGCCGAATGGCCTCCTACTGCGCTGTAAATTCTATGATAATCTATAGCACTTGTGGAGAATGGGATCAAAGGCTATGGGGAGACAGCAGGATTAGGCTATTGAGTTGGGTGATCAGCCATGATCGTGATGAATGGTGGAGCAGGCTCAAAGGGCCAAAAGATCTCCTGCTCTTATCTTCTATGTATCTATGTATCATTCCAGTAAATCTATACTGTACTTCCTCCACACATCCTCCCCAAAGTGTGGTGCACATAACTCCTGACAATCGCTCCAGGGGTGGCCAAGGCTATGTGCAGTTGAAGCACAACCTCTGGTGTTGCCAACTTTGGCCGGCTACATTCCAGGATATATCTGCTTGCCTCCAACAGTTTATTTTGTGATGGGTCAGTGGCTTTTCTTCCTGGAGTTCTGTGCGCAGGAGATGAATATGCTTATGATTGCGGAAGGAACCTACCCACAGTGTTGATGGGTTTGGAGTAAGGCACAAGTCCCCAGGAGCTGCTCGAGAAAAAGCCACGGCCATGGAAGACCAAAGGGGCAAAGCCAATCAGCTTCTGGAACTTTCTTTGTACCGCTCGCATCAAACTTCCTTCCTTGAAGATAATCTGTTGATAAACTTCATTCTCGCCGAAAGTATAGACCGGGACCAAATCGGCTCTGCCAGGGAAAGAAAACAGAATGGAAACATCGAGAAAATCATTATTCCTTACAACAATGCCTGGCAGCACCTTTACTGCCGTAACTCACCCAGAGCCATTTAGTAGGGAGCACTGCCAAATAAAACTCGCCAGTGAGCCACAGTCCGGCCCATTTAGAGGGCGGGATGCAGATTTGCACATTTAAGTGCGCAGTTCGGCTCACTTGCATATGTTCGCGCTGGAGTTACCCAAAGCGCAGGATCAAACGGCCCCGCCTCGGAGACCCTCGAGCGAGCGCCGTTTAGCACTGTTTCTGCAAACGTAGGCCAGGCGTACTGGCACTTGGCCGGGGGGGGGGGGGGGGGGGGGGGAAAGAGAGGAGTGTCCCATGCAATCGGGGGGTCCCTGGGTGGTCAGGCTCTGGGCAGGGCTGTACCCTGGCACCCTCAATGCTACCCAGGCACTGTAGCACTGCCAGCCTGGCACCCTGGTAGTGTCACTCAAGGGCCATCCTGGCACTGTGTCTGGGGTTGGGCCCAGGGGTGCCCAGCCCTTGTGAAGTGGGGGGGGGGGGGGGATAGCACGGCGATTCCCTGATTGATGAGTTGATGAGTTAGGTGATTGGGGTGGTCCGGATGCCACGGTGGGATGGGGGGGGGGGGGGGAAAAAAAAGAGTGATCAGGACCCCAATTAGAAATGGTGCCCCGATCTCTCCCTGCACTGGCATGCGGCCTCGGTAGAGCGTTCCTCGCCAAGCCCCAGACATGAAGCAATGTCCCGTTCAATAGCGGGGTTGTTCTCGCTGTTGCCAGCACCGGGAGACACCCAGCTCATCGCGCCCGACATAAGCCTCATTCATTTCCATTAAATTGCGCCCCTTATATTTATAACTGGAGTTTTAGCCCCCCATTCAAAAGCGGAAAGATCTTTTCTAGGTCTACCCTGTCAAAACCTTTATTAATCTGAAAGACCTCATCAGGTCATCCCTCAGCATTCTCACTTCCAGAGCAAAAGCAGTCCCAGCTTGTTTTAATGATGAGGTAGTCAGAGTTTTCCAGCACAGAAAGAGGCCCTTTGGCCCAGTGTGGCTGTGCCGGCCATCAAGCACCTATCTATTCTAATCCTATTTTCCATCACTTGGTCCTGTAGCGTTGTATTCTATGGTGTTTCTAGTTATCATCTAAATGCTTCTTAAATGTTATGAGGTGCCCGCCCCCACCACCCTCTCAGGCAGCGAGTTCCAGATTCCCACCCCCCTCTGGGTGAAAAGCTTTTTCTCAAAACCCCTCTAAATATCCTGCCCATTACCTTACCCATTGGATGGCATGGTAGCACAGTGGTTAGCACTGTTGCTTCACAGCTCCAGGGTCCCGGGTTCGATTTCCGGCTTGGGTCACTGTCTGTGAGGAGACTGCACGTTCTCCCCGTGTGTGCGTGGGTTTCCTCCGGGTGCTCCGGTTTCCTCCCACAGTCCAAAGACGTGCAGGTTGGGTGGATTGGCCGTGATAAATTGCCCTTAGTGTCCAAAAAGGTGGGGTGGGGTTACTGGGTTACGGGGATCGGGTGGAGGTGTGGGCTTGGCGAGGGTGCTCTTCCCAAGGGCCGGTGCAGACTCGATGGGTCGAATGGCCTCCTTCTGCACTGTGAATTCTATGATTCTATGATACATCTATGCCCCCTGGTTATTGACCCCTCTACTAAGGGGTTCCTTCATATCTACCCTAACTATGTCCCTCATGATTTTGTATACTCTGCTCCAAGGAGAACAACTCGACCCGAACCAGCCTCTCGTCACAGCTGAAACGCTCCAGCCCAGGCAACATCCTGGTGAATCTCCTCTGCATCCTCTCCAGTTCAATCACATCTTTCCTAGAGTGCTGACCAGAACTGCACACAGTACTCTAGCTGTGGCCTAACGAGTGTTTTAAACAGCTCCATCATAGTCTCCCTGCTCTTATATTCCATGCCTCAGCTAAAGAAGGCAAGTATCCACATGCCTTCTTGAACAGCCTCCCAGTTCTGGTAACTTTCTTGGAATTATTTGTTGGACGGTTTCCACTGCCGATATAATGTAGAAACCAGGCGGGATTCTCCCAACGGGCGGCTAAGTGCCAGAGCCGGAGTAAAAACAGGAGTGTTTTACTCCGGAGTCGGCGCCCATTCCGGGACCCAATTCTGCGGCCCACAGGGGGCTAGGACAGCGCTGGAGCGGTCCCCGCCGATCCCGGCCTGAACCCGGCGGCACAGGGTCCGAGCATGCGCAATTGGGCCGGCGCCAACTAGCGCATGCGCAGTGGCCTTCTTCCCCGCGCAGCGCTACAGGAGTCTGCGCGGAGGAAAAGACGCCGGGGGGCCGATCGGTGCGCCCCGATCGCGGGCCCAGGCCACTACGGAGGCCCCCCCCGGCGTCGGGACCCCCCCCTGCCCCCGGACTCTTCAATGCAGAGGTCCCGCTGGCTCAGAAATGTTAGAACGCCGCCGGCGGGACGTGGCTTTTTGTTGACGGCCGCTCGGCCCATCCGACCCGGAGAATCGGCGCGCCGGCTGGAGCCGGAGAGTCGGCGCATACCTCGACCGGCACCGCGCCGGTTCTCCGCACTGCGGAGAATAAGCGTATTTCCACGAACATTGAACACAACTCCTCACTTTTCAATACTATCCAACTAAAAATGAAGCCCAGTGCTGGCTTTGATATGAACCAGCGCTGCAACCTTCACTAAGGATTAGCAACGGTGAGTAAATGTATTACTGTTTAGTCACATGGCTCGCCTTCCCAATATTTGTATATCTGACAGAGAGAGTAAGGCTCAAAGAAACTGATGGGAAAAGCCCCTTGGTCCTTGGGATGTCCCTTCTTTTTTAAATAAATTTAGAGGACCCAATTCATTTTTTCCAATTAAGGGCAAATTTAACGCGGCCAATCCACCTACCCTGCACACCTTTGGGTTGTGGGGGCGAAACGCACGCAGACACGGGGAGAATGTGCAAACTCCACACGGACAGTGACCCAGAGCTGGGATCGAACCTGGGACCTCGGCGCCGCGAGGCTGCAGGGCCGACCCACTGCGCACCGTGCTACCCGGGACGCCCCGTTTGAAGGCGCTGAGTAGGGACAGCCTGAGAGGCTGGGTTTTGCATCTTCGGGCATGGGGTTGAGCCGAGTCCTGCCCTTTGGTTGATATTAACAGGTGACGGCTGTGCGCCAAGGGAATACGGACCCAGGGTGGGGTCCTGATATTTTGTTATCCTGTGATTCAACTCCTGGTAGCTCTAGTTTTCTTTCCCTTTAACTTTCTTGGTAGGTGTTGGTGACACCTAATCCGGACATGTTGCTGCTAGCCCCCTCAGTATAAATGTGTGAAATGTATTGAAAACAGCGCGAGAGGAGAGAGAGCCGGGACATTGAAAACAGCGCGAGAGGAGAGAGAGCCGGGACAGTGAAAACAGTGCGGGAGGAGAGTGAGCCGGGACAGTGAAAACAGCGCGGGAGGAGAGAGAGCCAGGACATTGAAAACAGCGCGAGAGGAGAGAGAGCCGGGACAGTGAAAACAGCGCGAGAGGAGAGAGAGCCGGGACAGTGAAAACAGCGTGGGAGGAGAGCGAGCCGGGACATTGAAAACAGCGCGGGAGGAGAGAGAGCCGGGACATTGAAAACAGCGCGGGAGGAGAGAGAGCCAGGACATTGAAAACAGGAGGAGAGAGAGACGGGACATTGAAAACAGCGCGGGAGGAGAGAGAGCCGGGACACTGAAAACAGCGCGGGAGGAGAGAGAGCCGGGACATTGAAAACAGCGCGGGAGGAGAGAGAGCCAGGACATTGAAAACAGGAGGAGAGAGAGACGGGACATTGAAAACAGCGCGGGAGGAGAGAGAGCCGGGACATTGAAAACAGCGCGGGAGGAGAGAGAGCCGGGACATTGAAAACAGGAGGAGAGAGAGACGGGACATTGAAAACAGCGCGGGAGGGGAGAGAGCCGGGACATTGAAAACAGCGCGGGAGGAGAGAGAGCCAGGACATTGAAAACAGGAGGAGAGAGAGACGGGACATTGAAAACAGCGCGGGAGGAGAGAGAGCCGGGACATTGAAAACAGCGCGGGAGGAGAGAGAGCCAGGACATTGAAAACAGGAGGAGAGAGAGACGGGACATTGAAAACAGCGCGAGAGGAGAGAGAGCCGGGACAGTGAAAACAGCGCGGGAGGAGAGAGAGCCGGGACATTGAAAACAGCGCGGGAGGCGAGAGAGCCAGGACATTGAAAACAGGAGGAGAGAGAGACGGGACATTGAAAACAGCGCGAGAGGAGAGAGAGCCGGGACAGGGAAAACAGCGTGGGAGGAGAGAGAGCCGGGACATTGAAAACAGCGCGGGAGGAGAGAGAGCCAGGACATTGAAAACAGGAGGAGAGAGAGACGGGACATTGAAAACAGCGCGGGAGGAGAGAGAGCCGGGACAGTGAAAACAGCGTGGGAGGAGAGAGAGCCGGGACATTGAAAACAGGAGGAGAGAGAGACGGGACATTGAAAACAGCGCGGGAGGAGAGAGAGCCAGGACATTGAAAACAGGAGGAGAGAGAGACGGGACATTGAAAACAGCGCGAGAGGAGAGAGAGCCGGGACAGTGAAAACAGCGTGGGAGGAGAGAGAGCCGGGACATTGAAAACAGCGCGAGAGGAGAGAGAGCCGGGACATTGAAAACAGCGCGGGAGGAGAGAGAGACGGGACATTGAAAACAGGAGGAGAGAGAGCCGGGACAGTGAAAACAGCGCGGGAGGAGAGAGAGCCGGGACATTGAAAACAGCGCGGGAGGAGAGAGAGCCGGGACATTGAAAACAGCGCGGGAGGGGAGAGAGCCGGGACATTGAAAACAGCGCGGGAGGGGAGAGAGCCGGGACATTGAAAACAGCGCGGGAGGAGAGAGAGCCGGGACAGTGAAAACAGCGCGGGAGGAGAGCGAGCCGGGACAGTGAAAACAGCGCGAGAGGAGAGAGAGCCGGGACATTGAAAACAGCGCGGGAGGAGAGAGAGCCGGGACAGTGAAAACAGCGCGGGAGGAGAGAGAGCCGGGACAGTGAAAACAGCGCGGGAGGAGAGAGAGCCGGGAAAGTGAAAACAGCGCGGGAGGAGAGAGAGCCGGGACATTGAAAACAGCGCGGGAGGAGAGAGAGCCGGGACATTGAAAACAGCGCGGGAGGAGAGAGAGCCGGGACTCTGAAAACAGCACGGGAGCGGAGTGAGCCGGGACAGTGAAAACAGGAGGAGAGAGAGCCGGGACATTGAAAACAGCGCGGGAGGAGAGAGAGCCGGGACAGTGAAAACAGCGCGGGAGGAGAGAGAGCCGGGACATTGAAAACAGCGCGGGAGGAGAGAGAGCCGGGACATTGAAAACAGCACGGGAGGAGAGAGAGCCGGGACATTGAAAACAGCGCGGGAGGAGAGAGAGCCGGGACATTGAAAACAGCGCGGGAGGAGAGAGAGCCGGGACATTGAAAACAGCGCGGGAGGAGAGAGAGCCGGGACATTGAAAACAGGAGGAGAGAGAGCCGGGACATTGAAAACAGCGCGGGAGGAGAGAGAGCCGGTACATTGAAAACAGGAGGAGAGAGAGCCGGGACATTGAAAACAGCGCAGGAGGAGAGAGAGCCGGGACATTGAAAACATTGAGAGACTCACGTTTGGTATGTTGCCTCCCAGGTGCAAGGGTACGTGATGTCTCGGATCGTGTTTTCCGGGTCCTTAGGGGGGAGGGGGCGCAGCCCCAAGTCGTGGTCCACATTGGCACCAACGACATAGGTAGGAAAGGGGACAAGGATGTCAGGCAGGCTTTCAGGGAGCTAGGATGGAAGCTCAGAACTAGAACAAACAGAGTTGTTATCTCTGGGTTGTTGCCCGTGCCACGTGATAGTGAGATGAGGAATAGGGAGAGAGAGCATTTAAACACGTGGCTACAGGGATGGTGTAGGCGGGAGGGTTTCAGATTTTTGGATAACTGGGGCTCTTTCTGGGGAAGGTGGGACCTCTACAGACAGGATGGTCTACATCTGAACCTGAGGGGCACAAATATCCTGGGGGGGAGATTTGTTAGTGCTCTTTGGGGGGGTTTAAACTAATGCAGCAGGGGCATGGGAACCTGGATTGTAGTTTTAGGGTAAGGGAGAATGAGAGTATAGAGGTCAGGAGCACAGATTTGACGTCGCAGGAGGGGGCCAGCGTTCAGGTAGGTGGTTTGAAGTGTGTCTACTTCAATGCCAGGAGTATAAGAAACAAGGTAGGGGAACTGGCAGCGTGGGTTGGTACCTGGGACTTCGATGTTGTGGCCATTTCGGAGACATGGATAGAGCAGGGACAGGAATGGATGTTGCAGGTTCCGGGGTTTAGGTGTTTTAGTAAGCTCAGAGAAGGAGGCAAAAGAGGGGGAGGTGTGGCGCTGCTAGTCAAGAGCAGTATTACGGTGGCGGAGAGGATGCTAGATGGGGACTCTTCTTCCGAGGTAGTATTAGCTGAAGTTAGAAACAGGAAAGGAAGAAACAGGAAAGGAGAGGTCACCCTGTTGGGAGTTTTTTATAGGCCTCCTAATAGTTCTAGGGATGTAGAGGAAAGGATGGCGAAGATGATTCTGGATATGAGCGAAAGTAACAGGGTAGTTATTATGGGAGACTTTAACTTTCCAAATATTGACTGGAAAAGATATAGTTCGAGTACAATAGATGGGTCGTTTTTTGTACAGTGTGTGCAGGAGGGTTTCCTGAAACAATATGTTGACAGGCCAACAAGAGGCGAGGCCACGTTGGATTTGGTTTTGGGTAATGAACCAGGCCAGGTGTTGGATTTGGAGGTAGGAGAGCACTTTGGGGACAGTGACCACAATTCGGTGACGTTTACGTTAATGATGGAAAGGGATAAGTATACACCGCAGGGCAAGAGTTATAGCTGGGGGAAGGGCAATTATGATGCCATTAGACGTGACTTGGGGGGGATAAGGTGGAGAAGTAGGCTGCAAGTGTTGGGCACACTGGATAAGTGGGGCTTGTTCAAGGATCAGCTACTGCGTGTTCTTGATAAGTATGTACCGGTCAGACAGGGAGGAAGGCGTCGAGCGAGGGAACCGTGGTTTACCAGTGAAGTGGAATCTCTTGTTAAGAGGAAGAAGGAGGCCTATGTGAAGATGAAGTGTGAAGTTTCGGTTGGGGCGATGGATAGTTACAAGGTAGCGAGGAAGGATCTAAAGAGAGAGCTAAGACGAGCAAGGAGGGGACATGAGAAGTATTTGGCAGGAAGGATCAAGGAAAACCCAAAAGCTTTCTATAGGTATGTCAGGAATAAGCGAATGACTAGGGAAAGAGTAGGACCAGTCAAGGACAGGGATGGGAAATTGTGTGTGGAGTCTGAAGAGATAGGCGAGATACTAAATGAATATTTTTCGTCAGTATTCACTCAGGAAAAAGATAATGTTGTGGAGGAGAATGCTGAGCCCCAGGCTAATAGAATAGATGGCATTGAGGTACGTAGGGAAGAGGTGTTGGCAATTCTGGACAGGCTGAAAATAGATAAGTCCCCGGGACCTGATGGGATTTATCCTAGGATTCTATGGGAGGCCAGGGAAGAGATTGCTGGACCTTTGGCTTTGATTTTTATGTCATCATTGGCTACAGGAATAGTGCCAGAGGACAGCAAATGTGGTCCCTTTGTTCAAAAAGGGGAGCAGAGACAACCCCGGCAACTATAGACCGGTGAGCCTCACGTCTGTAGTGGGTAAAGTCTTGGAGGGGATTATAAGGGACAAGATTTATAATCATCTAGATAGGAATAATATGATCAGGGATAGTCAGCATGGCTTTGTGAAGGGTAGGTCATGCCTCACAAACCTTATTGAGTTCTTTGAGAAGGTGACTGAACAGGTAGACGAGGGTAGAGCAGTTGATGTGGTGTATATGGATTTCAGCAAAGCGTTTGATAAGGTTCCCCACGGTAGGCTATTGCAAAAAATACGGAGGCTGGGGATTGAGGGTGATTTAGAGATGTGGATCAGAAATTGGCTAGCTGAAAGAAGACAGAGGGTGGTGGTTGATGGGAAATGTTCAGAATGGAGTACAGTCACAAGTGGAGTACCACAAGGATCTGTTCTGGGGCCGTTGCTGTTTGTCATTTTTATCAATGACCTAGAGGAAGGCACAGAAGGGTGGGTGAGTAAATTTGCAGATGATACTAAAGTCGGTGGTGTTGTCGATAGTGTGGAAGGATGTAGCAGGTTACAGAGGGATATAGATAAGCTGCAGAGCTGGGCTGAGAGGTCGCAAATGGAGTTTAATGTAGAGAAGTGTGAGGTGATTCACTTTGGAAGGAATAACAGGAATGCGGAATATTTGGCTAAAGGTAAAGTTCTTGAAAGTGTGGCTGAGCAGAGGGATCTAGGTGTCCATGTACATAGATCCCTGAAAGTTGCCACCCAGGTTGATAGGGTTGTGAAGAAGGCCTATGGAGTGTTGGCCTTTATTGGTAGAGGGATTGAGTTCCGGAGTCGGGAGGTCATGTTGCAGCTGTACAGAACTCTGGTCCGGCCGCATTTGGAGTATTGCGTACAGTTCTGGTCACCGTATTATAGGAAGGACGTGGAGGCTTTGGAGCGGGTGCAGAGGAGATTTACCAGGATGTTGCCTGGTATGGAGGGAAAATCTTATGAGGAAAGGCTGACGGACTTGAGGTTGTTTTCGTTGGAGAGAAGAAGGTTAAGAGGAGACTTAATAGAGGCATACAAAATGATCAGGGGGTTGGATAGGGTGGACAGTGAGAGCCTTCTCCCGCGGATGGATATGGCTGGCACGAGGGGACATAACTTTAAACTGAGGGGTAATAGATATAGGACAGAGGTCAGAGGTAGGTTCTTTACGCAAAGAGTAGTGAGGCCGTGGAATGCCCTACCTGCTACAGTAGTGAACTCGCCAACATTGAGGGCATTTAAAAGTTTATTGGATAAACATATGGATGATAATGGCATAGTGTAGGTTAGATGGCTTTTGTTTCGGTGCAACATCGTGGGCCGAAGGGCCTGTACTGCGCTGTATTGTTCTATGTTCTATGTTCTAACAGCGCGGGAGGGGAGAGAGCCAGGACATTGAAAACAGCGCGGGAGGGGAGAGAGCCGGGACATTGAAAACAGCGCGGGAGGGGAGAGAGCCGGACATTGAAAACAGCGCGGGAGGGGAGAGAGCCGGGACATTGAAAACAGCGCGAGAGGAGAGAGAGCCGGGACATTGAAAACAGCGCGAGAGGAGAGCGAGCCGGGTCAGTGAAAACAGCGCGGAAGGAGAGAGAGCCGGGACATTGAAAACAGCGCGGGAGGGGAGAGAGCCGGGACATTGAAAACAGCGCGAGAGGAGAGAGAGCCGGGACATTGAAAACAGCGCGAGAGGAGAGCGAGCCGGGTCAGTGAAAACAGCGCGGGAGGAGAGAGAGCCGGGACATTGAAAACAGCGCGGGAGGAGAGAGAGCCAGGACATTGAAAACAGCGCGGGAGGAGAGTGAGCCGGGATAGTGAAAACAGCGCGGGAGGAGAGATAGCCCGGACAGTGAAAACAGCGCGAGAGGAGAGAGAGACGGGACATTGAAAACAGGAGGAGAGAGAGCCGGGACATTGAAAACAGCGCGGGAGGAGAGTGAGCCGGGATAGTGAAAACAGCGCGGGAGGAGAGATAGCCCGGACAGTGAAAACAGCGCAGGAGGAGAGAGAGCCGGGACATTGAAAACAGCGCGGGAGGAGAGCGAGCCGGGTCAGTGAAAACAGCGCGGGAGGAGAGAGAGTCGGGACATTGAAAACAGCGCGGGAGAAGAGAGAGCCGGGACAGTGAAAACAGCACGGGAGGAGAGCGAGACGGGACATTGAAAGCAGCGCGGGAGGAGAGAGAGCCGGGACAGTGAAAACAGCGTGGGAGGAGAGAGAGCCGGGACAGTGAAAACAGCGCGAGAGGAGAGAGAGCCGGGACATTGAAAACAGCGCGGGAGGAGAGAGAGCCGGGACAGTGAAAACAGCGCGGGAGGAGAGAGAGTCGGGACAGTGAAAGCAGCGCGGGAGGAGAGAGAGCCGGGACATTGAAAACAGCGCGGGAGGAGAGAGAGCCGGGACTCTGAAAACAGCACGGGAGCTGAGTGAGCCGGGACAGTGAAAACAGGAGGAGAGAGAGCCGGGACAGTGAAAACAGCGCGGGAGGAGAGAGGGCCGGGACATTGAAAACAGCGCGGGAGGAGAGAGAGCCGGGACATTGAAAACAGGAGGAGAGAGAGCCGGGACATTGAAAACAGCGCGGGAGGAGAGAGAGCCGGGACATTGAAAAGAGCGCGAGTGGAGAGAGAGCCGGGACATTGCAAACAGGAGGAGAGAGAGCCGGGTCATTGAAAACAGCGCGGGAGGAGAGAGAGCCGGGACATTGAAAACAGCGCGGGAGGAGAGAGAGCCGGGACATTGAAAACAGCGCGAGAGGAGAGAGAGCCGGGACATTGAAAACAGCGCGGGAGAAGAGAGAGCCGGGACATTGAAAACAGATGGGAGGAGAGAGAGCCGGGACATTGAAAACAGGAGGAGAGAGAGCCGGGACATTGAAAACAGCGCGGGAGGAGAGCGAGCCAGGACAGTGAAAACAGCGCGGGAGGAGAGAGAGCCGGGACATTGAAAACAGGAGGAGAGAGAGCCGGGACGGTGAAAACAGCGCAAGAGGAGAGAGAGCCGGGACATTGAAAACAGCGAGGGAGGAGAGCGAGCCGGGACAGTGAAAACAGCGCGGGAGGAGAGATAGCCTGGACAGTGAAAACAGGAGGAGAGTGAGCCGGGACATTGAAAACAGCGCGGGAGGGGAGAGAGCCGGGACATGGAAAACAGCGCGGGAGGAGAGAGAGCCGGGACAGTGAAAACAGCGCGGGAGGAGAGAGAGCCGGGACATTGAAAACAGGAGGAGAGAGAGCCGGGACGGTGAAAACAGCGCGGGAGGAGAGAGAGCCGGGACAGTGAAAACAGCGCGGGAGGAGAGAGAGCCGGGACAGTGAAAACAGCGCGGGAGGAGAGAGAGCCGGGACATTGAAAACAGCGCGGGAGGAGAGAGAGCCGGGACATTGAAAACAGCGCGGGAGGAGAGAGAGCCGGGACATTGAAAACAGCGCGGGAGGAGCGAGAGCCGGGACATTGAAAACAGCGCGGGAGGAGAGAGAGCCGGGACATTGAAAACAGGAAGAGAGAGAGCCGGGACAGTGAAAACAGCGCGGGAGGAGAGAGAGCCGGGACATTGAAAACAGCGCGGGAGGAGAGAGAGCCGGGACATTGAAAACAGCGCGGGAGGGGAGAGAGCCCGGACATTGAAAACAGCGCAGGAGGGGAGAGAGCCGTGACATTGAAAACAGCGCGGGAGGGGAGAGAGCCGGGACATTGAAAACAGCGTGGGAGGTGAGAGAGCCGGGACAGTGAAAACAGCGCGAGAGGAGAGAGAGCCGGGACATTGAAAACAGCGCGGGAGGAGAGAGAGCCGGGACAGTGAAAACAGCGCGGGAGGAGAGAGAGCCGGGACATTGAAAACAGGAGGAAAGAGAGCCGGGACATTGAAAACAGCGCGGGAGGAGAGAGAGCCGGGACATTGAAAACAGCGAGTGGAGAGAGAGCCGGGACATTGAAAACAGGAGGAGAGAGAGCCGGGACAGTGAAAACAGCGCGGGAGGAGAGAGAGCCGGGACATTGAAAACAGCGCGGGAGGAGAGAGAGCCGGGACATCGAAAACAGCGTGGGAGGGGAGAGAGCCGGGACATTGAAAACAGCGCGGGAGGGGAGAGAGCTGGGACATTGAAAACAGCGCGGGAGGGGAGGGAGCCGGGACATTGAAAACAGCGCGAGAGGAGAGAGAGCCGGGACATTGAAAACAGCGCGAGAGGAGAGAGAGCCGGGACAGTGAAAACAGCGCGGGAGGAGAGAGAGCCGGGACATTGAAAACAGCGCGGGAGGAGAGAGAGCCGGGACATTGAAAACAGCGCGGGAGGAGAGAGAGCCAGGACATTGAAAACAGCGCAGGAGGAGAGAGATCCGGGACATTGAAAACTGCGCGGGAGGAGAGAGAGCCGGGACATTGAAAACTGCGCGGGAGGAGAGAGAGCCAGGACATTGAAAACAGCGCAGGAGGAGAGAGATCCGGGACATTGAAAACTGCGCGGGAGGAGAGAGAGCCGGGACATTGAAAACAGCGCGGGAGGAGAGAGAGCCGGGACATTGAAAACTGCGCGGGAGGAGAGAGAGCCAGGACATTGAAAACAGCGCAGGAGGAGAGAGATCCGGGACATTGAAAACAGCGCGGGAGAAGAGAGAGCAGGGACATTGAAAACAGATGGGAGGAGAGAGAGCCGGGACATTGAAAACAGGAGGAGAGAGAGCCGGGACAGTGAAAACAGCGTGGGATGAGAGAGAGCCGGGACAGTGAAAACAGCGCGGGAGGAGAGAGAGCCGGGACATTGAAAACAGGAGGAGAGAGAGCCGGGACGGTGAAAACAGCGCGAGAGGAGAGAGAGCCGGGACATTGAAAACAGCGAGGGAGGAGAGCGAGCCGGGACATTGAAAACAGCGCGGGAGGAGAGAGAGCCGGGACTCTGAAAACAGCGCAGGAGCTGAGTGAGCCGGGACAGTGAAAACAGGAGGAGAGTGAGCCGGGACATTGAAAACAGCGCGGGAGGGGAGAGAGCCGGGACAGTGAAAACAGCGCGGGAGGAGAGAGAGCCGGGACAGTGAAAACAGCGCGAGAGGAGAGAGAGCCGGGACAGTGAAAACAGCGCGGGAGGAGAGAGAGCCGGGACAGTGAAAACAGCGCGGGGGGAGAGAGAGCCGGGACAGTGAAAACAGCGCAGGAGGAGAGAGAGCCGGGACATTGAAAACAGCGCGGGAGGAGAGAGAGCCGGGACATTGAAAACAGCGCGGGAGGAGAGAGAGCCGGGACATTGAAAACAGCGCGGGAGGAGAGAGAGCCGGGACATTGAAAACAGCGCGGGAGGAGAGAGAGCCGGGACATTGAAAACAGGAGGAGAGAGAGCCGGGACGGTGAAAACAGCGCGGGAGGAGAGAGAGCCGGGACAGTGAAAACAGCGCGGGAGGAGAGAGAGCCGGGACAGTGAAAACAGCGCGGGAGGAGAGAGAGCCGGGACATTGAAAACAGCGCGGGAGGAGAGAGAGCCGGGACATTGAAAACAGCGCGGGAGGAGAGAGAGCCGGGACATTGAAAACAGCGCGGGAGGAGCGAGAGCCGGGACATTGAAAACAGCGCGGGAGGAGAGAGAGCCGGGACATTGAAAACAGGAGGAGAGAGAGCCGGGACATTGAAAACAGCGCGGGAGGAGAGAGAGCCGGGACAGTGAAAACAGCGCGGGAGGAGAGAGAGCCAGGACATTGAAAACAGCGCGGGAGGAGAGAGAGCCGGGACATTGAAAACAGCGCGGGAGGGGAGAGAGCCCGGACATTGAAAACAGCGCAGGAGGGGAGAGAGCCGTGACATTGAAAACAGCGCGGGAGGGGAGAGAGCCGGGACATTGAAAACAGCGTGGGAGGTGAGAGAGCCGGGACAGTGAAAACAGCGCGAGAGGAGAGAGAGCCGGGACATTGAAAACAGCGCGGGAGGAGAGAGAGCCGGGACAGTGAAAACAGCGCGGGAGGAGAGAGAGCCGGGACATTGAAAACAGGAGGAAAGAGAGCCGGGACATTGAAAACAGCGCGGGAGGAGAGAGAGCCGGGACATTGAAAACAGCGAGTGGAGAGAGAGCCGGGACATTGAAAACAGGAGGAGAGAGAGCCGGGACAGTGAAAACAGCGCGGGAGGAGAGAGAGCCGGGACATTGAAAACAGCGCGGGAGGAGAGAGAGCCGGGACATTGAAAACAGCGTGGGAGGGGAGAGAGCCGGGACATTGAAAACAGCGCGGGAGGGGAGAGAGCTGGGACATTGAAAACAGCGCGGGAGGGGAGAGAGCCGGGACATTGAAAACAGCGCGAGAGGAGAGAGAGCCGGGACATTGAAAACAGCGCGAGAGGAGAGAGAGCCGGGACAGTGAAAACAGCGCGGGAGGAGAGAGAGCCGGGACATTGAAAACAGCGCGGGAGGAGAGAGAGCCGGGACATTGAAAACAGCGCGGGAGGAGAGAGAGCCAGGACATTGAAAACAGCGCAGGAGGAGAGAGATCCGGGACATTGAAAACTGCGCGGGAGGAGAGAGAGCCGGGACATTGAAAACTGCGCGGGAGGAGAGAGAGCCAGGACATTGAAAACAGCGCAGGAGGAGAGAGATCCGGGACATTGAAAACTGCGCGGGAGGAGAGAGAGCCGGGACATTGAAAACTGCGCGGGAGGAGAGAGAGCCAGGACATTGAAAACAGCGCGGGAGGAGAGAGATCCGGGACATTGAAAACAGCGCGGGAGAAGAGAGAGCCGGGACATTGAAAACAGGAGGAGAGAGAGACGGGACATTGAAAACAGCGCGGGAGGAGAGAGAGCCGGGACATTGAAAACAGGAGGAGAGAGAGCCGGGACAGTGAAAACAGCGCGGGAGGAGAGCGAGCCAGGACAGTGAAAACAGCGCGGGAGGAGAGAGAGTCGGGACATTGAAAACAGCGCGGGAGGAGAGAGAGCCAGGACATTGAAAACAGCGCAGGAGGAGAGAGAGCCGGGAGATTGAAAACAGCGCGAGAGAAGAGAGAGCCGGGACAGTGAAAACAGCGTGGGAGGAGAGAGAGCCGGAACAGTGAAAACAGCGCGGGAGGAGAGAGAGCCGGGACATTGAAAACAGGAGGAGAGAGAGCCGGGACGGTGAAAACAGCGCGAGAGGAGAGAGAGCCGGGACATTGAAAACAGCGAGGGAGGAGAGCGAGCCGGGACAGTGAAAACAGCGCGGGGGGAGAGATAGCCTGGACAGTGAAAACAGCGCAGGAGGAGAGAGAGCCGGGACATTGAAAACAGCACGGGAGCTGAGTGAGCCGGGACAGTGAAAACAGCGCGGGAGGAGAGAGAGTCGGGACAGTGAAAGCAGCGCGGGAGGAGAGAGAGCCGGGACATTGAAAACAGCGCGGGAGGAGAGAGAGCCGGGACTCTGAAAACAGCACGGGAGCTGAGTGAGCCGGGACAGTGAAAACAGGAGGAGAGAGAGCCGGGACAGTGAAAACAGCGCGGGAGGAGAGAGGGCCGGGACATTGAAAACAGCGCGGGAGGAGAGAGAGCCGGGACATTGAAAACAGGAGGAGAGAGAGCCGGGACATTGAAAACAGCGCGGGAGGAGAGAGAGCCGGGACATTGAAAACAGCGCGGGAGGAGAGAGAGCCGGGACATTGAAAACAGCGCGGGAGAAGAGAGAGCCGGGACATTGAAAACAGATGGGAGGAGAGAGAGCCGGGACATTGAAAACAGGAGGAGAGAGAGCCGGGACATTGAAAACAGCGCGGGAGGAGAGCGAGCCAGGACAGTGAAAACAGCGCGGGAGGAGAGAGAGCCGGGACATTGAAAACAGGAGGAGAGAGAGCCGGGACGGTGAAAACAGCGCAAGAGGAGAGAGAGCCGGGACATTGAAAACAGCGAGGGAGGAGAGCGAGCCGGGACAGTGAAAACAGCGCGGGAGGAGAGATAGCCTGGACAGTGAAAACAGGAGGAGAGTGAGCCGGGACATTGAAAACAGCGCGGGAGGGGAGAGAGCCGGGACATGGAAAACAGCGCGGGAGGAGAGAGAGCCGGGACAGTGAAAACAGCGCGGGAGGAGAGAGAGCCGGGACATTGAAAACAGGAGGAGAGAGAGCCGGGACGGTGAAAACAGCGCGGGAGGAGAGAGAGCCGGGACAGTGAAAACAGCGCGGGAGGAGAGAGAGCCGGGACAGTGAAAACAGCGCGGGAGGAGAGAGAGCCGGGACATTGAAAACAGCGCGGGAGGAGAGAGAGCCGGGACATTGAAAACAGCGCGGGAGGAGAGAGAGCCGGGACATTGAAAACAGCGCGGGAGGAGCGAGAGCCGGGACATTGAAAACAGCGCGGGAGGAGAGAGAGCCGGGACATTGAAAACAGGAAGAGAGAGAGCCGGGACAGTGAAAACAGCGCGGGAGGAGAGAGAGCCGGGACATTGAAAACAGCGCGGGAGGAGAGAGAGCCGGGACATTGAAAACAGCGCGGGAGGGGAGAGAGCCCGGACATTGAAAACAGCGCAGGAGGGGAGAGAGCCGTGACATTGAAAACAGCGCGGGAGGGGAGAGAGCCGGGACATTGAAAACAGCGTGGGAGGTGAGAGAGCCGGGACAGTGAAAACAGCGCGAGAGGAGAGAGAGCCGGGACATTGAAAACAGCGCGGGAGGAGAGAGAGCCGGGACAGTGAAAACAGCGCGGGAGGAGAGAGAGCCGGGACATTGAAAACAGGAGGAAAGAGAGCCGGGACATTGAAAACAGCGCGGGAGGAGAGAGAGCCGGGACATTGAAAACAGCGAGTGGAGAGAGAGCCGGGACATTGAAAACAGGAGGAGAGAGAGCCGGGACAGTGAAAACAGCGCGGGAGGAGAGAGAGCCGGGACATTGAAAACAGCGCGGGAGGAGAGAGAGCCGGGACATCGAAAACAGCGTGGGAGGGGAGAGAGCCGGGACATTGAAAACAGCGCGGGAGGGGAGAGAGCTGGGACATTGAAAACAGCGCGGGAGGGGAGGGAGCCGGGACATTGAAAACAGCGCGAGAGGAGAGAGAGCCGGGACATTGAAAACAGCGCGAGAGGAGAGAGAGCCGGGACAGTGAAAACAGCGCGGGAGGAGAGAGAGCCGGGACATTGAAAACAGCGCGGGAGGAGAGAGAGCCGGGACATTGAAAACAGCGCGGGAGGAGAGAGAGCCAGGACATTGAAAACAGCGCAGGAGGAGAGAGATCCGGGACATTGAAAACTGCGCGGGAGGAGAGAGAGCCGGGACATTGAAAACTGCGCGGGAGGAGAGAGAGCCAGGACATTGAAAACAGCGCAGGAGGAGAGAGATCCGGGACATTGAAAACTGCGCGGGAGGAGAGAGAGCCGGGACATTGAAAACAGCGCGGGAGGAGAGAGAGCCGGGACATTGAAAACTGCGCGGGAGGAGAGAGAGCCAGGACATTGAAAACAGCGCAGGAGGAGAGAGATCCGGGACATTGAAAACAGCGCGGGAGAAGAGAGAGCAGGGACATTGAAAACAGATGGGAGGAGAGAGAGCCGGGACATTGAAAACAGGAGGAGAGAGAGCCGGGACAGTGAAAACAGCGTGGGATGAGAGAGAGCCGGGACAGTGAAAACAGCGCGGGAGGAGAGAGAGCCGGGACATTGAAAACAGGAGGAGAGAGAGCCGGGACGGTGAAAACAGCGCGAGAGGAGAGAGAGCCGGGACATTGAAAACAGCGAGGGAGGAGAGCGAGCCGGGACATTGAAAACAGCGCGGGAGGAGAGAGAGCCGGGACTCTGAAAACAGCGCAGGAGCTGAGTGAGCCGGGACAGTGAAAACAGGAGGAGAGTGAGCCGGGACATTGAAAACAGCGCGGGAGGGGAGAGAGCCGGGACAGTGAAAACAGCGCGGGAGGAGAGAGAGCCGGGACAGTGAAAACAGCGCGAGAGGAGAGAGAGCCGGGACAGTGAAAACAGCGCGGGAGGAGAGAGAGCCGGGACAGTGAAAACAGCGCGGGGGGAGAGAGAGCCGGGACAGTGAAAACAGCGCAGGAGGAGAGAGAGCCGGGACATTGAAAACAGCGCGGGAGGAGAGAGAGCCGGGACATTGAAAACAGCGCGGGAGGAGAGAGAGCCGGGACATTGAAAACAGCGCGGGAGGAGAGAGAGCCGGGACATTGAAAACAGCGCGGGAGGAGAGAGAGCCGGGACATTGAAAACAGGAGGAGAGAGAGCCGGGACGGTGAAAACAGCGCGGGAGGAGAGAGAGCCGGGACAGTGAAAACAGCGCGGGAGGAGAGAGAGCCGGGACAGTGAAAACAGCGCGGGAGGAGAGAGAGCCGGGACATTGAAAACAGCGCGGGAGGAGAGAGAGCCGGGACATTGAAAACAGCGCGGGAGGAGAGAGAGCCGGGACATTGAAAACAGCGCGGGAGGAGCGAGAGCCGGGACATTGAAAACAGCGCGGGAGGAGAGAGAGCCGGGACATTGAAAACAGGAGGAGAGAGAGCCGGGACATTGAAAACAGCGCGGGAGGAGAGAGAGCCGGGACAGTGAAAACAGCGCGGGAGGAGAGAGAGCCAGGACATTGAAAACAGCGCGGGAGGAGAGAGAGCCGGGACATTGAAAACAGCGCGGGAGGGGAGAGAGCCCGGACATTGAAAACAGCGCAGGAGGGGAGAGAGCCGTGACATTGAAAACAGCGCGGGAGGGGAGAGAGCCGGGACATTGAAAACAGCGTGGGAGGTGAGAGAGCCGGGACAGTGAAAACAGCGCGAGAGGAGAGAGAGCCGGGACATTGAAAACAGCGCGGGAGGAGAGAGAGCCGGGACAGTGAAAACAGCGCGGGAGGAGAGAGAGCCGGGACATTGAAAACAGGAGGAAAGAGAGCCGGGACATTGAAAACAGCGCGGGAGGAGAGAGAGCCGGGACATTGAAAACAGCGAGTGGAGAGAGAGCCGGGACATTGAAAACAGGAGGAGAGAGAGCCGGGACAGTGAAAACAGCGCGGGAGGAGAGAGAGCCGGGACATTGAAAACAGCGCGGGAGGAGAGAGAGCCGGGACATTGAAAACAGCGTGGGAGGGGAGAGAGCCGGGACATTGAAAACAGCGCGGGAGGGGAGAGAGCTGGGACATTGAAAACAGCGCGGGAGGGGAGAGAGCCGGGACATTGAAAACAGCGCGAGAGGAGAGAGAGCCGGGACATTGAAAACAGCGCGAGAGGAGAGAGAGCCGGGACAGTGAAAACAGCGCGGGAGGAGAGAGAGCCGGGACATTGAAAACAGCGCGGGAGGAGAGAGAGCCGGGACATTGAAAACAGCGCGGGAGGAGAGAGAGCCAGGACATTGAAAACAGCGCAGGAGGAGAGAGATCCGGGACATTGAAAACTGCGCGGGAGGAGAGAGAGCCGGGACATTGAAAACTGCGCGGGAGGAGAGAGAGCCAGGACATTGAAAACAGCGCAGGAGGAGAGAGATCCGGGACATTGAAAACTGCGCGGGAGGAGAGAGAGCCGGGACATTGAAAACAGCGCGGGAGGAGAGAGAGCCGGGACATTGAAAACTGCGCGGGAGGAGAGAGAGCCAGGACATTGAAAACAGCGCGGGAGGAGAGAGATCCGGGACATTGAAAACAGCGCAGGAGGAGAGAGATCCGGGACATTGAAAACAGCGCGGGAGGAGAGCGAGCCGGGACATTGAAAACAGATGGGAGGAGAGAGAGCCGGGACATTGAAAACAGGAGGAGAGAGAGCCGGGACAGTGAAAACAGCGCGGGAGGAGAGCGAGCCAGGACAGTGAAAACAGCGCGGGAGGAGAGAGAGTCGGGACATTGAAAACAGCGCGGGAGGAGAGAGAGCCAGGACATTGAAAACAGCGCAGGAGGAGAGAGAGCCGGGAGATTGAAAACAGCGCGAGAGAAGAGAGAGCCGGGACAGTGAAAACAGCGTGGGAGGAGAGAGAGCCGGAACAGTGAAAACAGCGCGGGAGGAGAGAGAGCCGGGACATTGAAAACAGGAGGAGAGAGAGCCGGGACGGTGAAAACAGCGCGAGAGGAGAGAGAGCCGGGACATTGAAAACAGCGAGGGAGGAGAGCGAGCCGGGACAGTGAAAACAGCGCGGGGGGAGAGATAGCCTGGACAGTGAAAACAGCGCAGGAGGAGAGAGAGCCGGGACATTGAAAACAGCACGGGAGCTGAGTGAGCCGGGACAGTGAAAACAGCGCGGGGGGAGAGATAGCCTGGACAGTGAAAACAGCGCGGGAGGAGAGAGAGCCGGGACATTGAAAACAGCGCGGGAGGAGAGAGAGCCGGGACTCTGAAAACAGCACGGGAGCTGAGTGAGCCGGGACAGTGAAAACAGGAGGAGAGTGAGCCGGGACATTGAAAACAGCGCGGGAGGGGAGAGAGCCGGGACATGGAAAACAGCGCGGGAGGAGAGAGAGCCGGGACAGTGAAAACAGCGCGGGAGGAGAGAGAGCCGGGACAGTGAAAACAGCGCGGGGGGAGAGAGAGCCGGGACAGTGAAAACAGCGCAGGAGGAGAGAGAGCCGGGACATTGAAAACAGCGCGGGAGGAGAGAGAGCCGGGACATTGAAAACAGCGCGGGAGGAGAGAGAGCCGGGACATTGAAAACAGCGCGGGAGGAGAGAGAGCCGGGACATTGAAAACAGCGCGGGAGGAGAGAGAGCCGGGACATTGAAAACAGGAGGAGCGAGAGCCGGGACATTGAAAACAGCGCGGGAGGAGAGAGAGCCGGGACAGTGAAAACAGCGCGGGAGGAGAGAGAGCTGGGACATTGAAAACAGCGTGGGAGGAGAGAGAGCCGGGACAGTGAAAACAGCGCGAGAGGAGAGAGAGCCGGGACATTGAAAACAGCGCGGGATGAGAGAGAGCCGGGACAGTGAAAACAGCGCGGGAGGAGAGAGAGCCGGGACATTGAAAACAGGAGGAGAGAGAGCCGGGACGGTGAAAACAGCGCGAGAGGAGAGAGAGCCGGGACATTGAAAACAGCGAGGGAGGAGAGCGAGCCGGGACAGTGAAAACAGCGCGGGAGGAGAGATAGCCTGGACAGTGAAAACAGCGCAGGAGGAGAGAGAGCCGGGACATTGAAAACAGCGCGGGAGGAGAGCCGGGACTCTGAAAACAGCACGGGAGCTGAGTGAGCCGGGACAGTGAAAACAGGAGGAGAGTGAGCCGGGACATTGAAAACAGCACGGGAGGGGAGAGAGCCGGGACATGGAAAACAGCGCGGGAGGAGAGAGAGCCGGGACAGTGAAAACAGCGCGGGAGGAGAGAGAGCCGGGACATTGAAAACAGCGCGGGAGGAGTGAGAGCCGGGACAGTGAAAACAGCGCGGGAGGAGAGAGAGCCGGGACATTGAAAACAGTGCGGGAGGAGAGAGAGCCGGGAGATTGAAAACAGCGCGGGAGGGGAGAGAGCCGGGACATTGAAAACAGCGCAGGAGGGGAGAGAGCCGGGACATTGAAAACAGCGCGAGAGGAGAGTGAGCCGGGACAGTGAAAACAGCGCGAGAGGTGAGAGAGCCGGGACAGTGAAAACAGCGCGAGAGGAGAGAGAGCCGGGACATGGAAAACAGCGCGGGAGGAGAGAGAGCCGGGACAGTGAAAACAGCGCGGGAGGAGAGAGAGCCGGGACAGTGAAAACAGCGCGGGAGGAGAGAGAGCCGGGACATTGAAAACAGCGCGGGAGGAGAGAGAGCCGGGACATTGAAAACAGCGCGGGAGGAGAGAGAGCCGGGAGATTGAAAACAGCGCGGGAGGGGAGAGAGCCGGGACATTGAAAACAGCGCGGGAGGGGAGAGAGCCGGGACATTGAAAACAGCGCAGGAGGGGAGAGAGCCGGGACATTGAAAACAGCGCGAGAGGAGAGTGAGCCGGGACAGTGAAAACAGCGCGAGAGGTGATTGAGCCGGGACAGTGAAAACAGCGAGGGAGGAGAGCGAGCCGGGACAGTGAAAACAGCGCGGGAGGAGAGAGCCGGGACAGTGAAAACAGCGCGGGAGGAGAGAGAGCCGGGACAGTGAAAACAGCGCGAGAGGAGAGAGAGCCGGGACAGTGAAAACAGCGCGAGAGGAGAGAGAGCCGGGACAGTGAAAACAGCGCGGGAGGAGAGAGAGCCGGGACAGTGAAAACAGCGCGAGAGGAGAGAGAGCCGGGACAGTGAAAACAGCGCGGGAGAAGAGAGAGCCGGGACAGTGAATACAGCACGGGATGAGAGAGCCGGGACAGTGAAAACAACGCGGGAGGAGAGAGAGCCGGGACAGTGAAAACAGCGCGAGAGGAGAGAGAGCCGGGACAGTGAAAACAGCGCGAGAGGAGAGAGAGCCGGGACAGTGAAAACAGCGCGAGAGGAGAGAGAGCCGGGACAGTGAAAACAGCGCGGGAGGAGAGAGAGCCGGGAGATGTTAAAAGCGCGGGAGATTTAAAAAGCGCGGGAGCTACGAGTCGGAGCAGAGATTTAAAAAGCGCGGGAGCTGCGAGTCGGAGCAGAGATTTTAAAAGTGCGGGAGCTGTGAGTCAGAGCAGAGATTTAAAAAGAGCGGGAGCTGCGAGTCGGAGCGGAGATTTAAAAAGACCGGGAGCTGCGAGTCGGAGCAGAGATTTAAAAAGAGCGGGAGCTGTGAGTCGGAGCGGAGATTTAAAAAGAGCGGGAGCTGTGAGTCGGAGCGGAGATTTAAAAAGATCGCGGCCTAGTTTCGGGAGCCATTCGAGGGAGGAGGAGTAGTCTCTGTCAGGGAGAGAACCTGAGAACATCTAAGACCCTCAGAAGGTAAGTAAGTGATTTTTACTCATTTTTACTTTTATACCTTTTTCAAATTGTGTGTGTGGGGGGGGGGGGGGGGGGGGGGCGAAACTGAAGTGACATCACAGAAAAGCTGTGCCCTGAGTGGCTGGTTGGGAATCTACACTAAATTTTAAAAATTAAGCATTGGTAACTAATTAAACATAATTACTTAATTATAATTTAGAGGGGTATCTAAGCCAGAGATCGGAGAGTACTATATTTAGCTTTCACATTTATATTAGAAATCTAGTGCTAGGAAACAGATAGTTAACGGTAACGTTAAAAAAAAAAAAAAAATTTTAACTTTTAATTTTAATTTACTAATTAATTGACACAATGTCAGTTAGAGGGGTACAGTGCTCGGACTGTGAGATGTGGCAGGTCCGGGAGGCTTCCAGCGTCCCGGATGGCTTCATCTGCAGAAAGTGCACCCAACTGGAGCTCCTCACAGACCGCATGGTTCGGTTGGAGCAGCAGTTGGATGCACTTCGGAGCATGCAGGTGGCGGAAAGCGTCATAGATCACAGTTATATAAATGTGGTCACACCCAAGGTGCAGGCAGCGAAATGGGTGACCACCAGAAAGGGCAGGCAGTCAGTGCAGGAATCCCCTGTGGTTGTCACCCTCTCGAACAGGTATACCCCTTTGGATACTGTCGGGGGGGGGGGATAGCCTATCAGGGGAAAACAGCAGCAGCCAGAGCAGTGGCACCACGGCTGGCTCTGATGTTCAGAAGGGAGGGTCAAAGCGCAGAAGAGCAATAGTAATAGGGGACTCTATAGTCAGGGGCACATATAGGCGCTTCAGTGGACGTGAAAGAGACTCCAGGATGGTATGTTGCCTCCCTGGTGCCAGGGTCCAGGATGTCTCCGAACGGGTAGAGGGCATCCTGAAGGGGGAGGGCAAACAGGCAGAGGTCGTTGTACATATTGGTACTAATGACATAGGCAGGAAGGGGCATGAGGTCCTGCAGCAGGAGTTCAGGGAGCTAGGCAGAAAGACCTCTAGGGTTGTAATCTCGAGATTACTCCCTGTGCCACGTGCCAGTGAGGCTAGAAATAGGAAGATACAGCAGCTAAACACGTGGCTAAACAGCTGGTGTAGGAGGGAGGGTTTCCGTTATTTGGACCACTGGCAGCTCTTCCGGGGCAGGTGTGACCTATATAAGGACGGGTTGCATCTAAACGGGAGAGGCATAAATATCCTGGCCGCGAGGTTTGCTAGTGTCACACGGGAGGGTTTAAACTAGTATGGCAGGGGGGTGGGCATGGGAGCAATAGGTCAGAAGGTGAGAGCATTGAGGGAGAACTAGGGAATAGGGACAGTGGGGCTCGGAGGCAGAGCAGACAGGGAGAAGTTGCTGAACACAGCGGGTCTGGTGGCCTGAAGTGCATATGTTTTAATGCAAGAAGTATTATGGGTAAGGCAGATGAATTTAGAGCTTGGATTAGTACTTGGAACTATGATGTTGTTGCCATTACAGAGACCTGGTTGAGGGAAGGGCAGGATTGGCAGCTAAACGTTCCAGGATTTAGATGTTTCAGGCGGGATAGAGGGGGATGGAAAAGGGGTGGCGGAGTTGCGCTACTGGTTAGGAAGAATATCACAGCTGTACTGCGGGAGGACACATCAGAGGGCAGTGAGGCTATATGGGTAGAGATCAGGAATAAGAAGGGTGCAGTCACAATGTTGGGGGTTTACTACAGGCCTCCCACCAGCCAGCGGGAGATAGAGGAGCAGATAGGTAGACAGATTTTGGAAAAGAGTAAAAACAACAGGATGGGAGACTTCAACTTCCCCAATATTGACTGGGACTCACTTAGTGCCAGGGATTTAGACGGGGCGGAGTTTGTAAGGAGCATCCAGGAGGGCTTCTTAAAACAATATGTAGACAGTCCAACTAGGGAAGGGGCGGTACTGGACCTGGTATTGGGGAATGAGCCCGGCCAGGTGGTAGAAGTTTCAGTAGGGGAGCATTTCGGGAACAGTGACCACAATTCAGTAAGTTTTAAAGTGCTGGTGGACAAGGATAAGACTGGTCCTAGGATGAATGTGCTAAATTGGGGGAAGGTTAATTATAACAATATTAGGCGGGAACTGAAGAACATAGATTGGGGGCGGATGTTTGAGGGCAAATCAACATCTGACATGTGGGAGGCTTTCAAGTGTCAGTTGAAAGGAATTCAGGACCGACATGTTCCTGTGAGGAAGAAGGATAAATACGGCAATTTTCAGGAACCTTGGATAACAAGAGATATTGTAGGCCTCGTCAAAAAGAAAAAGGAGGCATTTGTCAGGGCTAAAAGGCTGGGAACAGACAAAGCCTGTGTGGAATATAAGGAAAGTAGGAAGGAACTTAAGCAAGGAGGCAGGAGGGCTAGAAGGGGTCACGAAAAGTCATTGGCAAATAGGGTTAAGGAAAATCCCAAGGCTTTTTACACGTACATAAAAAGCAAGAGGGTAGCCAGGGAAAGGGTTGGCCCACTGAAGGATAGGCAAGGGAATCTATGTGTGGAGCCAGAGGAAATGGGCGAGGTACTAAATTAATACTTTGCGTCAGTATTCACCAAAGAGAAGGAATTGGTAGATGTTGAGTCTGGAGAAGGGTGTGTAGATAGACTGGGTCACATTGAGATCCAAAAAGACGAGGTGTTGGGTGTCTTAAAAAATATTAAGGTAGATAAGTCCTCAGGGCCTGATGGGATCTACCCCAGAATACTGATGGAGGCTGGAAAGGGAATTGCTGAGGCCTTGACAGAAATCTTTGGATCCTCACTGTCTTCAGGTGATGTCCCGGAGTACTGGAGAATAGCCAATGTTGTTCCTCTGTTTAAGAAGGGTAGCAAGGATAATCCAGGGAACTACAGGCCGGTGAGCCTTACTTCAGTGGTCGGGAAATTACTGGAGAGAATTCTTCGAGACAGGATCTACTCCCATTTGGAAGCAAATGGACGTATTAGTGAGAGGCAGCATGGTTTTGTGAAGGGGAGGTCGTGTCTCACTAACTTGATGGAGTTTTTCGAGGAGGTCACAAAGATGATTGATGCAGGTAGGGCAGTGGATGTTGTCTATATGGACTTCAGTAAGGCCTTTGACAAGGTCCCTCATGGTCGACTAGTATGAAAGGTGAAGTCACACGGGATCAGGGGTGAGCTGGCAAGGTGGATACAGAACTGGCTCGGTCGTAGAAGGCAGAGAGTAGCAATGGAAGGATGCTTTTCTAATTGGAGGGCTGTGACCAGTGGTGTTCCGCAGGGATCAGTGCTGGGACCTTTGCTGTTTGTAGTATATATAAATAATTTGGAGGAAAATGTAACTGGTCTGATTAGTAAGTTTGCAGACGACACAAAGGTTAGTAGAATTGCGGATAGCGATGAGGACTGTCAGAGGATACAGCAGGATTTAGATTGTTTGGAGACTTGGGCGGAGAGATGGCAGATGGAGTTTAATGCGGACAAATGTGAGGTAATGCATTTTGGAAGGTCTAACGCAGGTAGGGAATATACAGTGCATGGTAGAACCCTCAAGAGTATTGAAAGTCAGAGAGATCTAGGAGTACAGGTCCACAGGTCACTGAAAGGGGCAACACAGGTGGAGAAGGTAGTCAAGAGGGCATACGGCATGCTTGCCTTCATTGGCGGGGCACTGAGTATAAGAATTGGCAAGTCATGTTGCAGCTGTATAGAACCTTAGTTAGGCCACACTTGGCGTATAGTGTTCAATTCTGGTCGCCACACTACCAGAAGGATGTGGAGGCTTTAGAGAGGGTGCAGAAGAGATTTACCAGAATGTTGCCTGGTATGGAGGGCATTAGCTACGAGGAGCGGTTGAATAAACTCGGTTTGTTCTCACTGGAACAAAGGAGGTTGAGGGGCGACCTGATAGAGGTCTACAAAATTATGAGGGGCATAGACAGAGTGGATAGTCAGAGGCTTTTCCCCAGGGTAGAGGGGTCAATTACTAGGGGGGCATAGGTTTAAGGTGCGAGGGGCAAGGTTTAGAGTAGATGTGCGAGGCAAGGTTTTTTACACAGAGGGTAGTGGGTGCCTGGAACTCGTTACCGGAGGAGGTGGTGGAAGCAGGGACGATAGTGACATTTAAGGGGCATCTTGACAAATATATGAATAGGATGGGAATAGAGGGATACAGACCCAGGAAGTGTAGAAGATTGTAGTTTAGTCGGGCAGCATGCTCGGCACGGGCTCGGAGGGCCGAAGGGCCTGTTCCTGTGCTGTACATTTCTTTGTTCTTTGTTCTGTTGGGCCTGAGACTGGGAGTATGTTGCATTGTGTGGTTTATATGTAACACCCTTTTAGAACTGGGGTTCTCGAGTATTTTCGGCGTACCTTTCCTTTTTTTTAAGGCTGGGTAAAAGAATCAGTGATTGGTTCTTGCGTGGGCGCAGATGTGTCGGGTACCCGAGAAGAGGAGGTTGTGATGTGCCATTGGTGCCTCTGACGCTGCTGGAGTGGAGGGACATGTATATTGGGGCACACCCGAACTCAGCACGAAAAATGTATCCTGAACTCTGGTGGTAATCGCGAGCAATCGCCGTGTGGGACGGTTTGCACAATTTTACCACGTTTTCCGGTTTCTCCCTTGTTCTCTGGTGGGGCTGATAGCGGTAACAAGTTATGTCTAATGATTGTATCGAGCTCATTACACCTCTGTTCTCCTGTCCCCCTCTGTATTTGCTCGCTGTGCTGCACCATTCTTGCGGATTTGTTGCATTGTTTGTTAAAATGTAAAACCTTAATAAATGAACTTTGAAAACAAAAAATCCATGGAATCTGTCTTTGTCGCATTTGCCATTTCATGTGCAGTGTGGTGCATTCTATCAGCGGTTACATGTTAATTCACACGTGCCTCATATTTACCCTGAATGTCAGAGTATAAAAGATAGATATTGGAAATGGTTTTGTCTTTCATACATTATAGAATTTACAGTGCAGGAAGCCATTCGGCCCATCGAGTCTGCACCGGCCCTTGGAAAGAGCACCCTACGTAAGCTCACACCTCCACCTTATCCCCAGTAACCCAACTTAACCTTTTGGTCACTAAGGGGCAATTTAGCATGGCCAATCCACCTAACCTGCACATCTTTGGACTGAGAGAGAAAACCGGAGCACCCGGAGGAAACCCACGCACACACGGGGAGAACGTGTAAACTACACACAGACAGCCATCAATGGCCGGAATTGAAACTGGGTGAAAAGTGAAAATCGCTTATTGTCACAAGTTGGCTTCAAATGAAGTTACTGTGAAAAGCCCCTAGTCGCCACATTCCGGCGCCTGTTCGGGGAGGCGGGTACGGGAATTGAACCGTGCTGCTGGCCTGCCTTGGTCTGCTTTCAAAGCCAGCGATTTAGCCCAGGGTGCTAAACCAGCCCCTGGAGCTGTGAAGCAGCACCACTAACCACGGTGCTACCCTGCCTGGTTTGGTAAAGCTTATTTTTGTTTGTTTGAAACACATGGAATCTTGTGGTTTTATTCTTGTAACAAGTGTCTTGAACCCGAAACGTTTTCTTTAAATTAGACAGCCCCTCACTGGATCGTTCAAAAAACCCGGGGCTCTAGTCTAAGATACAACACTTTTTTAAGTCATTCTTGGCTTGTTCTTAAAATCTGTCCAATCTACTGACACCACTAACCTTTGCAGACCTTTACAGTATTTCTTTCAATTCGATACAATCCCTTACCAACAACTTCCTTATTTAGCCAGAGTCCTTCTCAAAGAGTCGTTCTTGCTCACAGTGATACATCTTTTCTGAGAGTTATTAAATACATCCTTAAAAAGGTCTCCCCCAGCATCTCTACTGTTCTAACTTTTAATCTAATTTCACAGTTCACTTTAGCCAGCTCTACCTTCATATCCTTTATTTGCCTTTATTTAGGTTTGAAACTCTAGTCTTAGACCCACATTTTCCCCCTTCAAAATGAATGTAAGATTCAATCAGGTTATGACTGCTGTTACCTCGAGGCTCCTTTAATGTGAGGCTTTTTAAAACTTATGGGATGTGGGCGTCATTGGCTGGGCCAGCATTTATTGCCCATCACTTGTTGCTCTTCAGAAGGTGGTGGTGAGCTGCCTTCTTGAACCACTGCCATCCCCAAGAGCACCCACAGTGGTGTTCGAGAGGGAATTCCAGGATCGTGACCCTGACAGTGAACTAACAGGTTATATATTGCCAAGTCAGGGTGGTGAGTGACTCGGAGGGGAACCTCCAGGTGGTGGGGTTCTCGGGTATCTGCTGCTCTTGTCCTTCTAGATGGGAGTGGTCGTGGGTTTGGAAGGTGCTGCCTGAGGAACCTTCAGGAGTTCGTGCAGTACATCTTGTAGATGGCACACACGGCTGTCAGTGTTTGTCAGTGGTGGCGGGATTGAATGTTTGTGGAAGGAGGAGCAATCAAGCAGGGCTGCTTTGCCCTGGATGGTGTCAAGCTTTTTGAGTGTTGTTGGAGCTGCACTCATCCAGGCAAATGGAGAGTATGCTATCACACTCCTGACTTGTGCCTTGTAGATTCTGGACAGGCTTGGGTGGTCAGGTGAGTTATTTACTGCAGGATTCCTAGCCTTTGACCTCCTCTAGTAGTCACAGTATTTATATGGCCAGTCCAGTAACCCCCAGGATGTTGATAGTGGGGGGGGTTCAGCAATGGTAACGCCATTGAATGTCAAGAAATGGTGGTTAGATCCTCTCTTGTAGGAGATGGTCATTGCCTGGCACTTGTGTGGTGCAAATGTAACTTGCCACTTACCATCCCAAGCCTGAATATTGTCCAGGTCTTGCTGCATTTGGACATGGACTGCTTCATTATCTGAGGAGTTGCGAATGGTGCTGAACATTGTACAGTCATCTGTGAACATCCGCACTTCTGACCTTATGATGAAGCAGCTGAAGATGGTTGGGCCTAGGACACTACCCTGAGGAACTCCTGCAGTGATGTCCTGGGGCCGAGATGCTGGACCTCCAACCATCGCAACCATCTTCCTTTGTGCCAGGTGGGACTCCAACCAGGTTTCCCCCCTGGTTCTCATTGACTCGGTCAAATGCTGCCTTGATTTCAAGGGCAGTCACTCTCACCTCACCTCTGGCATTCAGCTCTTCTGTCCATGTTTGAGCCAAGGTTGCAATGAGGTAAGGTTCAGTGGCCCTATTTAACCCAAACTGAACATCCATGTGCAGGTTATTGCTGAGTAAGTGCCGCTTGATAGCACTGTTGATGATGCCTTCCATCGCTTTACTGTTGATGGAGAGTATACTGAGAGGGTGGTAATTGGCTGGGTTGGATTTGTCCTGTTCCTTATGTGCAGGACATTCCTGGGCAATTTTCCACATTGCCGGGTAGATGCCAGAGTTGTAGCTGTACTGGAACAGCTTGGCGAGGGGTGCGGCAAGTTTTGGAGCACAAGTTGCCAGTACAATTGCCGGGATATTGTCAGGGCCCACAGCCTTTGCAGTGTCCAGTGCCTTCAACCATTTCTCGCTATCACGTTGAGTGAATCTAATTGGTTGAAGACTGACATCTGTGATGCTGGGGACCTCCGGAGGAGACCGAGAAGGATCATCCACTCGGCACTTCTGGCTGAAGATTGTTGCGAATACCTCAGCCTGGTCTTTTCCACATATGTGCTGGGCTCCTCCATCATTGAGGATGGGGGTATTATGTAGCCTCCACCTCCAGTGAGTTGTTTAATTGTCCACCACCATTCACGGCTGGATGTGGCAGGACTGCAGAGCTTAGATCTGGTATGTTGGTTGTGGAATCACTTAGCTCCGGCTATTACTTATGCTGTTTGTCACACGAGCAGTCCTGTGTTGTAGCTTCACCAGGCGGATACCTCATGTTTATCATAGATTATCATAGAATCTACAGTGCAGAAGGAGGCCATTCGGCCCCTCGAGTCTGCACCGGCTCTTGGAAAGGGCACCCTACCCAAGGCCAACACCTCCACCCTATCCCCACAACCCAGTAACCCCACCCAACACTAAGGGCAATTTTGGACACCAAGGGCAATTTATCATGGCCAATCCACCTAACCTGCACATCTTTGGGTTTAGGTATGCGTGGGTAAATAAGAAAATAGAGTAAAAATGGAGCTGGGAGTCCTCGCCATCCTGAGCTTTGAAATGTAATCGCTGGTTCAACATCCTGGAACTCCCTCCCCAACAGCACAATGGGTGTACCTACACCACATGGACTGCAGGGGTTCAAGAAAGCAGCTCACCGCCATCTTCTTAAGGGCAATTAGGAATGGACAATAAATGCTGGCCTAGTCAAGCGACTTCCACATCCCATTACCAAATGGAAGAGAGGTCTAACAGACTTGGTCACTTAACTGAAGGGGCTTCATGGCCTTCCTGTTGGATAGTCATGGGGAGGGAGTGGAAAATGGCTGGAGGGCCAGTCTGGAGGGAGCCCAGCACCCGTGAGGGGCCCGGTGTCCCTCAGGCATGGGCCTAACACAGAGGGATCACTCCTTACCCATTCTGCAGTGCAATCTTCACAAAGCCTTTCCGGTTCTTGAGCGTCACAACGTTGTTTCCTGGGCTGCAGTCTAGAGATTCCGCTGCTCCACCAATCACGATGATCACCGCATTGCCAGTCCCGTTCTTCGACAGCAGGAAGTCAATAGCATCCCTGGTCACAGGAAAAATACCTGGGGCGGGGGCAGGAAAACAAATTGCAAGGAATGATTACTCAACCGGACTGTGCATTCCAGGCAACCACTCACACCCGCCTGCATTGACATCAAGCCTGTACCAGTTAAATGGATCAAATATGTACAACACCAGTCCACAATAACTTGCATTTATATAGCACCTTGGATGACACACAAGTGGACCCACCGTTGTTATAGGGCAGTTAAAGGAACGTCTTAAGTAGTGGAAATTACATTGCAGTTACTCCCAGATTAACTGGGATGGTGGGGGGTGGGGAAAGATGGTGCCATAGTGTTTATGTCACTGGGCTAGTAATCCTGAGGTCCAGGCTAACGCTCTGGATTCAAATGGTAGCTGGGAATTTAAATTCAATGAATAAAGCTGGAATATAAATCTAGTTTCAGTCATCGATCGTTGTAAAAACCCATCTGGTTCACTAGTGCCCTTTCGGGCGGAAATCAGCCGTCCTTACCCGGTCTGGCCTACATGTGGCTCCAGACCCCCACAGCAATGTGGTTGACTCTTAACTATCCTCTGAAAAGGCACTCAGTTCAAGGGCAATGAGGGAAGGGCAATAAATGCCAGCCTCGCCAGCAACGCCCACATCCCATGAAGAAAACGTTTTTTAAAATTGCATTCCATCTGGGCACGGCACTTCAGTGAAGATATGTTGGGCTTGCGATGGATACATTGCCTATTCACCAGAATTAAAACAGGGGGCCAAAGGATTAAGACACCAGAAGACACCATCTCAAGACTGAAGGGACGATCCTTTAAAGCAGAGGTGAGGAGGAATTTCTTCAGCCAGAGGGCGGTGAATCTGTGGAACTCTTTGCCGCAGAAGGCTGTGGAGGTCAAATCACTGAGAACCTTTAAGACAGAGATAGATAGGTTCTTGATTAATAAGGGGATCAGGGGTTATGGGGAGAAGGCAGGAGAATGGGGATGAGAAAAATATCAGCCATGATTGAATGGCGGAGCAGACTCGATGGGCCGAGTGGCCCAATTCTGCTCCTACGTCTTATGGACTTATACAAAGACAGCTTCTGTTCCTGAAACGGAGGAGAGGTCTAATTCAAGTTGTTAAAATAGTTTTAGAGGAGTTGACATTTCCCTGGGGTAGGGGGGGAATAGGGGACCAAAAAGGGGCATTAAAGGACTTGTTGCAATGTGGGCTGTAGAATGAGCGGCCAAGGTTTCCAAGCGACTCTTGCGCATTTTAATTATGCAGGTTATTGGGGACGCTCAATAAAAAGTGTTCGTTTTTAGAGAGTGATGCTGGGGAGTTTACACAGGGGTCACTGTCGTCAGCACACAAGTCTAAATGGATGAGACAAGTTAACAATTCTGTCATTAGATTGCCAGCCCACACGAATGCAGCATGCTCTCGTTAAGGGAAAACAAAAGTGGTTTGGAAAGCAACACACTGTCATAACAATACTGGTCGTGAAGATACTTTGAAAAGGGTCCACCAGGCTGGATTCCACAGGGAGGACGTCCCACATCTCACCTTCACGAAACCGATAAAAGAGTGATTACGTTTGGACCTTGCTCGGTGAGACACGTTGGGTGTCAGGTGCAAACACCTTGCTGGGACAGCACCTCTGGTACTGAGCGAGAGAGACATCTCTTGATTAGATTAGATTAGTTAAAATGTATAGGCACGTGGTCAAGACAGCCAGGAAGCTGCTGACTTGTTAAGTGAAGACTGCAAGGCAAGCACTAGCAAAGGTGAACCTTGTAAAGGAAGAGAGACTTTTCAGTCCTCTTCACAGACAAGTGTTGATTCTGAACTCATCGCTCTCATATACAGCAGCGAGCCACGATACAACGGGCTGCTCTTTCAAAGTCGGAATTAGCATAGAGTCGCTACGGTGCAGAAGGAGGCCATTCGGCCCATCGAGTCTATACCAACCTTCTTAAAGAGCACCCTACCTAAGCCCATTCCCCGCGCCCCCCGCCCCCCCCCCCCCCCAATCCCTGAAACCCCACCTAACCTGTGTGCAGTCTTTGGACACTAAGGGGAATTTTATCATGGCCAATCCACCTAACCTGCACATCTCTGGACTGTGGGTGAAACCGGAGCACGCGGTGGAAATCTACGCAGACACGGGGAGAACGTGCAGACTCCGCACAGACAGTGACCAGAGGCGGGAATCGAACCGGGGTCCTTGGCGTTGTGAGGCAGCAGTGCTAACCACTGTGCAACCATGCCCCAGTAGATTGTGGATTCCAAATCTCATCCAGAAACTAACATCCAGTACAGCAGTGCCACCTGTCGGAGGCGCTGTCTTCGGGTGACACATTGGGCATAATTCTGCATACTCAAGTTAAAGTCCGCTGACCGGTACGTTTAGCTGGGTGTTTTTCGCCGGCTGCAGAGCAGAGAAACATCCCGCTATCTAACGGCACTTGGTAATTTTTTGGGGCCTCGGTTACATTCTCTCTGCCGATGCCACACTTGGCGATATTTCCTGCTGGCGAGCTTGGAAAAGTTTCTCGTGGATTGGGGGGGGGGGGGGGGGGGGGAGTGTTCTCTCTGGTGGCCTGGCCCAATATTTAGCCCCTCAAATCAACAGATTACCCAGTCAGTATCACACTGGTCTTTGTGGGTGTGGCCATGCACCCATTGGCTGCATCACTACAGTGGGCTCGTTTAAAAAAAAAAATAGTTCACTGGCTGTTAAAATGCACTTTTGAGGCACGCAGAGGTCACGAAAGGGGTCTTCGTCCAATGATTTTGGAGCGTCACACACAGCTTGGGCGAAAGGCCGGTGGTCAGTGGGGAGGCGACGGGGGAGGGGACGGATGATCCAATGCCGGTTGCAGAGATCGGGAGCCAACGTAGAATAGGAAGAACCGGGGTGCTGGGTGAACAGGACTTGATACGGGTTCGACTATGGTCAGCAGAATTTTGAATGTCCTCCGGTTTGCAGTGGGTGAGAGTTGGCAGGTCAGCTGCAGGAGCATTGGCACCTTCGCGCGGAGAGGTAACAACGGCACGGATGAGGATTTCAGAAGCAGACAGCTGAGGAGGAGGGAATGAGGGACCCCACAGTAAACCTGCACTGTCAATGCTGCCCGGTTCATACTTGCACCCACTGTGTACAGGGCAATGTGGCTGGCAGTGGGAAACTCACCATTGATGGATTCTGTTCATTGGAGAGGTGCCTTTAGGTAATGCAATAAATTCATTCATGCAAAGATGGAGTGAGGAGCTACAACAAGTATTTATAGAGTGGCTTTAGTGCTTCAACAAGCAGCGCGGTAGCACACATGGCTAGCACTGTGGCTTCACAGCGCCAGGGTCCCAGGTTCGATTCCCTGCTGGGTCACTGTCTGTGCGGAGTCTGCACGTTCTCCTCATGTCTGTGTGGGTTTCCTCCGGTTTCCTCCCACAGTCCAAAGACGCGCAGGTTAGGTGGATTGGCCATGCTAAATTGCCCTTAAGTGTCCAAAAAGGTTAGGAGGGGTTATTGGGTTGTGGGGCTAGGGTGGAAGTGAGGGCTTAAGTTGGTCGGTGCAGACTCGATGGGCCGAATTGCCTCCTTCTGCACTGTATGTTCTATGTATCTATGTATGTACAAAGAACAAAGAAATGTACAGCACAGGAACAGGCCCTTCGGCCCTCCAAGCCCGTGCCGACCATGCTGCCCGACTAAACTACAATCTTCTACACTTCCTGGGTCCGTATCCCTCTATTCTCATCCTATTCATGTATTTGTCAAGATGCCACTTAAATGTCACTATTGTCCCTGCTTCCACCACCTCCTCCAGCAGCGAGTTCCAGGCACCCACTACCCTCTGTGTAAAAAATCTTGCCTCGCACATCTACTCTAAACCTTGCCCCTCGCACCTTAAACCTATGCCCTCTAGTAATTGACCCCTCTACCCTGGGGAAAAGCCTCTGACGATCCACTCTGCCTATGCCCCTCATCATTTTGTAGACCCTCAACCTCCGTCGTTCCAGTGAGAACAAACCGAGTTTATTCAACCGCTCCTCATAGCTAATGCCCTCCATACCAGGCAACATTCTGGTAAATCTCTTCTGCACCCTCTATAAAGCCTCCACATCCTTCTGGTAGTGTGGAGACCAGAATTGAACACTATACTCCAAGTGTGGCCTAACTAAGGTTCTATACAGCTGCAACATGACTTGCCAATTCTTATACTCAATGCCCCGGCCAATGAAGGCAAGCATGCCGTATGCCTTCTTGACTACCTTCTCCACCCGTGTTGCCCCTTTCAGTGACCTGTGGATCTGTACCTGTACCTATGTAAAATGGTTCTGCGGGATCTGTTACATCAACAGGGCTTAGGTTTAACGTCTCAATCAAAAGATAGCACCACTGACAGTGCAGCACTTGAGGAAGTATCGAATTTGTGCTCAACTGTCTGGACTGGGACTTGAACCCACAACCTATGAATTTGAGGAGCGTACGCTGTCATAATATCCACTCATGTATATAATGAGATACAGACAGGCAGTGACTGACACACAGAATAACCAATAAACACACAGGACACAGAACAACCAACCACCAGACAGGGCACTGCAGGGGACACCACCACTATAAAACACACGAGGCATCAAGACTCATCCTCTTCTCACTGGATACAGCTACAGAGATAGTCAGGGTGCACCGTGCAGTGAGCACCGTCTCCATGTGACAGAGAGCCAGTCTAGTCAAGCCAGACAGAGGTTATCAGCTTAGATTAATAGAGTGTCAACCCACAGCAGATTATGTACAGCAATCAGCAAATGCAATAAAACAGCGTTGAACCATCTCTTGTGTCTCGTCTTACTGCATCCAGTTGCAGTCAGTGTTAAACCAACTCATATAACACATCATACGCTACTGACTGAGCCACCAGCCGACAGCATATCAATACTGCTGGGTGGCCCCCCGAGCCAGATGTGTTTCCCCAAGTGTCGTACTCACCTCCGCTCATTAAGTAATCCCGCAAAATTGGGATCCGGAAATTTCCAGCCAGCGTGGCCAGGGAAGGCCGAATCCCTGGAAATTTATTGGAAAACCCCGTGGCTTCCGTCCCAAAGTTGCAAAAAGCTCCAAAGCAAAAGATGCCGTGGGGGTGGTAACCGAAGATGTAGTTCCTGGTGGGGTCGAGGTTGTGAGTTTTAACCAGCTGTGGGAAAGAGAGAATAAAACTCAGAATACATAAATATATCGGAAAAAAAAACCGACCCCACTTCACCTCACTGACCTAAAACTCCAATCTGTTTTATTTCATACGAACAGACTAGGGTTCCTTATTTGAGAAAAAAAAGGGAGGTGGCGGAAGGGCGATCTAACAAGAGGAGATCTTCAAAACGATGAAAGATAGAGTTTGATAGAGTAGACACAGAGAAGGTTTGTGGGGGAGACCAAAGCTAGAAGCCACAATGATAAGATGGTCATTAATAAATCCAAATAAGGAATTCAGGACAAACCTCTTTACCCAGAGAGCTATTTGTATGTGGAAAGCGCTGCGGGCAAAAAGCACAGTTACACTAGGGATAAGCCAATTTACCCAGAGAAACTGGAGATGAACATAGCTTCAGCTGGCCAAACAAAATCTTGGCGATGCAGCAAAGTCTCAAATAGATCATTTGCTCAAATTTGGCTCTTTCATTAACCTAAACTGGAAATCAGTTTACTGTTCAAATATGTGTACAGTTATAGGTGCAAGTCGAGACATGTCTAGACAGTGTTATTGCCACCACCCCAGGTTGAGGAGCACCCCCCACCACAACCCTCGCGACAGGCTGACGGACGTCGGCAATTCATTTCAGATGCGTCAGCAACAAAGGTTCGTGCTCAGCTGAGCGAGATCAGCTCAGGTAACCCTCGTCTCAAATGGAGCTCCGGGGGGCTGGATTCGCCGTTTCTCCAGATGCGCCGTTCGCTGGCGGCGGCATTCTCTACTCCCGCCGCTCGGCCATGGGATTTCCCGTTGAAGCCACCCCACGCCGTCGGGAAACCCGGGTGGTGGTGGGGGGGGGGGGGGGGGTGGGGGCAGGGGTGAGCTGACGGCGGGAGCAGAAGATCCCAATGGCCGGGGGAATTCCGGTCCTGATTTTCAGAGAGAGAGTTATCATGGGAACATGCCCCGATATAAAAGGCGAACCCTGAAATCGAAGAACGACAATGGAAGTCAAGAAAGGTCAGGTCACCGGCCACCTGGGAATTCTGGAATCCAACGTATGGATGACCTCCTTCACATAAGTGATTGATCCATTGAGCCGAGTTCAGACTACACAAACCAATTTGACAAAAGGACTCAGAGACCACAAAAGGGTAATTCAATAGCCAGCCTGGTCTGCATTCATGTCTCCACTTAAGCAACCGCACTTCAATAATTCTACAGTTTTTTAACTCAGGTGCAAATAGTCTGATAAAACCCAAGCTTCTCGAGCCTGTACCAGCATTCAATTTAAAAAAAAACCATGACAGAATTTGCCCAACTCTGCTACCAATATCCTACTCAAATCTTCCAACTTCCATTGTGAAAGCTTCACCTGAGCCCCAATATCCGCGTGCTTTGGGGGAAAAGAACTTCCCAGATTTCCACTTGCCTTGGTGAGGAGCCGTGTTCCTCCTGCGGGGCATCAGCCGAATTTTAGGAGCCCACCTCCTTGTTTTGGAGAGACGGAGAGCGGAGCCAGGAGGGTAAAAGAGCGCGAGTAAGAGAGAGACCGAGTGTTAAATATAGCTCTTGGGGCTACAGGGATCAAAGGTTTTGGGAGGAAAGCAGGAACAAGTTACTGAGTTGAATGATCAGCCATGATCAGAAATGATTGGCGGAGCAGAGTAGAAGGACCGAATGGCCTCCTCCTGCTCCTATTTTCTATGTTTCTTTGCGAAGTCTAGTTGTCTGTCTGCACCGTTTACCTGGAGAGGAACATGTCACAGGTACCCAGTATTTATTATTCAGTGATACATCTTACTTTCCGAACCTTTTTATTTCCTTTGGACTGTAGCTAGCCATGGCGTAGGCTATAGTAAGATACGTTTATATGCATTCTCTTGAAATTGAAATTTCCTGACATCCAAAATGCAATTGGCCCAGAGGGATTGGGATCAAGGACGTTGGACCTGCATTAAATCCCCTGCCTCAGAAAGCTGCCAGCCAAACTGATCGACTGCAATCTACAAACAGTGCCCCAGAGCCTAAGTCCCGGACTAAGTAGGTTTCCGGGTTGGGTGGGGATGCTGGTGGAGGAGTCAGGGGTGCGGGAGCGGGGAGGAGTGGCATCCAATGTAGAGAAGGAGACTGCTGATGGAGGTACCCCACCCGAGGCCTGAGCAGGGTTACCTTTCGTGCTCCCCCCCCCCCCCCTCTCCCAGTCTCCAAACCCCTCCTCCCAGTGTGGAAATGGAGGCCAGGTCGGAAACGGCCTACAGGCGGTCAACAGTCGGCCACTTAAGGGCCTCAATCGAGGCGAAGGTGAGCAAGCTTGGCCGAGAACTCACCCCTCTCGCAGCAGACAATTGTGGAGAGGTGGGTGTGCGCGCGAACACCATCCCATAACTTTGACGGCCACACCCACGGGTGGGGGCCACGTGAAAATTCTGCCCAATGCTCCCATGGGGAGAGGCAAAAATAAAGAACAATGAAGGAAATAGTTTTGAATTGAAACTCCATGTCTGAGATTTTTCAATCATGGGTTGAAAAAAGGATTGTCTTTTATTCATAAGGGGAGTAGGGCGTCACTGGCAACACCAGTATTTATTGCCCATCACTAACTACCGCTTGAGAAGGTGGTGGTGAGCTGCCTTCTCGAACTGCTGCGGCCCATGTGGTGTAGGTACACCCACAGTGCTGATAGGGAGGGAGTTCCAGGATGTTGCCCCAGCGACAGTGAAGGAACGGCCGGTATATTTCCAAGTCAGGATGGTGAGTGACTCGGAGGGGGAAGCTCCTGTTGGTGGGGTTCCCAGGTATCTGCTGCTCGGCCTTCGAGATGGTAGTGGTCGTGGGTTTGGAAGGTGCTGTCTGAGGAACGTTAGTGAGTTCCTGCAGTGCACCTTGTAGATGGTACACGCGGCTGCCACTGTTCATCAGTGGTGGAGGGTTTGAATGTTTGTGGAAGGGGGAGCAATCAAGTGGGCTGGTCAGGATGCAAGGGGGTGGGACTAGGCAGGAGAGCCAGCAGAGTCAAATGGGCCAAATAGCCTCCTCCTGTGCTGTGACCATTCTAAGATTCCACAAAAGAGACAGACAGCGAGAGAGGGAGAGAGGAACGACAGAGATTAGCTCATACATGCTGGCAAGCAAAAGACGTGCCAACAAAATTCACACTGGACAGCAGTTTGCAACTTTTACAGAACTTTTGCAATAGATAGAATAATCAAATTGTATTGCATTTTTGCAATTTGAGCAATTTTGTTTGCCAGAATTGCAGTTTGTCCAGTATTACAAAACTGTTGAACAAATTTTCAGTTACTGTACTGCTAATGTAAACAGATTGCCATCTAACACACATGCCAAGGGACACTGACCCAGGATTGATCCTCTGTTATCTACAACATTTACAACCTCTCTACCCCAAAATCATCGACTCTCCACGTAGGACAAGCCAAGCTCTCAACACCGATTCATCTGGCATTCAATTCCACCCCACAAAGGTACAATGGTAAGGTACAAGTTGCAGGAATGGATCCATTAACCCCTTCCAGTTAACGTGAATCATTTGACATCTTTAATAAAACATCCAAGGAGATTCACAGGAGCAATACAAGTCAAAGTTTAACACTGAGCCACTTAAGGAGATATAGGTCAGATGGCCTAAAGCTTAGTCAAAGACGTAGATTCCAGATGGATGAATGTGAGGAAGTGATGCGGATGATATAGGTGGATGCAGAACTGGCAAGGTCATAGAAGGCAGAGAGTAGCAATGGAAGGATGCTTTTCTAATTGGAGGGCTGTGACCAGTGGTGTTCCGCAGGGATCAGTGCTGGGACCTTTGCTGTTTGTAGTATATATAAATGATTTGGAGGAAAATGTAACTGGTCTGATTAGTAAGTTTGGAGACGACACAAAGGTTAGTAGAATTGCGGATAGCGATGAGGACTGTCAGAGGATACAGCAGGATTTAGATTGTTTGGAGACTTGGGCGGAGAGATGGCAGATGGAGTTTAATGCGGACAAATGTGAGGTAATGCATTTTGGAAGGTCTAATGCAGGTAGGGAATATACAGTGAATGGTAGAACCCTCAAGAGTATTGAAAGTCAGAGAGATCTAGGAGTACAGGTCCACAGGTCACTGAAAGGGGCAACACAGGTGGAGAAGGTAGTCAAGAAGGCATACGGCATGCTTGCCTTCATTGGCTGGGGCATTGAGTACAAGAATTGGCAAGTCATGTTGCAGCTGTATAGAACCTTAGTTAGGCCAGACTTGGAGTATAGTGTTCAATTCTGGTCGCCACACTACCAGAAGGATGTGGAGGCTTTAGAGAGGGTGCAGAAGAGATTTACCAGAATGTTGCCTGGTATGGAGGGCATTAGCTACGAGGAGCGGTTGAATAAACTCGGTTTGTTCTCACTGGAACAAAGGAGGTTGAGGGGCGACCTGATAGAGGTCTACAAAATTATGAGGGGCATAGACAGAGTGGATAGTCAGAGGCTTTTCCCCAGGGTAGAGGGGTCAATTACTAGGGGGGCATAGGTTTAAGGTGCGAGGGGCAAGGTTTAGAGTAGATGTGCGAGGCAAGGTTTTTTTTACACAGAGGGTAGTGGGTGACTGGAACTCGCTGCCGGAGGAGGTGGTGGAAGCAGGGACGATAGTGACATTTAAGGGGCATCTTGACAAATACATGAATAGGATGGGAATAGAGGGATACGGACCCAGGAAGTGTAGAAGATTGTAGTTTAGTCGGGTAGCATGGTCGGCATGGGCTTGGAGGGCCGAAGGGCCTGTTCCTGTGCTGTACTTTTCTTTGTTCTTTGTCTTGTTCTTGATATAGGGAGATTCCAGAGCTTAGGAAATAGACAACTAAAGGTGCAGTCACCAACAGTGTGGTGATTAAAATCAAGGATATGCAGGAAGCAGAGATCTTGTGGCGCAGTGGGTGGCGTCTCGGCCTCGGAGCCAGAAGCGCCGGGTTTGAGTCCCACTCCAGGACTTGTTGGCCAAGGAAGGTTTGTTCATAACATGGCCAACAGGTTGAGTGCGTCAACCTGCAAATCCTTCTAAACACAGCAATAGCTGGCAGTCAGAGTGGGAGAGAGTCCTGGTCAGCCACGCTTGATGTGGAGTGCCCCCCTCCTGCCCCCTGCCAAGCTATAAGCCCCTGGCGACAGACAAGCAACCTTTTCGGAGAATTACTACTTATGGAAACGGCCGAAAGTCTGCCTTCGTGACCACTAGGGCTGGGAAGAGAATTGGAATCGGAATATGCAAGAAGCCAGAACTGGAGGAGATCTGAGCCCTGTGGGGCTGGTAGGGGGTTAAAGAGGAAAGGGCGAAGTCATGGAGCGATTTGGAAAAAATTAAAAGGATGGGCATTTAAAGATCGTGGCGTTGCCTGACCAGGAGCCAGTGTAGTCCAGGGGTGATCGGGAATGGATCTTGTTGTGGGTCACCATCCTCAAGAGAGGGCTGGTGCTTCCCTCTTCACCTGAAGGTAGCAGAACAGAGGTTTACGGATGTGTAGCAAAGAACGTAGCCCATCGTATCTCTGTTAGATAATTCAAAACCGGATTCACAACCTCAAGGCACAGATTTTAAGGCGAAGGACAAATCAACCAGACACGAGTATTTTTGTTCTTATAGATAAACACAATGCGTGGTTAGGATCCAGACTGCGTGGCCTGAGAGAGGGGGGTTCACTCCAGCTTTTCAAAAGGGTATTCGATAATTACCCAGAGGAAAGAGGAGGGAGCTGGCGGAGTTACTTTGCAGCAGGCCATCAGAAACCGGACAGGCTGAATGGCTTCCCACGCTGCGAGTGCGGTTAATTGGATAGCTCCTTCAAAGGGCTGGCACAGCCACGACTGGCAGGAAGGCCTCCAACTGTGCTGCATGTAAAAGCTTCTATCTCTACACTTTTTCTTTGAAGCACGAAGGCTCCCATTTTAAATGGTCCGTGGACAATCTACGTACAAGTTAGTTACCATGCTCCCAAGCCGTCTACGTTATAGCTGCTGGGGACGAGGAAGCTGGAATCACCAGTGTAACGGTTCACCAGGTGGATTCACGCATCTGTCTTCAACTGCACTCCTACGGGATTGGAAAGGGGCTGGTTTAGCACAGTGGGCTAAATCGCTGGCTTTGAAAGCAGACCAAGGCAGGCCAGCAGCACGGTTCAATTCCCGTACCAGCCTCCCCGAACAGGCGCCGGAATGTGGCGACTAGGGGCTTTTCACAGTAACTTCATTTGAAGCCTACTTGTGACAATAAGCGATTTTTCATTTCATTTCAAATGTCTATACATTAAATCCACTGGACCCGGTTGGGAGCAGGATTGAGGTGAGAACGAAAGGGTTTGCAAGACACCGAGTGTGATCATGATTCTAGTCTCAAAGATGCACCCGATCGGAGATTCTCCAGCTCCTGGTACCCACTTATTTTGCTGTTTAAATGCAAACGGGGCTGGTTTAGCACACTGGGCTAAATAGCTGGTTTGTAATGCAGAACAATGCCAGCAGCGCGGGTTCAATTCCCGCACCAGCCTCCCCGAACAGGCACCGGAATGTGGCGACTAGGGGCTTTTCACAGTAACTTCATTTGAAGCCTACTTGTGACAATAAGCGATTTTTCATTTCATTTCAAATGTCTATACATTAAATCCACTGGACCCGGTTGGGAGCAGGATTGAGGTGAGAACGAAAGGGTTTGCAAGACACCGAGTGTGATCATGATTCTAGTCTCAAAGATGCACCCGATCGGAGATTCTCCAGCTCCTGGTACCCACTTATTTTGCTGTTTAAATGCAAACGGGGCTGGTTTAGCACACTGGGCTAAATAGCTGGTTTGTAATGCAGAACAATGCCAGCAGCGCGGATTCAATTCCCGCACCAGCCTCCCTGAACAGGCGCCGGAATGTGGTGACTAGGGGCCTTTCACAGTAACTTCACTGAAGTCTACCTGTGACAATAAGCGATAGAGGCAGAAACACTCCCATTCATTTAAAACATGGACATCAAGAACCATAAACTGCAGGGATATGGATCAAATATTGCACAGTGGGATTAGGCTGGGGGCTCGCTGGCACAGATGTGGTGGGTCAAGTGGCCCCTTCCTCTGACTGATGGGGAGTAACGGCTCCCACAAGCAGGAGAGTTGGTATAGAGGATGGAGATTGAAGATAATTGGAGGAAGAGCCAGTGTTATGATGATCTGAACGTACTCAGTGAAAGGGTGGTGGAAGCATATTTAACGGCAACTTTCCAAAAGGAACTTGAAGATTTGGATGTGGGAGCAAAAATATGTCGGGTTGCTGGGAAAGGGGCGAACTGGATAGCTCATTCAAAGGGCTGGCACAGGCTTATGTGGTCGAATGGCCTCCTTCCAAGCTGTGTATGAACCAGGCATTGAAAACCACGTCAGGGCCCGGACACCCAAAAAGAGTCAGCGGAAAAACACCCTTGCTGAAACTCACTGCCCCACAGCCGCGTAATGCTCCACGGAGCATCCAATGGGCTGGAGTCGGGACTTCCGCCTCTCGCTCGGAGGTCCCGCCTCAGAGAGCGGCTGACTGCTTAGTAGACAAGGTAGCACCAAAAGCAACACCCCCCCCCCTCGAGGCCGGAGCAGGGTCACTCTCCGAGGGGGAGAAGCAACCTTTAAATGGTCATCAATTGGTCAAATAAGGGCCCCAATTATGGCAAAAAGGGGTGTTGGTGGGGGCGGGGGGGGCATTGGTGGTTGTCATGGTGATGGCCGGGGCTGGCCTAGGTCCCGCCCGTCCCACTGTAAAATTGCGGAATGATCAAAAACGGGCTGGAGGGAGGTGGGAAGACCATACAGGGGATTTTGGAAACACCCCCAACCACCGCGGCCATATGCGGGAGAACGCCAGCGCCTGCCCAATAGTTTGATTTAAAACATACTAAGGACAAGTTTCTTTCCGCTAAATTTAAAAGTTTAGTGTTAGATACATTACGACCTAATGCCGTGAATTCATTGTGAAACAGAAGTGTACTGGTAACCGGGACCCTTGCCAGCAGTACGTGAATAGGCAGCAGAATCCTTGTGCGCTATCAGGCTATCAGCCATTTCAGTTCAAATTGTTGAGCAAATATTGTAAAAGCAGCAGATAATGGAGCCATGAATTAGAGCAGGCAAACTCCACGATCGCATCTCTACGACGAGGCCAGGCAAGCACCAACAAACACAAGGAGCAACCTTTCCACGAATTACGCAACAGCAATTAAAGCAAAGTTCAACCAATATTAGTGATCTAAGTCTGCAACCGCTCAGGTCCAGGTGGCAGTGTGACTATCATTCTGTCTGCAGCTCGATAAGCAGCATTTACAAAGGGGCGTCCACTTTGACTCTCTTTAATCAGCAGTAATTGCTATTGGCCTCCAAAATAAAACAAACTCGCATTTGTAAAGCACCTTTCCCCACCTTAGGATCGCCCAAATGTTTTCCGCTAAAATGTTCTTTTAATTTATTTGCTCGTGGGATATGAGCTTCGCTAGCTAGGCCAGCATTTGTTGTCCAGCCCTAATTGCCCTCGAGAAGGTGGTGGGGTGAGCTGCCTTTGTGAACCACTGCAGTCCTAGGTGTTACCACTGACCAGAGACTGAACTGGACCAGCCATGTTAATACTGTGGCTACCAGTCCTACAGTGAATAACTCAACTCCTGACGCCACCCCCTCAAAGCCTGTCCACCATCTACAAGGCACAAGTCAGCAGTATACTGGAATGCTCTCCACTTGCCTGGACGAGTGCGGCTCCAACAACACTCAAGACCCTCAAAACCATCCAGGACAAAGCAGCACACTAGATTGCTCCCCCTTCCACAAACATTCAAACCCTCCACCACCAACGAACAGTGACAGCCATGTGTACCATCTACAAGATGCACTGCAGTAATTCACCAAGCTTCCTTAGACAGCACCTTTCAAACCCACGACCACTGCCATCTAGAAGGACAAGAGCAGCAGATACCTGGGAACCCCACCACCTGGAGGTTCCCCTCCAAGTCACTCACCATCCTGACTTGGAAATATATCACCGTTCCTTCACTGTCGCTGGGGCAACATCCTGGAAAGAGGAGTTCCAGGATTTTGACCCAGCGACAGTGAAGGAATGGCCGATATATTTCAGAATGGTATTGTCGTTGGATCAAGATACCCAGGGTGATAGTCTGTGGACCCCGGTTCAAATCCCACCATAGCTGATGGTGAAATTCGAATTCAACAAATATCTGGAATTAAAGGTCCATGAAACCATTGTTGATTGTCGTAAAAACCCTTCTGGTTTACTAAAGCCCTGAAGGGAAGGAAGTCTACCTTCCTTACCCAGTCTGGTCTACATGTGGGGCGAAATTCTCCCGAAACGGCACGAAGTCCGCCGACTGATGCCCAAAACGGCGCCAATCAGACGGGCATCGTGCTGCCCCAAAGGTGCGGAATGCTCCGCATCTTTGGGGGCCGAGCCCCAACATTGAGGGGCTAGGCCGACGCCGGAGGAATTTCCGCCCCGCCAGCTGGCGGAAACGGCCTTTGGTGCCCCGCCAGCTGGCGCGGAAATGACATCTCCGGGCGGCGCATGCGCGGGAGCATCAGCGGCCGCTGACAGTTTCCCACGCATGCGCAGTGGAGGGAGTCTCTTCCGCCTCCGCCATGGTGGAGACCATGGCGGAGGCGGAAGGGAAAGAGTGCCCCCACGGCACAGGCCCGCCCGTGGGGGCACCCCCCGGGGCCAGATCGCCCTGCGCCCCCCCCCCCCAGGACCCCGGAGCCCGCCCGCGCCGCCTTGTCCCGCCGGTAAGGTAGGGGTTCAATTTACGCTGGCGGGACAGGCAATTTATCGGCGGGACTTCGGCCCATCCGGGCCGGAGAATCGAGCGCGATTCCCGCCCCCGCCGAATCTCCGGTGCCGGAGACTTCGGCAACCGGCGGGGGCGGGATTCACGCCAGCCCCCGGCGATTCTCCGACCCGGCGGGGGGGTCGGAGAATGTCGCCCGTGACTCCAGACCCACAGCAATGTGGTTGACGGACTGCCCCCTGAAATGGCTCAACAAGCCACTAAATTCCGGTGCAATTAGGGATGGGCAACAAATGCTGGCGCAGCCGCGACGCCCTCACATCGCGTGTTTGGAAAAGGAGCTGAATGCAACTGCGGTCATCGTTACAGCAGACGCTAATTTGCGCACAGCAAATTGATGATGAGCTGTTGGCCAAGGGATAACAATTGGCCAGGATTCTAGTAGGAACTTGTGCTGTCTCGAGACAAACGCAGGAGGCTTCCAATGGTTAAAAGGGGGTTTATGGATAAAGACAAAGGCAGACAAGTAACAGGCACAGAACTCAGGACCCCGCGCAAACTCCCTATTGGCCGGGGTTTGCATGCTCCTGCACAGTAAAGACCATCACAGCCGCACCAATCTGCAGAAAACAGCCTCCCTTAAAAACAAGTTATCGCTAAAACAAAAAAGTGGCTGGTTAAAATCCAAATCTCAAACAGCGGAAGCTGAAATGGTTTTCCAAAACCTGGACAAACACCCTTTGCATGATAACGACCATAGAATTTACAGTGCAGAAGGAGACCATTCGGCCCATCGAGTCTGAACCGGCCCTTGGAACGAGCACCCCACCTAAGCCCACACTGTAACCCAACCTAACCTTTTGGACACTAAGGGGCAGTTGAGCGCGGCCAATCCACCCAACCTGCACAGCTTTGGACTGTGGGAAGAAACCGGAGCACCCGGAGGTAACCCACGCAGACACGGGGAGAACGTGCAGACTCCACACAGACAGTGACCTAAGCCGGGAATTGAACCTGGGACCCCGGATGTGTGAAGCGACCGTGCTAACCACTGTGCTACCATGCTGGATTTAGTTCATAGTTATATAATATTGGATGTTGTATGGGAAACGCACACAGCTAGGAACACAGAGGTACCTTCATGAGATACTGTGTGTGCAAGGCCATCAGTATGGTTAAGTTGTACTGTTGCAGTGCATCATTTTCCTTCTTGTGCGTTTTTCTTTTTAAGCTCCCCCTGCACTTAACACCAGCGCCGCTCTTAATTTGCTTTTACGAAAGTAAAGACGAAACTAGTTATGCGGGGGGAGACATTAAGCTACATGCCTGACATTGGAACTGGTGTGTGGATTAAACCCTCGCCACCACCTTCCTCCACCCCCACCCCCTTCAATCCCATTCATGCCGCACAATACAGTGTGAAGGTTAATGTGCAGCTGAACTGGGCCCCACTGACTGCTCAACTGTTGAAGGGAATCCGTTTACTCATAGTGCAGCACCATGAGCAGATGCTGGCTTCGTGGCACCCAACAAGGCCGTCAAATATCGTGAGAGGTCCATTGCGGGATTTGCGACGCTCAGAGCGCCTCATGAGATCCAACGAGATCTCCAGGTCATCGGAGGCCTCCGGGTGGTCGGGCTCTGGGCACTGCCAGGGTGCCCGGGTGGCACAGCCAGGGTGTCAGGCTGGCAGTGCCAGGTTACTCATGCCAGGGATTGGGCCCGGGGGAGGCCCCGCCCTTAACAGGTTGGGTGGGGGAGGGGAGGGGGGCTCGAGGACCCTCCAAGATGACGTTGGGAGGTCCGGAGGCTGCGGTGGGGAGTCCGGGCGGGCGGGGAGGAGGTTGAGAGGTGGGGGTGGCATTTAAGAATGGCGCCACGATCTCTTCCTGCACTGACGAGATGAGCTAGTGCCAGGTAGCACACAACGGCATCGACAGGGCGCTCCCAACTAAGGACAGAAAAAAAGGTTCCGTGTGATAGCGGGGCTATACGCGCCCAAGACGGGACGTTGATTTCTTGGTGGTAAATCGCACCTGTAACTTCCATTGTCCACGACAAATGCTCGATTGCGCAACAGTCATTGCCCAATCGAGAAACAGAGCACTGCCCCCCAATGCGCTTTGCTGCATTCATCTCCTCGCCCCCAGACTTGAAAAATTGTGGAAGAAAGAAAGAATTTGCACCACCACACCACCTTTCCCAGCCTCAGGAGAAGTGCTGACTGTCCCAATGAGCTTTCTCTTGACCCCGACGCTTGTAAAGCAGTCTACAAGCGGAGTTTTGTGATGGATCCGCTTTTCGCAAGGAAATGGAAGAGACTAAAACCAACTGGAAATCAGTCCCTGTCTAAATTCTGTCATTTTCTGTCCACGTGCCATTACGTACTTGCTTCCCATCTTTTCTCTCGCCTTTCTCCGCAAGGTGGGCTAGGAAAATCAGTCTCTGTGCAGCCTGGCACTCCTTAAAAGGGACCCCAGCAGACCGTTACAGCACTGAAAGAGCCCATTCAGCTCACCAAGTTTGCCCCAGCTCTGAGGGACGGTGCACCTTGTGCCATGCCCCGTCTTCTCCCCGTGGTCCTGATAATTCTTCCTTTTCACATAATAATCCAATTTCCGCCTGAAAGCCTTGATTGAACCTTGATTGAACCCCCCCCATTCACTCATTCCAGATCCTAACCACTCGCTGCGTGGAAGATTTCCTCATGCCGCCATAGTTTCTTTTGCCAATTACTTTATATCCGTGTTCCCTGGTTCTATCGATCCTTCCAGGAGTCGGAGCAGTTTCTCCCTAGCTGCTCTGTCCAGGACCCTTGGGAATTGAACACCTCTATCAAATCTCCTCTTAAGCCTTCCCTCCACCAGGCAGGACCTTCCCAGCTTCTCCAATCCATCCACTTAACTGAACACCCTCATCCATCTTGTGAACCTTTTCTGCGCGCTATTCCAGTGTTTATCAAACTTTTATTCCCCTGGACCCACTTTTACCAACCGGCCGACCGTCACACCCCACGCCGGCCGACCTTCACAACCCACGTCATGTTCACTTATCTTTAATGTTTCAATAAGTTTTTATTTATTTATTTTATTTTAATTTTTTTTATTTGCCATCAGCTGTAAGTTAATAACTGACTCTCGTGTCTCAACCTCAAAACGGAAATTTTCACCCACCACTTCACATCCAAAATCTGAGACTTCTCTTATTTGTCAATACTTCTTTGCACACAACACACATCATCTAGCATCCGTATTTGAGTTGGCACAATTGACAAAACCGGACCTCAAGAAATCATCTTCATACGGCTTTATTCTCGAGTTAGGTTTCTTCTTTGTAGCAAAAAACAGAGAATACTGGACAACCTCAGCAGGTCTGACAGCATTTGTGGAGAGAGAAGGAAGCTAACGTTTCGAGTCTGGATGACTCTTTGTCCAAGCTTCTTATTTGTAGGCAGTTCACCAGAGGCCCGGGATCTCTGCACAAAGCTAACACTGGCACTGCTCTGTCCCGCTCTCGACTCTCCTGCGCAGCTCTCTCCAGCTGATTCAGATACCAGTAGGTACACGGTCTCTTTGTGTCTCTTTCTTGTAAGAAAACGATTCATCTTCACAGTGCTCTGCCTTGCTTGCCAGCAGCTAGAAAATGGAAGAAGCTCTACTCCATGATTTGGCGTCGAAAGCATATGGATACGTGGTGCTGGAGGTCAAGGGTGCAGGGCGCGTCACTTGCTCACTGCTGCTGTGTATGGCCTGAAGACTGCGCTCTCCTTGCCTTCTCGTTAAAAAGGCGACAGTGACCGACATTCCCAATAAAAATGGCGGCAGCGGCCGTTGGGTGCTTCTCCCATGATGAGGGCCACTGCGGGAACGCTGCCACTGATCGCTCCGCGACCCACCGGACACCAGCCTACCACCCGCACTTTGGAAAACCACAATTAAAAACAAGGACCGCTCCTGGTCACCAGTCTCTTCGGAAATGCTGCCGTGTCCCCAACCTGAGTTACGAGCTCAATCAGAACCCTCCTCACGCACTCCTCAAGGACAGCAAAACAAACATGAATGCGGAGCTGAAGAAAGGAAGTTTTGTTCGTCAATCGTGTTCCACTCACAGCCTGAAGTCATCTATTAGTGACTTGCAGCCAATGAAGAACCTTTTGAAGTGCGGTCACAGTTGTAATGAAGGAAACACACACATCAAGATCCCAAACAAACAGCAATGTGTTAACGATCACACAATCTGCATTAAGAGATGCCGGTCAAGGCATGAACATTGACAACAGGAGAGCGGGGCAAATTCCCCAGGCACTTTCAAAATAGCATCATGCGATCCTAGATAATAAAGGGCAAGTTTTAGATCTGCGACTCCCCCCAGCTCTAACTTACCATGAATTCAAATTTCAAATGCATACCATAGAATCATAGAATTTACAGTGCAGAAGGAGGCCATTTGGCCCATCGAGTCAGCACCGGCTCTTTGAAAGAGCACCCTACCCAAGCCCATACCCCCACCCTATCCCCATAACCCAGTAACCCCACCCAACACTAAGGGCAATTTTGGACACTGAGGGCAATTTAGCATGGCCAATCCACCTAACCCACACATCTTTGGACTGTGGGAGGAAACCGGAGCACCCGGGAGGAAACCCACGCAGACACGGGGAGAACGTGCAGACTCCGCACAGACAGCGACCCAAGCCGGGAATCGAACCTGGGACCCTGGAGCTGTGAAGCAATTGTGCTAACCACTATGCTACCGTGCTGCCCACCAATCTCATATTTTAAAAAAAGAAGCATTCATTGGAATGAAGTTAGCTCGATGCATGACGCACCAAATCACAGCTCCCTGATCAAACCTATACAAAATGAAAATGAAAATCGCTTATTGTCACAAGTAGGCTTCATATGAAGTTACTGTGAAAAGCCCCTAGTCGCCACATTCCGGTGCCTGTTCGGGGAGGCTATATATATACACAAATATTGCACTTGGAGAAATATTTGAGACAGAACTTCCATCCAGCTTAGTAGATCTAAAAAAAAGAGGGCCGGAATTCTCCGGGGCTTTCATGGCAGCCTGGGGTGGTTTCATAGAATTTTAATAGAATTTACAGTGCAGAAGGATGCCATTCGGCCCATCAAGTCTGCACCGGCTCTTGGAACGAGCACCCTACCCAAGCCCACACCTCAAGCCGGGAATCGAACCTGGGACCCTGGCGCTGTGAAGCAACAGTGCTAACCACTGTGCTACCGTGCCGCCCATGTGGTGGTTGCCAGCGATACCCACATCCCTGGACAGAACAAAATAAACTGAGACAAAAACAGAAAATGCTAGAGGGCAGCCCGATGGCACAGTGGCTAGCACTGCTGTCCCAAGGCGCCGAGAACCCGGCTCTGGGTCACTGTCCGTGTGGAGTTTGCACATTCTCCCCTTGTTTGCCTGGGTTTCAACCCCACAACCCAAAGATGTGCAGAATAGGTGGAATTGGCCACGCTAAATTGCCCCTTAATTGGAAAAAAATGAATTGGGCACGCTAAACATAAAAAAAAAACAGAAAATGCTGGACAATCGCAGCAGGTCTGACATTGTCTGTGGAGAGAGAAGGGAGCTACCGTTTCGTTATAGGGGTCAGATTCACACTGTTTGGGGGGGGGGGGGATGCATGGAGCGGTGGCCTTGGATATGGAGCCAGCGATAGGTGGAGATTGACAAAGATAGTGTGAAGAGAAAGACAAAGGAAATGTAAATGGAGGCGAGATCAAGGCTAAGGAGGGTGCTGATAGCGGCACCTTAAAAGATTAGAATATGTTAACGAAATAAACTGAGACACTGCCAGACTGGAGGCCGATGGATTGAGGCCAGAGAGTGAACAGTAAATTGGGGTCAGGGGGTGAGGAATGAATAGGAGTTTAAGTCCAAAGAACGATGATGAAAAAATAAATGTTTTTTTTTTTTTTACATCGCTTTTAAATAGAAGGGCTACATTTACATGACACCTTTCACAACCTAGTCTAGCCAATGTCGGAATGCAGAAATCATAGCCAACTAGTTCAAAGCAAAGAGATAATGACCAGTCAATGTGATTTTGTATATTAGATGAAGGATAAATATTAGTTCAGGGCACCAGGGTCAACTCTGCGTTTCTTCAAAATAGCGCCGGGGATCTTTGATGTATACCTGAGGGGACAGACAGGCCTCCATCCAAAAGAAGGCGCATCCCTTAGTGCAGCGCTTCCTCCTGCACAGGAATGTAGCACGGGGAGCGTCAGGCTGCATTTTTCACCAAAGGGAGGCTTGAGCCCATGACCATCTGATTAGCGAAGGGCATGATACCGGTGTCTGTGACACGGGAAATCCCACAGCGACTCACTGAAATGAGTTTACAAGTCGATTGGGAGGCATGTAAGATGCAACAATATATATGCAATTTAATTAAAACTCTCAAAAGAATGATTGGAAGATGCACATTTAATGATGCCAAATTGCCTTCTCGCCAAGGGAAGAATGAAGAACAAGGACCAGGCATTCTAGGAAGGGGAAACAAAATATATTCAGCAAGTCTTCCTCATTTACACATGCGATCAAATCATGACAAAACCCAAGTACTCACTCTGACGGGAAAGTATTCGCGGAAGTATCTCCAAACCGCCCAGTTCCGAACCCACTTTGATCTCCGACCTCCTGCAAAGAGGATGCATTTATTTTCCCCCAAATGATCTCGAAAATGTAACTTGCTTAGCTTGCTCAGTGCATGCTACTCCCGCTTGCTCTCTTCCTGCGGTGCTGCAAGTGTCTCCTTTTGCAAGTATTTATCCAATTCACTTCTGACATTTACCGTTGAATGTGCTTCCTTTCAACCAGCGCGTTCCCGATCGAAGCTCGCTGCGTTAAAAAAAACTCTTCCCCTGGTATGTTTTCCCAACTGCCTCAGATCCGTGCCCTCCGAGTTAACCACTGCCCTGCCACTGAAAACGGTTTCTGCCACACTTGGGAGTATAGTGTTCAATTCTGGTTGCCACACTACCAGAGGATGTGGAGGCTTTAGAGAGGGTGCAGAAGAGATTTACCAGGATGTTGCCTGGTATGGAGGGCATTAGTTATGAGGAGCGGTTGAATAAACTCGGTTTGTTCTCACTGGAACGACGGAGGTTGAGGGGTGACCTGATAGAGGTCTACAAAATTATGAGGGGCAGAGACAGAGTGGATAGTCAGAGGCTTTTCCCCAGGGTAGAGGGGTCAATTACTAGGGGACATTGGTTTAAGGTGCGAGGGGCAAGGTTTCGAGGAGATGTACGAGGCAGGTTTTTTTACACAGAGGGTAGTGGGTGCCTGGAACCCGCTGCCGGAAGAGGTGGTGGAAGCAGGGACGATAGTGACATTTCAGGGGCATCTTGACAAATACATGAATAGGATGGGAATAGAGGGATACGGACCCAGGAAGTGTAGAAGATTTTAGTTAGATGGGCAGCATGGTCGGCACAGGCTTGGAGGGCCGAAGGGCCTGTTCCTGTGCTGTACCTTTCTTTGTTCTCCTTATTTTCATCAACACCCCTTCACCGTTCTGATATCTTCTCTTCACCTTCTTTTCTCCAAGGACACCAAGCATAATTTTCTCGTTTGCCGATAGAACTAAAGCCCTCATCCCCCAAACCATTCTGGTGAATCTCCTTGGTGCTCTCTCCTTCCTAAAACGAGTCTCCCAGATGGGATTCTCCAGCTGGAACACACCCAGCGATTTACAAATGTTCACCGTAAATTTAATTTGTTTTTTTGCACTCTACGCATCCAGTTGTAAAGCCAACGACCCTGTATGCTATTTTGGTCTATTAATTATGCAGGATCCTCAGCAGCGAATGTTTGGCAGGCTCTTTGACTGGGTTACACATCTTGGGCAAGACCCACCTTCACCCATATCCACTTTCTGTGAACGGGAAAAGGAAGTGCCTGGTCTTAATCCCCATAAATAAGGAAGGGGGGGTTAAAAACAGAAAATTGAAAGTCTTTCATTGCTCCCAAACATCTCAGCCAATATAAAAGAGACGATGAATCAATACTGCAATCTCCCCGGTCCTTGTTACATATGAATTAGGAGCTGGAGGGGGCCACTCAGCCCCTCGAGCCTGCTCCGCCATTCAATAAGATTATGGTTGGCTCAAACCCACATCCTGCCTACCCGCAATAACCTATGACCCCCCTTGCTCAGCAGGAGTCCATCCACCTCTGCCTTAAAAACATTCGAAGATTCGGTTTCCAAAGCCTTTTCAGGGGCTCACGGCGCTCTGAGTGAAAATAAATTCTCCTAATCTCGGTCTTGAATAAGCGCCCACTTATTTTCAAACAGTGACTCCTAGTTCTAGATTCTCCCACAAGAGGAAACATCCTCTCCACATCCACCCTGTCAATACCCCGGAGGATCTTATATGTTTCAATCAAGTTGCCCCTCGCTCTTCTAAACTCCAGCGGATACAAGCCCAAACCATCCAAACTTTGTTGCTCACTGAATAACCCCATTGAGAGACTGAGCATAGAATCATAGAAGTTTACAGCATGGAAACAGGCCCTTCGGCCCAACCAGTCCATGCCGCCCAGTTTTTACCATTAAGCTAGTCCCAGTTGCCCGCACTTGGCCCATAACCCTCTATACCCATCTTGCCCATGTAACTATCTAAATGCTTTTTAAAAGACACAATTGTACCCGCCTCTACTACTACCTCTGGCAGCACATTCCAGACACTCACTACCCTCTGAGTGAAGAAATTGCCCCTCTGGGCCCTTCTGAATCTCTCCCCTCTCACCTTAAACCTATGCCCTCTAGTTTTAGACTCCCCTACCTTTGGGAAAAGATGTTGACTATCTACCTTATCTATGCCCCTCATTATTTTATAGACCTCTATAAGATCACCCCTAAGCCTCCTACGCGCCAGGGAAAAAAGTCCCAGTCTATCCAGCCTCTCCTTATAACTCAAACCATCAAGTCCCGGTAACATCCTAGTAAATCTTTTCTGCACTCTTTCTAGTTTAATAATATCCTTTCTATAATAGGGTGACCAGAACTGCACACAGTATTCCAAGTGTGGCCGTACCAATGTCTTGTACAACTTCAACAAGACGTCCCAACTCCTGTATTCAATGTTCTGACCAATGAAACCAAGCATGCCGAATGCCTTCTTCACCACCCTGTCCACCTGCGACTCCACCTTCAAGGAGCTATGAACCTGTACTCCTAGATCTCTTTGTTCTATAACTCTCCCCAACGCCATACCATTAACTGAGTAGGTCCTGGCCTGATTCGATCTGCCAAAATGCATCACCTCACATTTATCTTATATGTTTCAATCAAGTTGCCCCTCGCTCTTCTAAACTCCAGCGGATACAAGCCCAAACCGTCCAAACTTTGTTGCTCACTGAATAACCCCATTGAGAGACTGAGCAGACGAGCCCAATACTCTCTGGTGCTTAGAAGAATGAATAAGAGGTGAGCTATTGAGATATATAAACTTCTAAGGGGATTTACAGGGCAGGCATTGAGAACAGGCTTCCCTTGGCCGCAGGAAGTAGAACATGTGGACACCAACTGTGAATTAAAGACTGAGATGAGGAGAACTTTCTTTACTCCCAAAGGGTTGTGAGCTGGCTTGTTGGTCCAAGGGTATGATTCTCGCTTAGGGTACGAGAGATCCTGGATTCAAATCCCGGATGAGCCCTCATTTTGTGGGCTGCAAGGTGGTTAGCACTACTGCCTCACAGCAGTGACTCGGGTTCGATTCCGGCCTTGGGTGACTGTGTGCCGAGTCTGCACGTTCTCCCCGTGTCTGCGTGGGTTTCCTCCGGGTGCCCCGGTTTCCTCCCAGTCCAAAGATGCGCAGGTTAGGTGGACTGGCCATGGTAAATTGCTCAAAGGTTATGGGTTTGCGGGGGAGTGGTCCTAGATGGGGTGCTTTTTCCAGAGGGTCAGCATGAACACAATGGGCTGAGTGGCCTCCTTCTGCAATGTAAGGATTCTATGAATCATTGGTATTCTCAATCCCAGAGAGCTTATGGATGCTCAGTTACTGAATATATTGAAGACAGCACCCAAAATTCTATAATTCTCAAAGGGAGTTAAGGGATATGGGGATAGAACAGGAAGATAGAGTGGAGGTAGATCACCCGTGATCTTATTGAATGGTGGAGCAGGCTTGAAGGGCCGAATGGCCTCACACAGCTCCTATTTCTTATGTTGAATCATGGGAAGGTGAACATCAACAACCTTACCTCCTTTTCCCTGTGGTAAAATGGCCAAAAGCCCGACAAAGAACTGGACACTTTAAATTCAGAATTGGACACTTTAAATTCAGAATTGGACACTTTAAATCAAATCACAATCAGAACTACAGACATGCCTGATGGGAATTCAAACAGCCAGGTTCGAATACACTGGATAGACACAGACAGCCAGGGCAAATCTGGACTTGTCCTGTAAACAGGAGATCCATGGAATCCCTGCAGTGCAGGAGGCCATTCAGTCCATCGAATCTGCAAGAGAACCCTACCCCACTCCTCCGCAGTATCCCCATAACCCCACCTAACCTGTACATCCCCGGACACTAAGGGTTAATTTATCATGGCCAATCCACCTAACCTGCACATCCTTAGACTGTGGGAGGAAACCGGAGCACCCGGTGGAAACCCACGCAGACACGGGGAGAAAGTATGTGAGTCACCCAAAGCTGGAATTGAAACCCGGGTCTCTGGCGCTAGATCGACTGCGGCGGATTGCCCAGATGCAGCCAGACTTTCTGGCACCTATATTTACCCCCCTCCCCCCCCCAATTACCTTATATAGGAGTAGGTTACATAATAATGATATTAATAATCTTTATTATCACAAGTAGGCTCATATTAACGCTGCAATGAAGTTACTGTGAAAAGTCCCTAGTTGCCACATTCCGGAGCCTGTTCGGGTACACAGTGGGAGAATTCAGAATGTCCAAATTACCTAACATGTGGACAATGCAGCTGAGAATGGACCCCTGGGGGAGGGGTGGGGGTGGGAAAGAGTTCCTGCAGTCCGGCTGAGTTGCAATCAGCAACTCCGTTGGGTGTTGAGACCTCCGCCCAGCGACTTCATGTGGCTGAGGGCCAGAGACACTTCTGGAAGGACGTGAAGAGGGGGAATATGAAGAGACAACTCAGAGACCCTCCACAGCGAAGACTCCGCACGGGGAAGACTCGACGGTGGACCAAAGAGGCATGCGAGCCTCCACCTTCGCAGACAAGGGCCCTGAGATGTCAGAGGCTCAGAGGATTGGACCTGCAGCTCGGTCCAGTTCATCGGCACAGTAGCTTTAGAAACTTGGGCAGATAATATTTGGGAGAATAACTTTTATTGTGTTTGTGAATAAATTTGGGTTGCATCTTGAACCTGCCCTTTGTTCATTTCGCAAATAAGGGCACCTAGATAAAACGTTTTCATAATAATCTGATTGAAATGTCAGATAATTTACGGACAACATACCCATAGGCAAGAATCTGCAGCACAAAGATTTATAAACATTTCAATTGTTGCGTGGGAGCCTCACTGGCTCGGCCAGCATTTATTGCCCATCCCTAATTGTCCTTGAGAAGGTGGTGGTGAGCTGCCTTCTCGAACCGCTGCAGTCCATGTGGTGTATGTACACCCACAGTGCTGTTAGGGAGGGAGTTCCAGAATTTTGACCCAGTGACAGGGAAGGAACAGTGATGTATTTCCAAGTCAGAATGCGGAGTGACTTGGAGGAGTGGTGACGTTCCCATGGAACTACTGGCTTTGTCCCAAGTCATGGAGGTCTTGAGTTTAGAAGGTGCTGTCTAAAGAACCTTGGCGAGTTCCTGCAGTGCATCTTGTAGATGTAGTGGACTGCTTTGTCCTACAGCTTTACTCTGATGGCAAAGCTGCCAAATGAAGAATATACATTCTCTCCAGGAAAAAAGAACATGCACAAGATCAGATAGAAGCCCGACCTACTCTCACCCCAACTCCGTGCCCTAGTTTCTAACCTTGGTTTGGTGTATTCCAGTCGATGATTAGCCAGGAAAAGTATAAAGCTGCAATCGGCCAGAGGTTAGTGAAGAAGATGTAACACAAGATTATGGTGCTGGTAATCCCTGTAATGTGAAATCAGAGCACAAATCAAGCTCAAGAAGATGAATTGGCTAAGATCAAAATCAAGAGATATCGTAACGATGATGAATGGAATATTCTTCCGCTCTTGGGGAGTCCCCATCAGCTAATCCGTCACCATATTATATCACCAGAGCTTTGTCCTCGCGGTTTTTAGGCTGTGGGTGTCACTGACAAGGCCTCGTTTAGTGCCCTTGAGAAGGTGGTGGTAACAAGCCACCTTTTTGAGCACAACTAAATAGCTAGGCCATTCCAGAGGACAATTAACAGCCAACCACACTGCCGTGGGCCTGGAATCACATCGCGACCAGACAGAGAAAGGATGGCAACATTCCTCCCCTGAAAAACACAGATGAACCAGGCGGATGATTTATTTAATTAACCAAATTCAAATTCCCAGTTGCCATGGTGTGATTTGAACTCATTCATCCGAGATAATCACTCCGGTAACACATACTGTACCTCACCGTGGAATGGTGTATTCACAGCAGATATTAGCCAACCTGAAAATTGACAAGAGTTAGTCTAGTTAACTAGGAACCATCAACACGGCAGCACGGTAGCATTGTGGATAGCAGAATTGCTTCACAGTTCCAGGGTCCCAGGTTCGATTCCGGCTTGGGTCACTGTCTGTGCGGAGTCTGCACATCCTCCCCGTGTGTGCGTGGGTTTCCTCCGGGTGCTCCGGTTTCCTCCCACAGTCCAAAGATGTGCAGGTTAGGTGGATTGGCCATGATAAATTGCCTTTAATGTCCAAAATTGCCCTTAGAGTTGGGTGGGGTTACTGGGTTATGGGGATAGGGGGGAGGTGTTGACCTTGGGTGGGGTGCTCTTTCCAAGAGCCGGTGCAGACCCGATGGGCCGAATGGCCTCCTTCTGCACTGTAAATTCTATGATAATCTATGAAACAACCTATCGACTGAGACCCAAGATAGTGATGTTAGCATCCCCATTCTGGGCTCCCATGTTTGATTGGTAAAGATGATAGGATCAAGATGGATAGATGGAGTTAACCTGCAGGTCAGCAATAATCTAACTGAATAAATAGGTTTGGAGGCACGAATGGCCATTGAAGTTTGCATATTCCAATTTCAACCATTTAAAAAGAAAAAAGGTTTCTGCATCTTCATCAAATTTTTTATGGATATGGTGAATTTATGTTTTAGCTATGTGTCTAATACATAGCTAAAACATAAATTCACCATATCCATTAAAAACCTATCTCTGTTGACGTTATCCTTAAAACATACATTGACATCCCAACCCCACTTCAATTATACGACCATTTATAAACAAACAAACATTCTTAGATGGACAGCTTTCAATTTTCAACTTAAAACATGAAAACATTTACAATTGTGGGAAATAATGAGCTTACCCATAATTAGAAAACTTATAACCCACTGATAGACTGAGATCATTTGCAAGTGGCGTTCTATCTTGGATCTTGCGAACCAAGGAAGGGATGGTAGGTTACCCAAGGCAGACAGAATGCTTGCACCAGTTCCTAGAAAAGGTTGAAACAAAAGAAGGTAAGTTCATAATTTTTTTAACATTTTTTTTTTATACAGGTATAGTCTCACTTTGAAACTGCAGCCGGCATTTTGGTAAATGGTCCAATTGGCACTGGCCCAGTGAAAGACCGACAGGCTTTCGTTTCAAAAGACTTCTCATAACCACAGGGTGTCCCACAGTTCGCAGTGTGGTCACTGTTGAGATGAAGGCAACGCAGCAGCCAATTTGTGCAACTCCACCACCTATGCACAGTGGCAGCAGAGTGCGACATCTACACACCACACTGCAGCAACTCATCAAGACATTGTCGGTAGCACCTTCCGAGCCCACGCCCATGAAGGGCAAGAGCATCAGACACGTGGGAAACCTACCACATTCAAACTCTCTTCCCAAGTCACACACCATCCTGACTTCGAACCATATTGCTGTGTTGGGTCAAAATCCTTTGAGCTCCATCCCTAACAGCACTGTGGGTGTACCTACAGCACGTGGACTGCAGCGGTTCAAGACGGCTCACCACCACCTTCTAAAGGGCAACAAATCTGGTCTTGCCAGACATGCTCACAACCAATGAATGAATAAAATTAAAATAGCTCCCCCAAACAAGGATGTGATAATGACCAGGTAGTGCATTTTTATGAAGCTGGTTGAGGGATTGGCCCAGGACACTCAAGAACTCATTGGGGAAATTCTCTGTTAATGGGGCTATGTCCCCACGCCCACGCGAAAACAAGCACAAATCACTCTGGACTTACCTGGAGAAAGTCCAGAGTGATTCCCCGTTTTGCAAGTGGCTTGCAGGGCCCCAGAGTAGTCCACGCAGCTCTGGCTGCCGATACGGGGCCCCACACCGCGAACCGGCCCTGAGAATATAGGCCCCCCCCCCCCCCGCCGATCGGTGGCCCCCGATCGCGAGCCTGGCCATCCTGGAGGCTCCCTCGGTGACGGATCCCCCTGCCCCCGCTGGGTGGAACTACGAGTGAACCACGCCAGTGGGAACGTGGCCAGCTTCTGGCGGAGAATCGCCGCGGGGGCTTCTTTCAATGGCCCCCGACTGCGTTGCGTCGACCACGCGCGCGCGATTGGCGGAATTCTCCGGTCCCCAGAGAACCGCGGGACCGGCGTCGGACCCATCTCCGCGCAGAGCACGATTGTGGCGCAGGTGCTCGGAGAACCCCGGCCATTATTCTTCGACAAAATAGTGTCAGAGGATCTTTCCCACCCACCTTGGAGAACAGCTGGGGCCTCGATTTAATACCTCATCTGAACGATGGACTGTGCAGCAGCGCCGCATGTGTCGAACAGCCCGAGCCACATGCTCAAGTGTCTGCAGTGGGGTTTGAACCCACTACCTGCTGACTCTAGAGGCGAGAGGGCTACCTACTGAGCCATGGGTAATGATCTGCATGGATAGATGTATGTCCAAGCTTCAGACTGAGCACACCCTCGGCTGCCCACTGCACGAGTGCTGTAACGTCAGAGGTGCTGACCTCTGAAAGAAGATGTTAACTGAGGCCCAGGCTAATGGCCTTATAGAATGAACCAGAAGAGTGAGGAGGTTCTTCAGTTTCTTTACCAACATTCCGTCCTCAAACACCATCATTAACACAAGTTAAACTAGTCATTCATCTCTGTTGTTTTTTACGCAGAGGGTAGTGGGGCCTGGAACTCACTACCGGAGGAGGTAGTGGAAGCAGGGACGATAGGGACATTTAAGGGGCATCTTGACAAATATATGAATAGGATGGGAATAGAAGGATACGGACCCAGGAAGTGTAGAAGATTGTAGTTTAGTCGGGCAGTATGGTCGGCACGGGCTTGGAGGGCCGAAGGGCCTGTTCCTGTGCTGTACATTTCTTTGTTCTTTGAAGGCTTACTAACATACCTACTCACATTAACAGTGACAGGAATATTTCCCAAGCAAATGGCACCATGTCAAATAAATGCAAGTTGTCACTTGGTATTACAGAACTTGAACCTTGCTGAAAAGAGAGACATGTTGCCAAAGTTTTTCATCTTGCACTCATCAGGTCAAACGCAAGAATATCAAATTTCATGCGATCACAAAAACATTATACTACATTAGAAAGGGTGCTGACTGGTGTTGGCAAGTCAACTCTGATTGCTTTTTGCATGGCAAGGCCTCGGCCAACAGGGATTGAGGGGTTCAACAAGCTCCCGGGTAATTCAAGGTTCAAATGTTATTCCTTTCATCTGCTGAGAACAGGTCCATGCACATGAACGTATGTAGCTTCTAGCAAGTGTAAATCAGCCAAGTTGTGAACTTGATTATCTTAAATTTCTCATTAGTGTAGCATTTAGCACACTTAGGATTGTTCAGCAAATGCTGCCCAATCGCAGAATTTTTGTGGTTGTTTGAAATCTGGCATTTTTGAATCTGTCCTTCGTGACTGGAAGTCAAAAAGTCTTTCGCAGCAAGTTCTCTTTTCAGCAATAATTGTAAGTTCTTTCGCTTCTCTTTGAAGGTGGAGAGAGAGAAGCCGCAGAACGAAGAGGTTTAGGAGGGGAGTTCTACATCAGAGCCATACAGCTTAGCAAGGTGAGAAGTGCCAAGAGTCGAGGTTCAGGAGTGGAGCGGACATGTTGAGGGTTGGAGGTATGGGATCTAGCAATGTCATAGGGGAGTGGGGAAGATTTGAAAACAAGGTTTGGGATTTTAAATATCAACACCGAGAGCCAATGAAGATCAACGTGTACGAGAGCAGTTGGTAGGTGGGACTTGGTGCAAGTTAGGATATGGGCAGAGACTTGGACAAGTCCAGGTGTATGGCAGACAAGAGAACATTGGAATAGTGGAGTTTAGAGGTTAACAAAGACACAGGTGAGCAGCAGTTGGACTGAGGCAGGTTAATAGGATTACAAAAAAGCACGAAAAGACAGAACTCAGGAGAGGTTACGATAGTCCCCATCCCACAAAATATGACACAGTGTATGGAAAGGCCCAGTAAACCAAGGTCCACCACACTAAGAAAACAAAAAGGGACGGTCAATAGAGAATTAAAGGTGCTATATTTAAATGCGCGCAGTGTACGGAACAAGGTAGATGAGCTTGTGGCCCAGATTGTGACTGGCAGGTATGATGTGGTAGGCATCACAGAGATGTGGTTGCAGGGGGTTCAGGACTGGCATTTAAACATCCAGGGATTCACAACCTATCGAAAAGCCAGAGATGTGGGCAGAGGGGGCGGGGTTGCCTTGTTAATTAGGAATGAAATTAAATCAATAGCACTAAACGACATAGGGTCAGATGATGTGGAGTCTGTGTGGGTAGAGTTGAGAAACCACAAAGGCAAAAAACCATAATGGGAGTTATGTACAGGGCTCCTAACAGTGGTCAGGACCAGGGGCACAAAATGCACCACGAAATAGAAAGTGCATGTCAGAAAGGCAAGGTCACAGTGATCATGGGGGACTTCAATATGCAGGTCGACTGGGTAAATAATGCTGCCAGTGGACCCAAGGAAAGGGAATTCTTTGAATGTTTACAGGAGGGCTTTTTGGAACAGCTTGTGATGGAGCCCACGAGAGAACAGGCCATTCTGGGCTTAGTGTTATGTAATGAGCCAGACTTGATTAAAGATCTTAAAGTAAGGGAACACTTAGGAGGCAGTGATCATAATATGGTAGAATTCAATCTCCAATTTGAAAGAAAGAAGGTAGAATCAGATGTAAAGGTGTTACAGTTAAATAAAGGTAACTACAGGGGCATAAAGGAGGAACTGACGGAAATCAACTGGGAGCAGAGCCTAGTGGGAAAGACAGTAGAACAGCAATCGCAGGAGTTTCTGGGAGTAATTGAGGACACAGTACAGAGGTTCATCCCAAAGAAAAGAAAGGTTATCAGAGGGGGGATTAGGCAGCATGGCTGACAAAGGAAGTTAGGGAATGCATCAAAGCAAAAGAGAAAGCCTATAATGTGGCAAAGAGTAGTGGGAAGTCAGAAGATTGGGAAGGCTACAAAAACAAACAGAGGATAACAAAGAGAGAAATAAGGAAAGAGAGGATCAATTATGAAGGTAGGCTAGCCAGTAACATTAGGAATGATTCTTTAAATATATAGATAAAAGTTTCTTTAAATACATTAAAAACAAACGGGAGGCAAAAGTAGACATTGGGCCGCTCCAAAATGACGCTGGTAATCTAGTGATGGGAGACAAGGAAATAGCTGAGGAACTAAGTAAGTACTTTGCGTCAGTCTTCACAGTAGAAGACATGAGTAATATCCCAACAATTCAGGAGAGTCAGGGGGCAGAGTTGAATATGGTAGCCATCACAAAGGAGAAAGTGCTAGAGAAACTAAGAGGTCTAAAAATTGATAAATCTCCGGGCCCAGGTGGGCTACATCCTAGAGTTCTAAAGGAGATAGCTGAAGAAATAGTGGACGCGTTAGTTATGATCTTTCAAAAGTCACTGGAATCAGGGAAAGTCCCAGAGGATTGGAAAATCGCTGTTGTAACCCCTCTGTTCAAGAAGGGAACAAGGAAAAAGATGGAAAATTATAGGCCAATTAGCCTAACCTCGGTTGTTGCCAAGATTCTAGAATCCATTGTTAAGGATGAGATTTCAAAATTCTTGGAAGTGCAGGATCGGATTAGGACAAGTCAGCATGGATGTAGTAAGGGGAGGTCGTGCGTGACAAACCTGTTAGAGTTATTTGAAGAGATAACAAATAGGTTAGACCAAGGAGAGCCAATGGATGTTATCTATCTTGACTTCCAAAAGGCCTTTGATAAGGTGCCTCACGGGAGACTGCTGAGTAAAATAAGGGCCCATGGTATTCGAGGCAAGGTACTAACATGGATTGACGATTGGCTGTCAGGCAGAAGGCAGCGAGTTGGGATAAAAGGTTCTTTTTCGGAATGGCAACCAGTGACGAGTGGTGTCCCGCAGGGTTCAGTGTTGGGGCCACAGCTGTTCTCTTTACATATTAACGATCGAGATGACAGGACTGGGGGCATTCTGGCTAAGTTTGCCGATGATACAAGGATAGGTGGAGGGGCAGGTAGTATGGAGGAGGTGGGGACGCTGCAGAAAGATTTAGACAGTTTAGGAGAGTGGTCCAAGAAATGGCTGATGAAATTCGACATGGGCAAGTGCGAGGTCTTGCATTTTGGAAAAAAGAATAGAGGCATGGACTATTTTCTAAACGGTGACAAAATTCATAATGCTGAAGTGCAAAGGGACTTGGGAGTCCTAGTCCAGGATTCTCTAAAGGGAAACTTGCAGGTTGAGTCCGTAATTAAGAAAGCAAATGCAATGTTGTAATTTATCTCAAGAGGCTTGGAATATAAAAGCAGGATGTACTTCTGATACTTTGTAAAGCATTAGTTAGGCCCCATTTAGAATACTGTGAGCAATTTTGGGCCCCACACCTCAGGAAGGACATACTGGCATTGGAGCGGGTGCAGCGGAGATTCACACGGATGATCCCAGGAATGGTACGCCTAACATACGATGAACGTCTGAGGATCCTGGGATTATATTCATTGGAGTTTAGGAGGTTGAGGGGAGATCTAATAGAAACTTACAAGATAATGAATGGCTTAGATAGGGTGGACGTAGGGAAGTTGTTTCCATTAGCAGGGGAGACTAGGACCCGGGGGCACAGCCTTAGAATAAAAGGGAGTCACTTTAGAACAGAGAGGAGGAGAAATTTCTTCAGCCAGAGAGTGGTGGGTCTGTGGAATTCATTGCCACAGAGGGCGGTGGAGGCCGGGACGTTGAGTGTCTTTAAGACAGAAGTTGATAAATTCTTGATTTCTCGAGGAATTAAGGGCTATAGAGAGAGAGCGGGTAAATGGAGTTGAAATCAGCCATGATTGAATGGTGGAGTGGACTCGATGGGCCGAATGGCCTTACTTCTGCTCCTATGTCTTATGGTCTTAATATTTTAGGCAAGAAACATCAAGCCCTTTTTCATTCTTGACTTGGGGGGCGAGCAATTAAATCAAGCAGGGTGGTGGGAACAATCAACAGGTAAGATAGTGTGTGCAGAGTTTGAAAGGTGTGTTTTCTGTTCAGAGTCTGACCTCTTAAACCAAACTGCTCACTCAATTGCGTCACTCCTCTCAGTCCTGCACAAGTAGATCCAACGATCACGAGACTCGCAGTGTAAACGTGAAATCGAAAACCTTGCCTGAAATGGTTTCTTCGCAGCATCAAAAGTGTCATTACAAAAAAAAAGTTACGACTGATTTCAATTGACTGAGATTCCTCCTGTATCCCACATTACATTCTTAGTTTATTTTAACAAAAGGTTTTGCCTCCCTCTTGCTACCCCCCCCCCCCCCCCCACCCCCCTCCACCCCACTTCAGGTTAATCCATTCCAAATAAACAAATAGATACTTGTCCTTCTCCCTGGACCCTGGATCACTATTCACCCTCATTAAATAGTTAGCCTTTCTGTCGAGAGACAAATGGGCCAAAGACCGACACTGTCGGGGTAGCACAAGTGGTTAACACTGTGGCTTCACAACGCCAGGGTCCCAGGTTCGATTCCCCGCTGGGTCACTGTCTGTGCGGAGTCTGCACGTTCTCACTGTGTCTGCGTGGGTTTCCTCCGGGTGCTCCGGTTTCCTCCCACAAGTCCCGAAAGACGTGCTTGTTAGGTGGATTGGCCATGATAAATTGCCCTTAGTGACCAAAAAGGTTAGGAGGAGTTACTGGGTTACGGGGATAGGGTGGAAGTGAGGGCTTAAATGGGTCGGTGCAGACTCGATGGGCCGAATGGTCTCCTTCTGCACTGATGTTCTATGTTCATATGAAATGTGGGCCTGAACAGTGCCTGAACTGTCTCAAGTTATCCATGAAAGGCAAACGATCTCCCAAATCGGAGTAACAGGTTAAGAAAACTACTATACAGCGGCTAAGCGAGTGCTATTTCTCGCCATCAGGATGCAGCCATCGGTCCAAAAAGACATTCCGCCTACCACGCAACTGCACAACATCCTGTATGATTTTCGGTGCTGGGACGGGGCTAGGTACATAGGCCACCTGTCCCAGTGATTGGCTGATCGAATCAAACAGCATGCTCTTTCGATTGAGTACAGGCTGCACTCAACCAGCCCACACTGTGTAGGACTCAAATCAAAACGTCTGCTGTTAGATGTGATTCCCGCAATTGGGCAGCACTTGCTGAACAGTCCTGAGTGTGCCAATAGCTACACTAACAACCAATTTGAGACGATCAGTCGAGTTGCAACGTGGCTCGTTTACACTTTCTGGAAGCGACATACATTCATACAGCAGGAATATAAACAAAAACATTCATACGCAGGAACAGTAAACGAAAGGAATGTGTTAAAGCCTTGTGATATTTTTAAATTACTGTCATGAGAATGTCACTTTTAAGAAATGTTTGGCTGCTCATGTTACTGCAGTGATGTCAGAGTGTGGGTGGAGCTGAGCTCTGCCTCTGTTTTTTAGTTTCACTTTGAGAAAAGCTTGGGTGCATCGGTGTCTTTTTGGTTTAGTTTTCAGTGTTGGAGCTGAAGCCAGACAAAGCACGGGGTACTGTTGATCTCTCTGCCATGAAAAGACTATCTCTTGATCATTTGGTGAATTCAGAATTATAAATGTTCTCAGTAGTGAATGTAAACCTGATGTGCTTCTGTTAAAAGGTGTTTCTTTTGTCTTCTGGATGTTGTTTGGGAAGTTATTAAGGATTACTTAGTGTTGTATTCTTTGGGGGTTGTAGTTGAATTGATGGTTGCCAAGATGTTCACTGTATGTTTTAAAAAGGTTGACTTGAGTTCATAGAATAAACATTGTTTTGCTTTAAAAAATATTTCTTCTGTACCACACCCGAGAGTGGGCCGTCTGCTCCCCATACCACAATCTATTGAAAGTTGTGGGTCAGGTAAACTCCATGATATACTTTGGGGTTCTCTAAACCCTGGCCCATAACATTACCCAGGAACTTGGTGAGGCTAAACCTCCCCATTGCTTTCTCCAAGGCAGCACCTTGACCAACAGTCAACTAGCCAACCGATCCCCACCCTTTTCTCCTCTGGTATAAAATTGCTGTGGTCATCTGAAATTTGGCATTCTTGTGTTTGTCCTGATGAGTGAAAGACGGAAAGCTTCAACAACAAGTCTCTCTCTTTAGCAATTTTTTGGAAATCTGCGGATGCTGGAATCTGAAACAAAAACAGAGAATGCCGGAAAAGCTCAGGAGGTCTGGCAGCATTGGTGGGGAGAGGGAACGTACAAGACACTGCCAGACCAATGGGTTTTTCGAGCAGAGCCTGTTTTTGTTCCAAAAGTTTTGTTTCGCTAAGCTGCGTCTCAGTTGGTAGCACTTTCACCTCTGACTCACAAGGCGCAGGGTTCAAGTCCCACTCCAGCGTTTGAGCACACCAATGCAGTACTGAGGGAGCGTTGCGCTAATGGAAATGCCATCTTTCGACTGAGACGTGCTCGGGTGACTGTAAAAGATTGAATTTGAAGAAAAGTGGGGTGGGGGAGAATGTCCTGATGTTCTGGTCAATATTTTGCCCATCAATCAACATGCACAAAAATAGATCATTCCGTCATTACTGCTCGTGGGGGTGGCTGGCTTAGCTCAGTCGGTTAGTAAGATTTTAGAGTCCGTTATTAAAGAAGAGATCGCGGAGTACTTGGAAGTGCATGGTAAAATAGGGCTGAGTCAGCACGGCTTCGTCAAGGGGGAGGTCATGTCTGCCAAATCTGTTAGAGTTCTTTGAGGAAGTAACAAGGAAGTTAGACAAAGGAGAACCAGTGGATGTGATTTATTTAGATTTCCAAAAGGCCTTTGACAAGGTGCCACAGAGTACACTGTTAAATAAGTTAAGAGCCCATGGTGTTAAGGGTAAGATCCTGGCATGGATAGAGGATTGGCTGACTGGCAGAAGGCAGAGAGTGGGGATAAAGGTGCCTGTTTCAGGATGGCAGTCGGTGACTAGTGGTGTGCCTCAGGGGTCTGTGCTGGGACCACAACTTTTCACAATACACATTAATGATCTGGAAGAAGGAACTGAAGGCACTGTTGCTAAGATTTCAGATGATACAAAGATCTGTAGAGGGACAGGTAGCATTGAGGAAGCAGGCGGGCTGCAGAAGGACTTGGACAGGCTAGGAGAGAGAAGTGGAAGATGGAATACAATGTGGAAAAGTGTGAGGTTATGCACTTTGGAAGGAGAAATGGAGGCATAGACTATTTTCTAAATGGGGAAATGCTTAGGAAATTAGAATGAAATGAAAATCGCTTATTGTCACAAGTAGGCTTCAAATGAAGTTACTGTGAAAAGCCCCTAGTCGCCACATTCCGAAGCACAATGGGACTTGGGAGTCTTTGTTCACGATTCTCTTAAGGTTAACGTGCAGGTTCAGTCGGCAGTTTGGAAGTCAAATGCAATGTTAACATTCATGTCGAGAGGGCTAGAATACAAGACCAGGGATGTACTCCTGAGGCTGTATAAGGCTCTGGTCAGACACCATTTGGAGTATTGTGAGCAATTTTGGCCCCCGTATCTAAGGAAACATGTGGTGACCTTGGAAAGAGTCAAGAGGTTCAAAAGAATGGTCCCTGGAATGAAGAGCTTGTCGTATGAGGAATGGTTGAGGACGCTGGGTCTGTACTCATTGGAGTTTAGAAGGATGAGGGGGGGGATGAGGGAGGACACAATCTCAGACGGAAGGGACGATTGTTTAAAACAGAGATGAGGAGAAATTTCTTCTGCCAGAGGGTGGTGAATCTGTGGAACGCTTTGCCGCAGAAGGCTGCAGAGGCCAAATCAGTGAGTGTCTTTAAGACAGAGATAGATAGGTTCTTGATTAATAAGGGGATCAGGGCTTATGGGCTGAAGGCAGGAGAATGGGGATGAGAAAAATATCAGCCATGATTGAATGGCGGAGCAGACTCGATGGGCTGAGTGGCCTAATTCTGCTCCTATGTCTTAAAGCTGGACAGCCGGTTCGTGATGCAGAGCGAGGCCAGCAGTGTGGGTTCAATTCCCGCACCGGCGGAGGTTATTCATGAAGGCCCTGCCCTCTCAAACTAGGCCCACGCCGGAAGTGTAGTGACCCTCAGGTTAAATCCCCCCCCCAGCCAACTCTCCCTGTCAAATGCTGATGGTCACCTGGGACTATGGCAACTTTACTTACTTTTACCGCTTGTGGGAGCTTGCTGCGTGCAAATAGACTGCCGTGTTTTCTCCATTACGACAGTGACTAAATTTTGAAAGTCCTTCATTGTCTACAAGGAGCTTTTAGACTGGTTGTGAAAAGCACAATATTAATGCAAGCCTTCATTTATTTTTCTTTAAAGGGTCGCATTACATTTTAAGGAGCTTGATGGATGCTGGCACGATGTATAATGACAATGGACCTCCAATTTTATGTTGCAACCTTCGAACTAGAGTTAAACTACTTAAAAAGTTAACCTGGTTTAAAATTTCACACCAAGGGCTATGACTTTTTGACATCTATTCATTGGGCAAATATTGATGTTGCCAAGTCAAATCGAGTGTTATTATAAGGAGCTGGATGACTGGAAGTAAGTGAATCAAAGGGTTTGGAGAAAACAATTCTCAATTGAATTTTTGTGGTGGGTCAGGATTTGTAGAGTCACAAAACAAAAAGAGTTTGTTGGGTCTACGCTGACTCCTTGCAAAAGCCATTTAGCTAGTCCAACTTCCCCCACACTTTCACTAAAATCATCTTCTCTCTTCAGATATTTAACCACTTCCCTTTCCCACGAGAGTTGAACCCTGAATGATGTCAGGTCGCGGAAAATCCAGAGGCAAAAGGGCATGCCAAGGCCAACACCTATTCCTCCTAGACCGGTCTGCAGTTCCCCCATCAGCCGCATCCGGCGGCTACTGTGCAAGAGCCACTACGCCGAGCAGGTGGGTGCCCGAGTCCCCGTCTACCTGGCCGCCGTGCTGGAGTTCCTGACCACCGGGATCCTCGGGCCGGCCAGCAACAAGGCGACTCGATCATCCCCTGCCTCTGGCAGCTCGCCACCCACAATGGCGGAGAGCTCAACGAGCTGCAGGCCGGGGCCAGCGTCGCCCAGGGTGGGGTCCTGCCCAACGTCCAGGCCGTGCGGCTGCCAAGACAACCCCAGCAAGGTTTATGCCAGAAGAGAGAAATATCCGACGCCACGATTGAATGTCCCTTTTCTTTTTCCATAGGACGTGGGAGTCAGTAGCGGGACCGGTACGTGTTGCCCATCCCTGGCTGCCCTTGTACGGAATGGCTTGTTAAGTCACTTCAGAGGGCAGGTGAGAGTCAACCACATTGCTCTGGGTCTGGAGTCACATGTAGGCCAGACCGGGTAAACACGGCAGATTTCCTTCCCTAAAAGGACATGAGTAACCCAGGTGGGTTTTTTGGACAATTGACAATGGTTTCATGGTCATTGTTGGACTTTTTATTCCAGATTTTCCAAAATTAAGTTCAAATTTCACCGCCTGCCTGGTTGGGATTCAAACCCAGGTCTCCAGAGCTTAACCCTGGGGCTCTAGCTCACTAGTCCAGTCACTATACCACTGCCAATTGTGGTTAAAAAAAACATCTGGTTCACTAATGTCCTTTAGGGAATGACATCTGCTGCCCTTATGGTCTAGCCTACATGTGACTCCAGACTCACAGCAATGTGGTTGACTCTGACCTGGCCGAGCGATTTGATTTGATTTATTGTCACATGTACCGAAGTACAGCGAAAAGTATTTTTCTGCGGCTGAGGGAACATACACAGTACGTACATAGTAGACTAAAAGAATAATCGACAGAGGACATTGACAAATGGTACATAGACAAACAGTGATTGCTTACAGTGCGGAACAAGAGGCCAAACAAAGCAAATACATGAGCAAGAGCAGCACAGGGCGCCGTGAATAGTGTTCTTACAGGGAACAGATCAGTCCGGGGGGGAGTCGTTGAGGAGTCTTGTAGCTGTGGGAAAGAAGCTGTTCCTATGTCTGGATGTGCGGGTCTTCAGACTTCTGTACCTTCTGCCTGATGGAAGGGTCTGGAAGAAGGCAATGCCTGGGTGGGAGGGGTCTCTGATAATGCTGTCTGCCTTCCTGAGGCAGCGGGAGGTGTAGACAGAATTATTGTGGGGGTGGCAAGCTTGTGTGATGCGTTGGGCTGAGTTCACCACACTCTGCAGTTTCTTGCGACCTTGGACCGAGCAGTTACCATACCAGGCTGTGATGCAGCCGGATAGGATGCTCTGTATCGCACATCTGTAGAAGTTTGTGAGAGTCGGTGCAGACAGGCTAAATTTCTTTAGCTTCCGTAGGAAGTAGAGACATTGTTGGGCTTTCTTGACTGTTGCATCAACGTGAGTGGACCAAGACTGTCTGTTGGTGATGGTGACCCCCAGGAACTTAAAGCTAGCGACCATCTCCACTTCGGTGCCATCGATGCAGACGGGAGTGTGTGTCGCGCTACGCTTCCTGAAGTCGATGATCAGTTCCTTGGTCATTCCGACATTTAGAGAGAGGTTGTTTTCGGCACACCATGCAACCAAGTGATTTATCTCCCTCCTCTAGTCCGATTCGAACTGAGACGCTCAGTTCAGGGGCAATTTAGGATGAGCAACAAGTTTGCCAGTGACACCCACAAGCAAGAGTGAACTGGGTATTTAAAGGACTATGAAAAGGAGTAGTGAGAGTAAGATTAATTGGAGAACCCGACCAACAGCCAGCACTAACACAGTAGACCAATGATGGGCAACCTGGGCTAGTGAGTGGCCCTACCTCATCTCAGTGGCCAAAAGATTGAAATCGGCTTGTTCACTCACCGTGACCCTGTAAATAAGATTAAATGCATTTAATACACGCCAAATATTTTGTAACAATTTGGACGCAGAGGGAGCGCACGGCTCTCACAGTCAATGTTGTGAGCAATCAGCGCGCCCCTCACTTCAGTCGCGTCGGTAAGAAAAAACTACACGGATAGAGATCAGCGGAATGTGGCAAACCCTGGGCCTGGGCACTGGTCAACAAAATGTCTTATGGGCCACACTCAGAACCCAGATGGGCCGCATGTAGTTTCCGCACAAACTCAGGTTGCCCATATAGCCTCCTTTCAACCACATCCTCTGTATCAGTCTATGTAGAATTAAGAACTGTATTTTTCTTAAAATTAACTTTAAAAGCCTTAATTATTTGGCTACTATTCAGATGCAACAGTAAATGCTTCTGTCCAGTCAACTTTTTAAATCACAAATCTGATTAGCTTCGGAGGGAGCATGCTCAGTGAAATAATCAGGGCCATGTCAACATTTGAGATTGCACCATATGTCACATGGAATGATAGCAACGCATTATCACAGTTTGAGAGCAACATCCCCAGAAATACCTGAGCAACAAGGTGTTTTTTTCCTGGTTTTAATCAGGGCACGCAATCAATAACAGTCGGTGAGAGTCTCTGGTCTCCTGGTTGGGTGTTTCACAGCGGGGGAGGCAGCCCGCCCCCTGTAGGCCGGGAGCAGGAACGTCTGGCCCTACCACTGTCAATGGGATTTTCCATTGAACCCACCCCAAACCACTAGGAAACCACGCGGTGGGGGTACAGCGTCGGGGGGACTGCAAGATCCCTTCAGCGTGAACAGCAGGAAGACCTCGCCCAGGATAACTCAAACAAAATACTTAGAAACAAAATCTATTATAGTAGACAGAACCACAAAACAGCAAGCTTGCATTTATATAGAGCCTTTAGGAAGGCATCCCCAAACCCTTCGCTGGAGCAGCCAGACAAAGCTTAACAGCGAGGCACGTTGGAGGTGGTGTCTTAAAGTAAAAAAAGAGAGGGGCAGAGAGGTCTAGGGAGGAAATTTGTGTGCAGACAGTGGAAGGCACGCCTTAACAGTGAAACAATAGGACAAGAGACCAGAAACAAGAGACTCTATCCCATATTCATGTTCTGCCTTCTCCCGGAGTAACCCAGAGGAGAAGGGTAATACCCTGGGGACGCGAGTTCGAATACTACCACAACACTGGTGGAATTCAACTTCAATTAATAAGTCTGGAATATAAAGGGCGGGTTTCTTGGGCCCCCAGCGCCATGTTTCCCGGCTCCCGCCGCTGCCAATGGGATTTTCCATTGTAGCCACCCCACGCCGCCGGGAAACCCACAGGCGGGGGTGCGCTGCCGCAGGGACCAGAGAATCCCACCACCAGCAAACCGCTGGAGAATTCAGGACAAAGCTATTCTCAGTAACGGTGACAGTGAAACTAATTTCTGGTTCACTAATGCCCTTTAGGGAAGGAAATCAGTCATCCTTACCCGGTCTGGCCTACCGGTCACTCCAGACCCACAGCAATGGTGGTTAACTGTTAATTGACCTCGGAAATGATCTACCAAGGCAGTCAAAAGCCAATGGCGGATGGGCAAAAAATGCTGGCCATAACAAATTGGGCGGCACGGTAGCACAGTTGCTTCACAGCTCCAGGGTCCCAGGTTCGATTCCTGGCTTGGGTCACTGTCTGTGCAGAGTCTGCACGTTCTCCCAGTGTCTGCGTGGGTTTCCTCCGGGTGCTCCGGTTTCCTCCCACAGTGCAGTTTAGGTGGATTGGCCTCGCCATGCTAAATTGCCCTTCGTGTCCAAAAAGGTTAGGTGAGGTTACTGACATACGGGAATGGGGTGGAGGTGTGGGGCTTAAGTGGGGTGCTCTCTCCAGGGGCCGATGCAGACTCAATGGGCCGAATGGCCTCTTTCTGTACTGTAAATTCTATGATTCTAAATTGGGACCAGAAACGCAAGATGGTTTTTGATACATTAACTCATATTTGATCTGTGACTAACGATTACACTAGCAGATTACCTTCCACTCTCCAAAGGAGTAGGAATAATATTGCAGAGGACTTGTCTATGTGAGACAGCAAATGAGCATTATTATACTTACACCAGACAGGGACAGAATGTGTTGTGCATATTGCAAAAATGATATGGAGGCTTTGATGAAAGGGCAAAAGAAAAAAATGTAGAAAGATGATAATAGAACAGAAAGTTTATAACTATCTGGAAAGACTGAGCTGGCTAGGATTCTTTTCTTTATACAAGGAGGATGACCTGAGAGAGGTCTTTAAATTAGAAAAGGGTTTGACACGATAGACAGAGGTGTTGCCACTTTCGAGGGCTCAATACTAGGGTCATAAATGCAAGATAGTCACAGGAGAAACCTCTTTACCCAGAGAGTGGGGAGGACGTGGAACTCGCTCCACAAGCGAGTGGTTAAGGTGAATCGTGGAGATGCATTTAAGGGAAAGCTGGATAAACACACGAGGGAGAAAAGTCACTCGGTAGGATACAACTTGAATACTGTTGAAAAGAGAGGCATGCTGTTGATGTTTTTCACCCTGCACCCATCAGGACAAATGCAAGAATGCTAAATTTGCTTGAGAAGCTTGTGGAGCCTGTAACTCCCCATGGCAACATCTCAACCAGAGACAACTTGCCAACCAATCGCCGCCCGTTTCTCCTGTAGTATAAATCATTTGAAATTTGGCATCCTGATGTTTTAGTAGTCCTGATGAGTCCAAGATGAAAAGCTTCGACAACATGTCTCCTTTCCGCAATATGAACAATTAGAAGGAGAGAACGATTGTTTTTGATCATTATCTCCTTCTCGGAGTAGGCTGGTGTGGAACATGAACACAATCATGAGCCTGGAATGCTGAACAACCTGCAAATTGTGTGTAAACCTATGATGAGACGACAGCACAATGAATAATCAGATCTGACCAGGACTGAATCAGAGGGCAGAGGACAAGTTTACAGCTACAAATGTTTGACAAGATTCAGGGTGAGTTTTGATAGGTAAACACGTGTTATCGATTTCCAGCTTTGAATTCTTTTTAGGCACATGGATATCAACAAAAAAAATTACTGCAAATGTTTATTTAAATACTCAATGGGTGGACTTACAGGTTTCGTCCAAGGCAATATCATCGCGACTGGAACATTTTCACGACCTTTATAAACTCGGATCCTGTTAAATCCAGTTTCGGCATCCAAAATGGTTCCAAATTTACAGACATTGCTGACCAGGCACATTTATTTTTTAAATTTAAAGTACCCAATTCATTTTTGTTCCAATTAAGGGGCAATTTAGCATGGCCAATCCACCTACCCTGCATATCTTTGGGTTGTGGGGGCGATACTCACGCAGACACGGGGAGAATGTCCAAACTCCACACGGACAGTGACCCAGGGTCGGGATCGAACCTGGGACCTCGGTGCCGTGAGGCAGCAATGCTAACCACTGCGTCACCGTGCTGCCCTAAGCAGGCTCATATATTACCCAGCCTAACCTAATCCAAAGTTGTGTTGGCAGTGGTCTTTCATTTTGACTGAGCAGTTAGCTGGACAATTTCAGAGAGCAGTCAGGGATTGGTGTCACATAAAAGCCACGCCTCAACTCAATGAGTCATATCTTTAGAAAAGAAAATGGCTTCAGCACGCAAAACTGGTTAATACGGCCATAGGGAAATGCCAACAAACACCACTGCAGTTCATTGCCAAACAAATAAATTAGAAGGCAGGGAAGGCATAGTTAAATTGCAAAGGGTGGCACGGTGGCGCAGTGGTTAGCACTGCTGCCTCACGGCACCGTGGACCCGGGTTCAATCCTGGCCCCGGGTCACTGTCCGTGTGGACGTTGCACATTCTCCCAGTGTCTGCGTGGGACTCACCCCCACAACCCAAAGATGTGCAGGGTAGGTGGATTGGCCGCGCTAAATTGCCCCTTAATTGCACCGAACCAAGTAAGGAGCACAGTCTGGTTTCCATATTACAAAAAGGATGTCGGGGCAAGCTAGGGAAGGTGCAATTTTTAAAAATGGTTTGGTGAAATCTATCAGAACTGAGGGGTTAGAATTAATCGGAAAAGGTTGAACAGTCAGGGCGTCTAAAAGATGACTGGAGGGTGACATGGTTGAGATCTTCAAAATTACGAAGGGGTTTCATAGGATAGCGAAAGTAATGCTTTTACTTGGGTAGGTCCAAAATACGGAGCAGGTCATTAATAAATCCAAATTAAAATATTCACGCGAAATAGCCAGAAGAGTGGTTAGCAATGTGGAATTTTATCCACACGGAGCAGTTGAGGGAAAGAACACAGATCCCTGTGAAGAAGGAGCCAGATAAACACACAAGGAATTAAGGAATAGAATGGTATGAAGGTACCAGTAGATGAAATACGATGGAAAGGGATTCCTTTGGAGTATTAACACTGGCAAAGACCTTTGGGCTGTTGGAAATTCCAGCAAATTCGATTTCACAATCTACCATGGAAGGATTTAAGCTTGAGGCCTCAGGAGATGCTGCAATGGGAAGATAGATGGTGGCACGGCAGTAACGTCACTATACTGGTAACCCAGTGGTCCAGGCTAATGTATTGGGGAGATTACTTCAAATCCCACCATGGCAGCTGGTGCAATTTAAATTAAATTACTAAATCTGGAATATAAAGCTCGCCTCAGCGATGGCGAGCATGAAACTCTCGTCGATTGTTAATAAAACCCAGCTTGCCACTCTTACCCAGTCTGGCCTACATGTGGTCCAGACCCACAGCAACGTGATTGACTCTTATCTGCCCTCTGAAATGGTCCAGAAAGCCACTCAGTTCAAGGGCAATTAAGGATGGGCAACAAATGGTGGCCTGGTCCAGCGACGCCTAGCTTTTGAAACTCTCAGCCCTATTTTTTAAAAATGCCTCCATCGCCTCCTTGCCTTCCCTCATCTCGGTAACCTCCTCCAGCCTGCCAATGCTCCGAGATATCTGGCCATCCATTAGATCACCTTTAGACAGGTAATATTGCCGAATTCTCGGTCCCCGCCGCGGGTTTCATGGAGGCGCGGGGTGGCCTCAATGGGAAATCCCATTGATAAGTGACGGGAAGAGAGAATCCCGCAGTCGGCCCACAGCACGTCGCTGAGAAACTGCCGGCTGGGGGGGGGGGGGGGGGAAATGGGAGATTCCCGCCCATTCAGCAGTAATGGGGTGGAGGAAGTGAAAGGAATACATGAAAACTTGGGATTACCTGCGTCACATTGAAAACCATTTATTTCACAAGAACGGTTTTCGCAATGTGCAAACAGATTTACTCTGAAAGCTACAAGTTTAATCTATGCAATCTGCCCTAATAAATTAACCCGTAGATATGCACAGGAGGGGTGGAAAGATAACTTGATGAGAAGATGACGGGAAACTCAAAAAGAGCCAGCAGGGACCTAGTGTTGCCAACTGTGATTAAATGCGTTCCTGGAGGTTTCATCACATGACTTTCTCCCCCACGCCCCGTGCTCCATCCAATAGTTGGCCAACACATCCATCCTATTGCCTTCCTAGACCAATGGAAAAGCAAGAATAACCCAACTGGATGATGCTTGCCTGCCGGCCAAATAGCTTCCACCCACCCAATTTTCATATATGGCGGCGAAGAGAAATGTTCAAAGACAATGACCCATAAATCCCCCAATTTTGTTTGAAATCTCCCGTGAGTTGTCCGCAGCAATGTCCTGGAGATTGATCTTCAATTGCTGGAGACTCCAGGCCAATCCTGGGGGAGTTGGTTACCCTGTTGGGGTTGGGACGAGTCTGTTTTGTTACCTGTATGGCAGGTTACCTGTGCTACTCAATTCAGTTACAGCAAAGGCTTTCGGAAGAAGGCTCAAAGTCGTCCAGAAGTTTTACATAAAGCTTATTGAGTAACACAACTTTGTGTGAGCTCTTACTTTAAGAACTGTACTAGTAGAAAGGTTACAACTTTTCTATACACTACAACTAGGCCTGACCACACTAGCAGCCCTGATGCACTAAGCGTCAAGAACCACAAAGACATGTGAGACTTTAACCAAGGCTTTAATACACTACATAGGAAGCTTACCCGACACAGACGACCCCAGACAAAATGGGTCAGGTCTCAGAAGCTGGGTCTTATACCTAATTCCCGGGGGAGTGGCCAAGGCGGAGCTCTCCGTGGCCAGGTCAGGTTACATACAGGTGACCAGGCCTCTACAGAGCTACAGTACAATACACGGTACAATACACAGGATTACAGGGCCACGTTACACACAGCTATTATATAACTATGTACAATGCTAGGGAAGTACAGTGGTGTATCACCACAAGCCCTAAGCTAAATCTCTGCCTTTCTTCTCCTCACAGTCTAATCAGCCAAAGAGCCTTGAGGGCTGCTTGCTTCCCCCTTTATACCCTCCAGTGCTGCCCCCTAGTGGTCGTCCCATTAGCCCCTTCTGTACATACCCATGTAAAGATCACTACACAGTCGGCCCATTTTTGTGCTGCGATATTCTCTGCAAACTTTTAAAATCTCAACTCAGAATCTGGAATGATGGACGTCATCTTCCAGTTTTTACACCAAACCCGATACTTCATCTCTTGGCACCCAGAAGGTAGCGAGCACCAAGACTGCTGGATACCCATACTGGGAAAACATTGCATTGATTCTTCCAGTTGGAATTCTGCTCCGTCGTCAGTAGCCCTCACATACGGCCAGACGTTTGCGGCTCAAGCCCAGGCTTACCGTTAACGTAGGAGTGCAGGACTGACGGAGCGTTGTTGCTGTACTTTGGGATGAGGCCTCAGGTGAAGAATGGTGTCAGCCATAGCAGTGGGTCGCACTCTCGCCGCTTAAGTCAGAAGGTTGAGGAACCAGCTCCCAATTCCAGAGTCACAAGCAACAAAAATCCAAGCTGACACTCCGTGTGTTACTGACATAGATGCAGTTTTACAAGGCCAAATCTGCTCTTCCAGGTGCCTACTCCTTGAATAAGGGTGTTGGGGTAGGGGAATGAAAAAGAGAGGCAGGCACAGACAGACTAAGGGAGAATGAAGGGAGCTGCCCAGAAAGGCAGCAATTTGGACAATATAACTCTCCGATCTCCGAAATGGAATGTCTTTATCAGGTGCTCATGTTTTGCGAGGTATAGGAACTGGCATAGACCATTCAGCCCATGAAGCTATTCCACGCTTTAAATAAGATAGCAGCGGATCGTTACCCAGTTACTTGGTTCCATAGTGATCTCTTAATGGTATCTACCCCAACAAAGACCTATCAATTTTAAGTTGAAATTTCATGACTGGATTGAATAGGGCTCAAGTTGCTTTGAGTCCCGAAAGAGAGCGACCAACTGGCCCAGGCAGACACTTACAGAATCACAGAATGGTTACTGAACACAAGGACGCCATTCAGCCCGTCGTGTCTGCTCTAGCCCTTCAAATGACGAATGCACCCAACCCCATTCCCTCGCCTTCTCCCCCCTAGCCCTGCACATTTCTTCCTTTTCAGATAATGACGCAATTCCTTTTTGAAAGCCTCGAATGGACCAGTCTCCGCCACACTCTCAGACAGTGCATTCCAGGCCCGAACCACTCGCTGTTTTTCATCACGTCCCCATTGCTTCTTTCACCAATTGCCTTCAATCTGTGCCCTCCGTTTCTAAATCCTTCCACTAATGGGAACAGTCTCTCCCTGACTACTTTATCCAGACCACATTTAAGTCACAATTTGCGCTCTGTCATCCCGGTTTGGAGTGGGGGTGCGGGGGAATGGTTATTCGATTAGTAACATCGTTCACAGCCAAATAATCACACAAACTGCTGTCAACAATTCCAAACATTTTCTCAGCCTATGGCAAGAACCCTCAAATCTCTCATGTTACAATCTGCATTATTAAATCCTGGTCACTTGCATTCCGTGTGTGGCACGCCCAGAGTCACAACAGGGGCCTTGGGTAATAGTCTGAAAGACTTCATATGCTCCTCTTACATTCTTTGTGGAAAATAAAACAAGTCAACAGGATTGAGATTTACAGATGCTTGTTCAGTTCTTTCATTATAAAAAGGTGTTAACCAGCCTCCAAGTGCCCCCGCCCAAAAAACAAGTTAATTGTCTGAGCAGAAATCTTTTGTCAGGTGAACTTCATGATATTCTTTGGGGTTCTCTAAACCCTGACCCATAACAATATAAAATGCCGTGAGGGAATGCAGAAAATATTCGGTTCCAAGAATGAAGAGCTTCAGTTATGAGATCAGATTGGAGAGATATGGCAGGTTGAGAATGGTTAGCACTGCTGCCTCACAGTGCCAGGGACGTGGGTTCGATTCCAGCCTTGGGTCACGGTCTGTGTGGAGCCTGCACTTTCTCCCCGTGTCTGCATGGGTTTCCTCCGGGTGCTCCGGTTTCCTCCCACAGTCCAAAGGTGTGCAGGTTAGGTGGACTGGCCGTGCTAGATTGCCCCTTAGTCCCACAAAAGATGTTTAAGTTAGGTTAAGGGGTTATTGGGGAGAAGGGGAGTGGGCTTGGGTGGAATGCTCTTTCAGGTGGCCAGTGCAGGCTCAATGGGCTCATTCTGCACTGCACGGATTCTATGAAGTAGGGACGGTTTTCCTTGGAAAAGAGAAAGGAGACTTGATAGAGGTGTTCAAAATCATGAGGGGTCTGGACAGAGTGGATAGAATCATAGAATCGCTAGTGCAGAAGGCGGCCATTTAGCCCATCGAGTCTGCACCAACCCTCTGAAAGACCCCACCCCCCCCAATCTCCGCAATCCCACCTCCCGCCCTATCCCCGTAATCTCACCTCACCTTTGAACACTTAAAAATAAATAAATAATCTTTATTGTCACGAGTAGGCTTACATTAACACTACAATGAAGTTACAGTGAAAAGCCCCTAGTCGCCACACTCCGGCGCCTGTTCGGGTACACAGAGGGAGAATTCAGAATTCTCAGCTGGTACGGGAATTGAACCCGCGCTGCTGGCCTCGTTCTGCAGCACAAACCAGCTGTCTAGCCCACTGAGCTAAACCTGCCCACTTGAGGCAATGTGCAGGGCACTAGGTGGATTCATCATTCAGAGAGCTGGCATGGCAGGTCAAAAATCTCTCTGTGCTGTAGCTATTCGGTGAAGAGAATTCTTCTTTCCCGCTGTTTAAAGCAGCAGCTGTTACAAGTGTCAGAGGCTTCCTCCAAAGCAAAGCACACTAAAGGGTTTCAGTTCCCATGACAGCCTTTGAAATGGAAATCTTCCATTCAATTTCACATGGAAATACATTGTATTAGCATGGATTGACAGTTTTATTACTTCAGAGAAAGCGGTTTAGTGGATGGTTTATCTACCTTTCCCTTCACACTTGAATGCATATCAAATACCCTGCTTTGATGCTGACCACAGTGTTTATAAACACTCTTTTGCTATGACTGACATCTCCTCACCAAATCAAAAGGAGCCAAGTGTTTTTTTTGCTGTGAAAAAGAGGAAATAAAAGCACCTAGCTGCTTTTGATGTGGCAAGGAGCTTCCAATCATAATAAGAGTGTTTATAAACATTGTGGTTAGCATCAAAGCAGGGTAATTGGAGATGCATTCAAGCATGATGGGAAAGATACCAAACACCTGTGCCTGGACCAATAAAATGATCAATCGCTGGATAATACATGGCTCTGAGGAAGCCTCTGACACTTTTAACAGCTGTTGCTTTAAACACTTTTGTCTGAGGCAGATGTTAGAGAAGGATGTTAGAGAAGGATAAGTGAAAATACAGTCTTTCACTGTACTGCCTGGTCTGACCTTCAGCTTTCAGGCAGGGCTGACTGATTCGAAAACAGCTTCTTCCCCGCTGTTACCAGACTCCTGAATGGCCCTCTTATGGACTGAACTGATTTCTCTACCCATCTTCTCTACGGAGAGGCACCACACTCCGTATGCTTCACCCGATGCCTGTGTCAATGTACTTTCATTGTGTATTTATCATATGTTTTTCATGTATGGAACAATCGGTCTGCACTGTACGCAGAACAATACTTTTCACTACACGTGTCAATAAATCCAAATCTGATGTGGGTCTCTGTTGGGGGCTGGTGCAGCCCAGGGTCCCCCCTCTGCAGCCTGGCAGTGACAAGAGGGGCATTTCATCAGTGCCCTGACCCATCCCCGGGCTCCACTGCGCCAACCTCGAAACAAAGCCCACCCGGTGGTGTTCCTAATGAGGGGGGGTCATGCATCAGAGTTTTAGAGGAAGGTGGGGGGCTGGGGGAAGAGGTGAAGCCTTGGGCATGAAGCCCATTAATTTCATGCATTACTTCAATTTACATATTTCCGCTGGCGCAGTGTGGGCAGTTCGCAGAGGGCAGCGGAGCATTGCAACCGGTCCAGTTCCCGGTGCCGATCCAGTTTTCTGGGCGACTCACCACTCTCCGGCGATCGGGAATGCCGATACTGGCTTCGGGTACTGGAGAATTCACCCCACTGTCTTTTTGGCCAAACATTAAACCAAGGTCCCGCCTGCTCTCTCGGGTGATGTTAAAGATTCCTCCAGCACTATGTGGAAAAATGGCATGGGAATTTCTCCTGGCCTCCGAGCTCAATATCCCTTAACCAACATCAGAGATTATCTGGTCATTTGCTCAGTGCTGTTTCTGGTGTTTACTATGTGCAACGTGGCTGCCATGTGCAATGGAGGAAGTACACTTATAAGTGATTGGTTAGAAGATTGCAAGACATAGTGAAAGGCCCTATATGAATGAAATATGCCAGGCGTAATTTACAAAGTTAAAGCTAATAATCTAAAACTCTACTCTGCTACATTACCTGGAGAGAATTTAGTCTCCATTCTTCACTCTGAATTATATTTCATTAAGTAAAGTGGCACAAAGCTGCTGTGGTCTGCCATATTTTCTTATTCTTTCATGGGTTGTGGTGTCACTGGCCAGGCCAGCATTTGTTGAACTGAGCGTCCCGCTTGGCTATTTTCAGAGGAGCAGTTAAGAGTCAACCACATTGCTGTGGGTCTGGAGTCACATGTCGGCCAGACCGGGTAAGGGCGGCAGATTTCCTTCCCTGAAGGAACGTGAACCAGATGGGTTTGTCGTCACGGTCACCAAGACGGACTAGCTTTATATTCCAAATTTATTAACTGAATTTAAATTCCACCAGCGGCCTTGGTGGGATTTAGACTCAATGTCCCCCAGAGCGTTAGCCTGGGACTCTGGATTACTGGTCCAGTGGCATTACAGTCTCCTCACCATCTGTGTCGTGGAAGCAAAGAAAGCAGATTCAGTAGCAATTTTCAAAAAAGAATTTGGGCGGCATGGTGCCACAGTGGTTAGCACTGCTGCTTCACAGCTCCAGAGTCCCAGGTTCAATTCCGGCCTCAGGTGGCTGTCTGTGCGGAGTCTGCACTTTCTCCCCGTGTCTGCGTGGGTTTCCTCCGGGTGCTCCGGTTTCCTCCCACAAGTCCAAAGATGTGCAGGTTAGGTGAATTGTCTATGCTATATTGCCCCTCCGTGTCCAAAAAGGTAGGTGGGGTTACTGGCGATTAGGGGCTTTTCACAGTAACTTCATTTGAAGCCTACTTGTGACAATAAGCATGGCTAAGGGAGGGGCAGGACAGGCAGCTCAATGTTCCGGGGTACAGATGCTATAGAAAGGATAGAACAGGAGGTAAGAGAGGAGGGGGAGTGGCGTTTTTGATTAGGGAGAACATCACGGCAGTACTTAGAGGGGATATATCCGAGGGTTCGCCCACTGAGTCTATATGGGTGGAACTGAAAAATAAGAAGGGAGAGATCACCTTGATAGGACTGTACTACAGGCCCCCAAATAGTCAGCGGGAAATTGAGGAGCAACTATGTAAGGAGATTACAGATAGCTGCAAGAATAATAGGGTGGTAGTAGTAGGGGACTTTAACTTTCCCAACATTGACTGGGGCAGCCATAGCATTAGGGGCTTGGATGGAGGGAAATTTGTTGAGTGTATTCAGGAGGAATCTCTCATTCAGTATGTGGATGGACCGACTAGAGAGGGGGCAAAACTTGACCTCGTCTTGGGAAATAAGGAAGGGCAAGTGACAGAAGTGCTAGTGAGAGATCACTTTGGGACAAGTGACCATAACTCCATTAGTTTTAAGATAGCTATGGAGAATGATAGGTCTGGCCCAAGAGTTAAAATTCTTAATTGGGGCAAGGCCAATTTTGATGGTATCAGACAGGAACTTGCAGAGGTAGATTGGGGGAGACTGTTGGCAGGCAAAGGGACAGCTGGTAAATGGGAGGCTTTTAAAAATGTGTTAACCAGGGTGCAGGGTAAGCACATTCCCTTTAGAGTGAAGGGTAAGGCTGGTAGAAGTAGGGAACCCTGGATGACTCGAGATATTGAGACTCTGGTCAAAAAGAAGAAGGAGGCATATGACGTACATAAGCAACTGGGATCAGGTGGATCCCTAGAAGAGTATAGAGATTGTCGAAATAGAGTTAAGAGGGGAATCAGGAGGGCAAAAAGGGGACATGAAATTGCTTTGGCAAATAATGCAAGGGAGAATCCAAAGAGATTCTACAAATACATAAAGGGGAAAAGAGTAACTAGGGACAGAGTAGGGCCTCTTAAGGATCAACAAGGGCATCTATGTGCAGAGCCACAAGAGTTGGGTGAGATCCTGAATGAATATTTCTCATTGGTATTCACGGTGGAGAAAGGCATGGATGTTAGGAAACTAAGGGAGGTAAATAGTGATGTCTTGAGAAGTGTGCATATTACAGAGGAGGAGGTGCTGGAGTTCTTAAAGCGCATCAAGGTAGATAAATCCCCGGGACCTGATGAAATGTATCCCAGGGTGTTGTGGGAGGCTAGGGAGGAAATTGTGGGTCCCCTAACAGAGATATTCGAATCATCGGCAGCCACAGGTGAGGTGCCTGAAGATTGGAGAGTGGCGAATGTTGTGCCCTTGTTGAAGAAGGGCAGCAGGGAAAAGCCTGGGAACTACAGACCGGTGAGCCTAACGTCTGTAGTAGGTAAGTTGCTAGAAGGTATTATGAGAGACAGGATCTACAAGCATTTAGAGAGGCAAGGACTGATTCGGGGCAGTCAGCATGGCATTGTGCGTAGAAAATCATGTCTCACAAATTTGATTCAGTTTTTTGAGGGGGTGACCAAGAAGGTAGATGAGGGCAGTGCAGTAGACGTTGTCTACATGGACTTTAGCAAAGCCTTTGACAATGTACCGCATGGTAGGTTGTTGCAGAAGGTTAAAGCTCACGGGATCCAGGGTGAGGTTGCCAATTGGATTCAAAATTGGCTGTAGAGGGTTGTTTTTCAAACTGGAGGCCTGTGACCAGTGGTGTGCCTCAGGGATCGGTGCTGGGTCCACTGTTATTTGTGATTTATATTAATGATTTGGATGAGAATTTAGGAAGCACGGTTAGTAAGTTTGCAGATGACACCAAGATTGGTGGCATAGTGGATAGTGAAGAAGGTTATCTAGGATTGCAACGGGATCTTGATCAATTAGGCCAGTGGGCCGATGAATGGCAGATGGAGTTTAATTTAGATAAATGTGAGGTGATGCATTTTGGCAGATTGAATCAGGCCAGGACCTACTCAGTTAATGGTATGGCGTTGGGGAGAGTTATAGAACAAAGAGATCTAGGAGTACAGGTTCATAGCTCCTTGAAGGTGGAGTCGCAGGTGGACAGGGTGGTGAAGAAGGCATTCGGCATGCTTGGTTTCATTGGTCAGAACATTGAATACAGGAGTTGGGACGTCTTGTTGAAGTTGTACAAGACATTGGTACGGCCACACTTGGAATACTGTGTGCAGTTCTGGTCACCCTATTATAGGAAGGATATTATTAAACTGGAAAGAGTGCAGAAAAGATTTACTAGGATGTTGCCGGGACTTGATGGTTTGAGTTATAAGGAGAGGCTGGATAGACTGGGACTTTTTCCCCTGGAGCGTAGGAGGCTTAGGGGTGATCTTATAGAGGTCTATAAAATAATGAGGGGCATAGATAAGGTAGATAGTCAACATCTTTTCCCAAAGGTAGGGGAGTCTAAAACTAGAGGGCATAGGTTTAAGGTGAGAGGGGAGAAATTCAGAAGGGCCCAGAAGGGCAATTTCTTCACTCAGAGGGTAGTGAGTGTCTGGAATGGGCTGCCAGAGGTAGTAGTAGAGGCGGGTACAATTGTGTCTTTTAAAAAGCATTTAGATAGTTACATGGGCAAGATGGGTATAGAGGGTTATGGGCCAAGTGCGGGCAACTGGGACTAGCTTAATGGTAAAAACTGGGCGGCATGGACTGGTTGGGCCGAAGGGCCTGTTTCCATGCTGTAAACTTCTATGATTCTATGATAAGCGATTTTCATTCCATTTAATTTCAAATTCTGTGATTTTATATATTTGAAACGGGATCACGTGCAGGTCTATGGAAAAAGACCTGGGAAGAGTGGGACTAATTGGTCGGTCTTCAATGAGATTCCATAGGTACAATGAACTGAATGGCTTCCTTCTCTGTTGTATCATTCCAAGTCAGAATATAGAGTTCCAACCCCTTGTGTAAACATTGCCGCTCACATGTTGCGTGCAACTGATGTGATCAAAAAAACAGCCAACTTTTTAGAAAAAGGAGCGTCCAATCAATACTCCCAATATCCCTCTCTCCCGCTTCCGCCTCCCCCCCCCGCCCCCGCCAGTGCCAGTGCCAAGGACATTCTTTTTAATTCCCAAGATAACAGGTTCAGGATTCTCCATCGGCTGATGCTGAAATCGGAAAACGCGATCTGGGTGAAGAATCGGTTTTGACGGCAAAATCGTGGCGGGCGCCAGTTTCACGCCAAATTGCAATTGTCCGACGCCTCGACAGCTGCGTCAATGCGTTCCACATCTACAGTAAATGCCATTAGCGGGCCTGACCTGGGGCTGGATTCTCCGCCGGCGGGATGCTCCGTTTTGCCGCAGCCCGGGGGTTTCCCCGCAGGCGTGGGGCTGCCCCACAATGGGAAACCCCATTGACCAGCCGGAGTAACGGAGAATCCCGCCGGCGGGGTGAAATAGAAATGCGGTGCGGCAGGGCGGAAAATCCAGCCCCATGTATTCTCCGGGGCCGCCGCGATTCTCCACCTCTGACGGGGCGAGTTCCCGACGGCGCGGTTCACTTATCGAGAAAAAGGCGCTGCGGCTGCAGAGGGAGAGAGGGTACGGAAAGTGTCCAACATTGCCATAGTTTGCTGATAGCTGTGCCGCTGACAGCTGTGCCGCTGACCAGGAGGTTCCGCCAGGGATGAGGGGGGGTGGGGGGGGGGGAGGAGAGGAGTAGTGGGGGTAGTGGGGGTGGCCAGGAGGTGGGCTGTGGGGTCAGGGTGGACAGGCATGGAACACCATTGCCATAGCCTGCAAGGCAGCCATGCAGCTGTGCTGCCCTCAAGCCATGGGTTGTACAGAGGTCCCCCCAGGCCACCCTTCTAGATGCCCTCTGGTCCCCAGCCGACCTATCAGCGGGATGGCGCTCCAGCACAACCAGTGCCATCTTGTTGGGATGGTTGTGTGTGCACGCGCGCCGAGTGAAACGTATATATGCGGCTGCAGCTTGTCAGCCTCCGGAGTGTCAATCGCGAATCCGGCACCGTTTTGTATTGGATTTGATAGTGTTCCACGTGGCGCCGTGCTAGCCCCTCCGCAGTCACTGAACCAATCCAGGTGCGCCACCAGTTTTGCTGTCGTGGAACTCCATGAATCCTGCCCCGGCTTCAACACTTAAGTTTCAGGAATGGGAAATCCCGGCTCAGGCCTTTGACAAACCTGCTGCCAGGTGCAGAGTTCTGGAACTACACCAAATGCCAAATTTGCAATCGAACACAACTTGGACAGGATTCCTTGGCAGCCCTCAGTACAGTCACAAAAGTTACCAACTCATCGTGCTTCATGTCAATGAACCAACTGCTCTTCCTCCCAAATCGGTCATTGACAGATAAATCATTGAACATGGAACTACCCGTGAAAAGGCAAACCGAAAAGAATTCTGGTTTCAATGAGAATTACGACAGCACATATAGCCAGGAACTACAACAACTCTATAGCACCTTTAACACAGTAAAACTTTGCAAAATGATTCACATGACCGTCATCAGGCACTAACTAACACAAAGCCAGAGAATGAGTCATTAGGATGAGTGCTTGCCCGAAGAGGTATATTTTAAAGCAAAGCGAGGTGCAGAGGGCAGGATTTGGGAAGTGGTTACATTGCACTGTTGGTTATCCTGATCCCATATCATAAAGTCCGTCATTCATCTCCCATCAACTTTAGCAAACCTGTCGCACTTTCAGTCTCGGTTTGGTCTGGGTGCGCGAAGCAAAGTTTGAAGAAGTTAGATGGAGACATATCCACAAAAGTAGCTTTAAACAACAGAGCCAGTCCTTGTTTGCTTCTGGGGAAGAGGGTCCTTTCTGAAGCCTCCTGTCCTGTTCACGCAGCCACTTCATTCTGATCTGTGTAGGGCCTTCAGGTATTCCTTAAGGAACTGGCCTGGGAGTGTGCGCGGCAGGCCTTTTAAGACTGAGACGAGGAGGAGTTTTTCCCTTAAGAGGTTGGTGAATCTGTGGAATTCGCAACTCCACAGGACGATGGAAGCTCAACCATTGAGCATGTTCAAGACGGAATAGAAATCGATATACTTCTGGTGACTAATGACATCCAGATATATGGTGATTGCGCGGGAAAGTGGAGTTGAGGTAGATGATAATAATAATAATAGCTTATTGTCACAAGTAGGCTTCAATGAAGTTACTGTGAAAAGCTCCTAGTCGCCACATTCCGGCGCCTGTTCGGGGAGGCCGGTACGGGAATAGAACCCGCGCTGCTGGCATTGTTCTGCATTACAAGCCAGCTATTTAGCCCACTGAGCTAAACCAGCCCCTGATCTGCCGTGATCTAATTGAATGATGAGCAAACCCTGCGTGTATTTGTTTTTTTGAGTGATATGGGAACATAGGAACAGGAGTAGGCCTCTCAGCACCAGGCCGACGCATGCGGGCTTTGTGCACAGCAAGCTCTCACAAACAGCAATGCAATAACAATCGGATGTTTTTAAAGCTGTGTGTGCTGAAGGATAATTACGGCGCAGAATTTCTCTTCTTCAAAATGGTGCCGCTGTCTGTGATTATCCATTCCCGCGCGGCTGCCACCATAATCGCCCAGCTCCACCGAAGCTCAGTGGACTTTTGGCGGACCTGGCGCAACCCCGGAGGGGGAGGCGGGCGGGGAGGGGAGGGGGGGGGTGGGCTTTGGATCTTTCCCGTTTCCCCCCCCGGAGGATGGACTGAGCTTCGGTTTGATGTCAAAGTTGAAAGATGGAACCTCGGACTGCGGAGCACTCTCTTAGTACAACACCGGAGTAATCAAATTAGATTTTTGTGCTCAACGCTCTGGAAGGGCGACTGGATTCCACTACCTTTTGACATAGTGCTGCCAACTTAGCCACGGCCAGCTCCTGGGCACAATTGCAGAAGCTTCTTCTTCAACCAACGGTACCTTCATATTTTCATTAGTGGCACTGCACATCACTCTGCACAATCATAGAATCAAAAAATTTACAGTGCAGGAGGCCATTCAGCCCATCGAGCCTGCACCGCCTCTTTGAAAGAGCATCCTACCCAAGCCCACATCTCCACCCTATCCCCATCACCCAGTAACCCCACCCAACACCAAGGACAATTTTGGATACTTAGGGCGATCCACCTAACCTGAACATCTTTGGACTTGTGGGAGGAAACTGGAGCACCCGGAGGAAACCCACGCACACACGGGGAGAACGGGCAGACTCCGCACAGGCAGTGACCCAAGCCGGGAATCGAACCTGGGACCCTGGAGCTGTGAAGCAATTGTGCTAACCACTATGCTACCGTGCTACAATAGTGGGGCTTAAGTGACTCAACCTTGGAAGGAATGAGTGGTGTTCTGAGGAGGGGACAAAAGAAGAGGGTTAGTTTGTTTTTTATTCTTTCACAGGATGTGAATGTTATTGGCAATGCCAGCATTTATTGCCCATCCCCTTGAGAAGGCGGTGGTGAGTCGCCTTCTTGAACCGCTGCAGTCCAAGTGGTATAGGTGCACCCACAGTGCTGTTAGGGAGGGAGTTCCAGGATCTTGGCCCAGTAATGGTGAAGGAACTGTGATATAGTTCCAAGTCAGGATGGTGTACAAACTGGGAGGAGCACCTCCAGTTGATGATGTTCCCAAGTGCCTGCTGCCCTTCCTCTTCTAGATGGTAGACGACACAGGTCGGTAATGTTGTAGGAGCCTGGCTAAGTTGTTGCAATGCATCTGGTAATGGAGGGAGTGAGTGCTCAGGGTAGTGCATGGGTTAGAAATCAAGTGGCTGAGACACTTCCGGGTGCGGCGGTGACCAGCTAAGTCGCACGTTTCGGCAGCTCCCGGTGGAACGGACTTTTGGGCTCTTAATAAGAGCCCCAACGGCAATTTTAACGGCTAGAAGCACTGTGCGGTAAACCAGAAGGGAATCCCCCCTGGAAACGGATGGAAAAAGGAGATGGAAGTGGCCAGATTGCAGTGGATCCTTTGGAGCAGCGGCAAGGAAGGCAAGCAAGAACCAAGATGGCGATGGAAGGTGGCAGTTTAACATGGGGCCCTGAACAACAAGAGTTTTTGAAATGTTGCGTGGAAGAACTTAAAAAGGAAATGAAGAAGGAGCTGTTGGCCCCGATATTACAGGCGATCGAAGGGCTAAAGGATGAGCAAAAGACCCAGGAGCGGGAGCTTCGGGTCGTGAAGGCAAAGGCTGCCGAGAACGAGGACGATATACAGGGCCTGGTGGTGAAGACGGAGATGCACGAGGCACACCATAAACGATGTGTGGAAAGGCTGGAGGTGCTGGAGAATAACGCGAGGAGAAATAATTTAAGGATTCTTGGTCTTCCTGAAGGTGCAGAAGGAGCAGACGTCGGGGCATATGTGAGCACGATGCTGCACTCGTTAATGGGAGCGGAGGCCCCGGCGGGTCCGCTGGAGGTGGAGGGAGCATACCGAGTGATGGCGCGAGGACCGAGAGCAGGAGAAATTCCTAGAGCCATAGTGGTGAGATTCCTCCGTTTTAAGGACAAAGAGATGGTCCTTAGATGGGCAAAGAAAACTCGGAGCAGTAAATGGGAAAACGCGGTGATCCGCGTTTATCAAGACTGGAGTGTGGAGGTGGCGAGAAGGAGGGCGAGCTTTAATCGGGCCAAGACGGTGCTTCACAAAAAGATGATAAAATTTGGAATGCTGCAACCGGCAAGACTGTGGGTCACATATCGAGGGAGGCACCACTACTTTGAGACGGCGGATGAGGCGTGGACTTTTATTGTGGAAGAAAAACTGGAATAAGCGGGTTATTAAAAAAGAACGTTTGAAACAAAGTGGTGGGGCGAGTATGGGGGGCAAAGAGGGGGGGAAAAAGGGGGGGAAAGAGGAGTTTTATGTTATTAATCCTGCGATGCGGTAACTTTTCTCTCTTCCACAGGTGGTGGTGGAGGGAGGAAGGGAGGTGGAGGAGATGGGGCGTTGGCCATGGGGGGCGGGGCCAAAAGGGAAGCGCGGGCTTTGTTCCCGCACTATGATAATCATGGCGGGAATAGGGAAGCAGGAAGGAGGGGGCGTCACACGGTGCGAGCCGAGGTCACGGGGGGAAGCAGAGGTCGGCCAGAGTTTGCTGACTTCTGGGAGCAACATGGGGGGTGTAACTACGCTAGTGGGGGATCTAGCGGGGGGGGGGGGGGGGGTGGGGGTGGGAGGGGGGAGTTACTGTGTTGCTGCTGCTGGGGAGAGGGGAGAGCCGGAATGGGGTGGGGTGGGAGGGGGGGCACCGCCTGGGGGGGGACACAGCTGCGTGGGAACCGGGTGAGGAGCTGGAAAAAGGGGATGGCTAATCGACAAGGGGGGGGGGGGGGGTGGTAAAAAGCCTCCCAACCCGGTTGATCACGTGGAATGTGAGAGGGCTGAACGGGCCGATAAAGAGGGCACGAGTACTCGCACACCTTAAGAAACTTAAGGCAGACGTGGTTATGTTACAAGAGACGCACTTGAAACTTATAGACCAGGTTAGACTACGCAAAGGATGGGTGGGGCAGGTGTTTCATTCGGGGCTAGATGCGAAAAACAGGGGGGTGGCTATACTAGTGGGGAAGCGGGTTATGTTTGAGGTAAAGACCATAGTGGCGGATAGCGGGGGCAGATACGTGATGGTGAGTGGCAAATTACAGGGGGAGGCGGTGGTCTTGGTGAACGTATATGCCCCGAACTGGGATGATGCCAATTTTATGAGGCGCATGCTAGGACGCATCCCGGACCTAGAGGTGGGAAAGTTGGTAATGGGGGGAGATTTTAATATGGTGCTGGAGCCAGGGCTGGACAGGTCGAGATCCAGGACTGGAAGGAGGCCGGCTGCAGCCAAGGTGCTTAAAGATTTTATGGAGCAGATGGGAGAAGTAGACCCGTGGAGATTTAGCAGACCTAGGAGTAAGGAGTTTTCGTTTTTCTCCTATGTCCACAAAGTTTATTCGCGAATAGACTTTTTTGTTTTGGGAAGGGCGTTGATCCCGAAGGTGAGGGGGGACGGAGTATACGGCTATAGCCATTTCGGATCACGCTCCACATTGGGTAGACTTGGAGATAGGGGAGGAAACAGAAGGGCGTCCACCCTGGAGAATGGACATGGGACTAATGGCAGATGAAGGGGTGTGTCTAAGGGTGAGGGGGGTGTATTGAAAAATACTTGGAACTCAATGATAACGGGGAGGTCCAGGTGGGAGTGGTCTGGGAGGTGCTGAAGGAAGTGGTTAGAGGGGAGCTGATATCAATAAGGGCACATAAAGGAAAGCAGGAGAGTAGGGAACAGGAGCGGTTACTGCAAGAACTTCTGAGGGTGGACAGGCAATATGCGGAGGCACCGGAGGAGGGACTGTACAGGGAAAGGCAAAGGTTACACGTAGAATTTGACTTGCTGACAACGGGTACTGCAGAAGCACAGTAGAGGAAGGCACAGGGTGTACAGTATGAGTATGGGGAGAAGGCGAACAGGTTGCTGGCCCATCAATTGAGGAAAAGGGGAGCAGCAAGGGAAATAGGGGGAGTGACGGATGAGGAAGGAGAGATAGAGCGGGGAGCGGAGAGAGTGAATGGAGTGTTCAAGGCATTCTATAAAAGATTATACGAAGCTCGGCCCCCGGATGGGAAGGAGAGAATGATGTGCTTCATGGACCGGCTGGAATTTCCTAAGGTGGAGGAGCAGGAGAGGGTGGGACTGGGAGCACAGATCGAGATAGAGGAAGTAGTGAAAGGAATTAGGAGTATGCAGGCGGGGAAGGCACCGGGACCGGATGGATTTCCAGTCGAATTTTATAGGAAATATGTGGACTTGCTTGCCCCGATACTGATGAGAATCTTTAATGAGGCGAAGGAAAGGGGACAGCTGCCCCCGACTATGTCGGAGGCAACGATATCGCTTCTCCTAAAGAAGGAAAAAGACCCGCTGCAATGCGGGTCCTATAGACCTCCTAAATGTAGACGCTAAGATTTTGGCCAAGGTAATGGCAATGAGGATAGAGGGTTGTGTCCCGGGGGTAGTCCATGAGGACCAAACTGGGTTTGTGAAAGGGAGACAGCTGAACACGAATATACGGAGGCTGCTAGGGGTAATGATGATGCCCCCACCAGAGGGGGAAGCGGAGATAGTGGCGGCGATGGATGCCGAGAAAGCATTTGATAGAGTGGAGTGGGATTATTTGTGGGAGGTGTTGAGGAGATTTGGCTTTGGAGATGGGTATATTAGATGGGTACAGCTGCTGTATAGGGCCCCGATGGCGAGCGTGGTCACGAATGGACGGGGGCCTGCGTATTTTCGGCTCCATAGAGGGACGAGGCAGGGATGTCCTCTGTCCCCATTATTGTTTGCACTGGCGATTGAGCCCCTGGCATTGAGGGGTTCCAGGAAGTGGAGGGGAGTACTCAGGGGAGGAGAGGAACACCGGGTATCTCTTTACGCGGACGATTTATTGGTGTATGTGGCGGACCCGGCGGAGGGGATGCCAGAGATAATGCGGATACTTGGGGAGTTTGGAGAATTTTCAGGATATAAGTTGAACATGGGGAAAAGTGAGCTGTTTGTGGTGCATCCAGGGGAGCAGAGCAGAGAAATAGAGGACTTACCGCTGAGGAAGGTAACAAGGGACTTTCGTTACTTGGGGATCCAGATAGCCAAGAATTGGGGTACATTGCATAGGTTAAACTTAACGCGGTTGGTGGAACAGATGGAGGAGGACTTCAAGAGATGGGACATGGTATCCCTGTCACTGGCAGGGAGGGTACAAGCGGTTAAAATGGTGGTCCTCCCGAGATTCCTCTTTGTGTTTCAGTGCCTCCCGGTGGTGATCATGAAGGCTTTTTTCAAAAGGATTGAGAGGAGTATCATGAGTTTTGTGTGGGCCAGGAAGACCCCGAGAGTGAGGAAGGGATTTTTGCAGCGTAGTAGGGATAGGGGGGGGCTGGCGCTACCGAGCCTGAGTGAGTACTACTGGGCCGCCAACATCTCAATGGTATGTAAGTGGATGGGAGAAGAGGAGGGAGCGACGTGGAAGAGATTGGAGAAGGCATCCTGTAGGGGGACTTGCCTACAAGCCATGGTGACGGCGCCGTTGCCGTTCTCACCGAAGAAATACACCACAAGCCCGGTGGTGGTGGCTACTCTGAAAATTTGGGGGCAATGGAGACGGCATAGGGGAAAGACGGGAGCCTCGGTGTGGTCCCCGATAAGAAATAATCATAGGTTTGCTCCGGGGAGAATGGATGGGGGATATGGAACATGGCGAAGAGCAGGAGTAACACAATTGAGAGATCTGTTTGTAGATGGGACGTTTGCAAGTCTGGGAGCGCTGACTGAAAAATATGGGTTGCCCCAAGGGAATGCATTCCGGTATATGCAACTGAGGGCTTTTACGAGGCAACAGGTGAGGGAATTCCCGCAGCTCCCGACGCAGGAGATGCAGGACAGAGTGATCTCAAAGACACGGGTGGAGGACGGTAAGGTGCCAGACATATATAGGGAGATGAGAGACGAGGGGGAGATTATGTAGACGAGCTGAAAGGGAAATGGGAAGAAGAGCTGGGGGAGGAGATTGAGGAGGGGCTGTGGGCTGATGCCCTAAGTAGGGTAAACTCATCGTCCTCGTGTGCCAGGCTAGGCCTGATACAATTTAAGATGTTACACAGGGTGCATATGACTGGAACACGGCTTAGCAAATTTTTTGGAGTAGAGGATAGGTGTGCGAGATGCTCGAAAAGCCCAGCGAATCACACCCACATGTTCTGGTCATGTCTGGCACTACAGGGGTTTTGGGTGGGGGTGACAAAGGTGCTTTCGAAGGTAGTGGGGGTCCAGGTCGAACCAAGCTGGGGGTTGGCTATATTTGGGGTTGCAGAAGAGCCGGGAGTGCAGGAGGCGAGAGAGGCTGATGTTTTGGCCTTTGCGTCCCTAGTAGCCCGGCGCAGGATACTGTTGATGTGGAAGGAAGCCAAGCCCCCGGGTGTGGAGACCTGGATAAATGACATGGCAGGGTTTATAAAGCTGGAACGGATTAAGTTCGTCCTAAGGGGATCGGCTCAAGGGTTCACCAGGCGGTGGCAACCGTTCGTCGAATACCTCACAGAAAGATAGAGGGAATGGAAAAGAAGACAGCAGCAGCAGCCCGGGGGGGGGGGGGAAACCAGAGGGATTCTCAGGGATGTTAATATATAAGTATAATATGTATAGGTTGTTGTTATAGATAATTGTATATTGGACTGTTAAAACATATTTTTGGAGAATATTTATCTGGGACAAGGCAGTTGCCATTTAGTTTTGTTTCTGTTTATATATTATTTATTTATTGTTTATAAAACTGGCCATTGTTATTTATATTGTCATATTATTGTGTAAAGGATACACAATGTACTGTGATGGTTGGCCAAACATTTTCAATAAAATATTTTTTTTAAAAAAGAAAGAAATCAGGTGCCTGCATTGTCTCGATGGCGTCGAGCTTGAATTTTGTTGGAGCTGCACTCATTTTCACGCTCAGTCAGATGTTCAGATCCTTGAATGTCAAGTCACTACCAATGTACAGCCAATGGTTTAATCCTTCAACAAGTGCCTGGATGAGCATGTGGCACGTCATAACATTTAAGGCTATGAACCAAATGCTGGTAAATGGGATTATGCAGGTAGGCCAACTGTTTTTCATGTGTCATTGCAGACTCAAAGGGCCGATAGACCTCGTCTGCATTGCGTTTTCTGTGATTCTGTGAACAGCGAGAGAAGCATTTCAATTCTCTCCTCCCTCCAGCAGACTGTGCCCTTCGAGCTCCAAGAGATGTCATTGTCCACTGACCTGGTCTCATTTTCCTCCTCCCCCAGGGAAGAGTAAACTGTGAAGCAGCAACCAGGTACGTGAAATGAGACACACTAAATTATGTTCCTCACACAACGTCAGTTGTAGTTGCGTGTGTAGCACTTCCAACCTGAGCTGGTCCAACCTGAGCTGGTGGCCAGTTCAAGTCCCACTCCAGAGACTGGAGCACAATAATCTAGGTTGGCAGCACTGAAGGTGTACTGCACTGTTGGAGTGGCCATCGTTTGGATGGGGCAATATATCCTCTCTGCCCTCTCATGGGCACACAAAAAGAACCAATTGCACTATTGCGAAGAAGAGCAACAAAATTCTCCCTGGAATCCTAGCCAATATTTATAACCCTCAGTCAACATCACTGAAAGAAACAGATCGCTTGGTCTTTATCGCATTGCCGTTTGTGGAATCTTACTGTGCACACATTGACCACTGTTTCCTATATAAGAGCGACTAAGCTTCAAAAGCACTTCATTGGCTGTAGAGCTCTAGGATGTTCGGAGGTAATACTCTTTATTATTGTCACAAGTAGGCTTACATTAACACTGCAATGAAGTTACAGTGAAAAGCACCTAGTCGCCACATTCCGGCACCTGCTCGGGTACACAGAGGAAGAATTCAGAATGTCCAATTCACCAAACAAGCACGTCTTTTGGCATTTGTTGGGGGCCAACCGGAGCACCCGGAGGAAACCCACGCAGACACGGGGAGAACGTGCAGACTCCTGGCAGTGGCCCAAGCCGGGAATCGAACCTGGGACCCTGCCGCTGTGAAGTAACAGTGCTAAACACTGTGCAAACGTGCCGCCCAGGTTGTGAAAGGCACTATATAAATGCAAAACTTTTAATAAATGGGAAAGCTATTCAACAAAACTGGTATGATGATGATAATCTTGTGACCAAAGTACCGATGTACTATACAATACAGCTTGTTCAAGGGTAGATTGCTGTGCCCATACATCCACCTTTCAGATTGACAAGTGGGTGGTTAGGCAAGTTAGTGTGTCCGGTTTCCAATCCCTCACGGATTATGCTTTTGACAACCTGACCCAGATCCCCCACAACCAGGATGTGGCTCTACGCTGGGCACAATGCCTGATGCTTTTAGATGGGATTTTAATGTACCTGGGGAAGACCAAATCCTGTGCAGTGGCAGGCCAAGGTGAGGCTGTGTCCCACATTGCTGCTTCATCCACCTTTTACACTCCCCTTCTTGACCGAAAAACAAGCCTCTTCAAATGTGAAAAGTCATGCAATATTAAGCATTAAGTCCACATGTAATACGTAAATAAGTCTAAGACATTTTTATTAACTTTGATATTGTAAACCAATATTTCTTGGGAGCACATTTCCCAATTATAATGAAAAGACAAATGCGTTTATATATTATATTTATATCGCATCTGTCATGACCTCAGCCAATAACTTACTTTGAAGCATACTCACTTTGTAACGTGGGAAATGCAGCCACCAATTAATGCACAGCAAGTGGCCAAGAACAGCAATGAAATAAACTGGGCGTAATTCTCCCCACCCCCCACGCCGGGTGGGAGAATCGCCCGGGCGCCGCGCGAGTCCCGCCACGCCGCCCCGACGCCCGCACGCAATTCTCTCCCCCCCCCCCCCAAACCGGCGCGGTGCGAATCACAGCTGGCTGCTGGGAGAATCGCCGCTTGCCGTTGGTAATGGGCGAGCAGCGATTCCCCGACCCGAATGGGCCGAGCGGCCTGCCCAACACGACAGGTTCCCGCCGGCACCATCCACACCTGGTCGCTGCCGGCGGGAACAGCGTGGGAATGCTTGGGGGGGGGGGGGGGGGGGGCGCCTGTGGGGGGGCGAGGGGGGTTCCTGCACCGGGGTGTGTGGGGGGGGGGGGGGGGACTCAAAAGGGGTCTGGTCCGCGATCGGTGCCCACCTATCGGCGGGCCGGCCTCTCTGAAGGAGGACCTCCTTTCCTCCGCTGCCCTGCAAGATCCATTCGACATCTTCTTGCCGGGCGGCCGCAGGGAGGACGGCAACCACGCATGCGCGGGTTGGTGCTGGCCAACCCGCGCATGCATGCGTGGCGCCATTTGCGCGGCACCGGTTGCGTCATTTACGTAAATGACGCGGCGCCGCTCCTAGCCCCCGGGAGGGCGGGTGAATAGGGGGCTGGGAACGGCCTCCGACGCCGGACTGAAACACTCCAGTTTTCACTCCGGCGTCGGGACTTAGTCTCCCGACGGGAGAATTGCGCCCACTATATCTGCCATCTTGCGTGAGGGGTAGATATTGGTCAGAACACCGAGTAAACCACCCCTCAGCTTTTCTTCAAGGGAGTTGTTGTGGGGGGATTTATTTTAAACATCCACCCAAATGGACAGACGGGACCTCAGGTTAGCACCTCATTTCCTTTAGTCGGAACTGTCAGCGGAGTTTGTGAGGTTCGCACCTCTGGACCCCAGACCTGCAAACGTCGGACTCCGAGGCAAGCATTGCACCCAGTGAGCCACTGCTGTCACCTAGTGAAACGCGCAGGGATTGAGATCTTGCCCAGTGATGTCGAATGCAATTGCCGCACCGCTACACCCTACAATCTTGAACAAGTGCTGCTTTAATGACATGGAAGTGGGGTCATTTGCTCAGCGTGTAGGAAATCCTCTTCCAGAATTCTGTCCATATCTCACAAAAAGAAATGGGTTGGAACTCTCAGGCTGTTGAGATTGACTTTTCCAACAGGCAGCGTACCCCGCCCCCCTTTTCCGGGTTTCCCAGCAGTGTGGAGTGGTTTCAATGGGAAATCCCATTGACAAGCGCATGGAAGATATAATTCCACCGCCAGTGAATGGCACGCGGGTGAGAAACAGGCAGCTGGAGGTGCGGAGAATCCCGCCCATGATAAACTAACAGCACTGATCATTATCGAGGCCATAAAACTTCCATTATTGGCTCATTAAAAAGGCAGTAACAATATTTCTCAGAGCTTACAAAGACATCGCATTTGAGTGACCTACTTAGAGGCAGAATGGTGCAACTGGACTGCCCAGTGGTCACAGCCAGGCACTTGCCAAGTATTTGTTGGAATAAGATCGCGATCAGAAACTGGAACAGTCAAGTTTCAGAAGCTAATTTCACGAGCTGACGTGAAATGCAAAACCAGAACCCATTACATTATAATAATAATCTTTATTAGTGTCACAAGTAGGCTTACATTAACACTGCAATGAAGTTACTGTGAAAAGCCCCTAGTCGCCACATTCCAGCACCTGTTCGGGTACACAGAGGGAGAATTCAGAATGTCCAAATTACCTAACTGCACCAGAAGCACCCGGAGGAAACCCACGCAGAAACGAGGCGAATCTGCAGACTCCGTACAGTGACCCAAGCCGGGAATTGAACAAGGGTCCCTGGTGCTGTGAAGCAACAGTGCTAACCACTGTGCCACGTGCCGCCAAGATGAACAGTTAAAATGAATCGTTTCCTGTCAGTGCAAAAAACGCTCACACACTTTATATTTATGCTTATAAAAGACTTGCATTTCCACAGTGGCTTTCCTGTGTCAAAAGCATTTTACAGCCAATTAAAGTTCTTCTGAAGTGTAGTCCCTGTGGTGAAACACAGAAGCTAATTCGAACACAACATGGCCCCACAAAGAACAATGCAATGATCCACTTTCAGGATATTGGTGAAGGGCTAAATGTTGACCAGCACAACTGGGGAGAACTACCCTGCTCTTCAAAATGGTGCGATTGGATCAAGCCGAGGGGATAGAGGGGAGGGCCTCGAGGGTTAGCACCTCATCTGAAAGATGCCACCTCCAGCAGTGCAGAAATTCCTCGGGACTGGGCATGTCAACCGGAATTTTGTGCTCTTTACTGGGATTTGGGGAGGGTGGTTGGTGTTGCAGTTGGCTAGATGGCGCGGGAGTGGTTCAGAACACCACCACCAGAGTGGGGTGTTCGATCCCTGATCTGGGTGAGCGAGGACCTCGCCCTGTGCCGTCGCAGGCCACGGTTCGTCAAAGGCGCTACGCGCAGAAGTGGGATTTGAAGAGACAACCTTCTGACTCGGGGTGGGGGAGACCACGGAGTTAAAACAGACACATTTTTACACTCAGAGCGCAAGGCCCTGGGTTCAATCTCGGCCCCGGGTCACTGTCCGTGTGGCGTTCACACATTCTCCCCGTGTCTGCGTGGGTTTCACCCCCACAACCCAAGACGTGCAGGGTAGGTGGATTGGCCACGCTAAATGAAATGAAATGAAAATCGCTTATTGTCACAAGTAGGCTTCAAATGAAGTTACTGTGAAAAGCCCCTAGTCGCCACATTCCGGCGCCTGTTCGGGGAGGCTGGTACGGGAATCATAGAATTTACAGTGCAGAAGGAGGCCATTCGGCCCATTGAGTCTGTACCGGCCCTTGGAAAGAGCACCCTATTTAAGCCCACGATTCCACCCTATCCCCCGTAACCCAGTAACCCCAGCTAACCTTTTTTGGACATTAAGGGGAAAATTGGCATGGCCAATCCACCTAAATTGCCAATTAATTGGGGGAAAAAAGGAATTGGGGACTCTAAATTTATATTTTAAAAAGTCAGAGCGCAAGGCAGTCAGGCATTTTAACAGCAGGCACAAGTGAGGATTTAGGGCCAATCTAACTAGCCGTAAGGTACAGTACCTATTTGCACCTTGTTTATAATACAATTGTCGAATCTGGTGTCCTACAAATAAATGATCCACTTCCAGACAGTGCAAAGGTATTTGTGTGGATAATCCGAGCTGTTTAAAGCTTGCCTGGATCAAGTTATATAAAAGATATTCAGCATCTTCATACTTTTTTTAAAAAAAACTATCACACCGCCCAAAGTCAGACCTAACTTTAGATTCTGCCCTGTAACTTTGAGCAACACAGTGTGTGTTCCCAGCTCACCCCAATGCCTTCAGCACTTAACCTACATCAGGAAAAATAAATAACACCCAATGCATCTGAAGGCAGGCGGCTGCTGCTGAAACATTACTCCATTTAAAAAGAACACTTAAAAATCGAGGGGGAAATAAAACAAAAGGTTCATTGCAAAGCTGAAGTCTGCGCTTACCTCTTAAGATTCCTGAATGGGCTGCAATGATGGTCTTCATTTCTTTCCTTTATATCTTGGGTTTTCTGCCCTCCGAATTAAATTAAGAGGCGGGTGGGTCGCTACACGTTTTAATGCTGCAAATGATAAGTGCAGATGGATATACTTTTTGCAGCGCTTAAAACAAAGGGAGCGGGGAGACAGGGAGAGAAGTGGGAAGAAAAGCGAGAGAGTAGCGCCAGGACCGGTCCTTTAATAGTCGGGGCAAACCATTGCCTCTGGAACAAAGGAGGGGAATCTCCAACCTGCTACTCAAACCGACAGCAGTTGCTACCAGTCTCCACTGTCTGGGCATTTAAAATGCAGGCTGTTGCTCTTGAACAATGCAGCAAAAGTCAGGGTCAATTTGCAATGCATGTGAATAGAAATGCAATTGTGCAGTTGATTTTCCTATTTATCCTCTCCTTTTGAGAGGGTTTGAATGGCACAGTCCCAATGCACCCCCCCCCCCCCCCCCCCTGCCTTTGGTCATTTCGGAATGGTTTGTCCAGGAGGGCTGGAGAAAGTTTGAGCTGTCAATGTCTAACTGATCTCCGGGTAAGCTTCTCCAAGGCGGCCTTCAGGACGCGCGACAACGCAGAATCGCCGAGCAGAAGCTTATAGCCAAGTTCCGCACACATGAGTGCGGCCTCAACCGGGACCTGGGATTCATGTCACATTACATTCATCCCCCACCATCTGGCCTGCGAAATCCTACCAACTGTCCTGGCTTGATACAATTCACACCTCTTTAACCTGGGGTTACCCCATCTCTGGATCTGTAAAGATTTAATCACCTGCTAATGCTCGCATTCCAGGCATTGTTTGGCATCTTTGAATTTGTCTATATATGTGTTTCTGGAACATACCTCTTCATTCACCTGAGGAAGGAGCAGCGCTCCGAAAGCTAGTGACATCGAAACAAACCTGTTGGACTTTAACCTGGTGTTATAAGACTTCGGACTGTGCTCACCCCAGTCCAACGCCGGCATCTCCACATAATGTCTAACTACACAGCCAACCCCCCCCCCCCCCCCCTCTCATTCATGACGCATGGGGTGGCACGGTCTTCATAGAACATTACAGCGCAGTACAGGCCCTTCGGCCCTCGATGTTGCGCCGACCTGTGAAACCACTCTAAAGCCCATCTACACTATTCCCTTATTATCCATATGTCTATCCAATGACCATTTGAATGCCCTTAGTGTTGGCGAGTCCACTACTGTTGCAAGCAGGGCATGCCACACCCTTACTACTCTCTGAGTAAAGAACCTACCTCTGACATCTGTCCTATATCTATCTCCCCTCAATTTAAAGCTATGTCCCCTCGTGCTAGACACCTGCCTCACAGCGCCAGGGACCCGGGTTCAATTCCGGCCTCGGGCGACTGTGTGGAGTCTGCACGTTCTCCCCGTGTCTGCGTGGGTTTCTTCCGGGTGCTCGGTTTCCTCCCACAGTGCAAAGATGTGCAGGTTAGGTGGATAGGCCATGCTAAAATTGCCCCTTAGTGTCCAACGGTTAGGTGGGGTTACGGGGAGAGGGTGGGGGAGGGAGCCTAGGTAGGGTACACTTTCGGAGGGTCGGTGCAGGCTCAAGGGGTCACATGGCCTCCTCCTGCACTGTAGCGATTCTAGAATTATCTCCAGCCAGTGTCACGCTAAAGAGCCACACATTACCATCACCTGAACCACTGCAGACACATAAGACTTGCATTTCCATAGCACCCTTCATGCCAATGAGGTAGTTTACAAGTGTAGCCGCTGTTGTTATTTGGAGATGTGGCAGCCAGACTACACACAGCAATCTCCCACAAATAGCAAATATGAGAGCGACCAGGCGGATACCTGTTCATTTGGTGATCTCAATTGAAAGGGCAATGTTGGCCAGGCCACCTGGGCCAACTCCTCTGCTCTTCTTCAAAATAAGAGCTATTGCACCCACCTGAGAAGACAGGCAGGGCCTCAGTTTGGCATCTCAGCTTCACAACAATGCCTACAATAGCACAGTGCCCTCAGGTATTAGAGTGGGACTGGAACCCACAACCTTCTGATTGGGAGAAACTCCCCAAGGCCCCAAAAAGTGACTAAGGCCACAATCTACCGGCCTCGTCGCGCTAAATTAATAATAATAATCTTTATTGGTGTCATAAGTAAGCTTACATTAACACTGCAATGAAGTTACTGTGAAAATCCCCTCGTCGCCACATTCCAGCACCTGTTCGGGTACACAGAGGGAGAATTCAGAATGTCCAATTCACCTAACAGCACATCTTTTGGGAGGAAACCGGAGCACCCGGAAGAAACCCACGCAGACACGGGGTGAACGTGCAGACTCCGCACAGACAGTGACCCAAGCCGGGAATCGGACCTGGGACCCTGCGCTGTGAAGCAACAGTGCTAACCATGTGCTACCGTGCCGCAGGACGCGATGAGGCCGTTAAATATTACGAGAGGCTTCTCGCAAGATTTAACACCCTCGTTAATGCACTTGGGAGGTCTCCCAGGTGGCCAGAGGCCCCTGGGTGTTCGAGTTCTGAGAAGGATGGTACCCTGGCACCACTAATGCCACCTGGGCACCCCACCTGCCAGAGAGCCCAGATGGCATTTCCAGATGGGCATGGGCACTGCCAGGGTGCCAGGCTATCAGTGTCAAGGGGGTGCAGGGACCCTCTCATTGCAAAGTTGGGGTTTTGAGCGGATCTTGAGGCCTTTAAAAATTACCATTTCAAGGCGGCACGGTGGAGCAGTGGTTAGCACTGCTGCCTCACGGCACCAAGGACCCGCGTTCGATCCCGGCTCTGGGTCACTGTCCGTGTGGAGTTTGCACATTCTCCCCGTGTCTGCGTGGACCTCACCCCCACAACCCAAAGATGTGCAGGGTAGGTGAATTGGCCGCGCTAAATTGCCCCTTAATTGGAAAAAAAAAGAATTGGGTACTCTAAATTTATTTTTTAATTACCATTTAAAAATGATGCCACCACCTCTTCCTGCACTGGCGCTTGGCGCTCGTCAATGCAGGAAATGGGACTAAGTGGATTCTCTACCTCGTCCAGAGATTTCAGTGCACAGCTGGTACTCCAGTGAATTACTGAGGGAAGACTGTATTGTCATTTAAAAAAACTCTTTCATGGGATGTACGGCTGGAACCAGCATTTATTGCCCATTGCTAATTGCCCTTGAGAAGGTCAAATCTTGCTGTTCTTCGGATGTTAAGCAGAGGCCTCGTCGGCCCTTTTCCAATGGCTGTCAAAGCTCTGAATAAGAGGCAGGTCATTGAGGAACGAGATGAGGAGCAGTGTCTTCACTCAAGGCTTGTGAATCTTTCAATTCTCTATCCCAGAGGGTTATGGAAGCTCAATCAGTGAGCAGGTTCAAGACAGAAATCAATAGATTTCAGGAGCCTAATGACATCGAGGGATAAGGTGTAGCACAGGAAAGCGCAGTTGAGGTAGACAATTAGCCATAATCTAATTGGATGGCAGAGCAGTGTTGATGGGCTGAATGGTTGACTCCTACTCCCACGTTGCTATCCTAAGGTCACTACTGCAAAGGTGAGTTATGGTTTCCCGGCCAAAACTGTTCCCACTAAAGCTGATGAAATCGACCGTAATCACATTGTGTAAACTGTCTGCTGTTTTCCAACATTACAAGGGTGACGACACATCAAATGGCACTTCAGCGGCTGAAAAGTGTTTCGGAGGATCGCGTAAGGCATTGCAGAAATTAAAATCTTTCTTTTTATTGCTAGCACTGCTGCCTCACAGCTCCAGGGTCGCAGATTCAATTCTGGCCTCGGGTGACTGCCTGTGCGGAATCTACACGTTTCCACCGTGTCTGCATGGGTTTCCTCCGGGTGCTCCGGTTTCTTCCCACTGTCCAAAGATGTGCGGGTTAGGTGGATTGGCCGCGCTAAATTTCCCCTTAGTGTCCAAAAGGTTAGATGGGGTTGCTGGGTTACGGGGAGGGGGTGGAGGTGTGGGCTTGGGTAGGGTGCTCTCTCCAAGGGCCGGTGCATGCCCAATGGGCCGAACGGCCTCATTTTGCACTGTAAATTCCAAGATTCTATGTTATAGGAGTGGGGCACCCACGACATTCTGACTGGGGATGGGCGCGGGGAAGGGGTGGGGGGGGGGGGGGGAGTGCGGGGAGCGAGTGTGCTCCCACCCTGATGTATTACCCCATTACATAAATTAGTGTGAGAGACTTTGTAAATAGATACTAGGCCTTGCTCAGCCAGTTAATGAAGTGATTGCACAATACCTGATTGGTGTTGCATCAGCTGAATACAGCAGGGAATTCTGGGTGGGATTCTCTAGTTGCCCGAGCCGCCTGTTTCTCGGCAGCGTGCCGTTCACTGGCGGCGGGATTCTACACTCCCGGCGCTTGTCAATGGGATTTCCCATTAAAGCCGCCCCAGGCTGCCGGGGAAACCCGTGAGTGGTGGTGCAGTGCCGGCAGGAGCAGAGATCCCTAATGGCCAGAGAATTCCGGCCATGATAAGGATGTGACAAGTTCAGTTCTGATTGCCATCCAGCGACCCCTGCTGGTCACTGGGTGAGAGTAAGATTGCTCTTGTTTGCCTTTCATAAACCTCCCTTTATTTACTAATCGCCGTCATGAAAGCTCCAATTGTTACAATTTTTGCAGGGGGAGGGACGAGACTCTTCCTGTGATGAAATACTGATTGATTTGGCTCTCTGAGCAATTGTTTTCCTCATGTTTCCTCTGGTACTCATGTCCCTCAGTGAACAGCAGTGAAACAGACTCCACAGGATTGGCCTCGAATCTCCAGGAGTTTAAGATCAATCGCCTGGTGAGACACAGTGGTTAGCACTTCCGCCTCACAGCTCCAGAGACCCGGGTTCGATTCCGGCCTCGGGCGACTGTTTTGTGTGGAGTTTGCACGTTCTCCCCCGTGTCTGCATGGGTTTCCTCCAGGCCCCCCCCCCCCCGGTTCCGTCCCACAGTCACAATGATGTGAAGATTAGGTGGATTGCCATGATCAATGCGTGGGATTATAGGGTGGGGGAGTGGGCTCTTTCGGAAGGTCGGTGTAGACTTGATGGGCCGAATGGCCTCCTTCTGCAATGATGGGAGTCTGTGATGTGTGCAACATTGGAGGAATAAGAAATCCCGGGGACAATGAAACCAATTGTTTATTCCTCCGCCATTTTCTTTTGAACATTACAGCGCAGTTCTTTGGCCTTTGACCATTTCTCTTTCCCACGTACAGCCAAGCATCATCCAATTGAGTAATGGCTCTTTATTTCTTTCATGTTCGCCCAGGATGGCCGTACGTCACAAGAATGGGTGTGTTGGCTGACTAATGGCTGGAGAACGGGGCGGGGGGGGGGCTGTCATGTGATGAAACCTCCAGGAATACATTGCATCACAGTTGGCAACCCTATTTGTAACTCAAAACGTTCTCTCTCCACAGATGCTGCCCGGCCGGCTGTGTTTTTCCGGCACCCTCTGTTTTTATTTCAGATCTCCAGCATCTGCAGTATTTTGCGTTCATTGTCTTGCTGTTTGTGAGAGATTTACCAGTGCATATTGGGTACACTCACCGTGCACTCACACACAGTCACACTCACCGCGCACTCACACATAGTCACACTCACCGCGCACTCACACACAGTCACACTCACCGCGCACTCACACACAGTCACACTCACCGCGCACTCACACACAGTCACACTCACCGCGCACTCACACACAGTCACACTCAACGCGCACTCACACACAGACACACTCACACACAGTCACACTCACCGCGCACTCACACACAGTCACACTCACCGCGCACTCACACACAGTCACACTCATCGCGCACTCACACACAGTCACACTCACCGCGTACTCACACACAGTCACACCCAACGCGCACTCACTCACAGTCACACTCACCGCGCACTCACACACAGTCACACTCACCGCGCACTCACACACAGTCACACTCACCGCCCACTCACACACAGTCGCACTCACACACAGTCACACACATCGCACACTCACACACAGTCAAACTCACCGCGCACTCACACACAGTCACACTCACCGTGCACTCACACACAGTCACACTCACCGTGCACTCACACACAGTCACACTCACACACAGTCACACTCACCGCGCACTCACACACAGTCACACTCACCGCGCACTCACACACAGTCACACTCACCGTGCACTCACACACAGTCACACTCACCGCGCACTCACACACAGTCACACTCACACACAGTCACACTCACACACAGTCACACACAGTCACACTCATTGCACACTCACACACAGTCACACTCACCGCGCACTCACACACAGTCACACTCACCGCGCACTCACACACAGTCACACTCACTGTGCACTCACACACAGTCACACTCACACACAGTCACACACACAATGACACTCACCACGCACTCACACACAGTCACACTCACCGCGCACTCACACACAGTCACACTCACCGTGCACTCACACACAGTCACACTCACCGCGCACTCACACACAGTCACACTCACACACAGTCACACTCACCGCGCACTCACACACAGTCACACACACCGCGCACTCACACACAGTCACACTCACCACGCACTCACACACAGTCACACTCACCGCGCACTCACACACAGTCACACACACCGCGCACTCACACACAGTCACACTCACCACGCACTCACACACAGTCACACTCACTGCGCACTCACACACAGTCACACTCACCGCGCACTCACACACAGTCACACTCACCGCGCACTCACACACAGTCACACTCACCGCGCACTCACACACAGTCACACTCACACACAGTCACACTCACCGTGCACTCACACACAGTCACACTCACCGCGCACTCACACACAGTCACACTCACCGCACACTCACACACAGTCACACTCACCGCGCACTCACACACAGTCACACTCACCGCGCACTCACACACAGTCACACTCACTGTGCACTCACACATAGTCACACTCACCGTGCACTCACACACAGTCACACTCACCGCGCACTCACACATAGTCACACTCACCGCGCACTCACACACAGTCACACTCACACACAGTCACACACAGTCACATTCATCGCACACTCACACACAGTCACACTCACCGCGCACTCTCACACAGTCACACTCACCGTGCACTCACACACACTCACACTCACCGCGCACTCACACACAGTCACACTTACCGCGCACTCACACACAGTCACACTCACCGCGCACTCACACACAGTCACACTCACACACAGTCACACTCACCGGGCACTCACACACAGTCACACTCACCGCGCACTCACACACAGTCACACTCACCGTGCACTCACACACAGTCACACTCACCGTGCACACACACAGTCACACTCACCGCGCACTCACACACAGTCACACTCACCGCGCACTCACACACAGTCACACTCACACACAGTCACACACAGTCACACTCATCGCACACTCACACACAGTCACACTCACCGTGCAATCACACACAGTCACACTCACCGCGCACTCACACACAGTCACACTCACCGCGCACTCACACACAGTCACACTCACCGCGCACTCACAATCAGTCACACTCACCGCGCACTCACACACAGTCACACTCACCGCGCACTCACACACAGTCACACTCACACACAGTCACACTCACCGCGCACTCACACACAGTCACACTCACCGTGCACTCACACACAGTCACACTCTCCGCGCACTCACACACAGTCACACTCACTCACAGTCACACTCTCCGCGCACTCACACACAGTCACACTCACTCACAGTCACACTCACCACGCACTCACACACAGTCACACTCACCGCGCACTCATACACAGTCACACTCACCGCGCACTCACACACAGTCACACTCTCCGCGCACTCACACACAATCACACTCACCGCGCACTCACACACAGTCACACTCACACACAGTGTCACACTCACTCACAGTCACACTCACCGCGCACTCACACACAGTCACACTCACCGCGCACTCACACACAGTCACACTCACCGCGCACTCACACACAGTCACACTCACCGCACACTCACACACAGTCACACTCACCGCGCACTCACACACAGTCACACTCACCGCGCACTCACACACAGTCACACTCACCGCGCACTCATACACAGTCACACTCACCGCGCACTCACACACAGTCACACTCCCTGCGCACTCACACACAGTCACACTCACCATGCACTCACACACAGTCACACTCACCGTGCACTCACACACAGTCACACTCACCGCGCACTCACACACAGTCACACTCACCGCGCACTCACACACAGTCACACTCACACACAGTCACACACAGTCACACTCATCACACACTCACACACAGTCACACTCACCGCGCACTCACACACAGTCACACTCACCGTGAACTCACACACAGTCACACTCACTGCGCACTCACACACAGTCACACTCACCGCGCACTCACACACAGTCGCACTCACTGCGCCCTCACACACAGTCACACTCTCCGCGCACTCACACACAGTCACACTCACTGCGCACTCACACACAGTCACACTCACCGCGCACTCACACACAGTCACACTCACCGCGCACTCACACACAGTCACACTCACCGCGCACTCACACACAGTCACACTCACACACAGTCACACTCACCGTGCACTCACACACAGTCACACTCACCGCGCACTCACACACAGTCACACTCACCGCACACTCACACACAGTCACACTCACCGCGCACTCACACACAGTCACACTCACTGTGCACTCACACATAGTCACACTCACCGTGCACTCACACACAGTCACACTCACCGCGCACTCACACATAGTCACACTCACCGCGCACTCACACACAGTCACACTCACACACAGTCACACACAGTCACATTCATCGCACACTCACACACAGTCACACTCACCGCGCACTCTCACACAGTCACACTCACCGTGCACTCACACACAGTCACACTCACCGTGCACTCACACACAGTCACACTCACCGCGCACTCACACACAGTCACACTCACAGCGCACTCACACACAGTCACACTCACACACAGTCACACTCACCGGGCACTCACACACAGTCACACTCACCGCGCACTCACACACAGTCACACTCACCGTGCACTCACACACAGTCACACTCACCGTGCACACACACAGTCACACTCACCGCGCACTCACACACAGTCACACTCACCGCGCACTCACACACAGTCACACTCACACACAGTCACACACAGTCACACTCATCGCACACTCACACACAGTCACACTCACCGTGCAATCACACACAGTCACACTCACCGCGCACTCACACACAGTCACACTCACCGCGCACTCACACACAGTCACACTCACCGCGCACTCACAATCAGTCACACTCACCGCGCACTCACACACAGTCACACTCACCGCGCACTCACACACAGTCACACTCACACACAGTCACACTCACCGCGCACTCACACACAGTCACACTCACCGTGCACTCACACACAGTCACACTCTCCGCGCACTCACACACAGTCACACTCACTCACAGTCACACTCTCCGCGCACTCACACACAGTCACACTCACTCACAGTCACACTCACCACGCACTCACACACAGTCACACTCACCGCGCACTCACACACAGTCACACTCACCGCGCACTCACACACAGTCACACTCTCCGCGCACTCACACACAATCACACTCACCGCGCACTCACACACAGTCACACTCACACACAGTGTCACACTCACTCACAGTCACACTCACCGCGCACTCACACACAGTCACACTCACCGCGCACTCACACACAGTCACACTCACCGCGCACTCACACACAGTCACACTCACCGCACACTCACACACAGTCACACTCACCGCGCACTCACACACAGTCACACTCACCGCGCACTCATACACAGTCACACTCCCTGCGCACTCACACACAGTCACACTCACCATGCACTCACACACAGTCACACTCACCGTGCACTCACACACAGTCACACTCACCGCGCACTCACACACAGTCACACTCACCGCGCACTCACACACAGTCACACTCACCGCGCACTCACACACAGTCACACTCACCGCGCACTCACACACAGTCACACTCACACACAGTCACACACAGTCACACTCATCACACACTCACACACAGTCACACTCACCGCGCACTCACACACAGTCACACTCACCGTGAACTCACACACAGTCACACTCACTGCGCACTCACACACAGTCACACTCACCGCGCACTCACACACAGTCGCACTCACTGCGCCCTCACACACAGTCACACTCTCCGCGCACTCACACACAGTCACACTCACTGCGCACTCACACACAGTCACACTCACCGATCACTCACACACAGTCACACTCTCCGCGCACTCACACACAGTCACACTCACCGCGCACTCACACACAGTCACACTCACACACCGTCACACTCACTCACAGTCACACTCACACACAGTCACACTCACCGCGCACTCACACACAGTCACACTCACCGCGCACTCACACACAGTCACACTCACCGCACACTCACACACAGTCACACTCACCGCACACTCACACACAGTCACACTCACCGCACACTCACACACAGTCACACTCACACACAGTCACACTCACTCACAGTCACACTCACCGTGCACTCACACACAGTCACACTCACCGCGCACTCACACACAGTCACACTCACACACAGTCACACTCACACACAGTCACACTCACCGTGCACTCACACACAGTCACACTCACACACAGTCACACTCACTCACAGTCACACTCACCGCGCACTCACACACAGTCACACTCACTCACAGTCACACTCACCGTGCACTCACACACAGTCACACTCACACACAGTCACACTCACTCACAGTCACACTCACCGCGCACTCACAAACAGTGACACTCACCGCGCACTCACACACAGTCACACTCACACACAGTCACACTCACCGCGCACTCACACACAGTCACACTCACCGCGCACTCACACACAGTCACACTCACCGCGCACTCACACACAGTCACACTCACACACAGTCACACTCACTCACAGTCACACTCACCGCGCACTCACACACAGTCACACTCACCGCGCACTCACACACAGTCACACTCACCGCGCACTCACACACAGTCACACCCACCGCGCACTCACACACAGTCACACTCACCGCGCACTCACACACAGTCACACTCACACTCACACACAGTCACACTCACCGCGCACTCACGCACAGTCACACTCACCGTGCACTCACACACAGTCACACTCACACACAGTCACACTCACACACAGTCACACTCACCGCGAACTCACACACAGTCACACTCACCGTGCACTCACAAACAGTCACACTCACACACAGTCACACTCACACACAGTCACACTCACCGCGCACTCACACACAGTCACACTCACCGCGCACTCACACACAGTCACACTCACACACAGTCACACTCATTCACAGTCACACTCACCGCGCACTCACACACAGTCACACTCACCGCGCACTCACACACAGTCACACACACCGCGCACTCACACAGAGTCACACTCACCGTGCACGCACACACAGTCACACTCACACACAGTCACACTCACACACAGTCACACTCACACACAGTCACACTCACCGCACACACACACACAGTCACACTAACCGTTCACTCACACACAGTCACACTCACCGCGCACTCACACACAGTCACACTCACCGCGCACTCACACACAGTCACACTCACCGGGCACTCACACACAGTCACACTCACCGCGCACTCACACACAGTCACACTCACCGCGCACTCACACACAGTCACACTCACACACAGTCACACTCACTCACAGTCACACTCACCGTGCACTCACACACAGTCACACTCACACACAGTCACACTCACACACAGTCACACTCACTCACAGTCACACACACCGCGCACTCACACACAGTCACACTCACCGCGCACTCACACACAGTCACACTCACCGTGCACTCACACACAGTGACACTCACACACAGTCACACTCACACACAGTCACACTCACCGCGCACTCACACACAGTCACACTCACCGTGCACTCACACACAGTCACACTCACACACAGTCACACTCACACACAGTCACACTCACCGCGCACTCACACACAGTCATGCTCACCGCGCACTGACACACAGTCACACTCACACACAGTCACACTCACACACAGTCACACTCACCGCGCACTCACACACAGTCACACACACCGCGCACTCACACACAGTCACACTCACCACGCACTCACACACAGTCACACTCACCGCGCACTCACACACAGTCACACTCACCGCGCACTCACACACAGTCACACTCACCGCGCACTCACACACAGTCACACTCACCGCGCACTCACACACAGTCACACTCACACACAGTCACACTCACCGTGCACTCACACACAGTCACACTCACCGCGCACTCACACACAGTCACACTCACCGCACACTCACACTCACCGCGCACTCACACACAGTCACACTCACCGCGCACTCACACACAGTCACACTCACTGTGCACTCACACATAGTCACACTCACCGTGCACTCACACACAGTCACACTCACCGCGCACTCACACATAGTCACACTCACCGCGCACTCACACACAGTCACACTCACACACAGTCACACACAGTCACATTCATCGCACACTCACACACAGTCACACTCACCGCGCACTCTCACACAGTCACACTCACCGTGCACTCACACACAGTCACACTCACCGCGCACTCACACACAGTCACACTCACCGCGCACTCACACACAGTCACACTCACAGCGCACTCACACACAGTCACACTCACACACAGTCACACTCACCGGGCACTCACACACAGTCACACTCACCGCGCACTCACACACAGTCACACTCACCGTGCACTCACACACAGTCACACTCACCGTGCACACACACAGTCACACTCACCGCGCACTCACACACAGTCACACTCACCGCGCACTCACACACAGTCACACTCACACACAGTCACACACAGTCACACTCATCGCACACTCACACACAGTCACACTCACCGTGCAATCACACACAGTCACACTCACCGCGCGCTCACACACAGTCACACTCACCGCGCACTCACACACAGTCACACTCACCGCGCACTCACAATCAGTCACACTCACCGCGCACTCACACACAGTCACACTCACCGCGCACTCACACACAGTCACACTCACACACAGTCACACTCACCGCGCACTCACACACAGTCACACTCACCGTGCACTCACACACAGTCACACTCTCCGCGCACTCACACACAGTCACACTCACTCACAGTCACACTCTCCGCGCACTCACACACAGTCACACTCACTCACAGTCACACTCACCACGCACTCACACACAGTCACACTCACCGCGCACTCACACACAGTCACACTCACCGCGCACTCACACACAGTCACACTCTCCGCGCACTCACACACAATCACACTCACCGCGCACTCACACACAGTCACACTCACACACAGTGTCACACTCACTCACAGTCACACTCACCGCGCACTCACACACAGTCACACTCACCGCGCACTCACACACAGTCACACTCACCGCGCACTCACACACAGTCACACTCACCGCACACTCACACACAGTCACACTCACCGCGCACTCACACACAGTCACACTCACCGCGCACTCATACACAGTCACACTCCCTGCGCACTCACACACAGTCACACTCACCATGCACTCACACACAGTCACACTCACCGTGCACTCACACACAGTCACACTCACCGCGCACTCACACACAGTCACACTCACCGCGCACTCACACACAGTCACACTCACACACAGTCACACACTGTCACACTCATCACACACTCACACACAGTCACACTCACCGCGCACTCACACACAGTCACACTCACCGTGAACTCACACACAGTCACACTCACTGCGCACTCACACACAGTCACACTCACCGCGCACTCACACACAGTCGCACTCACTGCGCCCTCACACACAGTCACACTCTCCGCGCACTCACACACAGTCACACTCACTGCGCACTCACACACAGTCACACTCACCGATCACTCACACACAGTCACACTCTCCGCGCACTCACACACAGTCACACTCACCGCGCACTCACACACAGTCACACTCACACACAGTCACACTCACTCACAGTCACACTCACACACAGTCACACTCACCGCGCACTCACACACAGTCACACTCACCGCGCACTCACACACAGTCACACTCACCGCACACTCACACACAGTCACACTCACCGCACACTCACACACAGTCACACTCACCGCACACTCACACACAGTCACACTCACACACAGTCACACTCACTCACAGTCACACTCACCGTGCACTCACACACAGTCACACTCACCGCGCACTCACACACAGTCACACTCACAGACAGTCACACTCACACACAGTCACACTCACCGTGCACTCACACACAGTCACACTCACACACAGTCACACTCACTCACAGTCACACTCACCGCGCACTCACACACAGTCACACTCACTCACAGTCACACTCACCGTGCACTCACACACAGTCACACTCACACACAGTCACACTCACTCACAGTCACACTCACCGCGCACTCACAAACAGTGACACTCACCGCGCACTCACACACAGTCACACTCACACACAGTCACACTCACCGTGCACTCACACACAGTCACACTCACCGCGCACTCACACACAGTCACACTCACCGCGCACTCACACACAGTCACACTCACACACAGTCACACTCACTCACAGTCACACTCACCGCGCACTCACACACAGTCACACTCACCGCGCACTCACACACAGTCACACTCACCGCGCACTCACACACAGTCACACCCACCACGCACTCACACACAGTCACACTCACCGCGCACTCACACACAGTCACACTCACACTCACACACAGTCACACTCACCGCGCACTCACGCACAGTCACACTCACCGTGCACTCACACACAGTCACACTCACACACAGTCACACTCACACACAGTCACACTCACACACAGTCACACTCACCGTGCACTCACAAACAGTCACACTCACACACAGTCACACTCACACACAGTCACACTCACCGCGCACTCACACACAGTCACACTCACCGCGCACTCACACACAGTCACACTCACACACAGTCACACTCATTCACAGTCACACTCACCGCGCACTCACACACAGTCACACTCACCGCGCACTCACACACAGTCACACACACCGCGCACTCACACAGAGTCACACTCACCGTGCACGCACACACAGTCACACTCACACACAGTCACACTCACACACAGTCACACTCACACACAGTCACACTCACCGCACACTCACACACAGTCACACTAACCGTTCACTCACACACAGTCACACTCACCGCGCACTCACACACAGTCACACTCACCGCGCACTCACACACAGTCACACTCACCGCGCACTCACACACAGTCACACTCACCGCGCACTCACACACAGTCACACTCACACACAGTCACACTCACACACAGTCACACTCACTCACAGTCACACACACCGCGCACTCACACACAGTCACACTCACCGCGCACTCACACACAGTCACACTCACCGTGCACTCACACACAGTGACACTCACACACAGTCACACTCACACACAGTCACACTCACCGCGCACTCACACACAGTCACACTCACCGTGCACTCACACACAGTCACACTCACACACAGTCACACTCACACACAGTCACACTCACCGCGCACTCACACACAGTCATGCTCACCGCGCACTGACACACAGTCACACTCACACACAGTCACACTCATCGCACACTCACACACAGTCACACTCACCGCGCACTCACACACAGTCACACTCACCGTGCACTCACACACAGTCACACTCACCGCGCACTCACAATCAGTCACACTCACCGCGCACTCACACACAGTCACACTCACCGCGCACTCACACACAGTCACACTCACCGCACACTCACACACAGTCACACTCACACACAGTCACACTCACCGCGCACTCACACACAGTCACACTCACCGTGCACTCACACACAGTCACACTCTCCGCGCACTCACACACAGTCACACTCACTCACAGTCACACTCTCCGCGCACTCACACACAGTCACACTCACTCACAGTCACACTCACCGCGCACTCACACACAGTCACACTCACCGCACACTCACACACAGTCACACTCACACACAGTCACACTCACTCACAGTCACACTCACCACGCACTCACACACACTCACACTCACTGCGCACTCACACACAGTCACACTCTCCGCGCTCTCACACACAGTCACACTCACCGCGCACTCACACACAGTCACACTCACCGCGCACTCATACACAGTCACACTCTCCGCGCACTCACACACAATCACACTCACCGCGCACTCACACACAGTCACACTCACACACAGTGTCACACTCACTCACAGTCACACTCACCGCGCACTCACGCACAGTCACACTCACCGTGCACTCACACACAGTCACACTCACCGCGCACTCACACACAGTCACACTCTCCGCGCACTCACACACAGTCACACTCACCGCGCACTCACACACAGTCACACTCACACACAGTCACACTCACTCACAGTCACACTCACACACAGTCACACTCACCGCGCACTCACACACAGTCACACTCACCGTGCACTCACACACAGTGACACTCACACACAGTCACACTCACACACAGTCACACTCACCGCGCACTCACACACAATCACACTCACCGTGTACTCACACACAGTCACACTCACACACAGTCACACTCACACACAGTCACACTCACCGCGCACTCACACACAGTCACACTCACCGCGCACTCACACACAGTCACACTCACACACAGTCACACTCATCGCACACTCACACACAGTCACACTCACCGCGCACTCACACACAGTCACACTCACCGCGCACTCACACACAGTCACACTCACCGCGCACTCACACACAATCACACTCACCGCGCACTCACAATCAGTCACACTCACCGCGCACTCACACACAGTCACACTCACCGCGCACTCACACACAGTCACACTCACACACAGTCACACTCACTCACAGTCACACTCACCACGCACTCACACACAGTCACACTCACTGCGCACTCACACACAGTCACACTCTCCACGCTCTCACACACAGTCACACTCACCGCGCACTCACACACAGTCACACTCACACACAGTCACACTCACTCACAGTCACACTCACCGAGCACTCACACACAGTCACACTCACCGCGCACTCACACACAGTCACACTCACACACAGTCACACGCACACACAGTCACACTCACTGCGCACTCACACACAGTCACACTCTCCACGCTCTCACACACAGTCACACTCACCGCGCACTCACACACAGTCACACTCACACACAGTCACACTCACTCACAGTCACACTCACCGAGCACTCACACACAGTCACACTCACCGCGCACTCACACACAGTCACACTCACACACAGTCACACTCACCGCGCACTCACACACAGTCATGCTCACCGCGCACTGACACACAGTCACACTCACACACAGTCACACTCACACACAGTCACACTCACCGCGCACTCACACACAGTCACACACACCGCGCACTCACACACAGTCACACTCACCACGCACTCACACACAGTCACACTCACCGCGCACTCACACACAGTCACACTCACCGCGCACTCACACACAGTCACACTCACCGCGCACTCACACACAGTCACACTCACCGCGCACTCACACACAGTCACACTCACACACAGTCACACTCACCGTGCACTCACACACAGTCACACTCACCGCGCACTCACACACAGTCACACTCACCGCACACTCACACACAGTCACACTCACCGCGCACTCACACACAGTCACACTCACCGCGCACTCACACACAGTCACACTCACTGTGCACTCACACATAGTCACACTCACCGTGCACTCACACACAGTCACACTCACCGCGCACTCACACATAGTCACACTCACCGCGCACTCACACACAGTCACACTCACACACAGTCACACACAGTCACATTCATCGCACACTCACACACAGTCACACTCACCGCGCACTCACACACAGTCACACCCACCGCGCACTCACACACAGTCACACTCACCGCGCACTCACACACAGTCACACTCACACTCACACACAGTCACACTCACCGCGCACTCACGCACAGTCACACTCACCGTGCACTCACACACAGTCACACTCACACACAGTCACACTCACACACAGTCACACTCACCGCGAACTCACACACAGTCACACTCACCGTGCACTCACAAACAGTCACACTCACACACAGTCACACTCACACACAGTCACACTCACCGCGCACTCACACACAGTCACACTCACCGCGCACTCACACACAGTCACACTCACACACAGTCACACTCATTCACAGTCACACTCACCGCGCACTCACACACAGTCACACTCACCGCGCACTCACACACAGTCACACACACCGCGCACTCACACAGAGTCACACTCACCGTGCACGCACACACAGTCACACTCACACACAGTCACACTCACACACAGTCACACTCACACACAGTCACACTCACCGCACACTCACACACAGTCACACTAACCGTTCACTCACACACAGTCACACTCACCGCGCACTCACACACAGTCACACTCACCGCGCACTCACACACAGTCACACTCACCGGGCACTCACACACAGTCACACTCACCGCGCACTCACACACAGTCACACTCACCGCGCACTCACACACAGTCACACTCACACACAGTCACACTCACTCACAGTCACACTCACCGTGCACTCACACACAGTCACACTCACACACAGTCACACTCACACACAGTCACACTCACTCACAGTCACACACACCGCGCACTCACACACAGTCACACTCACCGCGCACTCACACACAGTCACACTCACCGTGCACTCACACACAGTGACACTCACACACAGTCACACTCACACACAGTCACACTCACCGCGCACTCACACACAGTCACACTCACCGTGCACTCACACACAGTCACACTCACACACAGTCACACTCACACACAGTCACACTCACCGCGCACTCACACACAGTCATGCTCACCGCGCACTGACACACAGTCACACTCACACACAGTCACACTCACACACAGTCACACTCACCGCGCACTCACACACAGTCACACACACCGCGCACTCACACACAGTCACACTCACCACGCACTCACACACAGTCACACTCACCGCGCACTCACACACAGTCACACTCACCGCGCACTCACACACAGTCACACTCACCGCGCACTCACACACAGTCACACTCACCGCGCACTCACACACAGTCACACTCACACACAGTCACACTCACCGTGCACTCACACACAGTCACACTCACCGCGCACTCACACACAGTCACACTCACCGCACACTCACACTCACCGCGCACTCACACACAGTCACACTCACCGCGCACTCACACACAGTCACACTCACTGTGCACTCACACATAGTCACACTCACCGTGCACTCACACACAGTCACACTCACCGCGCACTCACACATAGTCACACTCACCGCGCACTCACACACAGTCACACTCACACACAGTCACACACAGTCACATTCATCGCACACTCACACACAGTCACACTCACCGCGCACTCTCACACAGTCACACTCACCGTGCACTCACACACAGTCACACTCACCGCGCACTCACACACAGTCACACTCACCGCGCACTCACACACAGTCACACTCACAGCGCACTCACACACAGTCACACTCACACACAGTCACACTCACCGGGCACTCACACACAGTCACACTCACCGCGCACTCACACACAGTCACACTCACCGTGCACTCACACACAGTCACACTCACCGTGCACACACACAGTCACACTCACCGCGCACTCACACACAGTCACACTCACCGCGCACTCACACACAGTCACACTCACACACAGTCACACACAGTCACACTCATCGCACACTCACACACAGTCACACTCACCGTGCAATCACACACAGTCACACTCACCGCGCGCTCACACACAGTCACACTCACCGCGCACTCACACACAGTCACACTCACCGCGCACTCACAATCAGTCACACTCACCGCGCACTCACACACAGTCACACTCACCGCGCACTCACACACAGTCACACTCACACACAGTCACACTCACCGCGCACTCACACACAGTCACACTCACCGTGCACTCACACACAGTCACACTCTCCGCGCACTCACACACAGTCACACTCACTCACAGTCACACTCTCCGCGCACTCACACACAGTCACACTCACTCACAGTCACACTCACCACGCACTCACACACAGTCACACTCACCGCGCACTCACACACAGTCACACTCACCGCGCACTCACACACAGTCACACTCTCCGCGCACTCACACACAATCACACTCACCGCGCACTCACACACAGTCACACTCACACACAGTGTCACACTCACTCACAGTCACACTCACCGCGCACTCACACACAGTCACACTCACCGCGCACTCACACACAGTCACACTCACCGCGCACTCACACACAGTCACACTCACCGCACACTCACACACAGTCACACTCACCGCGCACTCACACACAGTCACACTCACCGCGCACTCATACACAGTCACACTCCCTGCGCACTCACACACAGTCACACTCACCATGCACTCACACACAGTCACACTCACCGTGCACTCACACACAGTCACACTCACCGCGCACTCACACACAGTCACACTCACCGCGCACTCACACACAGTCACACTCACACACAGTCACACACTGTCACACTCATCACACACTCACACACAGTCACACTCACCGCGCACTCACACACAGTCACACTCACCGTGAACTCACACACAGTCACACTCACTGCGCACTCACACACAGTCACACTCACCGCGCACTCACACACAGTCGCACTCACTGCGCCCTCACACACAGTCACACTCTCCGCGCACTCACACACAGTCACACTCACTGCGCACTCACACACAGTCACACTCACCGATCACTCACACACAGTCACACTCTCCGCGCACTCACACACAGTCACACTCACCGCGCACTCACACACAGTCACACTCACACACAGTCACACTCACTCACAGTCACACTCACACACAGTCACACTCACCGCGCACTCACACACAGTCACACTCACCGCGCACTCACACACAGTCACACTCACCGCACACTCACACACAGTCACACTCACCGCACACTCACACACAGTCACACTCACCGCACACTCACACACAGTCACACTCACACACAGTCACACTCACTCACAGTCACACTCACCGTGCACTCACACACAGTCACACTCACCGCGCACTCACACACAGTCACACTCACAGACAGTCACACTCACACACAGTCACACTCACCGTGCACTCACACACAGTCACACTCACACACAGTCACACTCACTCACAGTCACACTCACCGCGCACTCACACACAGTCACACTCACTCACAGTCACACTCACCGTGCACTCACACACAGTCACACTCACACACAGTCACACTCACTCACAGTCACACTCACCGCGCACTCACAAACAGTGACACTCACCGCGCACTCACACACAGTCACACTCACACACAGTCACACTCACCGTGCACTCACACACAGTCACACTCACCGCGCACTCACACACAGTCACACTCACCGCGCACTCACACACAGTCACACTCACACACAGTCACACTCACTCACAGTCACACTCACCGCGCACTCACACACAGTCACACTCACCGCGCACTCACACACAGTCACACTCACCGCGCACTCACACACAGTCACACCCACCACGCACTCACACACAGTCACACTCACCGCGCACTCACACACAGTCACACTCACACTCACACACAGTCACACTCACCGCGCACTCACGCACAGTCACACTCACCGTGCACTCACACACAGTCACACTCACACACAGTCACACTCACACACAGTCACACTCACACACAGTCACACTCACCGTGCACTCACAAACAGTCACACTCACACACAGTCACACTCACACACAGTCACACTCACCGCGCACTCACACACAGTCACACTCACCGCGCACTCACACACAGTCACACTCACACACAGTCACACTCATTCACAGTCACACTCACCGCGCACTCACACACAGTCACACTCACCGCGCACTCACACACAGTCACACACACCGCGCACTCACACAGAGTCACACTCACCGTGCACGCACACACAGTCACACTCACACACAGTCACACTCACACACAGTCACACTCACACACAGTCACACTCACCGCACACTCACACACAGTCACACTAACCGTTCACTCACACACAGTCACACTCACCGCGCACTCACACACAGTCACACTCACCGCGCACTCACACACAGTCACACTCACCGCGCACTCACACACAGTCACACTCACCGCGCACTCACACACAGTCACACTCACACACAGTCACACTCACACACAGTCACACTCACTCACAGTCACACACACCGCGCACTCACACACAGTCACACTCACCGCGCACTCACACACAGTCACACTCACCGTGCACTCACACACAGTGACACTCACACACAGTCACACTCACACACAGTCACACTCACCGCGCACTCACACACAGTCACACTCACCGTGCACTCACACACAGTCACACTCACACACAGTCACACTCACACACAGTCACACTCACCGCGCACTCACACACAGTCATGCTCACCGCGCACTGACACACAGTCACACTCACACACAGTCACACTCATCGCACACTCACACACAGTCACACTCACCGCGCACTCACACACAGTCACACTCACCGTGCACTCACACACAGTCACACTCACCGCGCACTCACAATCAGTCACACTCACCGCGCACTCACACACAGTCACACTCACCGCGCACTCACACACAGTCACACTCACCGCACACTCACACACAGTCACACTCACACACAGTCACACTCACCGCGCACTCACACACAGTCACACTCACCGTGCACTCACACACAGTCACACTCTCCGCGCACTCACACACAGTCACACTCACTCACAGTCACACTCTCCGCGCACTCACACACAGTCACACTCACTCACAGTCACACTCACCGCGCACTCACACACAGTCACACTCACCGCACACTCACACACAGTCACACTCACACACAGTCACACTCACTCACAGTCACACTCACCACGCACTCACACACACTCACACTCACTGCGCACTCACACACAGTCACACTCTCCGCGCTCTCACACACAGTCACACTCACCGCGCACTCACACACAGTCACACTCACCGCGCACTCATACACAGTCACACTCTCCGCGCACTCACACACAATCACACTCACCGCGCACTCACACACAGTCACACTCACACACAGTGTCACACTCACTCACAGTCACACTCACCGCGCACTCACGCACAGTCACACTCACCGTGCACTCACACACAGTCACACTCACCGCGCACTCACACACAGTCACACTCTCCGCGCACTCACACACAGTCACACTCACCGCGCACTCACACACAGTCACACTCACACACAGTCACACTCACTCACAGTCACACTCACACACAGTCACACTCACCGCGCACTCACACACAGTCACACTCACCGTGCACTCACACACAGTGACACTCACACACAGTCACACTCACACACAGTCACACTCACCGCGCACTCACACACAATCACACTCACCGTGTACTCACACACAGTCACACTCACACACAGTCACACTCACACACAGTCACACTCACCGCGCACTCACACACAGTCACACTCACCGCGCACTCACACACAGTCACACTCACACACAGTCACACTCATCGCACACTCACACACAGTCACACTCACCGCGCACTCACACACAGTCACACTCACCGCGCACTCACACACAGTCACACTCACCGCGCACTCACACACAATCACACTCACCGCGCACTCACAATCAGTCACACTCACCGCGCACTCACACACAGTCACACTCACCGCGCACTCACACACAGTCACACTCACACACAGTCACACTCACTCACAGTCACACTCACCACGCACTCACACACAGTCACACTCACTGCGCACTCACACACAGTCACACTCTCCACGCTCTCACACACAGTCACACTCACCGCGCACTCACACACAGTCACACTCACACACAGTCACACTCACTCACAGTCACACTCACCGAGCACTCACACACAGTCACACTCACCGCGCACTCACACACAGTCACACTCACACACAGTCACACGCACACACAGTCACACTCACTGCGCACTCACACACAGTCACACTCTCCACGCTCTCACACACAGTCACACTCACCGCGCACTCACACACAGTCACACTCACACACAGTCACACTCACTCACAGTCACACTCACCGAGCACTCACACACAGTCACACTCACCGCGCACTCACACACAGTCACACTCACACACAGTCACACTCACCGCGCACTCACACACAGTCATGCTCACCGCGCACTGACACACAGTCACACTCACACACAGTCACACTCACACACAGTCACACTCACCGCGCACTCACACACAGTCACACACACCGCGCACTCACACACAGTCACACTCACCACGCACTCACACACAGTCACACTCACCGCGCACTCACACACAGTCACACTCACCGCGCACTCACACACAGTCACACTCACCGCGCACTCACACACAGTCACACTCACCGCGCACTCACACACAGTCACACTCACACACAGTCACACTCACCGTGCACTCACACACAGTCACACTCACCGCGCACTCACACACAGTCACACTCACCGCACACTCACACACAGTCACACTCACCGCGCACTCACACACAGTCACACTCACCGCGCACTCACACACAGTCACACTCACTGTGCACTCACACATAGTCACACTCACCGTGCACTCACACACAGTCACACTCACCGCGCACTCACACATAGTCACACTCACCGCGCACTCACACACAGTCACACTCACACACAGTCACACACAGTCACATTCATCGCACACTCACACACAGTCACACTCACCGCGCACTCTCACACAGTCACACTCACCGTGCACTCACACACAGTCACACTCACCGTGCACTCACACACAGTCACACTCACCGCGCACTCACACACAGTCACACTCACAGCGCACTCACACACAGTCACACTCACACACAGTCACACTCACCGGGCACTCACACACAGTCACACTCACTGCGCACTCACACACAGTCACACTCACCGTGCACTCACACACAGTCACACTCACCGTGCACACACACAGTCACACTCACCGCGCACTCACACACAGTCACACTCACCGCGCACTCACACACAGTCACACTCACACACAGTCACACACAGTCACACTCATCGCACACTCACACACAGTCACACTCACCGTGCAATCACACACAGTCACACTCACCGCGCGCTCACACACAGTCACACTCACCGCGCACTCACACACAGTCACACTCACCGCGCACTCACAATCAGTCACACTCACCGCGCACTCACACACAGTCACACTCACCGCGCACTCACACACAGTCACACTCACACACACCGCGCACTCACACACAGTCACACTCACCGTGCACTCACACACAGTCACACTCTCCGCGCACTCACACACAGTCACACTCACTCACAGTCACACTCTCCGCGCACTCACACACAGTCACACTCACTCACAGTCACACTCACCACGCACTCACACACAGTCACACTCACCGCGCACTCACACACAGTCACACTCACCGCGCACTCACACACAGTCACACTCTCCGCGCACTCACACACAATCACACTCACCGCGCACTCACACACAGTCACACTCACACACAGTGTCACACTCACTCACAGTCACACTCACCACGCACTCACACACAGTCACACTCACCGCGCACTCACACACAGTCACACTCACCGCGCACTCACACACAGTCACACTCACCGCACACTCACACACAGTCACACTCACCGCGCACTCACACACAGTCACACTCACCGCGCACTCATACACAGTCACACTCCCTGCGCACTCACACACAGTCACACTCACCATGCACTCACACACAGTCACACTCACCGTGCACTCACACACAGTCACACTCACCGCGCACTCACACACAGTCACACTCACCGCGCACTCACACACAGTCACACTCACACACAGTCACACACTGTCACACTCATCACACACTCACACACAGTCACACTCACCGCGCACTCACACACAGTCACACTCACCGTGAACTCACACACAGTCACACTCACTGCGCACTCACACACAGTCACACTCACCGCGCACTCACACACAGTCGCACTCACTGCGCCCTCACACACAGTCACACTCTCCGCGCACTCACACACAGTCACACTCACTGCGCACTCACACACAGTCACACTCACCGATCACTCACACACAGTCACACTCTCCGCGCACTCACACACAGTCACACTCACCGCGCACTCACACACAGTCACACTCACACACAGTCACACTCACTCACAGTCACACTCACACACAGTCACACTCACCGCGCACTCACACACAGTCACACTCACCGCGCACTCACACACAGTCACACTCACCGCACACTCACACACAGTCACACTCACCGCACACTCACACACAGTCACACTCACCGCACACTCACACACAGTCACACTCACACACAGTCACACTCACTCACAGTCACACTCACCGTGCACTCACACACAGTCACACTCACCGCGCACTCACACACAGTCACACTCACAGACAGTCACACTCACACACAGTCACACTCACCGTGCACTCACACACAGTCACACTCACACACAGTCACACTCACTCACAGTCACACTCACCGCGCACTCACACACAGTCACACTCACTCACAGTCACACTCACCGTGCACTCACACACAGTCACACTCACACACAGTCACACTCACTCACAGTCACACTCACCGCGCACTCACAAACAGTGACACTCACCGCGCACTCACACACAGTCACACTCACACACAGTCACACTCACCGCGCACTCACACACAGTCACACTCACCGCGCACTCACACACAGTCACACTCACCGCGCACTCACACACAGTCACACTCACACACAGTCACACTCACTCACAGTCACACTCACCGCGCACTCACACACAGTCACACTCACCGCGCACTCACACACAGTCACACTCACCGCGCACTCACACACAGTCACACCCACCACGCACTCACACACAGTCACACTCACCGCGCACTCACACACAGTCACACTCACACTCACACACAGTCACACTCACCGCGCACTCACGCACAGTCACACTCACCGTGCACTCACACACAGTCACACTCACACACAGTCACACTCACACACAGTCACACTCACACACAGTCACACTCACCGTGCACTCACAAACAGTCACACTCACACACAGTCACACTCACACACAGTCACACTCACCGCGCACTCACACACAGTCACACTCACCGCGCACTCACACACAGTCACACTCACACACAGTCACACTCATTCACAGTCACACTCACCGCGCACTCACACACAGTCACACTCACCGCGCACTCACACACAGTCACACACACCGCGCACTCACACAGAGTCACACTCACCGTGCACGCACACACAGTCACACTCACACACAGTCACACTCACACACAGTCACACTCACACACAGTCACACTCACCGCACACTCACACACAGTCACACTAACCGTTCACTCACACACAGTCACACTCACCGCGCACTCACACACAGTCACACTCACCGCGCACTCACACACAGTCACACTCACCGCGCACTCACACACAGTCACACTCACCGCGCACTCACACACAGTCACACTCACCGCGCACTCACACACAGTCACACTCACACACAGTCACACTCACTCACAGTCACACTCACCGTGCACTCACACACAGTTACACTCACACACAGTCACACTCACACACAGTCACACTCACTCACAGTCACACACACCGCGCACTCACACACAGTCACACTCACCGCGCACTCACACACAGTCACACTCACCGTGCACTCACACACAGTGACACTCACACACAGTCACACTCACACACAGTCACACTCACCGCGCACTCACACACAGTCACACTCACCGTGCACTCACACACAGTCACACTCACACACAGTCACACTCACACACAGTCACACTCACCGCGCACTCACACACAGTCATGCTCACCGCGCACTGACACACAGTCACACTCACACACAGTCACACTCATCGCACACTCACACACAGTCACACTCACCGCGCACTCACACACAGTCACACTCACCGTGCACTCACACACAGTCACACTCACCGCGCACTCACAATCAGTCACACTCACCGCGCACTCACACACAGTCACACTCACCGCGCACTCACACACAGTCACACTCACCGCACACTCACACACAGTCACACTCACACACAGTCACACTCACCGCGCACTCACACACAGTCACACTCACCGTGCACTCACACACAGTCACACTCTCCGCGCACTCACACACAGTCACACTCACTCACAGTCACACTCTCCGCGCACTCACACACAGTCACACTCACTCACAGTCACACTCACCGCGCACTCACACACAGTCACACTCACCGCACACTCACACACAGTCACACTCACACACAGTCACACTCACTCACAGTCACACTCACCACGCACTCACACACACTCACACTCACTGCGCACTCACACACAGTCACACTCTCCGCGCTCTCACACACAGTCACACTCTCCGCGCTCTCACACACAGTCACACTCACCGCGCACTCACACACAATCACACTCACCGCGCACTCACACACAGTCACACTCACACACAGTGTCACACTCACTCACAGTCACACTCACCGCGCACTCACGCACAGTCACACTCACCGTGCACTCACACACAGTCACACTCACCGCGCACTCACACACAGTCACACTCTCCGCGCACTCACACACAGTCACACTCACCGCGCACTCACACACAGTCACACTCACACACAGTCACACTCACTCACAGTCACACTCACACACAGTCACACTCACCGCGCACTCACACACAGTCACACTCACCGCGCACTCACAATCAGTCACACTCACCGCGCACTCACACACAGTCACACTCACCGCGCACTCACACACAGTCACACTCACACACAGTCACACTCACCGCGCACTCACACACAGTCACACTCACCGTGCACTCACACACAGTCACACTCTCCGCGCACTCACACACAGTCACACTCACTCACAGTCACACTCTCCGCGCACTCACACACAGTCACACTCACTCACAGTCACACTCACCACGCACTCACACACAGTCACACTCACCGCGCACTCACACACAGTCACACTCACCGCGCACTCACACACAGTCACACTCTCCGCGCACTCACACACAATCACACTCACCGCGCACTCACACACAGTCACACTCACACACAGTGTCACACTCACTCACAGTCACACTCACCGCGCACTCACACACAGTCACACTCACCGCGCACTCACACACAGTCACACTCACCGCGCACTCACACACAGTCACACTCACCGCACACTCACACACAGTCACACTCACCGCGCACTCACACACAGTCACACTCACCGCGCACTCATACACAGTCACACTCCCTGCGCACTCACACACAGTCACACTCACCATGCACTCACACACAGTCACACTCACCGTGCACTCACACACAGTCACACTCACCGCGCACTCACACACAGTCACACTCACCGCGCACTCACACACAGTCACACTCACACACAGTCACACACTGTCACACTCATCACACACTCACACACAGTCACACTCACCGCGCACTCACACACAGTCACACTCACCGTGAACTCACACACAGTCACACTCACTGCGCACTCACACACAGTCACACTCACCGCGCACTCACACACAGTCGCACTCACTGCGCCCTCACACACAGTCACACTCTCCGCGCACTCACACACAGTCACACTCACTGCGCACTCACACACAGTCACACTCACCGATCACTCACACACAGTCACACTCTCCGCGCACTCACACACAGTCACACTCACCGCGCACTCACACACAGTCACACTCACACACAGTCACACTCACTCACAGTCACACTCACACACAGTCACACTCACCGCGCACTCACACACAGTCACACTCACCGCGCACTCACACACAGTCACACTCACCGCACACTCACACACAGTCACACTCACCGCACACTCACACACAGTCACACTCACCGCACACTCACACACAGTCACACTCACACACAGTCACACTCACTCACAGTCACACTCACCGTGCACTCACACACAGTCACACTCACCGCGCACTCACACACAGTCACACTCACAGACAGTCACACTCACACACAGTCACACTCACCGTGCACTCACACACAGTCACACTCACACACAGTCACACTCACTCACAGTCACACTCACCGCGCACTCACACACAGTCACACTCACTCACAGTCACACTCACCGTGCACTCACACACAGTCACACTCACACACAGTCACACTCACTCACAGTCACACTCACCGCGCACTCACAAACAGTGACACTCACCGCGCACTCACACACAGTCACACTCACACACAGTCACACTCACCGCGCACTCACACACAGTCACACTCACCGCGCACTCACACACAGTCACACTCACCGCGCACTCACACACAGTCACACTCACACACAGTCACACTCACTCACAGTCACACTCACCGCGCACTCACACACAGTCACACTCACCGCGCACTCACACACAGTCACACTCACCGCGCACTCACACACAGTCACACCCACCACGCACTCACACACAGTCACACTCACCGCGCACTCACACACAGTCACACTCACACTCACACACAGTCACACTCACCGCGCACTCACGCACAGTCACACTCACCGTGCACTCACACACAGTCACACTCACACACAGTCACACTCACACACAGTCACACTCACACACAGTCACACTCACCGTGCACTCACAAACAGTCACACTCACACACAGTCACACTCACACACAGTCACACTCACCGCGCACTCACACACAGTCACACTCACCGCGCACTCACACACAGTCACACTCACACACAGTCACACTCATTCACAGTCACACTCACCGCGCACTCACACACAGTCACACTCACCGCGCACTCACACACAGTCACACACACCGCGCACTCACACAGAGTCACACTCACCGTGCACGCACACACAGTCACACTCACACACAGTCACACTCACACACAGTCACACTCACACACAGTCACACTCACCGCACACTCACACACAGTCACACTAACCGTTCACTCACACACAGTCACACTCACCGCGCACTCACACACAGTCACACTCACCGCGCACTCACACACAGTCACACTCACCGCGCACTCACACACAGTCACACTCACCGCGCACTCACACACAGTCACACTCACCGCGCACTCACACACAGTCACACTCACACACAGTCACACTCACTCACAGTCACACTCACCGTGCACTCACACACAGTTACACTCACACACAGTCACACTCACACACAGTCACACTCACTCACAGTCACACACACCGCGCACTCACACACAGTCACACTCACCGCGCACTCACACACAGTCACACTCACCGTGCACTCACACACAGTGACACTCACACACAGTCACACTCACACACAGTCACACTCACCGCGCACTCACACACAGTCACACTCACCGTGCACTCACACACAGTCACACTCACACACAGTCACACTCACACACAGTCACACTCACCGCGCACTCACACACAGTCATGCTCACCGCGCACTGACACACAGTCACACTCACACACAGTCACACTCATCGCACACTCACACACAGTCACACTCACCGCGCACTCACACACAGTCACACTCACCGTGCACTCACACACAGTCACACTCACCGCGCACTCACAATCAGTCACACTCACCGCGCACTCACACACAGTCACACTCACCGCGTACTCACACACAGTCACACTCACCGCACACTCACACACAGTCACACTCACACACAGTCACACTCACCGCGCACTCACACACAGTCACACTCACCGTGCACTCACACACAGTCACACTCTCCGCGCACTCACACACAGTCACACTCACTCACAGTCACACTCTCCGCGCACTCACACACAGTCACACTCACTCACAGTCACACTCACCGCGCACTCACACACAGTCACACTCACCGCACACTCACACACAGTCACACTCACACACAGTCACACTCACTCACAGTCACACTCACCACGCACTCACACACACTCACACTCACTGCGCACTCACACACAGTCACACTCTCCGCGCTCTCACACACAGTCACACTCACCGCGCACTCACACACAGTCACACTCACCGCGCACTCATACACAGTCACACTCTCCGCGCACTCACACACAATCACACTCACCGCGCACTCACACACAGTCACACTCACACACAGTGTCACACTCACTCACAGTCACACTCACCGCGCACTCACGCACAGTCACACTCACCGTGCACTCACACACAGTCACACTCACCGCGCACTCACACACAGTCACACTCTCCGCGCACTCACACACAGTCACACTCACCGCGCACTCACACACAGTCACACTCACACACAGTCACACTCACTCACAGTCACACTCACACACAGTCACACTCACCGCGCACTCACACACAGTCACACTCACCGTGCACTCACACACAGTGACACTCACACACAGTCACACTCACACACAGTCACACTCACCGCGCACTCACACACAATCACACTCACCGTGTACTCACACACAGTCACACTCACACACAGTCACACTCACACACAGTCACACTCACCGCGCACTCACACACAGTCACACTCACCGCGCACTCACACACAGTCACACTCACACACAGTCACACTCATCGCACACTCACACACAGTCACACTCACCGCGCACTCACACACAGTCACACTCACCGCGCACTCACACACAGTCACACTCACCGCGCACTCACACACAATCACACTCACCGCGCACTCACAATCAGTCACACTCACCGCGCACTCACACACAGTCACACTCACCGCGCACTCACACACAGTCACACTCACACACAGTCACACTCACTCACAGTCACACTCACCACGCACTCACACACAGTCACACTCACTGCGCACTCACACACAGTCACACTCTCCACGCTCTCACACACAGTCACACTCACCGCGCACTCACACACAGTCACACTCACACACAGTCACACTCACTCACAGTCACACTCACCGAGCACTCACACACAGTCACACTCACCGCGCACTCACACACAGTCACACTCACACACAGTCACACGCACACACAGTCACACTCACCGCGCACTCACGCACAGTCACACTCACCGTGCACTCACACACAGTCACACTCACACACAGTCACACTCACACACAGTCACACTCACACACAGTCACACTCACCGCGCACTCACGCACAGTCACACTCACCGTGCACTCACAAACAGTCACACTCACACTCACACACAGTCACACTCACCGCGCACTCACACACAGTCACACTCACCACGCACTCACACACAGTCACACTCACACACAGTCACACTCACTTACAGTCACACTCACCGCGCACTCACACACAGTCACACTCACCTTGCACTCACACACAGTCACACTCACCGCGCACTCACACAGAGTCACACTCACCATGCACGCACACACAGTCACACTCACACACAGTCACACTCACACACAGTCACACTCACACACAGTCACTCTCACCGCGCACTCACACATAGTCACACTAACCGTTCACTTAGACACAGTCACACTCACCGCGCACTCACACACAGTCACACTCACCGCGCACTCACACACTGTCACACTCACCGCGCACTCACACACAGTCACACTCACCGCGCACTCACACACAGTCACACTCACCGCGCACTCACACACAGTCACACTCACACACAGTCACACTCACTCACAGTCACACTCACCGTGCACTCACACACAGTCACACTCACACACAGTCACACTCACACACAGTCACACTCACTCACAGTCACACACACCGCGCACTCCCACACAGTCACACTCACCGCGCACTCACACACAGTCACACTCACCGTGCACTCACACACAGTGACACTCACACACAGTCACACTCACACACAGTCACACTCACCGCGCACTCACACACAGTCACACTCACCGTGCACTCACACACAGTCACACTCACACACAGTCACACTCACACACAGTCACACTCACCGCGCACTCACACACAGTCACACTCACCGCGCACTCACACACAGTCACACTCACACACAGTCAGACTCACTCACAGTCACACTCACACACAGTCACACTCACCGCGCACTCACACACAGTCACACTCACCGTGCACTCACACACAGTGACACTCACACACAGTCACACTCACACACAGTCACACACACCGCGCACTCACACACAGTCACACTCACCATGCACTCACACACAGTCACACTCACACACAGTCACACTCACACACAGTCACACTCACCGCGCACTCACACACAGTCACACTCACCGCGCACTCACACACAGTCACACTCACACACAGTCACACTCATCGCACACTCACACACAGTCACACTCACCGCGCACTCACACACAGTCACACTCACCGCGCACTCACACACAGTCACACTCACCGCGCACTCACACACAATCATACTCACCGCGCACTCACAATCAGTCACACTCACCGCGCACTCACACACAGTCACACTCACCGCGCACTCACACACAGTCACACTCACACACAGTCACACTCACTCACAGTCACACTCACCACGCACTCACACACAGTCACACTCACTGCGCACTCACACACAGTCACACTCTCCGCGCTCTCACACACAGTCACACTCACCGCGCACTCACACACAGTCACACTCACACACAGTCACACTCACTCACAGTCACACTCACCGAGCACTCACACACAGTCACACTCACCGCGGACTCACACACAGTCACACTCACACACAGTCACACTCACACACAGTCACACTCACCGCGCACTCACGCACAGTCACACTCACCGTGCACTCACACACAGTCACACTCACACACAGTCACACTCACCGCGCACTCACACACAGTCACACTCACCGTGCACTCACAAACAGTCACACTCACACTCACACACAGTCACACTCACCGCGCACTCACACACAGTCACACTCACCACGCACTCACACACAGTCACACTCACACACAGTCACACTCACTTACAGTCACACTCACCGCGCACTCACACACAGTCACACTCACCTTGCACTCACACACAGTCACACTCACCGCGCACTCACACAGAGTCACACTCACCATGCACGCACACACAGTCACACTCACACACAGTCACACTCACACACAGTCACACTCACACACAGTCACACTCACCGCGCACTCACACACAGTCACACTAACCGTTCACTCACACACAGTCACACTCACCGCACACTCACACACAGTCACACTCACCGCGCACTCACACACTGTCACACTCACCGCGCACTCACACACAGTCACACTCACCGCGCACTCACACACAGTCACACTCACCGCGCACTCACACACAGTCACACTCACACACAGTCACACTCACTCACAGTCACACTCACCGTGCACTCACACACAGTCACACTCACACACAGTCACACTCACACACAGTCACACTCACTCACAGTCACACACACCGCGCACTCACACACAGTCACACTCACCGCGCACTCACACACAGTCACACTCACCGCGCACTCACACACAGTCACACTCACCGTGCACTCACACACAGTGACACTCACACACAGTCACACTCACACACAGTCACACTCACCGCGCACTCACACACAGTCACACTCACCGTGCACTCACACACAGTCACACTCACACACAGTCACACTCACACACAGTCACACTCACCGCGCACTCACACACAGTCACACTCACCGCGCACTCACACACAGTCACACTCACACACAGTCACACTCATCGCACACTCACACACAGTCACACTCACCGCGCACTCACACACAATCACACTCACCGCGCACTCACAATCAGTCACACTCACCACGCACTCACACACAGTCACACTCACCGCGCACTCACACACAGTCACACTCACACACAGTCACACTCACACACAGTCACACTCACCGCGCACTCACACACAGTCACACTCACCGCGCACTCACACACAGTCACACTCACACACAGTCACACTCATCGCACACTCACACACAGTCACACTCACCGCGCACTCACACACAGTCACACTCACCGCGCACTCACACACAGTCACACTCACCGCGCACTCACACACAATCACACTCACCGCGCACTCACAATCAGTCACACTCACCGCGCACTCACACACAGTCACACTCACCGCGCACTCACACACAGTCACACTCACCGCACACTCACACACAGTCACACTCACACACAGTCACACTCACCGCGCACTCACACACAGTCACACTCACCGTGCACTCACACACAGTCACACTCTCCGCGCACTCACACACAGTCACACTCACTCACAGTCACACTCTCCGCGCACTCACACACAGTCACACTCACTCACAGTCACACTCACCGCGCACTCACACACAGTCACACTCACCGTGCACTCACACACAGTGACACTCACACACAGTCACACTCACACACAGTCACACTCACCGCGCACTCACACACAGTCACACTCACCGTGCACTCACACACAGTCACACTCACACACAGTCACACTCACACACAGTCACACTCACCGCGCACTCACACACAGTCACACTCACCGCGCACTCACACACAGTCACACTCACACACAGTCAGACTCACTCACAGTCACACTCACACACAGTCACACTCACCGCGCACTCACACACAGTCACACTCACCGTGCACTCACACACAGTGACACTCACACACAGTCACACTCACACACAGTCACACACACCGCGCACTCACACACAGTCACACTCACCATGCACTCACACACAGTCACACTCACACACAGTCACACTCACACACAGTCACACTCACCGCGCACTCACACACAGTCACACTCACCGCGCACTCACACACAGTCACACTCACACACAGTCACACTCATCGCACACTCACACACAGTCACACTCACCGCGCACTCACACACAGTCACACTCACCGCGCACTCACACACAGTCACACTCACCGCGCACTCACACACAATCATACTCACCGCGCACTCACAATCAGTCACACTCACCGCGCACTCACACACAGTCACACTCACCGCGCACTCACACACAGTCACACTCACACACAGTCACACTCACTCACAGTCACACTCACCACGCACTCACACACAGTCACACTCACTGCGCACTCACACACAGTCACACTCTCCGCGCTCTCACACACAGTCACACTCACCGCGCACTCACACACAGTCACACTCACACACAGTCACACTCACTCACAGTCACACTCACCGAGCACTCACACACAGTCACACTCACCGCGGACTCACACACAGTCACACTCACACACAGTCACACTCACACACAGTCACACTCACCGCGCACTCACGCACAGTCACACTCACCGTGCACTCACACACAGTCACACTCACACACAGTCACACTCACCGCGCACTCACACACAGTCACACTCACCGTGCACTCACAAACAGTCACACTCACACTCACACACAGTCACACTCACCGCGCACTCACACACAGTCACACTCACCACGCACTCACACACAGTCACACTCACACACAGTCACACTCACTTACAGTCACACTCACCGCGCACTCACACACAGTCACACTCACCTTGCACTCACACACAGTCACACTCACCGCGCACTCACACAGAGTCACACTCACCATGCACGCACACACAGTCACACTCACACACAGTCACACTCACACACAGTCACACTCACACACAGTCACACTCACCGCGCACTCACACACAGTCACACTAACCGTTCACTCACACACAGTCACACTCACCGCACACTCACACACAGTCACACTCACCGCGCACTCACACACTGTCACACTCACCGCGCACTCACACACAGTCACACTCACCGCGCACTCACACACAGTCACACTCACCGCGCACTCACACACAGTCACACTCACACACAGTCACACTCACTCACAGTCACACTCACCGTGCACTCACACACAGTCACACTCACACACAGTCACACTCACACACAGTCACACTCACTCACAGTCACACACACCGCGCACTCACACACAGTCACACTCACCGCGCACTCACACACAGTCACACTCACCGCGCACTCACACACAGTCACACTCACCGTGCACTCACACACAGTGACACTCACACACAGTCACACTCACACACAGTCACACTCACCGCGCACTCACACACAGTCACACTCACCGTGCACTCACACACAGTCACACTCACACACAGTCACACTCACACACAGTCACACTCACCGCGCACTCACACACAGTCACACTCACCGCGCACTCACACACAGTCACACTCACACACAGTCACACTCATCGCACACTCACACACAGTCACACTCACCGCGCACTCACACACAATCACACTCACCGCGCACTCACAATCAGTCACACTCACCACGCACTCACACACAGTCACACTCACCGCGCACTCACACACAGTCACACTCACACACAGTCACACTCACACACAGTCACACTCACCGCGCACTCACACACAGTCACACTCACCGCGCACTCACACACAGTCACACTCACACACAGTCACACTCATCGCACACTCACACACAGTCACACTCACCGCGCACTCACACACAGTCACACTCACCGCGCACTCACACACAGTCACACTCACCGCGCACTCACACACAATCACACTCACCGCGCACTCACAATCAGTCACACTCACCGCGCACTCACACACAGTCACACTCACCGCGCACTCACACACAGTCACACTCACCGCACACTCACACACAGTCACACTCACACACAGTCACACTCACCGCGCACTCACACACAGTCACACTCACCGTGCACTCACACACAGTCACACTCTCCGCGCACTCACACACAGTCACACTCACTCACAGTCACACTCTCCGCGCACTCACACACAGTCACACTCACTCACAGTCACACTCACCGCGCACTCACACCCAGTCACACTCACTGCGCACTCACACACAGTCACACTCTCCACGCACTCACACACAGTCACACTCACCGCGCACTCACACACAGTCACACTCACACACAGTCACACTCACTCACAGTCACACTCACCGAGCACTCACACACAGTCACACTCACCGCGCAATCACACACAGTCACACTCACCGCGCACTCACACACAGTCACACTCACTGTGCACTCACACACTGTCACACTCACCACGCACTCACACACAGTCACACTCACCACGCACTCATACACAGTCACACTCACCGAGCACTCACACACAGTCACACTCACTGCGCACTCACACACAGTCACACTCACCGTGCACTCACACACAGTCACACTCACCGTGCATTCACACACAGTCACACTCACCGCGCACTCACACACAGTCACACTCACACACAGTCACACTCACACACAGTCACACACAGTCACACTCATCGCACACTTACACACAGTCACACTCACCGCCCACTCACACACAGTCACACTCACCGCGCACTCACACACAGTCACACTCACCATGCACTCACACACAGTCACACTCTCCGCGCACTCACACACAGTCACACTCACTCACAGTCACACTCTCCGCGCACTCACACACAGTCACACTCACTCACAGTCACACTCACCGCGCACTCACACACAGTCACACTCACCGCACACTCACACACAGTCACACTCACACACAGTCACACTCACTCACAGTCACACTCACCACGCACTCACACACAGTCACACTCACTGCGCACTCACACACAGTCACACTCTCCGCGCACTCACACACAGTCACACTCACCGCGCACTCACACACAGTCACACTCACACACAGTCACACTCACTCACAGTCACACTCACCGAGCACTCACACACAGTCACACTCACTGCGCATTCACACACAGTCACACTCACCGCGCACTCACACACAGTCACACTCACCGCACACTCACACACAGTCACACTCACCGCGCACTCACACACAGTCACACTCACTGTGCACTCACACACAGTCACAATCACCGCGCACTCACACACAGTCACACTCACCGCGCACTCATACACAGTCACACTCACCGCGCACTCACACACAGTCACACTCACTGCGCACTCACACACAGTCACACTCACCGTGCACTCACACACAGTCACACTCACCGTGCACTCACACACAGTCACACTCTCCGCGCACTCACACACAGTCACACTCACACACAGTCACACTCACACACAGTCACACACAGTCACACTCACCGCACACTCACACACAGTCACACTCACACACAGTCACACTCACTCACAGTCACACTCACCACGCACTCACACCCAGTCACACTCACTGCGCACTCACACACAGTCACACTCTCCACGCACTCACACACAGTCACACTCACCGCGCACTCACACACAGTCACACTCACACACAGTCACACTCACTCACAGTCACACTCACCGAGCACTCACACACAGTCACACTCACCGCGCAATCACACACAGTCACACTCACCGCGCACTCACACACAGTCACACTCACCGCACACTCACACACAGTCACACTCACCGCGCACTCACACACAGTCACACTCACTGTGCACTCACACACAGTCACACTCACCGCGCACTCACACACAGTCACACTCACCACGCACTCATACACAGTCACACTCACCGAGCACTCACACACAGTCACACTCACTGCGCACTCACACACAGTCACACTCACCGTGCACTCACACACAGTCACACTCACCGTGCATTCACACACAGTCACACTCACCGCGCACTCACACACAGTCACACTCACACACAGTCACACTCACACACAGTCACACACAGTCACACTCATCGCACACTTCCACACAGTCACACTCACCGCCCACTCACACACAGTCACACTCACCGCGCACTCACACACAGTCACACTCACCGTGCACTCACACACAGTCACACTCACACACAGTCACACTCACCGCGCACTCACACATAGTCACACTAACCGTTCACTTAGACACAGTCACACTCACCGCGCACTCACACACAGTCACACTCACCGCGCACTCACACACTGTCACACTCACCGCGCACTCACACACAGTCACACTCACCGCGCACTCACACACAGTCACACTCACCGCGCACTCACACACAGTCACACTCACACACAGTCACACTCACTCACAGTCACACTCACCGTGCACTCACACACAGTCACACTCACACACAGTCACACTCACACACAGTCACACTCACTCACAGTCACACACATTGCGCACTCACACACAGTCACACTCACCGCGCACTCACACACAGTCACACTCACCGTGCACTCACACACAGTGACACTCACACACAGTCACACTCACACACAGTCACACTCACCGCGCACTCACACACAGTCACACTCACCGTGCACTCACACACAGTCACACTCACCGCGCACTCACACACAGTCACACTCACACACAGTCACACTCACTCACAGTCACACTCACACACAGTCACACTCACCGCGCACTCACACACAGTCACACTCACCGTGCACTCACACACAGTGACACTCACACACAGTCACACTCACACACAGTCACACTCACCGCGCACTCACACACAGTCACACTCACCATGCACTCACACACAGTCACACTCACACACAGTCACACTCACACACAGTCACACTCACCGCGCACTCACACACAGTCACACTCACCGCGCACTCACACACAGTCACACTCACACACAGTCACACTCATCGCACACTCACACACAGTCACACTCACCGCGCACTCACACACAGTCACACTCACCGCGCACTCACACACAGTCACACTCACCGCGCACTCACACACAATCACACTCACCGCGCACTCACAATCAGTCACACTCACCGCGCACTCACACACAGTCAAACTCACCGCGCACTCACACACAGTCACACTCACACACAGTCACACTCACTCACAGTCACACTCACCACGCACTCACACACAGTCACACTCACTGCGCACTCACACACAGTCACACTCTCCGCGCTCTCACACACAGTCACACTCACCGCGCACTCACACACAGTCACACTCACACACAGTCACACTCACTCACAGTCACACTCACCGAGCACTCACACACAGTCACACTCACCGCGCACTCACACACAGTCACACTCACACACAGTCACACTCACACACAGTCACACTCACCGCGCACTCACGCACAGTCACACTCACCGTGCACTCACACACAGTCACACTCACACACAGTCACACTCACCGCGCACTCACACACAGTCACACTCACCGTGCACTCACAAACAGTCACACTCACACTCACACACAGTCACACTCACCGCGCACTCACACACAGTCACACTCACCACGCACTCACACACAGTCACACTCACACACAGTCACACTCACTTACAGTCACACTCACCGCGCACTCACACACAGTCACACTCACCTTGCACTCACACACAGTCACACTCACCGCGCACTCACACAGAGTCACACTCACCATGCACGCACACACAGTCACACTCACACACAGTCACACTCACACACAGTCACACTCACACACAGTCACACTCACCGCGCACTCACACACAGTCACACTAACCGTTCACTCACACACAGTCACACTCACCGCGCACTCACACACAGTCACACTCACCGCGCACTCACACACTGTCACACTCACCGCGCACTCACACACAGTCACACTCACCGCGCACTCACACACAGTCACACTCACCGCGCACTCACACACAGTCACACTCACACACAGTCACACTCACTCACAGTCACACTCACCGTGCACTCACACACAGTCACACTCACACACAGTCACACTCACACACAGTCACACTCACTCACAGTCACACACACCGCGCACTCACACACAGTCACACTCACCGCGCACTCACACACAGTCACACTCACCGTGCACTCACACACAGTGACACTCACACACAGTCACACTCACACACAGTCACACTCACCGCGCACTCACACACAGTCACACTCACCGTGCACTCACACACAGTCACACTCACACACAGTCACACTCACACACAGTCACACTCACCGCGCACTCACACACAGTCACACTCACCGCGCACTCACACACAGTCACACTCACACACAGTCACACTCATCGCGCACTCACACACAGTCACACTCACCGCGCACTCACACACAATCACACTCACCGCGCACTCACAATCAGTCACACTCACCACGCACTCACACACAGTCACACTCACCGCGCACTCACACACAGTCACACTCACACACAGTCACACTCACACACAGTCACACTCACCGCGCACTCACACACAGTCACACTCACCGCGCACTCACACACAGTCACACTCACACACAGTCACACTCATCGCACACTCACACACAGTCACACTCACCGCGCACTCACACACAGTCACACTCACCGCGCACTCACACACAATCACACTCACCGCGCACTCACAATCAGTCACACTCACCGCGCACTCACACACAGTCACACTCACCGCGCACTCACACACAGTCACACTCACCGCACACTCACACACAGTCACACTCACACACAGTCACACTCACCGCGCACTCACACACAGTCACACTCACCGTGCACTCACACACAGTCACACTCTCCGCGCACTCACACACAGTCACACTCACTCACAGTCACACTCTCCGCGCACTCACACACAGTCACACTCACTCACATTCACACTCACCGCGCACTCACACACAGTCACACTCACCGCACACTCACACACAGTCACACTCACACACAGTCACACTCACTCACAGTCACACTCACCACGCACTCACACACAATCACACTCACCGCGCACTCACAATCAGTCACACTCACCGCGCACTCACACACAGTCACACTCACCGCGCACTCACACACAGTCACACTCACCGCACACTCACACACAGTCACACTCACACACAGTCACACTCACCGCGCACTCACACACAGTCACACTCACCGTGCACTCACACACAGTCACACTCTCCGCGCACTCACACACAGTCACACTCACTCACAGTCACACTCTCCGCGCACTCACACACAGTCACACTCACTCACAGTCACACTCACCGCGCACTCACACACAGTCACACTCACCGCACACTCACACACAGTCACACTCACACACAGTCACACTCACTCACAGTCACACTCACCACGCACTCACACCCAGTAACACTCACTGCGCACTCACACACAGTCACACTCTCCACGCACTCACACACAGTCACACTCACCGCGCACTCACACACAGTCACACTCACACACAGTCACACTCACTCACAGTCACACTCACCGAGCACTCACACACAGTCACACTCACCGCGCAATCACACACAGTCACACTCACCGCGCACTCACACACAGTCACACTCACTGTGCACTCACACACTGTCACACTCACCACGCACTCACACACAGTCACACTCACCACGCACTCATACACAGTCACACTCACCGAGCACTCACACACAGTCACACTCACTGCGTACTCACACACAGTCACACTCACCGTGCACTCACACACAGTCACACTCACCGTGCATTCACACACAGTCACACTCACCGCGCACTCACACACAGTCACACTCACACACAGTCACACTCACACACAGTCACACACAGTCACACTCATCGCACACTTACACACAGTCGCACTCACCGTGCACTCACACACAGTCACACTCTCCGCGCACTCACACACAGTCACACTCACTCACAGTCACACTCTCCGCGCACTCACACACAGTCACACTCACTCACATTCACACTCACCGCGCACTCACACACAGTCACACTCACCGCACACTCACACACAGTCACACTCACACACAGTCACACTCACTCACAGTCACACTCACCACGCACTCACACACAATCACACTCACCGCGCACTCACAATCAGTCACACTCACCGCGCACTCACACACAGTCACACTCACCGCGCACTCACACACAGTCACACTCACCGCACACTCACACACAGTCACACTCACACACAGTCACACTCACCGCGCACTCACACACAGTCACACTCACCGTGCACTCACACACAGTCACACTCTCCGCGCACTCACACACAGTCACACTCACTCACAGTCACACTCTCCGCGCACTCACACACAGTCACACTCACTCACAGTCACACTCACCGCGCACTCACACACAGTCACACTCACCGCACACTCACACACAGTCACACTCACACACAGTCACACTCACTCACAGTCACACTCACCACGCACTCACACCCAGTAACACTCACTGCGCACTCACACACAGTCACACTCTCCACGCACTCACACACAGTCACACTCACCGCGCACTCACACACAGTCACACTCACACACAGTCACACTCACTCACAGTCACACTCACCGAGCACTCACACACAGTCACACTCACCGCGCAATCACACACAGTCACACTCACCGCGCACTCACACACAGTCACACTCACTGTGCACTCACACACTGTCACACTCACCACGCACTCACACACAGTCACACTCACCACGCACTCATACACAGTCACACTCACCGAGCACTCACACACAGTCACACTCACTGCGTACTCACACACAGTCACACTCACCGTGCACTCACACACAGTCACACTCACCGTGCATTCACACACAGTCACACTCACCGCGCACTCACACACAGTCACACTCACACACAGTCACACTCACACACAGTCACACACAGTCACACTCATCGCACACTTACACACAGTCGCACTCACCGCCCACTCACACACAGTCACACTCACCGCGCACTCACACACAGTCACACTCACCATGCACTCACACACAGTCACACTCTCCGCGCACTCACACACAGTCACACTCACTCACAGTCACACTCTCCGCGCACTCACACACAGTCACACTCACTCACAATCACACTCACCGCGCACTCACACACAGTCACACTCACCGCACACTCACACACAGTCACACTCACACACAGTCACACTCACTCACAGTCACACTCACCACGCACTCACACACAGTCACACTCACTGCGCACTCACACACAGTCACACTCTCCGCGCACTCACACACAGTCACACTCACCGCGCACTCACACACAGTCACACTCACACACAGTCACACTCACTCACAGTCACACTCACCGAGCACTCACACACAGTCACACTCACTGCGCATTCACACACAGTCACACTCACCGCGCACTCACACACAGTCACACTCACCGCACACTCACACACAGTCACACTCACCGCGCACTCACACACAGTCACACTCACTGTGCACTCACACACAGTCACAATCACCGCGCACTCACACACAGTCACACTCACCGCGCACTCATACACAGTCACACTCACCGCGCACTCACACACAGTCACACTCACTGCGCACTCACACACAGTCACACTCACCGTGCACTCACACACAGTCACACTCACCGTGCACTCACACACAGTCACACTCTCCGCGCACTCACACACAGTCACACTCACACACAGTCACACTCACACACAGTCACACACAGTCACACTCACCGCACACTCACACACAGTCACACTCACACACAGTCACACTCACTCACAGTCACACTCACCACGCACTCACACCCAGTCACACTCACTGCGCACTCACACACAGTCACACTCTCCACGCACTCACACACAGTCACACTCACTGTGCACTCACACACAGTCACACTCACCGCGCACTCACACACAGTCACACTCACCACGCACTCACACACAGTCACACTCACCGAGCACTCACACACAGTCACACTCACTGCGCACTCACACACAGTCACACTCACCGTGCACTCACACACAGTCACACTCACCGTGCATTCACACACAGTCACACTCACCGCGCACTCACACACAGTCACACTCACACACAGTCACACTCACACACAGTCACACACAGTCACACTCATCGCACACTTCCACACAGTCACACTCACCGCCCACTCACACACAGTCACACTCACCGCGCACTCACACACAGTCACACTCACCGTGCACTCACACACAGTCACACTCACTCACAGTCACACTCTCCGCGCACTCACACACAGTCACACTCACTCACAGTCACACTCACCGCGCACTCACACACAGTCACACTCACCGCACACTCACACACAGTCACACTCACACACAGTCACACTCACTCACAGTCACACTCACCACGCACTCACACACAGTCACACTCACTGCGCACTCACACACAGTCACACTCTCCGCGCACTCACACACAGTCACACTCACCGCGCACTCACACACAGTCACACTCACACACAGTCACACTCACTCACAGTCACACTCACCGAGCACTCACACACAGTCACACTCACTGCGCATTCACACACAGTCACACTCACCGCGCACTCACACACAGTCACACTCACCGCACACTCACACACAGTCACACTCACCGCGCACTCACACACAGTCACACTCACTGTGCACTCACACACAGTCACAATCACCGCGCACTCACACACAGTCACACTCACCGCGCACTCATACACAGTCACACTCACCGCGCACTCACACACAGTCACACTCACTGCGCACTCACACACAGTCACACTCACCGTGCACTCACACACAGTCACACTCACCGTGCACTCACACACAGTCACACTCTCCGCGCACTCACACACAGTCACACTCACACACAGTCACACTCACACACAGTCACACACAGTCACACTCATCGCACACTGACACACAGTCACACTCACCGCCCACTCACACACAGTCACACTCACCGTGCACTCACACACAGACACACTCACCGCGCACTCACACACAGTCACACTCACCACGCACTCACACACAGTCACACTCACCGCGCACTCACACACAGTCGCCCTCACCGCGCACTCACACACAGTCACACTCACCACGCACTCACACACAGTCACACTCACCACGCACTCACACACAGTCACACTCACCGCGCACTCACTCACAGTCACACTCACTACGCACTCACACACAGTTACACTCACACACAGTCACACTCACCACGCACTCACACACAGTCACACTCACACACAGTCACACTCACACACAGTCACACTCACCACGCACTCACACACAGTCACACTCACACACAGTCACACTCACCGCGCACTCACACACAGTCACACTCACCGTGCACTCACACACAGTCACACTCACCGCACACTCACACACAGTCACACTCACACACAGTCACACTCACACGCAGTCACACTCTCCGTGCACGCACACATAGTCACTCTCACACACAGTCACACTCACACACAGTCACACTCACCGTGCACTCACACGCAGTCACACTCACACACAGTCACACTCACCACGCACTCACACACAGTCACACTCACCGCGCACTCACACACAGTCACATTCACCGCGCACTCACACACAGTCACACTCACCGCGCACTCACACACAGTCACACTCACCGCGCACTCGCAGACAGTCACACTCACACACAGTCACACTCACTGTGCACTCACACACAGTCACACTCACCGCGCCCTCACACACAGTCACACTCACACACAGTCACACTCACACACAGTCACACTCACACACAGTCACACTCACCGCGCACTCACACACAGTCACACTCACCGCGCACTCACAGACAGTCACACTCACACACAGTCACACTCACACACAGTCACACTCACCGCGCACTCACACACAGTCACACTCACCGCGCACTCACACACAGTCACACTCACCGCGCACTCACACACAGTCACACTCACCGTGCACTCACACACAGTCACACTCACACACAGTCACACTCACCGCGCACTCACACACAGTCACACTCACCGTGCACTCACACACAGTCACACTCTCTGCGCACTCACACACAGTCACACTCACTCACAGTCACACTCTCCGCGCACTCACACACAGTCACACTCACTCACAGTCACACTCACCGCGCACTCACACACAGTCACACTCACCGCACACTCACACACAGTCACACTCACACACAGTCACACTCACTCACAGTCACACTCACCACGCACTCACACCCAATCACACTCACTGCGCACTCACACACAGTCACACTCACCGCGCACTCACACACAGTCACACTCACTGTGCACTCACACACAGTCACACTCACCGCGCACTCACACACAGTCACACTCACCACGCACTCATACACAGTCACACTCACCGAGCACTCACACACAGTCACACTCACTGCGCACTCACACACAGTCACACTCACCGTGCACTCACACACAGTAACACTCACCGTGCATTCACACACAGTCACACTCACCGCACACTCACACACAGTCACACTCACACACAGTCACACTCACACACAGTCACACACAGTCACACTCATCGCACACTTCCACACAGTCACACTCACCGCCCACTCACACACAGTCACACTCACCGCGCACTCACACACAGTCACACACACCGTGCACTCACACACAGTCACACTCACTCACAGTCACACTCTCCGCGCACTCACACACAGTCACACTCACTCACAGTCACACTCACCGCGCACTCACACAAAATCACACTCACCGCACACTCACACACAGTCACACTCACACACAGTCACACTCACTCACAGTCACACTCACCACGCACTCACACACAGTCACACTCACTGCGCACTCACACACAGTCACACTCTCCGCGCACTCACACACAGTCACACTCACCGCGCACTCACACACAGTCACACTCACACACAGTCACACTCACTCACAGTCACACTCACCGAGCACTCACACACAGTCACACTCACTGCGCATTCACACACAGTCACACTCACCGCGCACTCACACACAGTCACACTCACCGCACACTCACACACAGTCACACTTACCGCGCACTCACACACAGTCACAATCACCGCGCACTCACACACAGTCACACTAACCGAGCACTCATACACAGTCACACTCACCGCGCACTCACACACAGTCACACTCACTGCGCACTCACACACAGTCACACTCACCGTGCACTCACACACAGTCACACTCACCGTGCACTCACACACAGTCACACTCTCCGCGCACTCACACACAGTCACACTCACACACAGTCACACTCACACACAGTCACACACAGTCACACTCATCGCACACTGACACACAGTCACACTCACCGCGCACTCACACACAGTCACACTCACCACGCACTCACACACAGTCACACTCACCGCGCACTCACACACAGTCGCACTCACCGCGCACTCACACACAGTCACACTCACCACGCAGTCACACACAGTCACACTCACCACGCACTCACACACAGTCACACTCACCGCGCACTCACTCACAGTCACACTCACTGCGCACTCACACACAGTTACACTCACACACAGTCACACTCACCACGCACTCACACACAGTCACACTCACACACAGTCACACTCACACACAGTCACACTCACCACGCACTCACACACAGTCACACTCACACACAGTCACACTCACCGCGCACTCACACACAGTCACACTCACCGTGCACTCACACACAGTCACACTCACCGCACACTCACACACAGTCACACTCACACACAGTCACACTCACACGCAGTCACACTCTCCGTGCACTCACACACAGTCACACTCACACACAGTCACACTCACACACAGTCACACTCACCGTGCACTCACACGCAGTCACACTCACACACAGTCACACTCACCACGCACTCACACACAGTCACACTCACCGCGCACTCACACACAGTCACATTCACCGCGCACTCACACACAGTCACACTCACCGCGCACTCACACACAGTCACACTCACCGCGCACTCACAGACAGTCACACTCACACACAGTCACACTCACTGCGCACTCACACACAGTCACACTCACCGCGCCCTCACACACAGTCACACTCACACACAGTCACACTCACACACAGTCACACTCACACACAGTCACACTCACCGCGCACTCACACACAGTCACACTCACCGCGCACTCACAGACAGTCACACTCACTCACACACAGTCACACTCACCGCGCACTCACACACAGTCACACTCACCGCGCACTCACACACAGTCACACTCACCGCGCACTCACACACAGTCACACTCACCGCGCACTCACACACAGTCACACTCACACACAGTCACACTCACCGCGCACTCACACACAGTCACACTCACCGTGCACTCACACACAGTCACACTCTCCGCGCACTCACACACAGTCACACTCACTCACAGTCACACTCTCCGCGCACTCACACACAGTCACACTCACTCACAGTCACACTCACCGCGCACTCACACACAGTCACACTCACCGCACACTCACACACAGTCACACTCACACACAGTCACACTCACTCACAGTCACACTCACCACGCACTCACACCCAGTCACACTCACTGCGCACTCACACACAGTCACACTCTCCACGCACTCACACACAGTCACACTCACCGCGCACTCACACACAGTCACACTCACACACAGTCACACTCACTCACAGTCACACTCACCGAGCACTCACACACAGTCACACTCACCGCGCAATCACACACAGTCACACTCACCGCGCACTCACACACAGTCACACTCACCGCACACTCACACACAGTCACTCTCACCGCGCACTCACACACAGTCACACTCACTGTGCACTCACACACAGTCACACTCACCGCGCACTCACACACAGTCACACTCACCACGCACTCATACACAGTCACACTCACCGAGCACTCACACACAGTCACACTCACTGCGCACTCACACACAGTCACACTCACCGTGCACTCACACACAGTCACACTCACCGTGCATTCACACACAGTCACACTCACCGCGCACTCACACACAGTCAAACTCACACACAGTCACACTCACACACAGTCACACACAGTCACACTCATCGCACACTTACACACAGTCACACTCACCGCCCACTCACACACAGTCACACTCACCGCGCACTCACACACAGTCACACTCACCGTGCACTCACACACAGTCACACTCTCCGCGCACTCACACACAGTCACACTCACTCACAGTCACACTCTCCGCGCACTCACACACAGTCACACTCACTCACAGTCACACTCACCGCACACTCACACACAGTCACACTCACCGCACACTCACACACAGTCACACTCACACACAGTCACACTCACTCACAGTCACACTCACCACGCACACACACAGTGTCACTCAATGCGCACTCACACACAGTCACACTCTCCGCGCACTCACACACAGTCACACTCACCGCGCACTCACACACAGTCACACTCACACACAGTCACACTCACTCACAGTCACACTCACCGAGCACTCACACACAGTCACACTCACTGCGCATTCACACACAGTCACACTCACCGCGCACTCACACACAGTCACACTCACCGCACACTCACACACAGTCACACTCACCGCGCACTCACACACAGTCACACTCACTGTGCACTCACACACAGTCACAATCACCGCGCACTCACACACAGTCACACTCACCGCGCACTCATACACAGTCACACTCACCGCGCACTCACACACAGTCACACTCACTGCGCACTCACACACAGTCACACTCACCGTGCACTCACACACAGTCACACTCACCGTGCACTCACACACAGTCACACTCTCCGCGCACTCACACACAGTCACACTCACACACAGTCACACTCACACACAGTCACACACAGTCACACTCACCGCACACTCACACACAGTCACACTCACACACAGTCACACTCACTCACAGTCACACTCACCACGCACTCACACCCAGTCACACTCACTGCGCACTCACACACAGTCACACTCTCCACGCACTCACACACAGTCACACTCACCGCGCACTCACACACAGTCACACTCACACACAGTCACACTCACTCACAGTCACACTCACCGAGCACTCACACACAGTCACACTCACCGCGCAATCACACACAGTCACACTCACCGCGCACTCACACACAGTCACACTCACCGCACACTCACACACAGTCACACTCACCGCGCACTCACACACAGTCACACTCACTGTGCACTCACACACAGTCACACTCACCGCGCACTCACACACAGTCACACTCACCACGCACTCATACACAGTCACACTCACCGAGCACTCACACACAGTCACACTCACTGCGAACTCACACACAGTCACACTCACCGTGCACTCACACACAGTCACACTCACCGTGCATTCACACACAGTCACACTCACCGCGCACTCACACACAGTCACACTCACACACAGTCACACTCACACACAGTCACACACAGTCACACTCATCGCACACTTCCACACAGTCACACTCACCGCCCACTCACACACAGTCACACTCACCGCGCACTCACACACAGTCACACTCACCGTGCACTCACACACAGTCACACTCACTCACAGTCACACTCTCCGCGCACTCACACACAGTCACACTCACTCACAGTCACACTCACCGCGCACTCACACACAGTCACACTCACCGCACACTCACACACAGTCACACTCACACACAGTCACACTCACTCACAGTCACACTCACCACGCACTCACACACAGTCACACTCACTGCGCACTCACACACAGTCACACTCTCCGCGCACTCACACACAGTCACACTCACCGCGCACTCACACACAGTCACACTCACACACAGTCACACTCACTCACAGTCACACTCACCGAGCACTCACACACAGTCACACTCACTGCGCATTCACACACAGTCACACTCACCGCGCACTCACACACAGTCACACTCACCGCACACTCACACACAGTCACACTCACCGCGCACTCACACACAGTCACACTCACTGTGCACTCACACACAGTCACAATCACCGCGCACTCACACACAGTCACACTCACCGCGCACTCATACACAGTCACACTCACCGCGCACTCACACACAGTCACACTCACTGCGCACTCACACACAGTCACACTCACCGTGCACTCACACACAGTCACACTCACCGTGCACTCACACACAGTCACACTCTCCGCGCACTCACACACAGTCACACTCACACACAGTCACACTCACACACAGTCACACACAGTCACACTCATCGCACACTTCCACACAGTCACACTCACCGCCCACTCACACACAGTCAAACTCACCGTGCACTCACACACAGTCACACTCACCGCGCACTCACACACAGTCACACTCACCACGCACTCACACACAGTCACACTCACCGCGCACTCACACACAGTCGCACTCACCGCGCACTCACACACAGTCACACTCACCACGCACTCACACACAGTCACACTCACCACGCACTCACACACAGTCACACTCACCGGGCACTCACTCACAGTCACACTCACTACGCACTCACACACAGTTACACTCACACACAGTCACACTCACCACGCACTCACACACAGTCACACTCACACACAGTCACACTCACACACAGTCACACTCACCACGCACTCACACACAGTCACACTCACACACAGTCACACTCACCGCGCACTCACACACAGTCACACTCACCGTGCACTCACACACAGTCACACTCACCGCACACTCACACACAGTCACACTCACACACAGTCACACTCACACGCAGTCACACTCTCCGTGCACTCACACACAGTCACACTCACACACAGTCACACTCACACACAGTCACACTCACCGTGCACTCACACGCAGTCACACTCACACACAGTCACACTCACCACGCACTCACACACAGTCACACTCACCGCGCACTCACACACAGTCACATTCACCGCGCACTCACACACAGTCACACTCACCGCGCACTCACACACAGTCACACTCACCGCGCACTCACAGACAGTCACACTCACACACAGTCACACTCACTGCGCACTCACACACAGTCACACTCACCGCGCCCTCACACACAGTCACACTCACACACAGTCACACTCACACACAGTCACACTCACACACAGTCACACTCACCGCGCACTCACACACAGTCACACTCACCGCGCACTCACAGACAGTCACACTCACACACAGTCACACTCACACACAGTCACACTCACCGCGCACTCACACACAGTCACACTCACCGCGCACTCACACACAGTCACACTCACCGCGCACTCACACACAGTCACACTCACCGCGCACTCACACACAGTCACACTCACCGCACACTCACACATAGTCACACTCACCGCGCACTCACACACAGTCACACTCACACACAGTCACACTCACCGCGCACTCACACACAGTCACACTCACCGCGCACTCACACACAGTCACACTCACACACAGTCACACTCACACACAGTCACACTCACCGCGCACTCACACACAGTCACACTCACACACACTCACACTCACCGCCCACTCACACACAGTCACACTCACACACAGTCACACTCACCGTGCACTCACACACAGTCACACTCACCGTGCACTCACACACAATCACACTCACCGCGCACTCACACACAGTCACACTCACACACAGTCACACTCACACACAGTCACACTCACACACAGTCACACTCACCGCGCACTCACACACAGTCACACTCACACACAGTCACACTCAACGCGCACTCACACACATTCACACTCACACACAGTCACACTCACACACATTCACACTCACCGTGCACTCACACACAGTCACACTCACACACAGTCACACTCACAGACAGTCACACTCACCGCGCACTCACAGACAGTCACACTCACCGCGCACTCACAGACAGTCACACTCACCGCGCACTCACAGACAGTCACACTCACCGCGCACTCACAGACAGTCACACTCACAGACAGTCACACTCACACACAGTCACACTCACCGCGCACTCACACACAGTCACACCCATCGCGCACTCACACACAGTCACACTCACCGCGCACTCACACACAGTCACACTCACCACGCACTCACACACAGTCACACTCACACACAGTCACACACAGTCACACTCACCACGCACTCACACACAGTCACACTCACACACAGTCACACTCACACACAGTCACACTCTCCGCGCACTCACACACAGTCACACTCACCGCGCACTCACACACAGTCACACTCACCGTGCACTCACACACAGTCACACTCACCGCGCACTCACACACAGTCACACTCACTCACAGTCACACTCACCGCGCACTCACACACAGTCACACTCACCGCGCACACACACACAGTCACACTCACACACAGTCACACTCACACACAGTCACACTCACACACAGTCACACTCACCGCGCACTCACACACAGTCACACTCACACACAGTCACACTCACACACAGTCACACACAGTCACACTCACACACAGTCACACTCACACACAATCACACTCACCGCGCACTCACACACAGTCACACTCACCACGCACTCACACACAGTCACACTCACCGCGCACTCACACACAGTCACACTCACCACGCACTCACACACAGTCACACTCACCGCGCACTCACAGACAGTCACACTCACATACAGTCACACTCACCGCGCACTCACACACAGTCACACTCACCGCGCACTCACACACAGTCACACTCACCACGCACTCACACACAGTCACACTCACACACAGTCACACACAGTCACTCACACACAGTCACACTCACACACAGTCACACTCACCGCGCACTCACACACAGTCACACTCACCACGCACTCACACACAGTCACACTCACCGCGCACTCACACACAGTCACACTCACCGCGCACTCACACACAGTCACACTCACCGCCCACTCACACACAGTCGCACTCACACACAGTCACACACATCGCACACTCACACACAGTCACACTCTCCGCGCTCTCACACACAGTCACACTCACCGCGCACTCACACACAGTCACACTCACCGCGCACTCATACACAGTCACACTCTCCGCGCACTCACACACAATCACACTCACCGCGCACTCACACACAGTCACACTCACACACAGTGTCACACTCACTCACAGTCACACTCACCGCGCACTCACGCACAGTCACACTCACCGTGCACTCACACACAGTCACACTCACCGCGCACTCACACACAGTCACACTCTCCGCGCACTCACACACAGTCACACTCACCGCGCACTCACACACAGTCACACTCACACACAGTCACACTCACTCACAGTCACACTCACACACAGTCACACTCACCGCGCACTCACACACAGTCACACTCACCGTGCACTCACACACAGTGACACTCACACACAGTCACACTCACACACAGTCACACTCACCGCGCACTCACACACAATCACACTCACCGTGTACTCACACACAGTCACACTCACACACAGTCACACTCACACACAGTCACACTCACCGCGCACTCACACACAGTCACACTCACCGCGCACTCACACACAGTCACACTCACACACAGTCACACTCATCGCACACTCACACACAGTCACACTCACCGCGCACTCACACACAGTCACACTCACCGCGCACTCACACACAGTCACACTCACCGCGCACTCACACACAATCACACTCACCGCGCACTCACAATCAGTCACACTCACCGCGCACTCACACACAGTCACACTCACCGCGCACTCACACACAGTCACACTCACACACAGTCACACTCACTCACAGTCACACTCACCACGCACTCACACACAGTCACACTCACTGCGCACTCACACACAGTCACACTCTCCACGCTCTCACACACAGTCACACTCACCGCGCACTCACACACAGTCACACTCACACACAGTCACACTCACTCACAGTCACACTCACCGAGCACTCACACACAGTCACACTCACCGCGCACTCACACACAGTCACACTCACACACAGTCACACGCACACACAGTCACACTCACCGCGCACTCACGCACAGTCACACTCACCGTGCACTCACACACAGTCACACTCACACACAGTCACACTCACACACAGTCACACTCACACACAGTCACACTCACCGCGCACTCACGCACAGTCACACTCACCGTGCACTCACAAACAGTCACACTCACACTCACACACAGTCACACTCACCGCGCACTCACACACAGTCACACTCACCACGCACTCACACACAGTCACACTCACACACAGTCACACTCACTTACAGTCACACTCACCGCGCACTCACACACAGTCACACTCACCTTGCACTCACACACAGTCACACTCACCGCGCACTCACACAGAGTCACACTCACCATGCACGCACACACAGTCACACTCACACACAGTCACACTCACACACAGTCACACTCACACACAGTCACTCTCACCGCGCACTCACACATAGTCACACTAACCGTTCACTTAGACACAGTCACACTCACCGCGCACTCACACACAGTCACACTCACCGCGCACTCACACACTGTCACACTCACCGCGCACTCACACACAGTCACACTCACCGCGCACTCACACACAGTCACACTCACCGCGCACTCACACACAGTCACACTCACACACAGTCACACTCACTCACAGTCACACTCACCGTGCACTCACACACAGTCACACTCACACACAGTCACACTCACACACAGTCACACTCACTCACAGTCACACACACCGCGCACTCCCACACAGTCACACTCACCGCGCACTCACACACAGTCACACTCACCGTGCACTCACACACAGTGACACTCACACACAGTCACACTCACACACAGTCACACTCACCGCGCACTCACACACAGTCACACTCACCGTGCACTCACACACAGTCACACTCACACACAGTCACACTCACACACAGTCACACTCACCGCGCACTCACACACAGTCACACTCACCGCGCACTCACACACAGTCACACTCACACACAGTCAGACTCACTCACAGTCACACTCACACACAGTCACACTCACCGCGCACTCACACACAGTCACACTCACCGTGCACTCACACACAGTGACACTCACACACAGTCACACTCACACACAGTCACACACACCGCGCACTCACACACAGTCACACTCACCATGCACTCACACACAGTCACACTCACACACAGTCACACTCACACACAGTCACACTCACCGCGCACTCACACACAGTCACACTCACCGCGCACTCACACACAGTCACACTCACACACAGTCACACTCATCGCACACTCACACACAGTCACACTCACCGCGCACTCACACACAGTCACACTCACCGCGCACTCACACACAGTCACACTCACCGCGCACTCACACACAATCATACTCACCGCGCACTCACAATCAGTCACACTCACCGCGCACTCACACACAGTCACACTCACCGCGCACTCACACACAGTCACACTCACACACAGTCACACTCACTCACAGTCACACTCACCACGCACTCACACACAGTCACACTCACTGCGCACTCACACACAGTCACACTCTCCGCGCTCTCACACACAGTCACACTCACCGCGCACTCACACACAGTCACACTCACACACAGTCACACTCACTCACAGTCACACTCACCGAGCACTCACACACAGTCACACTCACCGTGCACTCACACACAGTCACACTCACACACAGTCACACTCACCGCGCACTCACACACAGTCACACTCACCGTGCACTCACAAACAGTCACACTCACACTCACACACAGTCACACTCACCGCGCACTCACACACAGTCACACTCACCACGCACTCACACACAGTCACACTCACACACAGTCACACTCACTTACAGTCACACTCACCGCGCACTCACACACAGTCACACTCACCTTGCACTCACACACAGTCACACTCACCGCGCACTCACACAGAGTCACACTCACCATGCACGCACACACAGTCACACTCACACACAGTCACACTCACACACAGTCACACTCACACACAGTCACACTCACCGCGCACTCACACACAGTCACACTAACCGTTCACTCACACACAGTCACACTCACCGCACACTCACACACAGTCACACTCACCGCGCACTCACACACTGTCACACTCACCGCGCACTCACACACAGTCACACTCACCGCGCACTCACACACAGTCACACTCACCGCGCACTCACACACAGTCACACTCACACACAGTCACACTCACTCACAGTCACACTCACCGTGCACTCACACACAGTCACACTCACACACAGTCACACTCACACACAGTCACACTCACTCACAGTCACACACACCGCGCACTCACACACAGTCACACTCACCGCGCACTCACACACAGTCACACTCACCGCGCACTCACACACAGTCACACTCACCGTGCACTCACACACAGTGACACTCACACACAGTCACACTCACACACAGTCACACTCACCGCGCACTCACACACAGTCACACTCACCGTGCACTCACACACAGTCACACTCACACACAGTCACACTCACACACAGTCACACTCACCGCGCACTCACACACAGTCACACTCACCGCGCACTCACACACAGTCACACTCACACACAGTCACACTCATCGCACACTCACACACAGTCACACTCACCGCGCACTCACACACAATCACACTCACCGCGCACTCACAATCAGTCACACTCACCACGCACTCACACACAGTCACACTCACCGCGCACTCACACACAGTCACACTCACACACAGTCACACTCACACACAGTCACACTCACCGCGCACTCACACACAGTCACACTCACCGCGCACTCACACACAGTCACACTCACACACAGTCACACTCATCGCACACTCACACACAGTCACACTCACCGCGCACTCACACACAGTCACACTCACCGCGCACTCACACACAGTCACACTCACCGCGCACTCACACACAATCACACTCACCGCGCACTCACAATCAGTCACACTCACCGCGCACTCACACACAGTCACACTCACCGCGCACTCACACACAGTCACACTCACCGCACACTCACACACAGTCACACTCACACACAGTCACACTCACCGCGCACTCACACACAGTCACACTCACCGTGCACTCACACACAGTCACACTCTCCGCGCACTCACACACAGTCACACTCACTCACAGTCACACTCTCCGCGCACTCACACACAGTCACACTCACTCACAGTCACACTCACCGCGCACTCACACCCAGTCACACTCACTGCGCACTCACACACAGTCACACTCTCCACGCACTCACACACAGTCACACTCACCGCGCACTCACACACAGTCACACTCACACACAGTCACACTCACTCACAGTCACACTCACCGAGCACTCACACACAGTCACACTCACCGCGCAATCACACACAGTCACACTCACCGCGCACTCACACACAGTCACACTCACTGTGCACTCACACACTGTCACACTCACCACGCACTCACACACAGTCACACTCACCACGCACTCATACACAGTCACACTCACCGAGCACTCACACACAGTCACACTCACTGCGCACTCACACACAGTCACACTCACCGTGCACTCACACACAGTCACACTCACCGTGCATTCACACACAGTCACACTCACCGCGCACTCACACACAGTCACACTCACACACAGTCACACTCACACACAGTCACACACAGTCACACTCATCGCACACTTACACACAGTCACACTCACCGCCCACTCACACACAGTCACACTCACCGCGCACTCACACACAGTCACACTCACCATGCACTCACACACAGTCACACTCTCCGCGCACTCACACACAGTCACACTCACTCACAGTCACACTCTCCGCGCACTCACACACAGTCACACTCACTCACAGTCACACTCACCGCGCACTCACACACAGTCACACTCACCGCACACTCACACACAGTCACACTCACACACAGTCACACTCACTCACAGTCACACTCACCACGCACTCACACACAGTCACACTCACTGCGCACTCACACACAGTCACACTCTCCGCGCACTCACACACAGTCACACTCACCGCGCACTCACACACAGTCACACTCACACACAGTCACACTCACTCACAGTCACACTCACCGAGCACTCACACACAGTCACACTCACTGCGCATTCACACACAGTCACACTCACCGCGCACTCACACACAGTCACACTCACCGCACACTCACACACAGTCACACTCACCGCGCACTCACACACAGTCACACTCACTGTGCACTCACACACAGTCACAATCACCGCGCACTCACACACAGTCACACTCACCGCGCACTCATACACAGTCACACTCACCGCGCACTCACACACAGTCACACTCACTGCGCACTCACACACAGTCACACTCACCGTGCACTCACACACAGTCACACTCACCGTGCACTCACACACAGTCACACTCTCCGCGCACTCACACACAGTCACACTCACACACAGTCACACTCACACACAGTCACACACAGTCACACTCACCGCACACTCACACACAGTCACACTCACACACAGTCACACTCACTCACAGTCACACTCACCACGCACTCACACCCAGTCACACTCACTGCGCACTCACACACAGTCACACTCTCCACGCACTCACACACAGTCACACTCACCGCGCACTCACACACAGTCACACTCACACACAGTCACACTCACTCACAGTCACACTCACCGAGCACTCACACACAGTCACACTCACCGCGCAATCACACACAGTCACACTCACCGCGCACTCACACACAGTCACACTCACCGCACACTCACACACAGTCACACTCACCGCGCACTCACACACAGTCACACTCACTGTGCACTCACACACAGTCACACTCACCGCGCACTCACACACAGTCACACTCACCACGCACTCATACACAGTCACACTCACCGAGCACTCACACACAGTCACACTCACTGCGCACTCACACACAGTCACACTCACCGTGCACTCACACACAGTCACACTCACCGTGCATTCACACACAGTCACACTCACCGCGCACTCACACACAGTCACACTCACACACAGTCACACTCACACACAGTCACACACAGTCACACTCATCGCACACTTCCACACAGTCACACTCACCGCCCACTCACACACAGTCACACTCACCGCGCACTCACACACAGTCACACTCACCGTGCACTCACACACAGTCACACTCACACACAGTCACACTCACCGCGCACTCACACATAGTCACACTAACCGTTCACTTAGACACAGTCACACTCACCGCGCACTCACACACAGTCACACTCACCGCGCACTCACACACTGTCACACTCACCGCGCACTCACACACAGTCACACTCACCGCGCACTCACACACAGTCACACTCACCGCGCACTCACACACAGTCACACTCACACACAGTCACACTCACTCACAGTCACACTCAACGTGCACTCACACACAGTCACACTCACACACAGTCACACTCACACACAGTCACACTCACTCACAGTCACACACACCGCGCACTCACACACAGTCACACTCACCGCGCACTCACACACAGTCACACTCACCGTGCACTCACACACAGTGACACTCACACACAGTCACACTCACACACAGTCACACTCACCGCGCACTCACACACAGTCACACTCACCGTGCACTCACACACAGTCACACTCACCGCGCACTCACACACAGTCACACTCACACACAGTCACACTCACTCACAGTCACACTCACACACAGTCACACTCACCGCGCACTCACACACAGTCACACTCACCGTGCACTCACACACAGTGACACTCACACACAGTCACACTCACACACAGTCACACTCACCGCGCACTCACACACAGTCACACTCACCATGCACTCACACACAGTCACACTCACACACAGTCACACTCACACACAGTCACACTCACCGCGCACTCACACACAGTCACACTCACCGCGCACTCACACACAGTCACACTCACACACAGTCACACTCATCGCACACTCACACACAGTCACACTCACCGCGCACTCACACACAGTCACACTCAACGCGCACTCACACACAGTCACACTCACCGCGCACTCACACACAATCACACTCACCGCGCACTCACAATCAGTCACACTCACCGCGCACTCACACACAGTCAAACTCACCGCGCACTCACACACAGTCACACTCACACACAGTCACACTCACTCACAGTCACACTCACCACGCACTCACACACAGTCACACTCACTGCGCACTCACACACAGTCACACTCTCCGCGCTCTCACACACAGTCACACTCACCGCGCACTCACACACAGTCACACTCACACACAGTCACACTCACTCACAGTCACACTCACCGAGCACTCACACACAGTCACACTCACCGCGCACTCACACACAGTCACACTCACACACAGTCACACTCACACACAGTCACACTCACCGCGCACTCACGCACAGTCACACTCACCGTGCACTCACACACAGTCACACTCACACACAGTCACACTCACCGCGCACTCACACACAGTCACACTCACCGTGCACTCACAAACAGTCACACTCACACTCACACACAGTCACACTCACCGCGCACTCACACACAGTCACACTCACCACGCACTCACACACAGTCACACTCACACACAGTCACACTCACTTACAGTCACACTCACCGCGCACTCACACACAGTCACACTCACCTTGCACTCACACACAGTCACACTCACCGCGCACTCACACAGAGTCACACTCACCATGCACGCACACACAGTCACACTCACACACAGTCACACTCACACACAGTCACACTCACACACAGTCACACTCACCGCGCACTCACACACAGTCACACTAACCGTTCACTCACACACAGTCACACTCACCGCGCACTCACACACAGTCACACTCACCGCGCACTCACACACTGTCACACTCACCGCGCACTCACACACAGTCACACTCACCGCGCACTCACACACAGTCACACTCACCGCGCACTCACACACAGTCACACTCACACACAGTCACACTCACTCACAGTCACACTCACCGTGCACTCACACACAGTCACACTCACACACAGTCACACTCACACACAGTCACACTCACTCACAGTCACACACACCGCGCACTCACACACAGTCACACTCACCGCGCACTCACACACAGTCACACTCACCGTGCACTCACACACAGTGACACTCACACACAGTCACACTCACACACAGTCACACTCACCGCGCACTCACACACAGTCACACTCACCGTGCACTCACACACAGTCACACTCACACACAGTCACACTCACACACAGTCACACTCACCGCGCACTCACACACAGTCACACTCACCGCGCACTCACACACAGTCACACTCACACACAGTCACACTCATCGCACACTCACACACAGTCACACTCACCGCGCACTCACACACAGTCACACTCACCGCGCACTCACACACAGTCACACTCACCGCGCACTCACACACAATCACACTCACCGCGCACTCACAATCAGTCACACTCACCACGCACTCACACACAGTCACACTCACCGCGCACTCACACACAGTCACACTCACACACAGTCACACTCACACACAGTCACACTCACCGCGCACTCACACACAGTCACACTCACCGCGCACTCACACACAGTCACACTCACACACAGTCACACTCATCGCACACTCACACACAGTCACACTCACCGTGCACTCACACACAGTCACACTCACCGCGCACTCACAATCAGTCACACTCACCACGCACTCACACACAGTCACACTCACCGCGCACTCACACACAGTCACACTCACACACAGTCACACTCACACACAGTCACACTCACCGCGCACTCACACACAGTCACACTCACCGCGCACTCACACACAGTCACACTCACACACAGTCACACTCACCGCGCACTCACACACAGTCACACTCACCACGCACTCACACACAGTCACACTCACACACAGTCACACTCACTTACAGTCACACTCACCGCGCACTCACACACAGTCACACTCACCTTGCACTCACACACAGTCACACTCACCGCGCACTCACACAGAGTCACACTCACCATGCACGCACACACAGTCACACTCACACACAGTCACACTCACACACAGTCACACTCACACACAGTCACACTCACCGCGCACTCACACACAGTCACACTAACCGTTCACTCACACACAGTCACACTCACCGCGCACTCACACACAGTCACACTCACCGCGCACTCACACACTGTCACACTCACCGCGCACTCACACACAGTCACACTCACCGCGCACTCACACACAGTCACACTCACCGCGCACTCACACACAGTCACACTCACACACAGTCACACTCACTCACAGTCACACTCACCGTGCACTCACACACAGTCACACTCACACACAGTCACACTCACACACAGTCACACTCACTCACAGTCACACACACCGCGCACTCACACACAGTCACACTCACCGCGCACTCACACACAGTCACACTCACCGTGCACTCACACACAGTGACACTCACACACAGTCACACTCACACACAGTCACACTCACCGCGCACTCACACACAGTCACACTCACCGTGCACTCACACACAGTCACACTCACACACAGTCACACTCACACACAGTCACACTCACCGCGCACTCACACACAGTCACACTCACCGCGCACTCACACACAGTCACACTCACACACAGTCACACTCATCGCACACTCACACACAGTCACACTCACCGCGCACTCACACACAGTCACACTCACCGCGCACTCACACACAGTCACACTCACCGCGCACTCACACACAATCACACTCACCGCGCACTCACAATCAGTCACACTCACCACGCACTCACACACAGTCACACTCACCGCGCACTCACACACAGTCACACTCACACACAGTCACACTCACACACAGTCACACTCACCGCGCACTCACACACAGTCACACTCACCACGCACTCACACACAGTCACACTCACCGCGCACTCACACACAGTCGCACTCACCGCGCACTCACACACAGTCACACTCACCACGCACTCACACACAGTCACACTCACCACGCACTCACACACAGTCACACTCACCGGGCACTCACTCACAGTCACACTCACTACGCACTCACACACAGTTACACTCACACACAGTCACACTCACCACGCACTCACACACAGTCACACTCACACACAGTCACACTCACACACAGTCACACTCACCGCGCACTCACACACAGTCACACTCACCGCGCACTCACACACAATCACACTCACCGCGCACTCACAATCAGTCACACTCACCGCGCACTCACACACAGTCACACTCACCGCGCACTCACACACAGTCACACTCACCGCACACTCACACACAGTCACACTCACACACAGTCACACTCACCGCGCACTCACACACAGTCACACTCACCGTGCACTCACACACAGTCACACTCTCCGCGCACTCACACACAGTCACACTCACTCACAGTCACACTCTCCGCGCACTCACACACAGTCACACTCACTCACATTCACACTCACCGCGCACTCACACACAGTCACACTCACCGCACACTCACACACAGTCACACTCACACACAGTCACACTCACTCACAGTCACACTCACCACGCACTCACACACAATCACACTCACCGCGCACTCACAATCAGTCACACTCACCGCGCACTCACACACAGTCACACTCACCGCGCACTCACACACAGTCACACTCACCGCACACTCACACACAGTCACACTCACACACAGTCACACTCACCGCGCACTCACACACAGTCACACTCACCGTGCACTCACACACAGTCACACTCTCCGCGCACTCACACACAGTCACACTCACTCACAGTCACACTCTCCGCGCACTCACACACAGTCACACTCACTCACAGTCACACTCACCGCGCACTCACACACAGTCACACTCACCGCACACTCACACACAGTCACACTCACACACAGTCACACTCACTCACAGTCACACTCACCACGCACTCACACCCAGTAACACTCACTGCGCACTCACACACAGTCACACTCTCCACGCACTCACACACAGTCACACTCACCGCGCACTCACACACAGTCACACTCACACACAGTCACACTCACTCACAGTCACACTCACCGAGCACTCACACACAGTCACACTCACCGCGCAATCACACACAGTCACACTCACCGCGCACTCACACACAGTCACACTCACTGTGCACTCACACACTGTCACACTCACCACGCACTCACACACAGTCACACTCACCACGCACTCATACACAGTCACACTCACCGAGCACTCACACACAGTCACACTCACTGCGTACTCACACACAGTCACACTCACCGTGCACTCACACACAGTCACACTCACCGTGCATTCACACACAGTCACACTCACCGCGCACTCACACACAGTCACACTCACACACAGTCACACTCACACACAGTCACACACAGTCACACTCATCGCACACTTACACACAGTCGCACTCACCGCCCACTCACACACAGTCACACTCACCGCGCACTCACACACAGTCACACTCACCATGCACTCACACACAGTCACACTCTCCGCGCACTCACACACAGTCACACTCACTCACAGTCACACTCTCCGCGCACTCACACACAGTCACACTCACTCACAATCACACTCACCGCGCACTCACACACAGTCACACTCACCGCACACTCACACACAGTCACACTCACACACAGTCACACTCACTCACAGTCACACTCACCACGCACTCACACACAGTCACACTCACTGCGCACTCACACACAGTCACACTCTCCGCGCACTCACACACAGTCACACTCACCGCGCACTCACACACAGTCACACTCACACACAGTCACACTCACTCACAGTCACACTCACCGAGCACTCACACACAGTCACACTCACTGCGCATTCACACACAGTCACACTCACCGCGCACTCACACACAGTCACACTCACCGCACACTCACACACAGTCACACTCACCGCGCACTCACACACAGTCACACTCACTGTGCACTCACACACAGTCACAATCACCGCGCACTCACACACAGTCACACTCACCGCGCACTCATACACAGTCACACTCACCGCGCACTCACACACAGTCACACTCACTGCGCACTCACACACAGTCACACTCACCGTGCACTCACACACAGTCACACTCACCGTGCACTCACACACAGTCACACTCTCCGCGCACTCACACACAGTCACACTCACACACAGTCACACTCACACACAGTCACACACAGTCACACTCACCGCACACTCACACACAGTCACACTCACACACAGTCACACTCACTCACAGTCACACTCACCACGCACTCACACCCAGTCACACTCACTGCGCACTCACACACAGTCACACTCTCCACGCACTCACACACAGTCACACTCACTGTGCACTCACACACAGTCACACTCACCGCGCACTCACACACAGTCACACTCACCACGCACTCACACACAGTCACACTCACCGAGCACTCACACACAGTCACACTCACTGCGCACTCACACACAGTCACACTCACCGTGCACTCACACACAGTCACACTCACCGTGCATTCACACACAGTCACACTCACCGCGCACTCACACACAGTCACACTCACACACAGTCACACTCACACACAGTCACACACAGTCACACTCATCGCACACTTCCACACAGTCACACTCACCGCCCACTCACACACAGTCACACTCACCGCGCACTCACACACAGTCACACTCACCGTGCACTCACACACAGTCACACTCACTCACAGTCACACTCTCCGCGCACTCACACACAGTCACACTCACTCACAGTCACACTCACCGCGCACTCACACACAGTCACACTCACCGCACACTCACACACAGTCACACTCACACACAGTCACACTCACTCACAGTCACACTCACCACGCACTCACACACAGTCACACTCACTGCGCACTCACACACAGTCACACTCTCCGCGCACTCACACACAGTCACACTCACCGCGCACTCACACACAGTCACACTCACACACAGTCACACTCACTCACAGTCACACTCACCGAGCACTCACACACAGTCACACTCACTGCGCATTCACACACAGTCACACTCACCGCGCACTCACACACAGTCACACTCACCGCACACTCACACACAGTCACACTCACCGCGCACTCACACACAGTCACACTCACTGTGCACTCACACACAGTCACAATCACCGCGCACTCACACACAGTCACACTCACCGCGCACTCATACACAGTCACACTCACCGCGCACTCACACACAGTCACACTCACTGCGCACTCACACACAGTCACACTCACCGTGCACTCACACACAGTCACACTCACCGTGCACTCACACACAGTCACACTCTCCGCGCACTCACACACAGTCACACTCACACACAGTCACACTCACACACAGTCACACACAGTCACACTCATCGCACACTGACACACAGTCACACTCACCGCCCACTCACACACAGTCACACTCACCGTGCACTCACACACAGACACACTCACCGCGCACTCACACACAGTCACACTCACCACGCACTCACACACAGTCACACTCACCGCGCACTCACACACAGTCGCCCTCACCGCGCACTCACACACAGTCACACTCACCACGCACTCACACACAGTCACACTCACCACGCACTCACACACAGTCACACTCACCGCGCACTCACTCACAGTCACACTCACTACGCACTCACACACAGTTACACTCACACACAGTCACACTCACCACGCACTCACACACAGTCACATTCACACACAGTCACACTCACACACAGTCACACTCACCACGCACTCACACACAGTCACACTCACACACAGTCACACTCACCGCGCACTCACACACAGTCACACTCACCGTGCACTCACACACAGTCACACTCACCGCACACTCACACACAGTCACACTCACACACAGTCACACTCACACGCAGTCACACTCTCCGTGCACGCACACATAGTCACTCTCACACACAGTCACACTCACACACAGTCACACTCACCGTGCACTCACACGCAGTCACACTCACACACAGTCACACTCACCACGCACTCACACACAGTCACACTCACCGCGCACTCACACACAGTCACATTCACCGCGCACTCACACACAGTCACACTCACCGCGCACTCACACACAGTCACACTCACCGCGCACTCGCAGACAGTCACACTCACACACAGTCACACTCACTGCGCACTCACACACAGTCACACTCACCGCGCCCTCACACACAGTCACACTCACACACAGTCACACTCACACACAGTCACACTCACACACAGTCACACTCACACACAGTCACACTCACCGCGCACTCACACACAGTCACACTCACCGCGCACTCACAGACAGTCACACTCACACACAGTCACACTCACACACAGTCACACTCACCGCGCACTCACACACAGTCACACTCACCGCGCACTCACACACAGTCACACTCACCGCGCACTCACACACAGTCACACTCACCGTGCACTCACACACAGTCACACTCACACACAGTCACACTCACCGCGCACTCACACACAGTCACACTCACCGTGCACTCACACACAGTCACACTCTCTGCGCACTCACACACAGTCACACTCACTCACAGTCACACTCTCCGCGCACTCACACACAGTCACACTCACTCACAGTCACACTCACCGCGCACTCACACACAGTCACACTCACCGCACACTCACACACAGTCACACTCACACACAGTCACACTCACTCACAGTCACACTCACCACGCACTCACACCCAATCACACTCACTGCGCACTCACACACAGTCACACTCACCGCGCACTCACACACAGTCACACTCACTGTGCACTCACACACAGTCACACTCACCGCGCACTCACACACAGTCACACTCACCACGCACTCATACACAGTCACACTCACCGAGCACTCACACACAGTCACACTCACTGCGCACTCACACACAGTCACACTCACCGTGCACTCACACACAGTAACACTCACCGTGCATTCACACACAGTCACACTCACCGCACACTCACACACAGTCACACTCACACACAGTCACACTCACACACAGTCACACAGAGTCACACTCATCGCACACTTCCACACAGTCACACTCACCGCCCACTCACACACAGTCACACTCACCGCGCACTCACACACAGTCACACACACCGTGCACTCACACACAGTCACACTCACTCACAGTCACACTCTCCGCGCACTCACACACAGTCACACTCACTCACAGTCACACTCACCGCGCACTCACACAAAATCACACTCACCGCACACTCACACACAGTCACACTCACACACAGTCACACTCACTCACAGTCACACTCACCACGCACTCACACACAGTCACACTCACTGCGCACTCACACACAGTCACACTCTCCGCGCACTCACACACAGTCACACTCACCGCGCACTCACACACAGTCACACTCACACACAGTCACACTCACTCACAGTCACACTCACCGAGCACTCACACACAGTCACACTCACTGCGCATTCACACACAGTCACACTCACCGCGCACTCACACACAGTCACACTCACCGCACACTCACACACAGTCACACTTACCGCGCACTCACACACAGTCACAATCACCGCGCACTCACACACAGTCACACTAACCGAGCACTCATACACAGTCACACTCACCGCGCACTCACACACAGTCACACTCACTGCGCACTCACACACAGTCACACTCACCGTGCACTCACACACAGTCACACTCACCGTGCACTCACACACAGTCACACTCTCCGCGCACTCACACACAGTCACACTCACACACAGTCACACTCACACACAGTCACACACAGTCACACTCATCGCACACTGACACACAGTCACACTCACCGCGCACTCACACACAGTCACACTCACCACGCACTCACACACAGTCACACTCACCGCGCACTCACACACAGTCGCACTCACCGCGCACTCACACACAGTCACACTCACCACGCAGTCACACACAGTCACACTCACCACGCACTCACACACAGTCACACTCACCGCGCACTCACTCACAGTCACACTCACTGCGCACTCACACACAGTTACACTCACACACAGTCACACTCACCACGCACTCACACACAGTCACACTCACACACAGTCACACTCACACACAGTCACACTCACCACGCACTCACACACAGTCACACTCACACACAGTCACACTCACCGCGCACTCACACACAGTCACACTCACCGTGCACTCACACACAGTCACACTCACCGCACACTCACACACAGTCACACTCACACACAGTCACACTCACACGCAGTCACACTCTCCGTGCACTCACACACAGTCACACTCACACACAGTCACACTCACACACAGTCACACTCACCGTGCACTCACACGCAGTCACACTCACACACAGTCACACTCACCACGCACTCACACACAGTCACACTCACCGCGCACTCACACACAGTCACATTCACCGCGCACTCACACACAGTCACACTCACCGCGCACTCACACACAGTCACACTCACCGCGCACTCACAGACAGTCACACTCACACACAGTCACACTCACTGCGCACTCACACACAGTCACACTCACCGCGCCCTCACACACAGTCACACTCACACACAGTCACACTCACACACAGTCACACTCACACACAGTCACACTCACCGCGCACTCACACACAGTCACACTCACCGCGCACTCACAGACAGTCACACTCACTCACACACAGTCACACTCACCGCGCACTCACACACAGTCACACTCACCGCGCACTCACACACAGTCACACTCACCGCGCACTCACACACAGTCACACTCACCGCGCACTCACACACAGTCACACTCACACACAGTCACACTCACCGCGCACTCACACACAGTCACACTCACCGTGCACTCACACACAGTCACACTCTCCGCGCACTCACACACAGTCACACTCACTCACAGTCACACTCTCCGCGCACTCACACACAGTCACACTCACTCACAGTCACACTCACCGCGCACTCACACACAGTCACACTCACCGCACACTCACACACAGTCACACTCACACACAGTCACACTCACTCACAGTCACACTCACCACGCACTCACACCCAGTCACACTCACTGCGCACTCACACACAGTCACACTCTCCACGCACTCACACACAGTCACACTCACCGCGCACTCACACACAGTCACACTCACACACAGTCACACTCACTCACAGTCACACTCACCGAGCACTCACACACAGTCACACTCACCGCGCAATCACACACAGTCACACTCACCGCGCACTCACACACAGTCACACTCACCGCACACTCACACACAGTCACACTCACCGCGCACTCACACACAGTCACACTCACTGTGCACTCACACACAGTCACACTCACCGCGCACTCACACACAGTCACACTCACCACGCACTCATACACAGTCACACTCACCGAGCACTCACACACAGTCACACTCACTGCGCACTCACACACAGTCACACTCACCGTGCACTCACACACAGTCACACTCACCGTGCATTCACACACAGTCACACTCACCGCGCACTCACACACAGTCACACTCACACACAGTCACACTCACACACAGTCACACACAGTCACACTCATCGCACACTTACACACAGTCACACTCACCGCCCACTCACACACAGTCACACTCACCGCGCACTCACACACAGTCACACTCACCGTGCACTCACACACAGTCACACTCTCCGCGCACTCACACACAGTCACACTCACTCACAGTCACACTCTCCGCGCACTCACACACAGTCACACTCACTCACAGTCACACTCACCGCACACTCACACACAGTCACACTCACCGCACACTCACACACAGTCACACTCACACACAGTCACACTCACTCACAGTCACACTCACCACGCACACACACAGTGTCACTCAATGCGCACTCACACACAGTCACACTCTCCGCGCACTCACACACAGTCACACTCACCGCGCACTCACACACAGTCACACTCACACACAGTCACACTCACTCACAGTCACACTCACCGAGCACTCACACACAGTCACACTCACTGCGCATTCACACACAGTCACACTCACCGCGCACTCACACACAGTCACACTCACCGCACACTCACACACAGTCACACTCACCGCGCACTCACACACAGTCACACTCACTGTGCACTCACACACAGTCACAATCACCGCGCACTCACACACAGTCACACTCACCGCGCACTCATACACAGTCACACTCACCGCGCACTCACACACAGTCACACTCACTGCGCACTCACACACAGTCACACTCACCGTGCACTCACACACAGTCACACTCACCGTGCACTCACACACAGTCACACTCTCCGCGCACTCACACACAGTCACACTCACACACAGTCACACTCACACACAGTCACACACAGTCACACTCACCGCACACTCACACACAGTCACACTCACACACAGTCACACTCACTCACAGTCACACTCACCACGCACTCACACCCAGTCACACTCACTGCGCACTCACACACAGTCACACTCTCCACGCACTCACACACAGTCACACTCACCGCGCACTCACACACAGTCACACTCACACACAGTCACACTCACTCACAGTCACACTCACCGAGCACTCACACACAGTCACACTCACCGCGCAATCACACACAGTCACACTCACCGCGCACTCACACACAGTCACACTCACCGCACACTCACACACAGTCACACTCACCGCGCACTCACACACAGTCACACTCACTGTGCACTCACACACAGTCACACTCACCGCGCACTCACACACAGTCACACTCACCACGCACTCATACACAGTCACACTCACCGAGCACTCACACACAGTCACACTCACTGCGAACTCACACACAGTCACACTCACCGTGCACTCACACACAGTCACACTCACCGTGCATTCACACACAGTCACACTCACCGCGCACTCACACACAGTCACACTCACACACAGTCACACTCACACACAGTCACACACAGTCACACTCATCGCACACTTCCACACAGTCACACTCACCGCCCACTCACACACAGTCACACTCACCGCGCACTCACACACAGTCACACTCACCGTGCACTCACACACAGTCACACTCACTCACAGTCACACTCTCCGCGCACTCACACACAGTCACACTCACTCACAGTCACACTCACCGCGCACTCACACACAGTCACACTCACCGCACACTCACACACAGTCACACTCACACACAGTCACACTCACTCACAGTCACACTCACCACGCACTCACACACAGTCACACTCACTGCGCACTCACACACAGTCACACTCTCCGCGCACTCACACACAGTCACACTCACCGCGCACTCACACACAGTCACACTCACACACAGTCACACTCACTCACAGTCACACTCACCGAGCACTCACACACAGTCACACTCACTGCGCATTCACACACAGTCACACTCACCGCGCACTCACACACAGTCACACTCACCGCACACTCACACACAGTCACACTCACCGCGCACTCACACACAGTCACACTCACTGTGCACTCACACACAGTCACAATCACCGCGCACTCACACACAGTCACACTCACCGCGCACTCATACACAGTCACACTCACCGCGCACTCACACACAGTCACACTCACTGCGCACTCACACACAGTCACACTCACCGTGCACTCACACACAGTCACACTCACCGTGCACTCACACACAGTCACACTCTCCGCGCACTCACACACAGTCACACTCACACACAGTCACACTCACACACAGTCACACACAGTCACACTCATCGCACACTTCCACACAGTCACACTCACCGCCCACTCACACACAGTCAAACTCACCGTGCACTCACACACAGTCACACTCACCGCGCACTCACACACAGTCACACTCACCACGCACTCACACACAGTCACACTCACCGCGCACTCACACACAGTCGCACTCACCGCGCACTCACACACAGTCACACTCACCACGCACTCACACACAGTCACACTCACCACGCACTCACACACAGTCACACTCACCGGGCACTCACTCACAGTCACACTCACTACGCACTCACACACAGTTACACTCACACACAGTCACACTCACCACGCACTCACACACAGTCACACTCACACACAGTCACACTCACACACAGTCACACTCACCACGCACTCACACACAGTCACACTCACACACAGTCACACTCACCGCGCACTCACACACAGTCACACTCACCGTGCACTCACACACAGTCACACTCACCGCACACTCACACACAGTCACACTCACACACAGTCACACTCACACGCAGTCACACTCTCCGTGCACTCACACACAGTCACACTCACACACAGTCACACTCACACACAGTCACACTCACCGTGCACTCACACGCAGTCACACTCACACACAGTCACACTCACCACGCACTCACACACAGTCACACTCACCGCGCACTCACACACAGTCACATTCACCGCGCACTCACACACAGTCACACTCACCGCGCACTCACACACAGTCACACTCACCGCGCACTCACAGACAGTCACACTCACACACAGTCACACTCACTGCGCACTCACACACAGTCACACTCACCGCGCCCTCACACACAGTCACACTCACACACAGTCACACTCACACACAGTCACACTCACACACAGTCACACTCACCGCGCACTCACACACAGTCACACTCACCGCGCACTCACAGACAGTCACACTCACACACAGTCACACTCACACACAGTCACACTCACCGCGCACTCACACACAGTCACACTCACCGCGCACTCACACACAGTCACACTCACCGCGCACTCACACACAGTCACACTCACCGCGCACTCACACACAGTCACACTCACCGCACACTCACACATAGTCACACTCACCGCGCACTCACACACAGTCACACTCACACACAGTCACACTCACCGCGCACTCACACACAGTCACACTCACCGCGCACTCACACACAGTCACACTCACACACAGTCACACTCACACACAGTCACACTCACCGCGCACTCACACACAGTCACACTCACACACACTCACACTCACCGCCCACTCACACACAGTCACACTCACACACAGTCACACTCACCGTGCACTCACACACAGTCACACTCACCGTGCACTCACACACAATCACACTCACCGCGCACTCACACACAGTCACACTCACACACAGTCACACTCACACACAGTCACACTCACACACAGTCACACTCACCGCGCACTCACACACAGTCACACTCACACACAGTCACACTCAACGCGCACTCACACACATTCACACTCACACACAGTCACACTCACACACATTCACACTCACCGTGCACTCACACACAGTCACACTCACACACAGTCACACTCACAGACAGTCACACTCACCGCGCACTCACAGACAGTCACACTCACCGCGCACTCACAGACAGTCACACTCACCGCGCACTCACAGACAGTCACACTCACCGCGCACTCACAGACAGTCACACTCACAGACAGTCACACTCACACACAGTCACACTCACCGCGCACTCACACACAGTCACACCCATCGCGCACTCACACACAGTCACACTCACCGCGCACTCACACACAGTCACACTCACCACGCACTCACACACAGTCACACTCACACACAGTCACACACAGTCACACTCACCACGCACTCACACACAGTCACACTCACACACAGTCACACTCACACACAGTCACACTCTCCGCGCACTCACACACAGTCACACTCACCGCGCACTCACACACAGTCACACTCACCGTGCACTCACACACAGTCACACTCACCGCGCACTCACACACAGTCACACTCACTCACAGTCACACTCACCGCGCACTCACACACAGTCACACTCACCGCGCACACACACACAGTCACACTCACACACAGTCACACTCACACACAGTCACACTCACACACAGTCACACTCACCGCGCACTCACACACAGTCACACTCACACACAGTCACACTCACACACAGTCACACACAGTCACACTCACACACAGTCACACTCACACACAATCACACTCACCGCGCACTCACACACAGTCACACTCACCACGCACTCACACACAGTCACACTCACCGCGCACTCACACACAGTCACACTCACCACGCACTCACACACAGTCACACTCACCGCGCACTCACAGACAGTCACACTCACATACAGTCACACTCACCGCGCACTCACACACAGTCACACTCACCGCGCACTCACACACAGTCACACTCACCACGCACTCACACACAGTCACACTCACACACAGTCACACACAGTCACTCACACACAGTCACACTCACACACAGTCACACTCACCGCGCACTCACACACAGTCACACTCACCACGCACTCACACACAGTCACACTCACCGCGCACTCACACACAGTCACACTCACCGCGCACTCACACACAGTCACACTCACCACGCACTCACACACAGTCACACTCACACACAGTCACACTCACCGCGCACTCGCACATAGTCACACTCACCGCGCACTCACACACAGTCACACTCACCGCGCACTCACACACAGTCACACTCACACACAGTCACACTCACACACAGTCACACTCACCGCGCACTCACAGACAGTCACACTCACACACAGTCACACTCACCGCGCACTCACACACAGTCACACTCACCGCGCACTCACACACAGTCACACTCACCGCGCACTCACACACAGTCACACTCACCGCGCACTCACATACAGTCACACTCACCGCGCACTCACAGACAGTCACACTCACACACAGTCACACTCACCGCGCACTCACACACAGTCACACTCACCGCGCACTCACACACAGTCACACTCACCGCGCACTCACAGACAGTCACACTCACACACAGTCACACTCACTGCGCACTCACACACAGTCACACACACCGCGCCCTCACACACAGTCACACTCACACACAGTCACACTCACACACAGTCACACTCACACACAGTCACACTCACCGCGCACTCACACACAGTCACACTCACCGCGCACTCACAGACAGTCACACTCACACACAGTCACACTCACACACAGTCACACTCACCGCGCACTCACACACAGTCACACTCACCGCGCACTCACACACAGTCACACTCACCGCGCACTCACACACAGTCACACTCACCGCGCACTCACACACAGTCACACTCACCGCGCACTCACACACAGTCACACTCACCGCACACTCACACATAGTCACACTCACCGCGCACTCACACACAGTCACACTCACACACAGTCACACTCACCGCGCACTCACACACAGTCACACTCACCGCGCACTCACACACAGTCACACTCACACACAGTCACACACAGTCACACTCACCGCGCACTCACACACAGTCACACTCACACACACTCACACTCACCGCCCACTCACACACAGTCACACTCACACACAGTCACACTCACCGTGCACTCACACACAGTCACACTCACCGTGCACTCACACACAGTCACACTCACCGCGCACTCACACACAGTCACACTCACACACAGTCACACTCACACACAGTCACACTCACACACAGTCACACTCACCGCGCACTCACACACAGTCACACTCACACACAGTCACACTCAACGCGCACTCACACACAGTCACACTCACACACAGTCACACTCACACACAGTCACACTCACCGCGCACTCACACACATTCACACTCACACACAGTCACACTCACACACAGTCACACTCACCGTGCACTCACACACAGTCACACTCACACACAGTCACACTCACACACAGTCACACTCACCGCGCACTCACAGACAGTCACACTCACCGCGCACTCACAGACAGTCACACTCACCGCGCACTCACAGACAGTCACACTCACCGCGCACTCACAGACAGTCACACTCACAGACAGTCACACTCACACACAGTCACACTCACCGCGCACTCACACACAGTCACACTCATCGCGCACTCACACACAGTCACACTCACCGCGCACTCACACACAGTCACACTCACCACGCACTCACACACAGTCACACTCACACACAGTCACACACAGTCACACTCACCACGCACTCACACACAGTCACACTCACACACAGTCACACTCACACACAGTCACACTCTCCGCGCACTCACACACAGTCACACTCACCGCGCACTCACACACAGTCACACTCACCGTGCACTCACACACAGTCACACTCACCGCGCACTCACACACAGTCACACTCACTCACAGTCACACTCACCGCGCACTCACACACAGTCACACTCACCGCGCACACACACACAGTCACACTCACACACAGTCACACTCACACACAGTCACACTCACACACAGTCACACTCACCGCGCACTCACACACAGTCACACTCACACACAGTCACACTCACACACAGTCACACTCACACACAGTCACACTCACACACAATCACACTCACCGCGCACTCACACACAGTCACACTCACCACGCACTCACACACAGTCACACTCACCGCGCACTCACACACAGTCACACTCACCACGCACTCACACACAGTCACACTCACCGCGCACTCACAGACAGTCACACTCACATACAGTCACACTCACCGCGCACTCACACACAGTCACACTCACCGCGCACTCACACACAGTCACACTCACCACGCACTCACACACAGTCACACTCACACACAGTCACACACAGTCACTCACACACAGTCACACTCACACACAGTCACACTCACCGCGCACTCACACACAGTCACACTCACCACGCACTCACACACAGTCACACTCACCGCGCACTCACACACAGTCACACTCACCGCGCACTCACACACAGTCACACTCACCACGCACTCACACACAGTCACACTCACACACAGTCACACTCACCGCGCACTCACACATAGTCACACTCACCGCGCACTCACACACAGTCACACTCACCGCGCACTCACACACAGTCACACTCACACACAGTCATACTCACACACAGTCACACTCACCGCGCACTCACAGACAGTCACACTCACACACAGTCACACTCACCGCGCACTCACACACAGTCACACTCACCGCGCACTCACACACAGTCACACTCACCGCGCACTCACACACAGTCACACTCACCGCGCACTCACACACAGTCACACTCACCGCGCACTCACACACAGTCACACTCACCCACAGTCACACTCACACACAGTCACACTCACCGTGCACTCACACACAGTCACACTCACACACAGTCACACTCACACACATCAAGGAATGCATTCCAGGTCCGAATTACTCGCTTTGGGATAGAACTTTTTTGGTCGTCTTTCGTTCTTTTGTCAATCACCTTAAATCTGCGCCCTCTGGTTCGCTATCCATCCACCAATGGGAACAGTCTCTCCCCCTCAACTCACTGGGCTAAATCGCTGGATTTTAAAGTAGACCAAGGCAGGCCAGCAGCACGGTTTAATTCCCGTACCAGCCTCCCCAAACAGGTGCCGGAATGTGGCGACTAGGGGCTTTTCACAGTAACTTCGTTTGAAGCCGACTTGTGACAATAAGCGATTTTCATTCATTTCATTTCATGGTTTTGAATATCTCTATCAAATCTTGATGGGCAGCACGGTAGCACTGTGGTTAGCACTGTTGCTTCACAGCTCCAGGGTCCCAGGTTCGATTACCGGCTTGGGTCGCTGTCTGTGCGGAGTCTGCACGCTCTCCCTGTGGCTGCGTGGGTTTCCTCTGGTTTCCTCCCACAAGATCCGAAAGTCGTGCTTGTTAGGTGGATTGGACATTCTGCATTCTCCCTCAGTGTACTCAAACAGGCGGCGGAGTGTGGCGATTAGGGGCAACTTCATTGCAGCGTTAATGTAAGCCTACTTGGGACAATAATAACGATTATTATTATTATTATTCTTATTAATGAGGGGTTCAGGAGTTATGAAAAATGAAATGAAATGAAAATGATAATCGCTTATTGTCACAAGTAAGCTTCAAATGAAATTACTGTGAAAAGCTCCCAGTCGCCACATTCCGACGCCTGTTCGGGGAGGCTGGTACGGGTTATGGGGAGAATGGGGATGAGAAAAATATCAGCCATGATTGAATGGCGGAGCAGACTCGATGGGCCGAGTGGCCTAATTTTGCCCCCATACGTTATGGTCTTATGGTCTAAATCTCCTCTCAGTCTTCTCCACTCCACAGAGAACAACCCCAGCTTCTCCAATCCATCATCTTAACTGATCTCCACCCAGCCCTGGAACCATTGCCGTAAAACCTTTCCGCACCCTCTCGCCAGCTTCCACACCCTTCCTGAAGAATTGGAAACAACACTGCAGCTATGGCCTAACCAGTGTTCCACCGTTTTATAAAGCTTCACTCTAACTTCCTCATTCTTGCACCCTATGCCTCTATTCATAAAACACAGGGGCCCACATGTCTTATTAACCAGTTCCCTTTTGTTGGAGATGGTCATTACCTGGCAGTTGTATGGCGCGAGTGTTACTTGCCGCTTATCAACCCAATCATGTTGTCTTTTTGCATTTGGGGACAGACTGCTTCAGCATCTGAGGAATTGTGAATGGTGATCAACATTGCTCAGTGATTCTCAAACATCCCCACTTCTGACCTTATGATGGAGGGAAAGTATTTATTCATTCAACCAACTTAACTATGTCCTCTCGAAGTCTATCACTATCCTTCTCCCAGTTCACAATAATCCCAAGTTTTGTGTCATCTACAAATTTTGAAATTGTGTTATGTGATAGATGTACCACGCGGTTTTAGGAGCACTTTGCGATTATTAGAACTTAGTAGAAATTTAAGTTCAAACTTCTCAGTTGCAAATAAGAATTGTTTTATTTGTCTTCTATTGATTACAATTGAAAGTCATTTAAAAGTCTCATTCTTTAATAAGTCCAGTTATCATCGGACTCACAGAGAGGCAATCTGTAGACAATTGAAACTTTCAAACAATCACAGAAATGATTTTCTTTCTTAGGCAAACAGCTCACAATAACTTCAAAAGTCAAAGTCAGAAAGTGAAATATGAAAGACAGCGAATAGTTAAGTCAAAATATAGATTGATTCCGGATCATTCTACACTCTCTCTGGATCATTCTCTCTCATTCACAGAATACAATCCATTTATCATCTCCGCCCATTTGATGGAGTACAAATTCTGACGATCATGTTCGGCACTCGTGTAATTTCAACTCTTAGAAGAGAGGTAGTTATTGCCCTTGGAAATGATTTGCAAAATTTAGAAGCTGGTTGGTTAGCAGTCAAGAATTGGCTATTAAAATTTCGCCCCCCGAGGACTGATTGGTCTAAGATCACATCTTGCATTCAAAATATAATGAAGATATTCAGGATTTCGAGGAAAGATTTTTACATACTTGGATGGAATATTCAGGAATGACACTCGAACAGGAAACTGACACGTGGGACGTTTAGTAGAAGAAGAGCTACTACAGAACCCAGATTTAATCCTATTCACTGATGGTTCCTCTTTTATTGACAAGGGGATCAGAAAAGCTGGGTGGGCAGTCACAAGCCCTTACGAAGTATTAGCTGAAGGAAGTTTGCCCCCCAGGTACACCAGCTCAGCAGGCCGAATTAAAGGCACTAACAGAAGTATGTCATGTGGCAAGAGATAGAGCTGCTAACATCTATACTGACTCCAGATATGGTTTTGGAGTAGCACATGATTTTGGCCATCTGTGGAGAAAAAGAGGATTTTTCACAACAGCAGGTGCACACCTATCCGAAATGGAAAGGAAGTACAAGATCTTCTAGAAGCTATAGCCTTGCCAAAAGAAGTATCAGTTCTAAAATGTAAAGCCCATACTCATGGGGACTCTATGGAAGCACGAGGAAATGCTCTTGCGGACCAAGCAGCAAGGGAAGCTGCCTCCCTTTGTGCCTCTCAGTGGCATCAGGAATCCAGTCACATTTACAAATTGGGAGTAACAACCTTCTTACATGATTTACGTGAAATGCAGAATAAGTGTACAAAGGAAGAAAAATGGACACGGTTAGAATCAGGTATTCAACCGTCTGATGATGACATTTGGAGAGAAGTTCAAATTTGTAAACCAGTCGCATCACAATCACTAATGCCCTTTTTAGCTCAACAAATTCATTCATGGGGACACATATCACCTCAACAAATGATGGATCGATTCCATAGACGTTGGTGTGGTAAAGGATTCAAAAAACATGCACAATTGGTAGCAAACCGTTGTGTAACCTGTCAAAAGAATAACTTGGGTCCTATAACATCAATGCCTCATTTAAGAGCTCGTGCTCCCGCAGATCCATTCCAGGATATACAGGTAGATTACATCACCCTTCCTAAATGTCAACAATACAATGACGTCTTGTAATAGTGGATAAATTCTCCAGATGGGTGGAGGCTGCTCCAGCTAGAAGAGGGACAGCTTTTTGTTTTAAAAAAAAAACAACTTTATTCATAAAATCTATACTAAACATTACAGAACATTTTGAATTGTCTTGACTGTACATTTCCATCAGAGTTACACATTCCCTTGACTTTCTTCCATTCAATTTTGATAATATTACACACATATCGCTCTTTATGTTACAATTCCTTCTTAAACATTTACATTGTCATATTTCTTTTATACATTGGCGTGTTAATGACCCAGACCGAGGGGGGTTTACACTGTTACCCGCCCCTCGGTGTACATTTGCTGGTAAGACCTTACACACAGTGGTCTTTCCCCATTGCGCCTTGGCGGCAGCTGCCCCAAGCTTGAGTTTGCACTGAGTGCTGAATTTGGTGCATTTTGAGTGCTATAGTAGGAGTTTGGTGACCGAGGGAGTGCTTAATTTGGTGCATTTTGAGTGCTATAGTAAGAGTTTGGTGACTGAGGGAGTTAGGTGAGGAGGGAGTAAGGTGCTCCTTTCATTTTGTTTCCGACATTTCCGCAAAGAGTGAGAAGAGAGCCAGGAGTTTACAGAAAGTGTAGTTGACTGGGAGCAGAGTCGGAGGGCGGAGATCTAGTTAGTCCACAGGGCAGCTATATTCTGTAAGGTAAGAGGGGATGGAGGCTAGGCCAGTTGCATGCTCCTCCTGTAGGATGTGGGTGGTGAGGGATACCACCGGTGTCCCCGCTGACTATACCTGCGGGAAGTGCACCCAACTTCAGCTCCTCAAAGACCGTGTTAGGGAACTGGAGCTGAAGATGGATGAACTTCGGATCATCTGGGAGGCAGAGGGGGTGATTGAGAAGAGTTACAGGGAGGTAACCACACCCAAGGTACAGGACAAGAATAGCTGGGTTACAGTCAGGGGGAAAAAAACAAACAGGCAGACAGTGCAGGGATCCTCGTGGCCGTTCCCCTTCAAAACAAGTATACCGTTTTGGATGCTGTTGGGGGGGATGACCTACCGGGGGAAGGCCCTAGCGGCCAGGTCTCTGGCACTGAGTCTGGCTCTGGGGCTCAGAAGGGAAGGGGGGAGAAGAGAAAAGCAATAGTTGTAGGAGATTCAATGGTTAGGGGAATAGATAGGAGATTCTGTGGTCGCGAGCAAGACTCCCGGAAGGTATGTTGCCTCCCGGGTGCCAGGGTCATCCATCAGGGATGTCTCGGATCGTGTCTTCAGGATCCTTAAGGGGGAGGGTGAGCAGCCAGAAGTTGTGGTGCACATTGGTACCAACGACATAGGTAGGAAAAGGGGTGTGGAGGTAATAAACAAGTTGAGGGAGTTAGGCTGGAAGTTAAAAGCCAGGACAGACAGAGTTGTCATCTCTGGTTTGTTGCCGGTGCCACGTGATAGCGAGGCTAGGAATAGGGAGAGAATGCAGCTGAACACGTGGCTGCAGGAATGGTGTAGGAGGGAGGGCTTCAGGTATTTGGATAATTGGAGCAGATTCTGGGGAAGGTGGGACCTGTACAAGCAGGATGGGTTGCATCTGAACCATAGGGGCACCAATATCCTGGGAGGGAGGTTTTCTAGTACTCTTCGGGAGGGTTTAAACTAATTTGGCAGGGGAATGGGAACCGGATTTGTAGTCCAGCAACTAAGGTAGCCGATATTCAGGACGCCAAAGCGTGTAATGAGGCAGTGGGGAAGGGAACACTGACAAAGGAGAGTACTTGCAGGCACGGAGATGGGTTGAAGTGTGTATTTCAACGCAAGAAGCATCAGGAATAAGGTGGGTGAACTTATGGCATGGATCGGTACTTGAGACTACGATGTGGTGGCCATCACGGAAACTTGGATAGAAGAGGGGCAGAAATGGTTGTTGGAGGTCCCTGGTTATAGATGTTTCAATAAGATTAGGGAGGGTGGTAAAAGAGGTGGGGGGGTGGCATTGTTAATTAGAGATAGTATAACAGCTGCAGAAAGGCAGTTCGAGGAGTATCACCCTAATGAGGTAGTATGGGTTGAAGTCAGAAATAGGAAGGGAGCAGTCACCTTGTTAGGAGTTTTCTATAGGCCCCCCAATAGTAGCAGAGATGTGGAGGAACAGATTGGGAAACCGATTTTGGAAAGGTGCAGAAGTCACAGGGTAGTAGTCATGGGTGACTTTAACTTCCCAAATATTGACTGGAAACTCTTTAGATCAAATAGTTTGGATGGGGTGGTGTTTGTGCAGTGTGTCCAGGAAGCTTTTCTAACACAGTATGCAGATTGCCCGACCAGAGGAGGAGCAATATTGGATTTAGTACTTGGTAATGAACCAGGGCAAGTGATAGATTTGTTAGTGGGGGAGCATTTTGGAGATAGTGACCACAATTCTGTGACTTTCACTTTAGTAATGGAGAGGGATAGGTGCGTGCAACAGGGCAAGGTTTACAATTGGGGGAAGGGTAAATACGATGTTGTCAGACAAGAATTGAAGTGCATAAGTTGGGAACATAGGCTGTCAGGGAAGGACACAAGTGAAATGTGGAACTTGTTCAAGGAACAGGTACTACGTGTCCTTGATATGTATGTCCCTGTCAGGCAGGGAAGAGATGGTCGAGTGAGGGAACCATGGTTGACAAGAGAGGTTGAATGTCTTGTTAAGAGGAAAAAGGAGACTTATGTAAGGCTGAGGAAACAAGGTTCAGACAGGGCATTGGAGGGGTACAAGATAGCCAGGAGGGAACTGAAGAAAGGGATTAGGCGAGCTAAGAGAGGGCATGAAAAATCTTTGGCGGGTAGGATCAAGGAAAACCCCAAGGCCTTTTACACATGTGTGAGAAATATGAGAATGACTAGAGCGAGGGTAGGTCCGATCAAGGGCAGTAGCGGGAGATTGTGTATTGAGTCTGAAGAGATAGGAGAGGTCTTGAACGAATACTTTTCTTCAGTATTTACGAATGAGAGGGGCCATATTGTTGGAGAGGACAGTGTGAAACAGACTGGTAAGCTCGAGGAAATACTTGTTAGGAAGGAAGATGTGTTGGGCATTTTGAAAAACTTGAGGATAGACAAGTCCCCCGGGCCTGACGGGATATATCCAAGGATTCTATGGGAAGCAAGAGATGAAATTGCAGAGCCGTTGGCAATGATCTTTTCGTCCTCACTGTCAACAGGGGTGGTACCAGGGGATTGGAGAGTGGCAAATGTCGTGCCCCTGTTCAAAAAAGGGACTAGGGATAACCCTGGGAATTACAGGCCAGTTAGTCTTACTTCGGTGGTAGGCAAAGTAATGGAAAGGGAACTGAAGGATAGGATTTCTGAGCATCTGGAAAGACACTGCTTGATTAGGGATAGTCAGCACGGATTTGTGAGGGGTAGGTCTTGCCTTGCAAATCTTATTGAATTCTTTGAGGAGGTGACCAAGCATGTGGATGAAGGTAAAGCAGTGGATGTAGTGTACATGGATTTTAGTAAGGCATTTGATAAGGTTCCCCATGGTAGGCTTCTGCAGAAAGTAAGGAGGCATGGGATAGTGGGAAATTTGGCCAGTTGGATAACGAACTGGCTAACCTATAGAAGTCAGAGAGTGGTGGTGGATGGCAAATATTCAGCCTGGATCCCAGTTACCAGGGGCGTACCGCAGGGATCAGTTCTGGGTCCTCTGCTGTTTGTGATTTTCATTAATGACTTGGATGATGGAGTTGAAGGGTGGGTCAGTAAATTTGCAGACGATACGAAGATTGGTGGAGTTGTGGATAGTGAGGAGGGCTGTTGTCGGCTGCAAAGAGACATAGATAGGATGCAGAGCTGGGCTGAGAAGTGGCAGATGGAGTTTAACCCTGAAAAGTGTGAGGTTGTCCATTTTGGAAGGACAAATATGAATGCGGAATACAGGGTTAACGGTAGAGTTCTTGGCAATGTGGAGGAGCAGAGAGATCTTGGGGTCTATGTTCATAGATCTTTGAAAGTTGCCACTCAAGTGGATAGAGCTGTGAAGAAGGCCTATGGTGTGCTCGCATTAATTAACAGAGGGATTGAATTTAAGAGCCGTGAGGTGATGATGCAGCTGTACAAAACTTTGGTAAGGCCACATTTGGAGTACTGTGTACAGTTCTGGTCACCTCATTTAAGGAAGGATGTGGAAGCTTTGGAACAGGTGCAAAGAAGATTTACCAGGATGTTACCTGGAATGGAGAGTAGGTCTTACGAGGAAAGGTTGAGGGTGCTAGGCCTTTTCTCATTAGAACGGAGAAGGATGAGGGGCGACTTGATAGAGGTTTATAAGATGATCAAGGGAATAGATCGAGTAGACAGTCAGAGACTTTTTCCCCGGGTGGAACAAACCATTACAAGGGGACATAAATTTAAGGTGAAAAGTGGAAGATATAGGAGGGATATCAGAGGTATGTTCTTTACCCAGAGAGTTGTGGGGGCATGGAATGCACTGCCTGTGGAAGTAGTTGAGTCGGAAACATTAGGGACCTTCAAGCAGCTATTGGATAGGTACATGGATTACGGTAAAATGATATAGTGTAGATTTATTTGTTCTCAAGGGCAGCACGGTAGCATTGTGGATAGCACAATTGCTTCACATCTCCAGGGTCCCAGGTTCAAATCCGGCTTGGGTCACTGTCTGTGCGGAGTCTGCACGTCCTCCCCGTGTCTGCGTGGGTTTCCTCCGGGTGCTCCGGTTTCCTCCCACAGTCCAAAGATGTGCAGGGTAGGTGGATTGGCCATGATAAATTGCCCTTAGTGTCCAAAATTGCCCTTGGTGTGGGTGGAGGTGTTGAGTTTGGGTAGGGTGCTCTTTCCAAGAGCAGGTGCAGACTCAGGGAGCCAAATGGCCTCCTTCTGCACTGTAAATTCAATGATAGTCTATGATTAATCTAGGACAAAGGTTCGGCACAACATCGTGGGCCGAAGGGCCTGTTCTGTGCTGTATTTTCTATGTTCTATGTTCTATGAGTGTGTCCCTCAGCACGTAGTCCTGGACCTTGGAATGTGCAAGTCTGCAACACTCGGTCGAGGACAGCTCTTTGCACTGGAAGATCAGCAAGTTCCGGGCAGACCAAAGAGCGTCTTTCACCGAGTTGATGACCTTCCAGCAGCAGTTGATGTTTGTCTCGGTGTGTGTCCCTGGAAACAGTCTGTAGAGCACAGAGTCCTGTGTCACAGAGCTGCTCGGGATGAACCTTGACAAATACCACTGCATCTCTCGCCAGACCTTCTTTGCAAAGGCACATTCCACAAGGAGGTGGGTGACCGTCTCAGTTCACCCACAGCCACTCCGAGGGCATCGTGCAACGGCGCTGAGCCTTCGGGTGTACATGAAGACTCTGACGGGGAGGGCCCTTCTCACCACCAGCCAAGCTGTTTGCTGCCCATACAGCCAAAGTGCTATGCAAAAACTTTATCCCCAGATGGGGAGTACCAGCTAGCATTGACTCAGACAATGGATCACATTTTACAGGTGCTGTTTGTAAGGAAGTCTGTAAACTACTAAACATTAACTGGAATTTACACTGTCCTTATCATCCACAATCCTCCGGACAAGTGGAACGTATGAATCGAACTTTGAAAGAAAGACTGTCTAAATACAGCCAGGAATGCATGAATTGGGTCCAAGCTTTGCCAATAGTATTATGCAGTATTAGAGCTACACCAAACAGAACAACAGGCCTGAGTCCATTTGAAATCATCACAGGCAGACCAATGTCTCTGCCAGGAACTATTGACTAGCGGAAAGCAGACTGTCATTTAATGAGTGTTGCCTTGCTGACTTACTGTCAAAATCTAACAAATGCTGTTAGCTCTGCCTCTCAACAGGTGTTAGCTGTGTGGGAGATCCTCCAGAAGGTGGGCACGACATGGTGCCTGGTGAAGACGTGTACGTCAAAAAGCTGCAAAAGGAACCCTTAGAATCGAAGTGGGAAGGCCCTTTCGTAATCCTTCTCACCACCCAATCCGCTGTAAAGTTAAAAGGAAAGAAAAGTTGGATTCACGCATCGCACGTGAAGCGTGCGCCCAAGTAAAATGTTTATCCCAATTTTAATTTTCATTTAATTTATTTGATTGGCTTTGTGAATGTTGTACAGAACTGAATAAGAACACATTCCTTTCCAAATCTAAGATATATGCTAAAAACTTTAATATTTCCAATTGTTGGGTATGCATTGCAACCCCTACTAACTCAGGGGAGGGTATTCCCTTTCTAACTATTACCTATAATGCTTCAGAAACAGCAGAATGGTACATCTATCAAAGCATCCCTCGCTCTGTGGTGATCCATTCTGGAGCATATTCATGTGAAAAAGGAAGGTACCAGATCCACATCCAAAAATATATTAACTTGTGGAAATCTGCAGGTTATCCACTAAATACCTTTTCAGTATGGCACCAACTTAAACATAACCCTAACCAAAAACCTCAACATCTTAACCTCCCAACTAATATTAAACAAAAAGGATCAATTTGCCTCATCAGTAAGAACCCTAAAGAGATACAAATTTGTACTAATTATGTAGATGTTAACACAGCTTATAAATGTACAAAAAATTACTTACAAAGAGTTCAAGGGTCCTCGAGAATAACAGGCATACCTAACCTCAAAAATAATAAAACATTCTCAGACCAATGGTTCTTAGAAGATATTTACATATATTCTGCTTATAATGGAACTTACTTTATTTGTGATGATAGAGCATATCTCTGACTCCCAAGATCCTGGTCAGGATCTTGCTATTTAGGATATGATCAGGTTTAAAGCTGCAGACATTATGTACACACAAAGGAAACAGGGGTCCTAATACCAACTGCTGAGAAACGGCATTTTGTACCTTTCTCCAGTCCAAAAAGTAACTATTCACAACCACCCTCCTGTCATTCAGCTAACTTCGCACCCACGTTGTTGACGTCCCTTTTCTTCCACGGGGTTCAACGTTGCTGGCAAAGGCGATCATGTGACACGTTATCGGACACTTTTTGGAAGTCTAGCTACACCACATCAACCGCATTACCCTCATCAGCCCGGTCCGTTGCCTCGTCAAAAATAAAATTCACTCAGGCTAATTACTTTAAATCACAGCGTACAAAATGATTCAATTTTCCAGTGGAAGAGGATGTGCAGCTGAAGCGAGATGAAGTGTGATTCGATGTAACTTACCGTGTGGTGGAATTAGACAGACGTTGCTCCACTCCGGCTACGTTAGACCAGGTCACCCTCCACTCCCAGGCCTAGTTGGCCTTTTCGGACAAATGAAAACAAGCACTTTCACAGCCAGGATAACCCAGTGATTAAGTTCCCAACCAGAAAATATTAATTTCCACCCCTTTGCCCTCCTGACTCCATGCTGGCAAGAAGCGATACTCATCCTTCTGTCGTTGAATAGTTAGATCTCTGTTTCAAATAGAGGTCATATCTTACGGGCATGTAAAAATGTCACAACAAGTTATGTGCGAAGAAACCAATTTTGTGAATAGTTCCTGTTGCTTGGATCATCATGAGTGAATGACACTCTCCCTGCGGCTATTGCGGAGAAAGCTGTTCAGTGCCCTAATCGCCTGATGAATATTTATCCTCAAATCAACATCACTAAATCAGGCTGCGAAAGCAAAAACCTGTGGACGCAGAAGATTGGAAATAAAAACGGAAAATGCTACAAGTACTCGGCCAGAGAAACAAAGATAAAGGGTTGTGGGTGGGCTAAACAAGGGCACAGTGGGACGTCTGCTTCCCACTGGGGAGGAGATCCCACCCCGGGAAAGGCCAGCCAATCGGATTGGCCGACAGCCCCATCAGTCCCAGCAGGGCCATGAGCGCGTTAGCGCCCTCTGTTGGGATTGGAAGCGGAGTATGGGGAGACGGGCCTCAGGCAATGTCCTGAGACTGTCGATACGTGGCGCGGTGTACTCTTAGACTACCCTGCTTTGGAGGGGGCCGGAGCATCGCAAAAGCAGTGCCGCCCCTGATTTGGTCGGAAACTTGGATTCGCCGGCCGTTCGCCAAACCCGATTTCGCAGTGTCTTGGGCAACGAGGGCTTGGGTGAGTCAGATAGTTGCCTTCAGATCAGTATTCAATTCTCTTTTGAATGCCTCCATTGAATCTGCCTCCACCTCACTCTCAGGCAATGCATTCCAGACCCTCATTTCACCCTTGCTTTATTTTTGCCAATCACCCTGTGTCCTCCAGTTCCCAACCCTTCTGCCAATGGGAATTATTATCCCCAGGCCCTCATGACTTTGAACACCTCTATCATATCTCCTCTCAATCTTCTCTTCTGTAAGGAGAACTGATTGATTGATTCATTCATTATCACATGGACCGGAGTACAGTGAAAGTATTTTTCTGCAGCCAAGGGAACCTACACAGTACGTACTCAGTAGACAAAAAGAATAATTGACAAAGTACATCGAAAATAATGATTGGTTACAGTGTGGAACAAGGGCCAAACAAAGCAAATACGGAACAGATTTATGTTCACTGATCAATCCATATATAATGGTTCCTCATCCCTGGAACCTTTTAACCAGAGCCAGAGAAAGGGGACATGGGGGGCCAAGATCAATAATTGTATATGGTGGAGGAATAATACAACAGCTTGTGCTTTACCTTCAACAAGTGTATTCTTCTTACAGTTCAGTAGAGTTACAAATTCCTTATGATCCACCCCCCCCCAACTGTTCCAACTGTGTCCATTTATACTCTGCTACCGGTTGAGTCAATGACCATCATCTGTCTTTAACAATGCAATTGGCTCAACAATGGAATTGGCAAAGGATGTGCCTGTTGAGACATTGACGGCGGGGGAGGGGAAGAAAGAACGGAAGAGGGTGTCTGAGATGGGGTGGTTAAATAAGTGAATGATGGTGCAAGACAACAAAAGGTGGATATGGGAAAAGTGAAAGATTGATCTGGTTGGGATGTGAATGGGAAATCCAAATGATCACCAATAGACAGAAATGGGAACACAAGTTATGATGTGTAATTATTGAACTCAGTGTTGCGTCTGGAAGCTATAAAATGGCTATGATAGGTGAAGTGCTTTCCTCCAGCTCCCATTGAGCATTGGAACAGTGCAAGGGGCCAAGGATAGAAAGGACACCGTGCGTATGAGACAAATAATTCAAATGACGGGTGACCAAAAGCTAATCATCAGGCTTGAGGAGTGAATGCAAGAGAGCTGTAAGGATCCAGAAACTGAACTGGGTCAGTCGTATAAATACTGTGGCTACCAGAGCACATCAGAGGCTGGGAATTCTGTGGCGAATTACTCACCTCCTGACCCCCCCCCAAAGCCTGTCCACCACCGACAAGGCACAAGTCAGCATCACTTGCCTGGATGAGTGCATCTCCAACAACACTCAAGAAGCTCGACACCATCCAGGACAAATCAGCCCACGTGATTGCAACCTCATCCGCCATCATAAACATTCATCCGCTCCACCACCAACCTCCAGTGGTTTCAAGGCTCTTTCGATAGCATTTTCCAAATCCACGACCATCTGGAAGAACGCCATAGTGGGGTCTCGCTCACCTGAGGGGGAGATGGGGCTTGTACCGGTGATTGTGGGGGGGTGGGGGCTGGTGTCGGCGAGAAGGGGGGGCTGGGGCCTGAAGGGAGATCCAATGGAGCGACCCGATGCCAGCGATCCTCTAGGGAGGGGGGGCTGGTTTAGCATGCTGGGCTAAACCGCTGGCTTTGAAAGCGGACCAAGGCAGGCCAGCAGCACGGTTCAATTCCCGTTCCAGCCTCCCCGAACAGGTGCCGGAATGTGGCGACTAGGGGCTTTTCACAGTAACTTCATTTGAAGCCTACTTGTGACAATAAGCGATTTTCATTTCATTTCATTTCATTTTCATTTCAAGAGAGGGGGTTGATGCTGGCAAAGGTGGCACTGAAGCTCCGATGCCGGCGATGTTGGAGGGGGAAGACCTTGACTGTCACTTAGAGATCAGGGTGCCCTATAAAAAAGGCACTCCGATCTCTGTGAAGCTGGATTTGCCGGCGTGTTTAAGTTCCACCCCTCCCACTGCCGATGCTCCGACCGGTGAGGGGCGAGCAGCCGTGCCACGTAAAACGCACGGCCTTCCCGATATAAACGGCTGGGGAATTGCTGGGTCCATGGCCGTGCATGGCGACGATCTGCAGCGGTCGCGCCGTCCAGCACGCGGACCCGACCTGCCTGATAGTGCCGCCCTGAACCCCCACTCACCACCCCCCCCCCCCCCCCCCCCCAGGCCACCCCCCACCAGTCCCCCAGCTCTCGCCAAAGCCCCCTCGTCTGCAGCCGCCATGTCGGGTTCATGAAAACTGAGACCACACATGCTCCGCACGGTCGGGAACTCGGCCCATCGGGGGCGGAGCATCAGGGGAGGGCCTTCAGGTGACCGTCCCAACGGCGTGCGGCATACTCCTCAATGACGCCATTTTGGAGAGGGCGGAGCATTCAATTTGGTCGTAAACAGGGATTCTCCACCCAATCGCCGATTACGATTTTGATATCGGGTAACGGAGAATCCAGCCCCAGATTTAGAAATCATTTGGGAGAATCATGCCCAAGATTTCTAAGTCTGGAAGGGTAAAACCTTTTCTTCGATTCATGTTGGACAACTATGTGTGGGGATTGGTTAAGTTCCAACTGTGTTTCTGTTGTGCTTAGAGAGGACTACGGTGTGGTGAATAAATAAAAGGCATAAGCATGTGGTTGTGGCTTAGCAACAGGAGCCTTGTAAAGTAGAGAAGCTTTGAAGTTTTAGTTTAGCTAATTTGATTGCATTTTGAGATAGGACCTTGGAGAGCGAACATCTCTCAACTCTGCCAGAATCAAGACTGGACAAGATGGGAGCTGCAAAGAGGCAGGCTTCCTAAAGAACCAGTTGCAGTACAAATAACCAGGGAATTGGGATAGAAAGAACGGGCGGGATATACCGAGTAACCCGCCAGATGTTTTTCAGAGGCGGGAAGAGGCCCACCATTGGCTGGCGGCGGTATCTTCTGGTTTTGAATGCACCCCTCATTGTTGTCGGCATGACCAGAAAATCCAACTGGCGTAGACAGCTGGAAAATCTCACCAAATGTTTAAGGTGACTGGAGTTAAGTGAACAGAGACCAAGGTATTGGTCAGAAGAATTCAAGGGAGAGTAAACAAAGTTAAAGAGACAATTGTAGTAACCAGATTTAAAGTGAGGCAGCAGCCTTCAAAGTTATATCAAGCACCTGATGCTATTTTAGTACAGTTTGGGAAAGGAGAGTTCAAGCAATTGTGGCCAGTTTGCACAGCAGTCAAGACAAGGAAATCCTAAATGGGTTGATGTATAATCCTGGATTGGATTCGCTGCTAAAAATGGAGCGGAAACCTTGTTTAAAAGTGTCATTTGGAAAACCTGATCTGGATTTCAGAATGCAAACAGCAAGAGTAAAGTATAATTTAAAAGAAGGTTTGAAAGTGTGACTTTTGAAAGAAGGATTTGAAATCATTTATGTGGAAGTCCGAGTTCAGTGAGGCAAGGTGGCTCAAGGTATAAGAATCATCTGGAGGAATTTTTGAGGAGAAATCCACAGACATTCACTTGGGTCCAGAGAGGAGTGTGTCTTACCACAGTCATCTTGCGTGCTTAGAAGGGACTTTGTGTGCTAATGAGATCATTGTAGTTTAAGGTGTACTTTGTAATCCATGTTAATCCTAAACCTGTGTGCAATTGTTAAGATAAGGGGGGAGTAAAGGAGTATTGCAATATAACCCAATTTTCTCATGTTTTATAAATGTATTTTTTCTTGTTGTTAAAACTAACTAGCGGGCCTGCGACTCTGTTCCTTCATGTGTTATATAAAAATTAAAGACATTTTGAGCCAGGGTTCCATTCTGGGATCTTCTTGTCCAGTTATAACATCAACTGGGATTGTGACATCAGTCTACCCTGTCTAGGCTCCTCATCATTTTGCACACCTCCATTAGCTCACCCCTTAGCCTCCTCTGTTCTAAGGAAAACAACCTCAGCCCATCCAATCACTCCTCGTAGCTGCAGTTTTCAAGCCTTGGCAACATTCTTGTAAATCTCCTCTGTACCCCCTCCGGAGCTATTGTGTCCTTCCTGTAATGTGGCGGCCAGAACCATACAGAATGGGTTGCGGAAGAGCACACATTAGGCTCCTCCAACTATAAAGACTCATCACTATGAGTGTGGGGATTTGGGGAGATTAGATTATGTCGATGCACCAGGTACGGGGGAATTGTGGCATGGTGGTACTGTCCCTGAATTTGTCTGGCTCTGGGGCCATGGGTTCAAATCCTATCACATCGGCTGGTTGGATTTTAATTTAATCGATCGTGGTGGAAGGGAACATGGAATATAATGACAACTATCATTGATTGCTGTAAGAACCCAACTGGTTCTCTAGGGCGGGAATTGCTGACCACCCTGCCGCTGTTGTCAACGGAACAGCCGGTAAATCCTGGCCCTAATATCCTTTAGGGAAGGAAATGTGTCATCCTGGCCTCGCCTACCTTTGACTTCAGATCCACAGCAATGTGGGTGACTCTTACCTGCCCTCGAGGGGGATTAGGAATGAACAATAAATGCAGATTGCCAAATCCCATGACAGAATAAAGGAAAAGCTTACATTTGCAAGTGAGTTGTGCAACTCAATGTACTATCAGTGAAGGGTTCGTAGTGATGGGTCAGGCCTATTCATCCTGTCCACTTTGGGAAGGGTATTTTGGCCTTGGAGTCAAAGTGCAGGTTCACCAGAATGACACTGGAGCTAGAAAGGTTAAATAGACTAGATCTGTGTTCCCTGGAATGATCTGGATATGATCTGATCAAAGTGTTTCAAATGTCTTTTTTAAATTTAGAGTACCCAATTGTTTTGTTTTCCAATTAAGGGGCAATTTAGCGTGGCCAATTCACCTACCCTGCACATCTTTGGGTTGTGGGGGTGAGACCCACGCAGACACAGGGAGAATGTGCAAACACCCCACGGACAGTGACCCGGGGCCGGGATCGAACCTGGGACCTCGGCGCCGTGAGGCAACAGTGCTAACCACTGCGCCACCATGCCGCCCCCCCCCCCCCAAAGAAAGTGTTTCAAAAGTTAAAAGCATTTGTCGATCAAGAAAAAGTATTTCTCCTGGTGAAGGGATTCTGAAGAAAGGACACAAACTTAAAATGAATGGTCAGAAGCCCGGGCGCTCAGAGCTAAGTTCTGTGAATCCAGCTATAAATGCAATGAGTTAGAGAACAACAAATGATGTTCCAGCTGTGAGTTTTTAAAAAAATGGACCATTTATGTGTTTTCACAATTACTGCGGTCAAGTGGCATCTGTGTCAACAAATCTGCCGTATTGGATGCTAAACATGGTGGCAGAACTCAGTAGAAGGTCCCGCAACATCGCACCGGCCTTCGCTTATATTCTGCTCACTTGCTGTCCAATTTGGATCCATTCTGTGGAATGTCGACCGTCACTCTGAGCAAAAGGTTCAATCCAACACTGATTCAAAGTCAAACAGACGGAATGGGCGGAGAGGAATAGAGGGAAAGAGTGTGGCAAGTAATTTAAAGCGAGGGACTCAGATAAAAGTTAGGTGCTTGTCCTCAGGAACCTTGTATTTTCCTTTATGCTCTTCGAAGAGTTTGGTCAGTTCCTCAGTGTATTTCTGGTGCAATTCGTCAATTTCCTCTTGCGAGGGATTTTCGTTTTTCTCCACCTCGATTGGTTTGCCAACTAGAATTGAAAGGAAGCGGGGGTCATTGACCTGTTATCTGCTTGGCAAACTGAAGCAAAGATCTTTGCAAATTGAATCATAAGAATTATCGAATAATACAGCACAGAAGGAGACTATTTGGCCCAGTAATAATAATAATAATAATGGATCTTTGACAGTGATATTCAATGCCTCCTATCTCTGACATCTCCTAATCATTTCCTGTAACCTTGTAATGACTCCTCTTCAAATCTAATTCCCTTTGGAAAGTTCCTAAGGAATCTGCTTTTGATCTGGTGTCCTTTCAGGCAGTTTATGCTCAATTATAAAAACTCGCTGCATCAAAACAAATATTGTCTCACATCCCCTCTGGTTCTTTGTTTAATTTTCTTAAACCTGTGTTACCAACCCTCCCACCAGCGGAAATAATTTCTCTTCATTTACGCTATCATTGAATCAGTGCAGAAGGAGGCCATTTGGCCCCTCGAGTCTGCACCGGCCCTCTGAAAGCGCACCCTACCCAGGCCCACGCCCCCACCCTATGCCGTCACCCCATCTAATCGTTTAGACGCCGAGGGGCAACTCGGCATAGCCGATCCACCTAACCTGCACAGCTTTGGATTGTGGGAGGAAACCGGAGCACCCGGAGGAAACCCACGCAGACACGGGGAGAACGTGCGGACTCCGCACAGACAGTGACCCGAGGCCAAAATGCAACCCAGGTCCCCGGTGCTGTGAGGCAGCAGTGCTAACCACGGTGCCATGTGCCGCCCTTATTTATTTTGAATCTCTAACAAATATTCCCTTAATCTTCTCTGCTTGAAGGAAAACAATCACAGCTTCTCTAGTCTCTCCACATGACTTAAGTCCTTCATCACCAGTATAATTCTAGTACAAACACTGTTCTGTGGTTCGCTTGCCAGGTTAGGGCATCAATATGTAATGTGCCATAGCATTGGACTGCAGATTCAATGGGCGGGATTCATAGTTACCGACGCCGTGGCGGCGCTGCTGGCCGAGGGGTCTTCCGCGAGGGCTGGGGGGATACTGGTGGGTGGGGGCCAGGAGGTGGCCACTGGGGCACTATTTGTCAGATCAGGCCCGCGCCCGGTCGGCGCCATGTTGTACGGTGCGACCGCTGCAGGATGTCGCCGCGCTTGGCCACGGACCCGGCCATTCTCCAGCCTTTCATATCATGGGAGCCGGGAATGTTACCCGGTGTGATTGCTAGCCCCTCACCGTTTGCGGTAAGGGTTTGCCGCCGATTTTGGCGTTGTAAAACGCCACAGTTCCCACGCCGGCATCGGCACTTGGCCTCAAAAATGGAGAATCCAGCCCAACGAATCCTTCCTACAGTTGAGTTTCCAACTTTTAACGATGCTAGTTTAGAAGGTGTGAAGCACAAATCCTCCCCTGCTCATGAGTAAAGGAAATCTTGGGTGGTGGGGCAGTCCATTGCGTTGGCTCTTGTGTGCCCCCTGTTGGCTGGGTTGGAAGCAGCTTCTGTGAGCAATCACCTCACACAACTCCCAACACTGGACTTATGGAGTTGTAGGATGTCGGTCAGACCCTGAGGCCCATAAGTTGGCTCACGCTGAAAACTCTTTGAAACAGCCAGGCCAGAGGGATATTCCTGATATTCGTACATTGATATAAATCCGAATAGGCTTTTGGTGGAGCGTGTTCTGGATTGCCACCAGGCTTTCTACGAGGAAGTGCTTGCTGACGTCACCCCTGAATGGCCTGGCTCTCATTTAACAATTATCCCCCTGGGTTAGGGCGCCTCCACTGGAGGAAATAGGCTCTCTCTCTCTCTCTCTAAATACTTACTCAGATCCTTTATTAATCATCTTAAACATCCCAATCAGATCACCCCTCAATCTTCTCAATGCAGATGTGTACATAAGAACATAAGAACTAGGAGCAGGAGTAGGCCATCTGGCCCCTCGAGCCTGCTCCGCCATTCAATGAGATCATGGCTGATTTTTTGAGGACTCAGCTCCACTTTCCGGTCCAAACACCATAACCCTTAATCCCTTTATTCTTCAAAAAACTATCTATCTTCATCTTGAAAACATTTAATGAAGGAGCCTCAACTGCTTCACCGGGCAAGGAATTCCATAGATTCACAACCCCTTTGGGTGAAGAAGTTCCTCCTAAACTCAGTCTTAAATCTACTTCCCCTTATTTTGAGGCTATGCCCCCTATTCTGCTTTCACCCGCCAGTGGAAACAACCTGCCCGCATCTATCCTATCTATTCCCTTCATAATCTTATATGTTTCTGTAAGATCCCCCCGCATCCTTCTAAATTCCAACGACTACAGTCCAGTCGACTCAACCTCTCCTCGTAATCCAACCCCTTCAGATCTGGGATTAACCTAGTGAATCTCCTCTGCACACCCTCCAGTGCCAGTACGTCCTTTCTCAGGTAAGGAGAGTAGACTGTGCAACCCATCCTCATAATTGAACCTTTCTATCTCTGGTGAGTTTTCACTGAACCTGCTTCAAGGACCCTGTATCCTCCCTGAGGTGCGCTGAACACAATTACCCCAGATCAGTATCTGACTAGAAGTACATACAACAAGGGCATAACTTCTACCAAGGAGGTCTTGTGGCACAGCGCAGTGGGTAGCATTCCTGCCCCTGATCCAGAAGTTCTGGGTTCGAGTCCCATCCAAGGACTTGATACCCAAGGAAGGTGTGCTCATTACGCGGTCAAACAGGTTGTGTGTGTCAACCTGTAATTCCTTCCAAATATGCCATTGGTTGGCGGTAAGATCGGGAGAGACTCCTGGTCAGCCACGCTCGATGTGGAAGTGGTGCCTTCAAGCTATAAGCCTCTGGTGACAGACTGACCACCTGTTCTGGGAATTATTAGCTCTGGAAATGGACAAAAGTCTGCCTTAGTGCATCATTAGGTGTGGGAAGAGAATTGGAATAACCTCTACCCCTCTGTATTCCTGCCTCTTGAAATGAATGTTGCATTTGCCATTCTGATTGCTTATTGTGCTCATCTCTAGTTACCAATTATTAAGACCCAGGAAGCTGAGCGATAAGGTGGACATCAATTTATTTATGGTCACGGAGAGTCAGCGAAGATTGCAACATGCGGTTAGATGCAGTGGTTTCACTCACCCACAGTGTGAATGGGCTTCCTGTACGGCATGAGGCCAAAGCTATACTGGAATATGCCACGGGCGTGGAAAAGGGGGAGCGATATTCCCATCATCTTCTGCAAACGTTCCTGGATCTTTCTTAAGAATGATCCCTTGGGATTTTTCACCTGATCAAACACCTCATTCTCACCAAAGGAAAACACCGGAACCAGGGGTGTCCTGAGGGGGAAAAAGATACAGCTGTTTAATTCTCACAGGGATCACTCAGTCAGATATTTTAATTTATGACTAATAATTAATCCAGAAGTAATTTTAAAAGTTGGTTGGGCAGGCACTTGAGGATTACATGTGAAAAGCGGAGATGTGGCGCTCCTCCAAAGGGCCAATGTAGGCACGATGGGCTGAATGGTTGCAAGTTTCAATAATTCTGTGCATAACCAATCAGATATTGGTGCAAGTGTTTCCTGGCAGGGAATTGGAGGAAGACAAGCGATATTCCAGTTATTGGAACTCATCAAACAAGGTGAAGTGACGCCGAGATGGACAAAGAGAAGGTCCTGCACCAGTTCATTCTGTCCAGATCATCGGCCTTTGCTCATGGGGCCAAGGGAAAGATGGCCAGACTTGGAGGGAGAGGCCCTGGCAAACCTACACATCTCTCAGGCCACCATGGGCAATCTGGTCCTGAAGCTGATCGACTGGTGAGCCAAGGGTTATGGGTGACTGGGGGGCGGGAATGGGGGCTACGGAGTGTGCGAGGGGGGCGAGGTCAGCAGGCAGGCAGGAAAGTGGAGTTGAGGCCACAACCAGATCTTATTGAATGGTGGAGCAGGCTCGAAGGGTCGAATGGCCTACTCCAGCTCCTGGGGCGAAATTCGCCCCAAACGGCGCGATGTCCGCCGACTGGCGCCCAAAACGGCGCCAATCAGACGGGCATCGCGTCACCCCAAAGGTGCGGAATGCTCCGCATCTTTGGGGGCCGAGCCCCAACATTGAGGGGCTAGGCCGGCGCCGGAGGGATTTCCGCCCCGCCAGCTGGCGGAAACGGCGTTTGTTGCCCCGCCAGCTGGCGCGGAAATGACATATCGGGGCGGCGCATGCGCGGGAGCGTCAGCGGCCGCTGACAGTTTCCCGTGCATGCGCAGTGGAGGGAGTCGCTTCCGCCTCCGCCATGGTGGAGACCGTGGCGGAGGCGGAAGGGAAAGAGTGCCCCCGCGGCACAGGCCCGCCCGCGGGCCAGGCCACCGTGGGGGCACCCCCCGGGGCCAGATCGGCCCGCGCCCCCCCCCGGACCCCGGAGCCCGCCCAAGCCGCCTTGTCCCGCCGGTAAGAAAGGTACTTTAATTTACGCCGGCGGGACAGGCAATTTATCGGCGGGACTTCGGCCCATGCGGGCCGGAGAATCGAGCGGGGGGGCCCGCCAATCGGCGTGGCCCGATTCCCGCCCCTGCCGAATATCCGGTACCGGAGACTTCGGCAACCGGCGGGGGCGGGATTCACGGCAGCCCCCAGCGATTCTCCGACCCGGCGGGGGGTCGGAGAAGACGCCTCTGATCCTTGTGTTGCTGTGGTAAGGAGCAGTTCAAAGTCATCAACATTACCAACGGCTCAAACCAGTTAATGTAAGTCACTAAAATTACAAAGAAAAAAAAAACCTGCATTTACATATCCCCTTTCACAACTTCAGGGTGTCCCAGAGCACTTTGCAGCTACACTTCATAATGTAGGAAACGCAGCAGCCAATTTGCACACAGCAAGCGCCCAAAAGTCACTCATGTGGGAGTCAAAAGGTTGTGACTTAAAGTCCAACTCCACCACCTGAAGTTAAAGATCGAGAGCCGGATTCTCCGGCCCCCCAGCCCGGTGTTTCTCGGCGGCGCGCCGTTCACTGTTGGCGGAATTCTCTATTCCCACCGTTGGTCAATGGGATTTCCCATTGAAGCCTCCCTGTGCTGCCGGGAAACCAGTGGGCCGGGATGCACTGCCCAGAGGAACAGAGAGTGCCAACAAACAGGAAATGCTGGAACCAGTCAGCAGATCAGGCGGCGAGGAGAATTGCTGGGTCCATCGCCGCGCATGCGCATGGCGGCGACCTGCAGCGGTCGCGGCGTACAACATGGCGCCGGCCATGTGCATACCTGATCTGCCAGATAGTGCCCCCCTGGGCACCCCTCGCCACCGCCTAGGCCACCCCCCACCAGTCCCCCCAGTCCTCGCCGAAGCCCCCCCCCCCCCGCCAGCAGCACGGCTCCCACGCGACTGTGGCGCCGCTGGACACGGTCCGCAGCCGCCACGCCGGGTTCCCGCACGGCTGGGACCACGCGTCCCCCAACGCCGTCGTGAACTCGGCCTATCGGGGGCGGAGGGCCTTCAGGTGACGTCCTGAGGCCGTCCCAAAGGCGTGCGGCGCGTGAAACGGAGAATTGTGACTATTAATTCACTCTCTCTCGCGTGGAGATGTCATTATTTAATCAATTTCCTGCCATTCAGCTGGAGTTATAAAATATCTTTAAAAAATATAAGATGGTGGGAGGCACACCAGAATCATCAGCGTGGACCAGCATCGGTGTGCATGCACAGGTGGCCACATAGATTTGGTAAGAGACACGCAAGCTAATTAAACCAGCCAATTAAGAGGAACATCTTCAGCAGTGATTCAGACCCGGCAGTGGTGAAGTTATGGTCGCTGCGGAGGCACATCGCTTACCCAAACTGGAGAGCAAGTTTGACGAATCCCTTCCTGTTCTTCAGCAGCAGTGTTAACGCGCCAGGCCTGGCGTCGAGAGCTTCAGGAGCTCCTCCAATGGCAATCACAGCAACATTGCCGCCTTCTGCTCTGCTCAGCAGATACTTTGCACTCTCCCTGGCTGATGGCACCAAACCTGCAACGGGGTAAACGCACATCGGCTCCCTTAGAGACTGCCGACTGAGGGGAAGCAGAGAGACTTCAGAACAAACTTGCATTTACATCGTGCCTTTTTCAACCCCGGGACGTCCCAAAGCATTTTACGGGCAATTAAGAACTTGAAGTGTAATCGCTGTTGCAATGTAGGAAATGCAGCTGCCAATTTGTGCACAGCAAGATGCCAGAACAGCAATGTGCTAACATTTGGACAATCTGATCTTCTAGCGATGCAGGTTGATAGCAAGGTATTGCACAGGGCACCGGGAAGAACTCTCCTGCTCTTCTTTGAGTACTGTCAGTCATGTGATCTCTTACATTAACCTGAGAGGGTACTTTGGGCCTTGGTTTTGCTTGTCCTCTGGGAGATGGTACCACCCACAGTGCAGGGCTCCGTCAGTACAGCATTGAAGAGCCAGGCTCAATACTGAGCTCAGGGATGGGATTCTCCGGGTCTCCGTGCCGAAATCGCGTTTGGCGCGGGGGCGGAGAATGGGGCGTCAGGCCTGCGATTGGGTACGACGCATTCCCGCGGACCGGAGAATCACCTCCAGTCGCGCGTGCGGCCAACGTGGTGCCGGTCGGGGCCCATTCAAAGAGCCCCCCCCCCCTGGTGATCCACCGGCTGAGTTCCCGCCCGCGCAGGAAAGTCCAGAATGATTCGCGCCCCTTGTCTCGCGGGCGTGGGGACAAAGCCCCATCAACAGAGAATTCCGCCCCCGGTCTCTGGAGTGGGTGAAAGTTCTGCTAACTCGTCCTCCTGCTAACACATAGTGACTTATTTTGTAACATATCACACTCACCATGAAATGATCTTGAACTCGATCTCATCCAAACTACTGGTGCCCAATCCTTATCCCACACCAAGATCCATTCTTCCCTCATTGACCCACACTGGCTCCTGGTCCAGCAATTCACATCTTTGCCTTTGAATCCCTCCACGGCCTTGCTCTCCCTATGTCTGTAAGCACTTGTGCACACATAGAGTGATAGAGCTTCATAACACAGAAAGAGGCCCTTCGGCCCATCGTGTCTGTGGTGGCCATCAAGCTCCTATCCTAATCCCATTTTCCAGCACTTTGGCCGTAGCCTTGTGTGCAATGGCATCTCATCTAAATGTTTCTTAAATGTTGTGAGGGTCTCTGCCTCCACCACCCTTTCAGCGAGTTCCAGACTCCCACCCCCCTCTGGGTGAAAAGGTTTCTCCTCACATCCCCTCTAAACCTCCCGCCCCTGCCATTAAATCTATGCTCCCTGGTTATTGACCCCTTTACCATCTACCCGATGTATGTCCTTCAGAATTTTGTACACCTCGATTTAGTCCCCCCTTCAGCTTTCTCTGCCCTTAGGAAAACCACCCCAGCCTATCCAGTCTCTTGACAGCTGAAACTCACCAGCCCAGGCAACATCCTGGGGAATCTCCTCCGCACCCTCTCTGGTGCAATCACGTCCTTCCTATTGTGTGGTGACCAGAACTGCACACAGTCATCTGCAAATGCCACCTGCCATCAAATGCACCATGGGGGCAGGACACAAGATTCTGCCTCGGAACTGATTTCTGTTTGATCATTGCTCGCATGATGCACCTTGCCAGGACTTGCTGCTACATCAATGGCGATACTTGCTTTTTTTTAAATTGAGAGTACCCAATTCATTTTTCCCAATTAAGGGGCAATTTAATGTGGCCAATTCACCTACCCTGCACATCTTTGGGTTGTGGGGGCAAAACCCACGCAGACACTGGGAGAATGTGCAAACTCCACACGGACAGTGACCCAGAGCCGGGATCGAACCTGGGACCTCGGCGCCGTGAAGCAGCAGTGCTAACCACTGCACCACCGTGCTGCCCATCACTGGCGATACTTAAATGCAAATTGCTGTTGTCAAAGCCCATTGTGTACATGGCCTGAACATGACTTACCTCCGCTCATGATATAGTCCCTGAAGAATGGGACTCTGAACCAGAGAGGCAGCATCAGCAGATGTGGCTTCAACCCAGGGAACTTTTCCCTGAACCCGGTCATCTCGGTGCAGAAGTTCCCAAAGGCTCCAGCGACCAGTATTCCGTGCGGGTGGAAACCAAAGATGTAATTCTTCTTTGGATCTATGTCTGTCGTCTTGACGAGCTGGAAGAGAAGGTCACCATTGAAAGAAAGGTCACACTCCAGCTGCAGAGATGTGCACGTGGCGAGATTGAATCTCAGAAGTGGATCAATGGGCCACAGGATGGTGCAGCGGAGAAGGGGGTCTCTCAGCCCACCATGCCTATCCTGGCTCATTCGCAGACCCAACAATTCATCCCAATTCCCTACTCTTTCCTCACAAGGCTGCAAAAAGCTATTTTTCGACTTTATGGGCAGTTCCTTTCTGTAAGCCATTGAATTTCAACTATCATTTCAGGTCCTGCATTTCGGATCATAACTCTGAGTAATTTCTTTACCCACATTTTACTAATGCTGTATCTGCCAATTACCTTAATTCAGTGCCCCTTGCTTTCCATTCTAATTGGGGGCTGCTTGAGCACACAGGGCTGAATCGCTGGCTTTGAAAGCAGACTAAGGTAGGCCAGCTTCAATTCCTGTGCCAGCCTCCCCGAACAGGCGCCGGAATGTGGCGACTAGGGGCTTTTCACAGTGACTTCATTTGAAGCCTACTTGTGACAATAAACAATATTCATTCATTCAAGAGATGTGAGAATCACCAGCAAGGCCAGAATTTATTTCCCATCCTTAGGTGCCGCTGGCAACAGTTGCCGTGCGGCATGTTGACGCCGTCGTGAAACGCGATGGCGTTTACAACGGCGTCAACACTTAGCCTCAGGATCAGAGAATCCCGCCCTGTATGTTTGTACGTAATAAATACCGCTTATTTATTACGTACAAACAAACAGGGCGGGATTCTCTGATCCTGAGGCTAAGTGTTGACGCCGTTGTAAACGCCATCGCGTTTCACGACGGCGTCAACATGCCGCACGGCAATGGAGCGACCCACGCCCCTCCAGCTGCCGATGTCAAATGGGCGCCGGGGGTCTGCGCATGCGTACTGCGACCGGCCGCAATGCGCGCATGCGCAGTGTGACCGCCGCCAATTCGCGTATGCGCAGTGGCTCCCTTCTCCACGCCGGCCCCGCGCAACATGGCGAAGGGCTACTGGGGCCGGCGCGGAGCAAAAGAGGCCCCCAGCCCGAGAAGCCGGCCCGCCGATCAGTAGGCCCCGATCGCGGGCCAGGCCACAGCGGAGGCCCCCTCCGGGGTTGGAGCCCCTCACCCCCCACCAGGCCGCCCCCGGATGCATGCACGCCGAGGTCCCGCCGGGTAAGACCACACGTGGACGGCGCCGGCGGGACTCGGATTTTTTGTGCAGCCGCTCGGCCCATCCCGGGCGGAGAATCACCGGGAGGGGGGGGGGGCGTAGAGCGACCCCTGACCCGCACCAACCGCGCCGATTCTCCGCTCTCCGGAGAATTGGCGGACCGGCGTCGGGGCGGCGTTGCGCGATTCGCGCCCGACCCGACGATCCTCCGGCCTGGCCTGGGCTGAGAGAATCCCGCTCATGAATTAGGAGCAGGAATCGGCCACTCGGCCCCTCAAGCTTTTTCCGCCTTTCAATAGGATCGTGGAGGATCTTCTATCAAAACCCCCCATGATTTTGAACTCCTCTATGAAATCTCCGCTTAACCTTCCCTTCCCTCAGCAGAACAGTCCTCAGCCTCTCATTCTCGCCACGGAACTGAAGTCCTTCCATCTCTGGAACCCATTTTAATAAATCTCTGGACTCTCTCCAACTCCCAGAATTGCCGCAGTTCTCCAGCTGGGGCCTAACGAATGTTCTTAAAGGTTTATGAGAACTGAACGATCTTGTACATCTGAGGAAATCAGTTTGGCTCTGTCATTGATTCGATACAAAGCGTGTCACCCATTGATCCCAGGGTAGGGAAAGGAATGAAAGGGAAGAATAAAAGGGAATGTGTGTCTAGGGTGGAAGACAGGAATAACCAGATGAAAGAAGGAATGATAATTGAGGCAACATCTTTTCGTTTTTTTTCGACAGGAGTATTATAAGATCATAATAATAAATAGGAGGATTAGGCTAGTCAGCCCATCGCAGAATCACATGTTACAACACAGAAGGAGGCCATTCAGCCCATCGTTTCTATACCGGCTCTCCAATTGGGCAAAGTCATTCCCCTTGCCTTCCCCCGGCAGCCCTGCACATTCTTTCTAATGACGTAATTATCCAATGCCTCGGTTGATCCTGCCTCTACCACGGTCTCAGGCAGTGCATTCCAGATCCTAACCACTCACTGAAAAGGGTTTCCCTCACATCTCCATTGCGTTTTGAGCCAATTACCTTAAATCTGTGCCCTCTTGTTCTTGATCCTTCCACCAATGGGAACAGTTTCTCCCTCGCTACCCAGTTTAGACAACTCATGAATTCGAATACCTCTATTAAATTGGAAATATCGGTGAGGACTCTTCAAAATAGTGCCGTAGATCTTTGATGTCCACCCAAGAGGACATTCAGAGCCTGAGTTTAGCCTTTTTCTGGGTGACAGCATCACAGACAGTGCAGTGCTCCCTCAGTATTGCACGGGATTGGGACTTGAACTCACAACCGTTTGACTCAGGGTTTGAGCGCTACCCTTTGAACCATTGCTGACACGGTACCTCCTCAAACCCGCTCTGCCAGTCAATATGATTATTGCTGATCAGATTGTTTAAAAAAAATGTATTTCCGGGATGTGGACCTCGCTGGTTAGGCCGGCATTTATTGCCCATCCCTAGTTGCCCTTCAGAAGATGATGGTGAGTTGTCTTCTTGAACCGCTGCAGTTCCTGAGATGTAGGTACACCCACAGTGCTGTTAGGGAGGGAGTTCCAGCATTTTGTCCCAGCGACAGTGAAGGAACGGCCGATATATTTCCAAGTCAGGGTGGTGAGTGACTTGGAGGGGAACCTCCAGGTGATGGGGTTCCCAGGTATCTGCTGCTCTTGTCCTTCTAGATGGCAGTGCTGTGGGTTTGGAAGGTGCTGTCTAAGGAACCTTGGTGAGTTACTGCAGTGCTTCTTGTAGAATATACACACGGCTGCCACTGTTCGTCGGTGGTGGAGGGTTTGAATATTTGTGGAACGAGGAGCAATCAAGCGGGGCTGCTTTGTCCTGGATGGTGTTGAGTTTCTTGAGTGTTGTTGGAGCTGCACTCACCCAGGCAAGTGGAGAGTATTCCATCACACTCTTGACTTAGATATAGAATTTACAGTGCAGAAGGAGGCCATTCGGCCCATCGAGTCTGCACCGGCCCTTGGAAAGAGCACCTCACTTGACAGGATTTGGTGGGGGTCAGGAGGTGAATTACTCATCGTAGGATTTCCAGCCTTTGACCTGCCCTGGTAGCCACAGTATTAATATGGCTGAGTCCAGTTCAGTTTCTGATCAATGGTAACCCCCAGGATGTTGATTGTAGAGGATTAAGCAATGTTAATTCCACTGAATGGCAAGGTGCGATGGTTAGATCCTCTCTTGTAAGAGATGGTCATTGCCTGGCACTTGTGTGGCACGAATGTTACTTGCCACTTGCAGCCCTGAATATTGTCCAGGTATTGCTGCATCTGGACATGGACTGCTTCATTATCTGAGGAGTCGCGAATGGTGCTGAACATTGTGCAGTTATCTGCAAACATCCCCACTTCTGACCTTATGATGGAAGGCAGGTCATTGATGAAGCAGCTGAAGATTGTTGGGCCTAGGACACTACCCTGAGGAACTCCTGCAGTGATGTCCTGGGGCCGAGATGATTGATCTCCAACAATCACAACCATCTTCCTTTGTGCCGGGTATGACTCCAACCAGCGGAGAGTTTTCCCTGATTCCCATTGACTCCAGGTTAGCTCGGGCTCCTTGATGTCATAACTTGGTCAAATGCTGCCTTGATGTCAAAGGGCAGTCACTCTCACCTCACCTCTGGCATTCAGCTCTTTTGTCCATGTTTGAATCAAGGTTGTAATGAGGTCAGGAGCTGAGTGACCCTGGTGGAACCGAAACTGATCGTCCGTGATCAGGTTATTGCTGAGTAAGCGCTACTTGATAGCGCTGTTGATGACTCCTTCCATCACTTTACTGATGATGAAGAGTCGATGGCGGGGCAGTACGGTAGCACAAGTGGATAGCACTGTGGCTTCACAGAGCCAGGGTCCCAGGTTCGATTCCCGGCTTGGGTCACTGTCTGGGCGGAGTCTGCACGTTCTCCCCGTGTCTGCGTGGGTTTCCTCCGAGAGCTCCGGTTTTCTCCCACAATCCAAAGATGCGCAGGTTAGGTGGATTGGCCATGGTAAATTACCCTTAGTGTCCAAAAGCTTAGGAGGGGTTATTGGGTTACGGGGATAGGGTGGAAGTGAGAGCTTAAGTGGGTCGGTGCAGACTCGATGGGCCGAATGGCCTCCTTCTGCACCGTTTGTTCTATGTTGTCTATGTTACTATGTTAGACCGCTAGGGTTGGATTTGTCCTGTTTTTTGTGTACAGGGCACACCTGGGCAATTTTCCAAATTGCCGGGTAGATGCCAGTGTTGTAGCTGTACTGGAACAGCTTGGCTGGGGGTGCGGCAAGTTCTGGAGCACAAGTCTTCAGTACCATTGCCAGAGTATTGTCTAGGCCCATAGCCTTTGCAGGATCCAATGCCTTTAGCCATTCCTTGATATCACGTGGAGTGAATCGTATTGGCTGAAGACTGACATCTGTGATGCTGGGGACCTCTGGAGGAGATCGAGATGGATCATCCACTCGGCACTCCTGGCTGAAGATTGTTGCGAATGCTTCAGCCTTGTCTTTTGCACAGATGTGCTGGGCTCCTCCATTGTGGCCGCATTCCTCCCTGTGCCCCATAACCCTTGTTGATGTAAAATCTGTCTAACTCAGCCTTGTGGGAGAGAATGCCAAACACTAATGAACCTCTCTGAGAGAAGAAATTCCCCCTGATCTCCATCTCAAATGGGAGACCCCTTATTTCCAAAATGTCTCCTCGTTCTAAATTACCTCCACGAGGGAAAAAATCAAGCCCCCCTCAGAATCTTGTATGTTTCAATAAGATCAGGCTATTGTACCACCTCTCAATTGCTTCCAATGCAAGTCACTTGCGAAAACCAAGGTGAATAGGTCAAGTTGAATGCCAGAAGAGGTATAAGGGGCTTCTTCTGTTAACATGTAAAAGTTGCTTCATAAATGAGAGACTTCCTTCTTTCTTCATTCACTGCTGCCTCTGGGATCTCACCCTAAATGGAGGATTTCCAAAAATGTTTTTGATCATGTCGATCTCGCACAGCGATAATTTCCAAAGATCTCTTTGTTTATTAAAAATAAGTATCACATTAGGGAAGTGATTTGACAAGTGAGGGACATGTTAACAGTGACCTTGTACATCGAGTGCTCTGCTACAACTTTAAAAACCACAAATTAATCATTAGCAGAATAATTGTTCACTAAACAAATAAACACAGTTGGAGCGGTGCAGGAGGGGGGCGGGGGAGCGGAATACAGAATGAACTGGGTTTTGATTGTGCATTTTGCATCCTCCATTTGCTCAATTCTTTTTTTGGACATCTCACATGGAGATGGTTCTTCTGGTGTAATGAAATCGGAAGCCCCTCATGGAGGAGGTCGGAATGCTGGTCCAGACAGATTCGAGTCCAGAGACAAGTATAGGGTGAGGTGGCTGGCTGGAGATCGAGAGAGCGGCAACAATGTGGGAAGGGGCCCTAAGGAGAAGGTCCCAGAGCATAAATCCCACACCAAGACTTCAAAAACAAGGGGCGAGATTCTCCGACCCCCCTGCCGGGTCGGAGAATCGCCGGGGGCTGGCGTGAATCCCGCCCCCGCCGGTTGACGAATTCTCCGGCACCGGATATTCGGCGGGGGCGGGAATCGCGCCGCACCGGTTGGCCGAAGTCCCGCTGCTAAAATGCCTGTCCCGCCGGCGTAAATTAAACCACCTACCTTACCGGCGGGACAAGGCGGAGCGGGCGGGCTCCGGGATCCTGGGGGGGGGCGCGGGGCGATCTGGCCCCGGGGGGTGCTCCCACAGTGGCCTGGCCCGCGATCGGGGCCCACCGATCCGCGGGCGGGCCTGTGCCGTGGGGGCACTCTTTCCCTTCTGCCTCCGCCACGGTCTCCACCATGGCGGAGGCAGAAGAGACTCTCTCCACTGCGCATGCGTGGGAATGCCGTCAGCGGCCGCTGACGCTCCCGCGCATGCGCCGCCCGGAGATGTCATTTCCGCGCCAGCTGGCGGGGCACCAAAGGCCTTTTCCGCCAGCTGGTGGGGCGGTAATTCGTCTGGCGCCGACCTAGCCCCTCAAGGTTGGGGCTCGGCCCCCAAAGATGCGGAGCATTCCGCACCTTTGGGGCGGCGCGATGCCCATCTGATTTGCGCTGTTTTGGGCGCCAGTCGGCGGACATCGCGCCGTTTCCGGAGAATTTCGCCCAAGATTCTAACTGTCGTCAGCTAAATTTTAAGCGAATGAAAAAGGGTCAAGTAAAACAAGAGGGAAAGTCAGGTGTCGTGTTAGAGGGTTGGTGAGATTAATGACAAAGGCATGTCTTTGGATAAAAGGCCAAGAGGCATGGGCACTAAATCGCTCAAGAGTCAGAAGATGAGAATGTCGCTGGCGAGACTTTCCCTGACCTTTGTGGGAACCTCATTTAAATAAACCTCCTAGTCGCCACACTCTGGCGCCTGTTCAGGTACACAGAGGGCGAATTCAGAATGTCCAATTCACCTAACACGCATGTCTCTCGGGACTTGTGGGAGGAAACCGGAGCACCCGGAGGAAAGGGGAGAACGTGCAGACTCCGCACAGACAGTGACCTGAACGGGAATTGAGTCTGGGACCCTGGCGCTGTAAAGCATCAGTGATAACTACTGTGCTACTGTGCCGCCTGCTTTTAATGTTTAATGTTCCATTGAACGGGCACTGGAGAGTCAACCTGAGCCTACCTCTGGAGTGGGACTTGAACTGACAGCTTTCTAGCTCAGGTGAATGTGATACTTACACAGCTACAGCTGCCTCTAACTGTGGTCCTATTCAGTATATCTCATCTCAAATTCTTGGCTACTGTAAATTCTGCTCCCTGTGAACTAACTGAATTGTTTAAGATAAATAAAGGATTGGATAGAGTGGAACTATTTCCTCTGATGGTTGGGGGAGGCAGGGGAGGGTGCAGGGAGGGGAGAGGGTCGTGGGGGTGTGGGGCGAGTTTGGTGGTGTGGGGTGTCCAGACAATGGGATTAGATTTCTGAGATTAGAGTTAGGACATTCAGGGTTGATGTCAGGAAGCACTTTGCACAACGGACAAGTTAAACCCAGAATTCACTCCCTTGAAGAAGCTGTTGACGTTGGGTTTCAATCGGAGCTTTCAAGGCAAGGAGCGTGATTTAATGGAAAAGAGAATCCCGCGCTGGGCACCTTTAGCCAGGTGTTTCCCTGCGCTGGCAGAGCCGAGAACGACCCCCCAATCAAGCAGGACTCTGCTTCATTTATGGGCCTTAGCAAGGAACGGTATGCCGAGGCTTCACTTAGTCCATTTCTAAATGATGCCCCGATCTCAAGGTTCCCCCACCACGGCTTCTAAACCCCCCCAACCGCCCCAAATGAGGGGGTCCGCCAGCCCCCTGCACTCCACCTCATAAGGGCAGAGCACCCCAGGCACAATCCTCAACATGGGTAAGATGCCACCCGGGCATCTTGGCACTGCCAGCCTGGCACCCTGTCTGGCTCACTAATATCCCTTCAGGGAAGTAAATCTGCCACCTTTACCTGGTCAGGCCGAAATGTGGCATTTAATGCCCGTCACTAGTTGCCGCAAGAAGGTGGTAATACAACCGATAGCTTGTCAGGCCATGTCAGAGGGCAGTTAGGAGCCATTCGGCTCATCGAGTCCGCACCAACCCTCCGAAAGAGCACCCTACCCAGGTCCACTCTGTTGCCCAACCCGCCCTATCTCCGTAAACTAACCTGCATATCCTTGGACACTAAGGGTAATTTAGCATGGCTAATCCACCTAACCTGCACATCTTTGGACTGTGGGAGGAAACCGGAGCTCCCGGAGGAAACCCGTGCAGGCACGGGGAGAACGTGCGGACTCCGCACAGTCGCCCAAGACTGGAATTGAACCGGCTCCCTGGAGCTGTGAGGCAGCCGTGCAGACCACTCTGCCACCGTGATGTCCTCCCTTAAGGATACTCCTCCTTCAAGGACACCCCTTCCACATCGGGCAATGCTCCCTCCCAGGTCTGCTCCCGACGACTGTGCACTCCCTCCCAGCAGCTCCACCAAGAGCCCCATCCCCCTCTCTATGCCCCTCAGCCCCCCACAACCCCACAACCTCAGGCCCCACTTCCATAAGCCCATAAGGTGTAGGAGCAGAAATAGGCCATTTGGCCCATCAAGGCTGCTCTGCCATTCAATGAGATCATAACTGGCCTGATATGATAATCCTCAACTCCACCTTCCCAACTTATCCCCGTAACCCTCGAGTCTCCGCTGTGAGACCCCCCCCCCCCCGCCCCCACCCCTCTCCCCTCCTGCTTCTGGAGTCTGTGACGTAGCATCTGGGACCTGCTTGCAGTCCCAGTCCTGGCCGCTGCCTCCACTGGCAATGCTGGGAATTACAGAGCTGCCAGCCAATCAGATAAGCTTGAATTTCTCCGAGACGAGAGTACGGCCTCCAGCCAATTAAATGGCTGTGATTTAAATCGACAGTCAGCGATGTGTGTTTCCCACCGACTCTTCGGGTGACAAATCAGGACGCTCCTGCCCCAAGAGTGGTCCAAGTTTCCGGACAGGTTTAACATGAATTCTCTGATGTTTAAACTAATTTAATATTAACCCGGGTGTCTGGAAAGCCCAGCCAAGCCACATAATTCTGCCGCTGCTGCAATGCCTCAGTACCATTGCAATAGCTACTTATATTTATATCCATTGCACAAATAAATAAGCTTGGGAACCTAAAAGCCAACATTTGAGTTAATAATTGTCTCTTGTCCTTTATTGTGGCAACCCTCTGCTTACCAAAGCTCGTCAGTCCCACTGTGTCAAGAACCGTTTCGTTCTTGTTTGGTTAGGTGAAATGTTTGGTGGAAAGTTACCCATGTGCACCATATGACTGTTAACCTTTTACAGTACACATGCAGATCTCATCGGGGTGTGGTAAGTATGGGAGACAGAAGGGAAAGAGCGTCTTTCGTATAATTTAATTTACTGTTCATAAGTGAAATGAGTGCTTGAGCCTTGTTTTCTCCCTTTCCTCTTTCCGGTTTTTCCTCCTATCCTCCGCTTCCTCTCTATCTTTTTCCCTCCTTCTTCCAATTCATCCATCCTCCTCCCCTCCCATTCTTTCCTCTCCCATCGCTTTTCCCTCCTTCTCTCCTTGATCTTTGTGCCTTCTTTGGCTTTTCCCCAGGGTAGAGGGGTCAATTACTAGGGGGCACAGGTTTAAGGTGAGAGGGGCAAGGTTTAGAGTAGATGTACGAGGCAAGTTTTTTACGCAGAGGGCAGTGGGTACCTGGAACTCGCTACCGGAGGAGGTGGTGGAAGCAAGGACGATAGGGACATTTAAGGGGCATCTTGACAAATACATGAATAGGATGGGAATAGAAGGATACGGACCCAGGAAGTGTAGAAGATTGTAGTTTAGTCGGGCAGCACGGGCTTGGAGGGCCGAAGGGCCTGTTCCTGTGCTGTGCATTTCTTTGTTCTTTGTTCTTCCTACCAGAAGGATGTGGAGGCTTTGGAGAGGGTGCAGAGGAGGTTTACCAGGATGTTGCCTGGTCTGGAAGGTGTTAGCTATGTGAAGAGGCTGAGTAGACTTGGACTGTTTTCAGTAGAATGATGGAGGTTGAGTGGTGACCTGGGGCGAAATTCTCTGGTATCGGCGCGATGTCCGGCGACTGGCGCCCAAAATGGCGCAAATCAGTCGGGCATCGCGCCGCCCCAAAGGTGCGGAATGCTCCGCATCTTTGGGGGCCGAGCCCCAACCTTAAGGGGCTAGGCCCGCGCCGGAGGAATTTCCGCCCCGCCAGCTGGCGGAAAAGGCCTTTGGTGCCCCGCCAGCTGGCGCGGAAATGACATCTTCGGGCGGCGCATGCGCGGGAGCGTCAGCGGCCGCTCACGGCATTCCTGCGTATGTGCAGTGGAGGGAGTCTCTTCCGCCTCCGCCATGGTGGAGACCGTGGCAAAGGCAGAAGGGAAAGAGTGCCCCCACGGCACAGGCCCGCCCGCGGATCGGTGGGCCCCGACCGCGGGCCAGGCCACCGTGGGGGCACCCCCCGGGGCCAGGTCGCCCCCCAGGACCCCGGAGCCCGCCCGCACCGCCTTGTCCCGCCGGTAAGGTAGGTGGTTTAATTTACGCCGGCGGGACAGGCATTTTAGCGGCGGGACTTCGGCCCATCCGGGCCGGAGAATCGCGGGGGGGGGGGGGGGGGGGGGGAGGGGGGGGAGGGGGGGCCCGCCAACCGGCGCGGCGCAATTCCCGCCCCCGCCGAATATCCGGTGGTGGAGAATTCGGCAACCGGCGGGGGCGGGATTCACGCCAGCCCCCGGTGATTCTCCGACCCGGCGAGGAGTCGGAGAATCTCGCCCCTGAGGTCTACAAGATTGTGAGGGGCATGGATAGAGTGGATGGGCAGGCACTCTTTCCCAGGGTGGAGGGGTCAGTCACCAGGGGGCATAGGTTTAAGGTCCTTGGGACAAGGTTTAGAGGAGATGTGCGAGACAGGTTTTATACGCAGAGGGTGGTGAGTGCCTGGAACGCGTTGCCAGGGGAGGTTGTGGAAGCAGATATATCAACGGCGTTCAAAAGGCATCTCGACAAACACATGGATAAGATGGGTATAGAGGGATACGGCACAAGGAAGTGCTGAGGGATTTGGCAAAGGGTGGTAGCATGACCGGTACAGGCTTGGAGGGCCGAAGGGCCTGTTCCTGTGCTGTATTTTTCTTTGTTCTTCTTTGTTTCTAATTGCTTTTGTGAAGATGTACTCTTTAGGCTTCTTGCGTTGAACATACAGACCTTATTTCCAAGGTTGCGTCAAGCTAGTCCACAGTACACCCTTCTCTGACTAGGAAAGCTCCTCCCCTTAGAGAGATTCCCCACGCTAGGTGTTGATTGGTTGTTCAGACCATGTGACACTTACTCAATAAGGCTGATCTGAAAGTGATAATCACCGGTACACTGCCCTCTCCTTTTGTTTTGACTGAAGTAGGGATGGGAGAATCAGTGGCAGAAGTCAGCTGACTCGATCAGTGGGTGGTCAGATATGTTTCCTCTCACCATGCTTGCAATTTCAGGGTTGTCTTGTCTACAGAACTATTCCAACATGCTCTTGGGCAATCACCTTCAATCCTTCATTAACCTCAACTCAGTCAACACTCTGCTGCCCGTGCACACCAGCTACCATTCATCCATCCCAACTGTGCTCCATTGGCAATGCCTAGATTTTTAAATTCCCATCTTTATGTTCTTATCATGCAATGATTATTGCCCTGAATATTCATGCAACTCCCTTCAACCACACAATCCTCCGAAAGCTCTATATTCCTCCAACTGAGAACATAGAACATAGAACATAGAAAAATACAGCACAGAACAGACCCTTCGGCCCACGATGTTGTGCCGAACCTTTGTCCTTTATTAAGAACAAATTAATCTACACCCCCTCATTCTACCGTAATCCGTGTACCTATCCAATAGCCGCTTGAAGGTCCCAAATGTTTCCGACTCAACTACCTCCACAGGCAGTGCATTCCATGCCCCCACTACTCTCTGGGTAAAGAACCTACATCTGACATCCCCCCTATATCTTCCATCATTCACCTTACATTTATGTCCCCTTGTAATGGTTTGTTCCTCCCGAGGAAAAGGTCTCTGACTGTCTACTTTATCTATTCCCCTGATCATCTTATAAACCTCTATCAAGTCGCCCCTCACCCTTCTCCGTTCTAATGAGAAAAGGCCTAGCACCCTCAACCGTTCCTCATAAGACCTACTCTCCATTCCAGGCAACATCCTGGTAAATCTCCTTTGCACCTTTTCCAAAGCTTCCACATCCTTCTTAAAATGAGGTGACCAGAACTGCACACAGTACTCCAGATGTGGCCTTACCAAGGTTTTGTACAGCTGCATCATCACCGCACAGCTCTTAAATTCAATCCCTCTGTCAATGAACGCTAGCACACTATAGGCCTTCTTCACAGCTCTATGCACTTGAGTGGCAACTTTCAAAGATCTATGAACATAGACCCCAAGATCTCTCTGCTCCTCCACATTGCCAAGAACTCTACCGTTAACCCTGTATTCCGCATTCATATTTGTCTTTCCAAAATGGACAACCTCACACTTTTCAGGGTTAAACTCCATCTGCCACTTCTCAGCCCATCTCTGCATCCTATCTATGTCTCTTTGCAGCCGACAACAGCCCTCCTCACTATCCACAACTCCATCAATCTTCATATCGTCTGCAAATTTATTGACCCACCCTTCAACTCCCTCATCCAAGTCATTAATGAAAATCACAAACAGCAGAGGACACAGAACTGATCCCTGCAGTACGCCACTGATAACTGGGATCCAGGCTGAATATTTGCCATCCACCACCACTCTCTGACTTCCATAGGTTAGCCAGTTCGTTATCCAACTGGCCAAATTTCCCACTATCCCATGGCTCCTTACTTTCTGCATAAGCCTACCATGGGGAACCTTATCAAATGCCTTACTAAATCCATGTACACTACATCCCTGCTTTACCTTCATCCACGAGCTTGGTCACCTCCTCAAAGAATTCAATAAGACTTGTGACACAAGACCTACCCCTCACAAATCCGTGCTGACTATCCCTAATCAAGCAGTGTCTTTCCAGATGCTCAGAAATCCTATCCCTCAGTACATTTTCCATTACTTTGCCTACCACCGAAGTAAGACTAACTGGCCTGTAATTCCCAGGGTTATCTCTATTCCCTTTTTTGAACAGGGGCACGACATTCGCCACTCTCCAATCCCCTTGTACCATCCCTGTTGACAGTGAGGACGAAAATATCATTGCCAATGGCTCTGCAATTTCATCTCTTGCTTCCCATAGAACCCTTGGATATATCCCGTTAGGCCCGGGGGACTTGTCTATCCTCAAGTTTTTCAAAATGCCCAACACATCTTCCTTCCTAACAAGTATCTCCTTGAGCTTACCAGTCTGTTTCACACTGTCCTCTCCAACAATATCGCCCCTCTCATTCGTAAATACTGAAGAAAAGTATTCGTTCAAGACCTCTCCTATCTCTTCAGACTCAATACACAATCTCCCGCTACTGTCCTTGAATCGGACCTACCCTCGCTCTAGTCATTCTCATATTTCTCACATGTGTAAAAGGCCTTGGGGGTTTCCTTCGTCCTACTCGCCAAAGATTTTCCATGCCCTCTCTTAGCTCTCCTAATCCTTTTCTTCAGTTCCCTCCTGGCTATCTTGTATCCCTCCAATGCCTTGTCTGAACCATTATATAAGTATCCTTCTTCCGCTTAACAAGACATTCAACCTCTCTTGTCAACCATGGTTCCCTCACTCAACCATCTCTTCCCTGCCTGACAGGGACATACATATCAAGGACACGTAGTAACAATTCCTTGACCAAGTTCCACATTTCAATTGTGTCCTTTCCTGACAGCCTATGTTCCCAACCTATGCAATTCAATTCTTTTCTGACAACATCGTATTTACCCTTCCCCCAATTGTAAACCTTGCCCTGTTGCACGCACCTCTCCATTACTAAAGTGAAAGTCACAGAATTGTGGTCACTATCTCCAAAATGCTCCCCCACTAACAAATCTATCACTTGCCCTGGTTCATTACCAAGTACCAAATCCAATATGGCCTCCCCTCTGGTCGGACAATCTACATACTGTGTTCGAAAAGCTTCCTGGCCACACTGCACAAACACCACCCCATCCAAATTATTTGATCGAAAGAGTTTCCACTCAGTGTTTGGGAAGTTGAAGTCACCCATGACTACTACCCTGTGATTTCTGCACCTTTCCAAAATCTGTTTCCCAATCTGTTCCTCCACATCTCTGCTACTATTGGGGGGCCTATAAAAAACCCCTAACAAGGTGACTGCTCCTTTCCTATTTCTGACTTCAACCCACACTACCCCAGTAGGCAGATCCTCCTCGAACTGCCTTTCTGCAGCTGTTATACTATCTCTAGTTAACAATGCAACCCCCCACCTCTTTTACCACCCTCCCTAATCTTATTGAAACATCTATAACCAGGAACCTCCAACAACCATTTCGGCCCCTCTTCTATCCAAGTTTCCGTGATGGCCACCACATCGTAGTCCCAAGTACCGATCCATGCCTTAAGTTCACCCATCTTATTCCTGATGCTTCTTGCGTTGAAGTATACACACCTCAACCCACCTCCATGCCTGCAAGTACTCTCCTTTGTCAGTGTTCCCTTCCCCACTGCCTCACTACATGCTTTGGCGTACTGAACATCGGCTACCTTAGTTGCTGGACTACAAATCCGGTTCCCATTCCCCTGCCAAATTAGTTTAAACCCTCCCGAAGAGCACTAGAAAACCTCCCTCCCAGGATATTGGTGCCCCTCTGGTTCAGATGCAATCCGTCCTGCTTGTACAGGTCCCACCTTCCCCAGAATGTGCTCCAATTATCCAAATACCTGAAGCCCTCCCTCCTACACCATTCCTGCAACCCCTCACAATTCTGTACACCTCTATCACGTCACCCCTCAGCCTTCTCTGGTCCGAGGTAAACAACCCCAATTTCTCCAATCTCTCCGTGTAGCTACTATTCTCCAGCCCTGGCAACATTCTTGTAAACCTCTCTTGCACGCTCTCCAGATCAATTACATCCTTCCTGTAATGTGGTGACCAAAACTGCACACAATACTCCAGTTGTGGGCTCACCAGTGTCTTATACAGTTCCAACATTACATCTCTACTTTTATATTCTATAGCTCTGCCAATGAAGGAGAGCCTTCCATATGCCTTCTTTACAACCTCGCCTACTTGAACTGCTGTCTTTAGGAACCTGGGTACTTGCGCACCAAGATCTCTCACTCCATCTACCCCTCTCAGAATATTCCATTTATTGTGTATCCCCTTTTACTGTTTGACCTCCCTAAATGCATGACCACTTAGCAGAGTTGAACTCCATCTGCCGCTTTCTTGTCCACCCCCACCAAAACAAATATATAATTTTGGAGCTTACAGCTTGGGGGCAGCACGGTAGCACAGTGGGTAGCACTGTTGCTTCACAGCTCCAGGGTCCCAGGTTCGATTCCCGGCTTGGGTCACTGTCTGTGCGAAGTCTGCACGATCTCCCCGTGCCTGCGTGGGTTTCCTCCGGTTTCCTCCCACAAGTCCAGAAAGATGTGCTGTTAGGCAATTTGGACATTCTGAATTCTCGCTCTGTGTACCTGAACAGGTGCTGGAATGTGGCGACTAGGGGCTTTTCACAGTAATTTCATTGCAGTATTAATGTAAGCCTACTTGTGCCAATAAAGATTATTAATTTATTAATTAAGCTATCCTCTACACTATCCTCGACACGGCCAATTTTTGTGTCTTGAATACACTCAATGACGAAGAATTAAAAAGACCTCAGGGTCAGAGAATTCCTAAGATAGACAATCCTCCGAGTGCAGGTACAACGCTCCTGATCTCAGATTTAAATTGCCAACCTCAGACCACAATGTCTAGTTCCACGCTCCACAGCCTGGAGGCGAAACAACCTGTCAACATTTACCCAGTCAAACCCTTGAAGAATTGTAGCCATTTCAATGAGATCAGCTCATACTCTTCTAAACCCCCCCCCCCCCCCCCGCCCCCCCACCCCGGCAAGCCCCGATTAAACAGTTTGGGTTTATATTCGCTGGAGTTTAGAAAGATTAGAGGGGATCTGATCGAGGCATATAAAATACTAAAAGGGATTGATAAAATAAACATAGACCAAATGTTCCCCATTGTGGGGCAATCTAGAACGAGAGGTCACGGATATAGTTTGAGAGGCGGTAGATTTAGAACTGAGACGAGGAGGAACTACTTCTCGCAGAGGGTGGTGAGTTTGTGGAACTCGCTGCCCCATACTGCGGTGGAGTCTGAGTGATTAAATGTTTTCAAGAAGGAGATAGATATATTTCTGATTTTAAAGTGGGTTAAAGGGATATTGGGAACCAGTAGGGAGATGGATTTGAGACCAGGAAGAGATTAACCAAGATCTGATTGAATGGCGGAGGCTCAAGGGGCTGAATTGCTGACATCTGCTCCTAATTCCTATGTTCCTATGTCCCTCCTAACCCTGCACTCCCCCCTCACCTGCGTAGGGCACACCCCAACCTGATATCTTTGTTATATCACTGCTATTCCCTGTGCAATTTATAGTTTATATTGACCATGATTTGAGTGTTAATTTATGGTTAATTTAATTTGATTCTGAATGGGGTTAAAGTAAAAGTTACAAAAAGTGAATTTTTTTCTGGTAATTTCTTTATTAAGGAGTTGTTCTCTAAATTAGTTTTTTTTTTTGGTTTACAGGTTCATAACCGTTACCTATCCTAATATCTCTATGCTTTGTTTGGCATCAAATTCAGTCGATTAATATGGGAAGTTTTACTTTGTTAAAGATGCTATATTAATGCAAATTCTTCTTTTTCTCTTTTTCAGCTCCAATGAATAATGTAGGCCCAACTCACATTGCGCTAAGATCAATCCACGGAGACATCATTAGATGCATTATTTGGTGTCACACAATAAAATAAAAGAAGATTTTGCATTTCTATAGCACCTTCCACTTACTCAGGTTACCCCACTGTTCTTTCAAGCTACTTTCTTGAAGTGCATTCTGTTAATTGGATATCAATTGTGTTTACTTTATGCATATGGAGGTCATTGTGCATGACGGCACAGTGGTTAGCACCGCTGCCTCCCAGCGCCAGGGACCCGGGTTCGATTCTCATCTTGGGTGACTGTCTGTGCGGAGTTTGTACTTTCTCCCCGTGTCTGCGTGGGGGTGCACCAGGTGCTCAGGTTTCCTCCCACAGTCCAAAGATGTGCAGGTTGGGTGGATTGGCCTTGATCAGTGCACGGGGTCACAGGGATAGGGCAGGCAGTGGGTCTAGGTAAAGTGCTCTTTCAGAGGGTTGGTGCAGACTTGATGGATGAATGGCCTCCTTTTGCAATGTTGGGATTCTATGGAATTCACCTGGGGCTTTAATTGTGCGTGTGTAAGAGATGCGGTTGCGTTAGGAGGTGTATGCTTGTAATGTCCAGCTTTGTAAGTAAATGTAAAGACTTTGCTTTGACAAAGAGACATCAGACTCGAAACATTAACTCTTTTCTCTCCCTACAGATGCTGCCAGACCTGCTGAGATTTTCCAGCATTTTCTCTTTCGTGTCAGATTCCAGCATCCGCAGTAATTTGCTTTTATTAAATAAATATAAAACTGGCTCAATTTCTACCCTTCACCAACCAGCATTTTGGAATATAGCACAAGGCTGGGATTTATGGTCGCAAATCATCTGGGTCCCCCCCCACCACCACACACACACACACACAACGTGAGTATAAAATGCAGCACAGTGACATCTGGTCGGCAATGTGATGTCATCACTCCAGCCTCGGATATTACAGAAGGAGAATGGGCGCCAAAATGGGGAGCGCGTCCACCATTTTGAAAAAACAATTTGAAGGTTATTGGTTACTGAGCTGATTACAGAGCCAATTGTAGGCAAATCTTTGTTGCCTGCTGCATTTTCCAGGCACAGACAGAAGATGGGAGTTTTGGGGTGTTGTGGTGGGATACGAGGAGGTGACACAATGACAATAATAATCTTTCTGTGTGTCACATGTAGGCTTACATTAACACTGCAATGAAGTTACCGTGAAAATCTCCTAGTTGCCACATTCCGGCGCCTGTTTGGGTACACAGAGGGCGAATTCAGAATGTCCAATTCACCTGAGAAGCACGTCTTTCGGGACTTGTGGGAGGAAACCGGAGCACCCGGAGGAAACCCACGCAGACACGGGGAGAACATAGAACATACAGTGCAGAAGGAGGCCATTCGGCCCATCGAGTCTGCACCGACCCACTTAAGCCCTCACTTCCACCCTATCCCCGCAACCCAATAACCCCACCTAACCTTTTTGGACACTAGGGGCAATTTATCATGGCCAATCCACCTAACCTGCACGTTGGACTGTGGGAGGAAACCGGAGCACCCGGAGGAAACCCACGCAGACGCGCGGAGAACGTGCAGACTCCACACAGACAGCGACCCAGCGGGGATTTAAACCCGGGTCCCTGGTGCTGTGAAGCAACTGTACTAACCACTGTGCTACCGTGCCGCCCAAGGTGGAAGAAAATACCTGCCAACGGGACCATGGATGAATGCAGCAGTCTGCTGGGAAGGTGGTGGCATCTCTATGTTTCTGGACTTCGTTTAGAACTCTTTTGAGTCTGCCATAAGAGCGATTGAGAGGGCAGGAAGCCTTTAAACTTCCTGTTCATGGCATAACCTCCCTGTTGCATGATGCCCCCGGCCTAAAACCCCGATTGGGCGCAGAGCCCCCGTTCGCACTGCCAATTGGCTGCCTTTCTGCTGAGCGCTTGTCTTGATTCGCCGAGCTGAGGCGGTGGGGGCGGGAGCGAGTGGAGCTCTCACTTCCCCTTCCACCTCCCTCACCCTTTCGAGAAGCGTAGGCTCCAGCCCATAGTCAGTTGGTGGGTGTGGGGAATCAGAGCTATTAATTAGCACACAGCAGAGTTCCCAAATGGCAGTGGCCAGTTCACCGGTTTTACTGATCATGTCGTGCTCAAGCTGCCCTTCATTACAATAGTGCGATGGGATCTTTTGCACACGGATCGAGCCTCAGTTTAATGTCTCACTTGAAAGACAGCACCTCTGACCATGCAGCCCTCCCTCAGTGCAGCAACGGGAATGTCAGCCTGGATCACACATTTGAGGGGAGTGGAACTCGAACCTAAAACATTCTGACATAGAAGTAGGAGTCCTCCCCAAGCCAATGTCTATAAAGCCATGGGGAGAATCATTGGCAATTTTAGTGCCTCCTGATCGAAATACTAAGTAGCAAAGCAGGGTTAATCCCTGCAGACCTGGTTACAATTCCCAAACATCGGAAACTCTTTACAATGTGCTGATGCAATATCTATATTTGCTGGACTCTCTCCAATACTTTTTCGGGCTGTTTGCATTGTGCAACTGGATGTACTTTTAGGATTGGCACACAATGTGTAGTAACTCTGTTTGAAGTGGCTACCTACCCATGGCCTTTTGTTTAGTTTGTACCTCCCTCGTTGCTTTATTTTGTTTTTGCTGTTTGCTGGTGAGCAGAGAGATCACTCAATGCCTTCTCCCCGGCAGATTCAGCCGAACCGACAGGCTCTGAATAAACAAGCTGAGCCGAGCCCGCGAGAGGCAAGGTCATTTCATGTATATCGATGGACGGTGAGGAAGTAGAAGTTAACATTGCCCTTTTCTTTTGACCCCTTTGCCCCCGGTCACTTTTCTTCCCTCCATACCTGAATATGCTGACAAGAATCAGCTGCTCGGGTCGCTCTCTCGCCGGTTGGGGTGGCATTGTGGTAATATCGCTGACTAGTAATCCAGAGGCTTGGTTGCTGCTCTGGGGGCATGGATTCAAATTGCGCCAGCTGGTGGAACTCAGATTCAATTAATAAATCTGGAATGTCACCATGAAAACTATCATCAACTGTTGTAAACACCCATCTGGTTCACTAATGTCCTTTAGGGAAGGAAATCTGCCAACCTTACCCGGCCTGGCCTACATGTGACTCCAGCCCCACAGCAATGAGGTTGACTCTTAACAACCCCTCTGAAATGTTCAGTTCAATGGGTAATTTAATAATCTTTATTAATAATCTTTATTGTCACAAGTAGGCTTACATTGCAATGAAGTTACTGTGAAATGTTTCACCATAGAAAGCATCCTATCGGGCTGCATCACAGCCTGGTATGGCAACTGCTCGGCCCAGGACCGCAAGAAACTTCAGAGAGTCGTGAACACCGCCCAGTCCATCACACGAACCTGCCTCCCATCCATTGACTACATCTACACCTCCCGCTGCCTGGGGAAAGCGGGCAGCATAATCAAAGATCCCTCCCACCCGGCTTACTCTCTCTTCCAACTTCTTCCATCGGGCAGGAGATACAGAAGTCTGAGAACTCGCACGAACAGACTCAAAAACAGCTTCTTCCCCGCTGTTACCAGACTCCTAAATGACCCTCTTATGGACTGACCGCATTAACACTACACCCTGTATGCTTCATCCGATGCCAGTGCTTATGTAGTTACATTGTATATGTTGTATTGCCCTATTATGTATTTTCTTTTATTCCCTTTTCTTCTCATGTACTTAATGATCTGTTGAGCTGCTCGCAGAAAAATACTTTTCACTGTACCTCGGTACACGTGACAATAAACAAATCCAATCCAAATGTCCAGAGTCGCCACACTCCGGCGCCTGTTCGGGTACACTGAGGGAGAATTCAGAATGTCCAATTCACCTAATAGCACGTCTTTCGGGACTTGTAGGAGGAAACCGGAGCACCCGTAGGAAACCCACGCAGACATGGGGAGAACTCTGCACAGACAGTGACCCAAGCCGGGAATCGAACCTGGGACCCTGCCGCTGTGAAGCAACAGTGCTAACCACTGTGCCACCCACAGGGTAATTAGCGATGCCCACTTCCCATGAAAGAACCAATAAAATGTGAGTTTGAGGATTCAGGTACCAATCCAGATGGATGGATTTCGCAACGGTGCAGTGGTATTGTCACAGGACTAGTAATCCAGAGACCCAGGGAAATGTCCTGGGGTCCAGGGTTCGAAACCTGCCTCGGAAAATGGTGAAATTTGAATTCAATGAAAACCTGTAATTAAATGAACATGAGAACATGTAGGAAAAGAAACCCATCTGGTTCACTAATGTCCTTTAAGGAACGGAATTTGCCGTCCTTACCCGTTCTGACCTACATGTGACTCCAGACCTACACCAATGAGGTTGACTCTTAAATGCCCTCGGAAATGGCTGGGCAAGCCACTCAGTTCAAGGGCAATTAGAGATGGGCAACAAATTGTGGCTCAGCCAGCGACACCCAGATCCTCTGAACAAGTATTTAAAAAATTCACTGAGGTCCCGATCTCAGGAGGAATAATGCCAGTGTTGTATATTCACCAGCTTGTATAAATCTCAGAGCTATGCACAGATGGCACTAGCTTCTAGGGGTGCAACAGATTCATTTATAAGGTTTTAAAAATATCTCTACAATCACAAAGTGTCTGTATCTGTTCTCATGCTTCCGGTAACTTCTGTAGTGTCTGTTTACTTTGCTCTGAGTCCACACCCAGGCTTGACCAATCAAACACAGTGAGCCTAGATCAGTTGCAAGACTCACATAATCAAGCACAGAACAATTGAACACTTCAGCCAGCATGCATGGGGGGTGGGGGGGTGGGGGTGGGGGTGGGGGGGGGGGGGTGATGGGACAATTAAGAGGCTACTGCCTGGCATGCCCACCCCAGGAATTAAAGGGCCAATCAGAGAGTCAGCAACTCAACAGTGCCATCAGATGGGGTGGCCAGTATGGAGGCAGGCAGGACAAAAGACATCATACAATCAAAGAGCCAAACGCTGGAGTGGAGTTCCCGGTGGGGACAGTTTTGGTGCTGCGGAGGCAGCCTTCCCTGCCCATGTGACCTGGCGCAGTATCATCCTTCAAAAGATGTTCTAACATAGAACATAGAACATAGAACAATACAGCGCAGTACAGGCCCTTCGGCCCACGATGTTGCACCGAAACAAAAGCCATCTAACCTACACTATGCCATTATCATCCATATGTTTATCCAATAAACTTTTAAATGCCCCCAATGTTGGCGAGTTCACTACTGTAGCAGGTAGGGCATTCCACGGCCTCACTACTCTTTGCGTAAAGAACCTACCTCTGACCTCTGTCCTATATCTATTACCCCTCAGTTTAAAGTTATGTCCCCTCGTGCCAGCCATATCCATCCGCGGGAGAAGGCTCTCACTGTCCACCCTATCCAACCCCCTGATCATTTTGTATGCCTCTATTAAGTCTCCTCTTACCCTTCTTCTCTCCAACGAAAACAACCTCAAGTCCGTCAGCCTTTCCTCATAAGATTTTCCCTCCATACCAGGCAACATCCTGGTAAATCTCCTCTGCACCTGCTCCAAAGCCTCCACGTCCTTCCTATAATGCGGTGACCAGAACTGTACACAATACTCCAAATGCGGCCGTACCAGAGTTCTGTACAGCTGCAACATGACCTCCCGACTCCGGAACTCAATCCCTCTACCAATAAAGGCCAACACTCCATAGGCCTTCTTCACAACCCTATCAACCTGGGTGGCAACTTTCAGGGATCTATGTACATGGACACCTAGATCCCTCTGCTCAGCCACACTTTCAAGAACTTTACCATTAGCCAAATATTCCGCATTCCTGTTATTCCTTCCAAAGTGAATCACCTCACACTTCTCTACATTAAACTCCATTTGCCACCTCACAGCCCAGCTCTGCAGCTTATCTATATCCCTCTGTAACCTGCTACATCCTTCCACACTATCGACAACACCACCGACTTTAGTATCGTCTGCAAATTTACTCACCCACCCTTCTGCGCCTTCCTCTAGGTCATTGATAAAAATGACAAACAGCAACGGCCCCAGAACAGATCCTTGTGGTACTCCACTTGTGACTGTACTCCATTCTGAACATTTCCCATCAACCACCACCCTCTGTCTTCTTTCAGCTAGCCAATTTCTGATCCACATCTCTAAATCACCCTCAATCCCCAGCCTCCGTATTTTTTTCCCAATTCTGTGGGATTTTTTATTCATGCAAGGGATGTGGGCGTCATTGACGAGGCCAGCATTTATTGACCATCCCTCGTTGCCCTTGAGAAGGTGGTGGTGAGCTGTCTTCTTGAACCGCTGCTGTCCCTGAGGTGTAGGTACACTCACAGTGCTGTTAGGGAGGGTGTTCCAGGATTTTTATCAAGCATTAGTGAAGGAACGGTGATATATTTCCAAGTCAGGGTGGTGAGTGGCTTGGAGGGGAACTTTCAGGTGGTGATGTTCCCATGTGTCTGCTGCCCTTGTCCCTCTAGATTGTAGCAGTCACGGGTATGGAAGGTGGTGACGAAGGAGGTTTCATGAGTTGCTGTTACAGATAACCTGGTAGATGACACAATGCAGTCACTGTGCGCCAGTGCATCTTGTAGATGGTACACATGGCTGCTACTGTGCGTCGGTGGTGGAGGGAGTGAATGTTTGTGGAAGGAGGAGCAATCAAGCGGGGCTGCTTTGTTCTGGATGGTATTGACCTTCTTAAGCGTTGTTCGCCATCTGCCATTTTTCCAATTGATGCTGCGCCACGATTCTATCCCATGTCTTTAGTCAGGGCTCTGTTGAGTTTGATACCCTGTTGGCATGCTCATCTGGGGAAGAACTGGGGCGGGATTCTTCGGAAACCGGCGGGGCGGGCAACTCCGGCACGAAGGAATGGCGTGAACCACTCTGGTGTCGGGCCGCCCCGAAGGTGCAGAAGTTGGCGCATGCATGGGAGTGCCAGCGTGTGCTGGCGTCATCCCAGCACATGTGCAAGGGGGGTTTCATCTCCCCGCCGGCCATCGCGGATCGGTACACCAGCCGGCGGATTGGTGGGCTCCGATCGTGGGCCAGGCCACTGTGGGGGCACCCCCGGGGCCAGATCCCCCCCCCGCCCAGGATCCTGGAGGCCGCTCGCAGAGCCAGGTCCCGCCAGTAAGTACCTGTCGTAACATACGCCGGCGGGACCCCCCGAAAACGGGCAGCCATTCGGCCCATCGCAGGTCGGAGAATCGGCGGGGAGACCGCTGCCAGCGGCCGCCGATCTTTCCCACCCCCGCCTAATCCCCGCCGCCGGAGAATTCAGCAGCCGGCGGGGGCGGGATTTACGCGGCCCCCCGCCGATTCTCCGCCCCGGTGGGGGGCGGAGAATCCCTGATCTCTCTCCACTCTCTGTGCAACCTTTCCTGCAAAATTCCCCCAGAAAGGATAAAAGGGACCAAAACCGATGCCTCCCGGTAGGTTGTGTGTGAGCACTCACTCCATGGCTGCCACCGGAACTCAGAAAGTCCCAGAGTTATTTATAGATTGGTTACGGCACGGAACGAGGCCATTCAGCCCATCATGTATGCACCAAACTCCGAATAATCAATTCACTTATTTTCATTCTTCCACGTACTCCACATAACCCTGCACTTTCTTCTTTTTCGGATAACATTCCAGCTCCCCCATCACCCCTGTGTCCGTGACCTACATTGGCTCCTGGTTAAGCAACTTCATGATTTTTAAATTCTGATCCTTATTTTCAAACCCATCCATGGCCTTGCCCTTTCCCCCCGCCCGATCTCTTTAAGTTCCTCCAGATCCACATGACGGAGTTGGCCCCCACCTTCTGGGTACTTTCAATGAAGCGTTAGAGAATGGGGAACTGCCGGCTACACTGGCACAGGAGTCAATTTCGCTGATCCCAAAAAAGGGGAAGGATTCACTGGAGTGGGGGTCCAATAGGCCCATTTCACTGATGCACCCAACCTCTTCCTACGTAAGGATGAGTCTTACACATATTAAGGTGGTGTATAGAATCATGTACAAAGAGAGCAAAGAAGAAAGAAAAGTACAGCACAGGAACAGGCTCTTCAGCCCTCCAAGTCTGCGCCGATCACAATGCCCTCACTAAAACAACACCTTCTGCGCTTACTTGGTTTGTATCCCTCCATTTCTTCCTTATTCATTTTATTTTATTTATTGTCACGTGTACCGAGGTACAATGAAACATATTTTTCTGCGAGCAGCTCAACAGATCATTAAGTGCATGAAAATCAAAGGAAATAAAAGAAAATACATAATAGGGCAACACAAGGTACACAATGTAACTACCTAAGCACCGGCATCGGATGAAGCATACAGGGTGTAATGTCAATGAGGTCAGTCCATAAGAGGGTCATTTAGGAGTCTGGTAACAGCGGGGAAGAAGCTGTTTTTGAGTCTGTTCGTGCGTGTTCTCAGACTTTTGTATCTCCTGCCCGATGGAAGAAGTTGGAAGAGTGAGTAAGCCGGGTGGTAGAGGTCTTTTATTATCCTGCCCGCTTTCCCCAGGCAGCGGGAGGTGTCGACAGAGTCAATGGATGGGAGGCGGGTTTGTGTGATGGACTGGGCTATGTTCACGACTCTCTGAAGTTTCTTGCGGTCTTGGGCTGAGGAGTTGCCATACCAGGCTGTGATGCAGCCAGGAAGGTTGCTTTCTATGGTGCATCTGTAAAAATTGGTAAGATTTAATGTGGACATGCCGAATTTCCTTAGTTTCCTGAGGAAGTTTAGGCGCTGTTGTGGTAGCGCGACGTGGGTGGACCAGGACAGATTTTTGGAGATGTGCACCCCTAGGAATTTGAAACTGCTAACCATCTCCACCTCGGCCCCGTTGATGCTGACAGGGGTATGTACAGTACTTTGCTTCCTGACGTCAATGACCATTGAGGGATAGATTGTTGTCGCTGCACCCCTCCAATAGGTTCTCTATCTCCCTCCTGTATTCTGACTCGTCGTTATTCAAGATCCGGCCCACTATGGTTGTATCGTCAGCAAACTTGTAGATGGAGTTGGAACCAAATTTTGACACGCAGTTGTGTGTGTGCAGGGAGTAGAGTAGAGGGCTAAGTACGCAGCCTTGCGGGGCCCCGGTATTGAGGACTATTGTGGAGGAGGTGTTGTTGTTCATGTATTCATGTACTTATCCAGATACCTCTTAAATGTTGCTAATGTTCCTGCTTCCACCACATCCTCTGGCAGCGCGTTCCAGGCACCCACCATTCTCTGCGTGAAAAACTTACCCCACACATCTCTCTTAAACTTTCCCCCTCTCACCTTGAACCTCTGCCCCCTTGTAATTGGCATTTCCACCCTGTCTATGCCTCTCACAGGGTCCACATGACTCAGAGATGGATCAGTGGGCTTTTCCCTCAGGTAGTCGACGGATGCGAGAAGTGTGGGATAGGGCCGGCAAACTATATGTTCTTGGAGTGTGTGGAGTTGGAGAGCTTTTGGGAGGCAGTGTTCGGGAACTAATCGGTTCCCCATGGTCGGCTCATGAAGAAAGTAAGGAGGTGTGGGATAGAGGGAAATTTAGCCAATTGGATAAGTAACTGGCTATCACATAGAAACAGAGGGTGGTGGTGGATGGAAAATTTTCAGACTGGAGACCAGTTACCAGCGGTGTACCACAGGGATCAGTGCTGGGTCCTCTGCTATTTGTGATTTTTATCAATGACTTGGAGAAGGGGGCTGAAGAGTGGGTCAGTGGGTGTGGGGTGTGGGTGTGGGGGGGGGGGGGGTTGTGAGTGGGGGGGTTGGGGGTGTGTGTGGGTGGGGGGTGGGGGGGGTTGGGGTGTGGGGGGATAGGTGTGGGGGGAGGGGATTTGAAACCTGCCTCCTTGCTGTGGGTTGGACTGTCATAGTCTCATAGAATCCCTGCAGTGCAGGGCCCATCCGGCCCATCGAGTCTGCATCGACCCTCTGAAAGAGCACCCCGCCCAGGCCCAATCCCCTACCCTATACCCGTAACCCACCTAGGGGCAATTTATCATGGCCAATCCATCTAGCCTGCACGTCTTTGGACTGTGGGAGGAAACCGGAGCACCCGGAGGAAACCCACGCAGACACAGGGAGGACGTTCAGACTCCGCAGACAGTGACCCAGGCGGGAATCGAACCTGGGACCCTGGCGCTGTGCGGCAGCAGCACTGACCACTATCCCACCGTATCCCACCATGGCAACTGTTCATGATAATTCAGTTAATACATCTGGAATATCGGTGGCCATGAAACTACCTTCGATCGTTGTAAAAACTCACCTGGTTCACTAATGTCCTTTAGGGGAGTAAATCTGCCGCCCTTACCCAGTCTGGTCTACATGGGACTGCACAGCAATCTAACCGACCCTCGCAAGCCACTCAGTTCAAGGGCAAATAGGGATTTGGCAACAACTGTTGGTTTTTCCAGTGATATCCACATCCCGTGAAAGAATAAAGGAAAAATGTGGGAAGTGACGTTCCGCAAGGGTTTGATGCTGGGTCCATGGTCGTCCATCATTTATAAAAACAAATGTTGAATCAAATTCATTTAACAGCTCTCGATATCGATTTCCCTCTGGATCCTTTGCTGCATCCCTTTTCCTTTTCTGAATTGCTTGATTACTTTCGTTCCCCTCATCTTACCCAGCCCGGCAAACCTTTCCTTTTCAGATATTTCTCAATTTGGAAAGTTACAATTGAATCTGGTTCCCGCTGAGACAGCCTGTTTCCGATCACAGCAACCTGCCGGGGAAGTATTGTTCTTCTGAGCTCTCCCTCTGTTACTTTGGTCAATTATTTTAAAACGGTGTCCTCTGGCTACTGGTGCCCCGCCCCCGCCCGTGCCAGTGGAAACAGTTTCTCCTCCAGCGCCCAATGGAGAGCTTTCATAATTTTGAACACCTCTATTAAATCTCGCTGAAAAGAGAGACAAGCGGCTGAAGTTTTTCATCTTGCACTCATCGGGGCAAACACAAGAACACCAAATTTCAAACCACCACCGCAAGTTATACTACAGGAAAAAATGGTGGTGATTGGCTGGCAAGTCAGCTCTGATTGGCCAAGGTGTTGCCATGGAGACAGCAATGAGGAACGACAGGCTCCCCAAGCTCCTGGGTAATTCGAAAAAAGACGTCAGGCTTGAACATATTCCTTTCATTTGCAAAGAATGGGTCCCTGTGTATGAGTGTACGTCACTTCTACCAAGTGTAAATGAGCCCCTTTACAAACTCGCCTGATTATCTATCTGGTTACAACCTCCTTTAACTCTTCACTTGAACTTTCTTTGCAAGTTTGCAAGAAACAATCCCAGCATCTCCAGCCCCGCCTCTGGTACCATTCCAGTAAATCACCTCTGCCCCCTCTCCAAAGATTCCCTAAAGTGTGGGACCCAGAACTGAACACGATTCTATGGCTGAGCCCCAACCGTTTGATCACGTTTTCACATAACTTCTGAGTAGGAGAAAACTACTCGAATAAATAGAAAGCCTCTCCCAGCCACGAGAGATGGAACAAAAAGAACAACTGCAATCCCACACGACGGTGCTCCAGTGCCCCGGAGTTGTGAGTGAGGGGGCATTTGATACTCACATCAATGGGAAAGTAGTCCCGGAAGTAGGTCCACATTCTCAAACCCTGGATGATGCGGGAGCTGCGGCCTCCTCGGTATGGCGTATTGCGGTCCCATAACCACCATGTCGCGTACAGCACGGGCACAAACCAGAAGCGTGTGAAGAGAAGGGTGATGAAGAGTGCAATGCAGCACTGAGCTGTGGAATAAAGAGAGAAACCTGATAGGCGAACGTCGACAAAACACGCCCTGAAATTAATCCCATTTAATTGAAATTGCTGATGGTGCAGGCCAGTAATGAGTGATACGCCTTGCATGGGATTGATGGTGACAGCATTGGGAGTGGACCTTCAGAACCATGAAGGTCTTGTTGCTCAGTAGGACGTTCCTCTGCTTCTGAGCCAACAGCTCTGGGTTCAGACTACACTCAAGGACCTCTTGGCCATGGGAAGGGCGTTCATGATGCAATTCAAAGCTCAGTAATCAGCCTGCTCGTCCTTCCAATCCCAGCATACGTCTAAAGCTAACATACTGGTGCAGCAAGCAAATAGGAAGACAAATTGCATGTTGGCCTTTATGCAAAGAATTTGAGTGCAGGATTGTTTGGAGCCTTGGTGAGGGCACACCTGGAGTATTGTCTTCAGTTTTGCCTCCGCAGGGTGGCACGGTGGCACAGTGATCAGCGCTGCTGCCTCACAGCGCCAGGAACCCAGGCTCGATTCTGGCCTTGGGTCACTGGCTGTGTGGAGTTTGCACGTTCTCCCCGTGTCTGCGTGGGTTTCCTCCGGTTTCCTCCCACAGTCCAGAGATGTGCAGGTTAGATGGATTGGCCATGCTAAACTGCCCCTTAGTGCCCAGGGATGTGCAGGTCAGATTACGGGATTATGGCTCTAGGGTGGAGTGGATCAGTGCCAGTTCAATGGGCTAAATGGCCTCCTTCTGTACTGTCGGAATGCAGAGAATTTGCAGTGCAGAAGGAGGCCATTTGGCCCATCGAGTCTGCACCGGCCCTTGGAAAGAGCACCCTACTTAATCCCACGCATCCACCCAATCCCCATAACCCAGTAACCCCACCTATCCTTTTTGGACATTAAGGGGCAATTTAGCATGGCCAATCCACCTAACCTGCACATCTTTGGACTGTGGGAGGAAACCGGAGCACCCGGAGGAAACCCACGTACACAAGGGGAGAATGTGCAGACGCCACACAGACAGTCACCCGAGGCTGGAATTGAATCCGGGACCCTGGCATTATGAGGCAGCAGTGCTAACCACTGTGCCACCATAATTCTGTGATTACCTAAAGAAGGTTATACTTGCCATCAAGGGACCGCAACGAAGGTTCACCAGAATAATCACCAGAATGATCCCTGAAATGTTTAGCACAGTGGGTTAAGACAGCTGGCTTGTAATGCAGAAGAAGGCCAGCAGCACAGGTTCAATTCCTGTACCGGCCTCCCCGAACAGGTGCTGGAATGTGGCAACTAGGGGCTTTTCACAGTAACTTCATTGACAATAAGTGATTATTTTTATGGATTGTCATGTGAGAAAAGGTCGAGGAAACCATGTTTCAAAGAAGAGGTGATCTAATTGAAGCTTACAAATTCCTACAGGGCTTGACAAGGTAATTTACCCTGGCTGGTGGGTCTAGAACTGGGGACACATTTAGGACTGAGATGAGGAGAAATGTTTTCACTCAGAGGGCGGGGTATCTTTGGAATTCAATACCCTGGGGGCTGTGAAGGTTCAGTCAATGAGCATATTCAAGACTGAGGTCAATATAGATTTCTAAATATTAAAGATATCAAGGGACAAGAGGATAGTGCAGGAAAATGGCGCCGAGGTAGAAGATTAACCATAATCTCATTGAATAACGGGGAGGTTAGATGGGCTGAATGGCCTACTCCTTTACCGATGTTGCTCCACTTCGCTAATGTTTCCCAAAGGAGGATAAAAACATGTGTCAAAATATCGAACAAGCAAACCATCAGAAACTTGCTCATCATTGCTACCTGTAAGAAGGTGCGAGAGAATGTGTGTATGCATGTGCACTCACTGCTGTTATTTTCAACAGATGATCTGAATGGACAGTTAATTTCTGTTTGCGTGCTTTAGGGAAGGATGGGTCAGAAGCCCAGGAGAATCCTTATAGTATTGTTGAATCTTTAACATTCACTTCAATGGGGAGAAGGGACCTCGGTTTAGCACCACATCCAAAAGGTGACATCTCCGTCAATGCAACACCTCCTTAATATAGCACCGAAGCATCAACCTGGATGATGTGCTCAACGCCCAGACTGGGACTTGAACCCCCCAGCCTGCAAACCGAGCCAAGAGGTGTACAAACAAGTCAATAATTATGGCAATACCAGATATTGCGGGACCTGAGAGGTGGATGACCATTGGCTAGACCCAGGAGTCTACCATTGGCTGATGTACATAGCTCCGCCCTGAGAGGCGGAGTATAAGAACCGATGCCGTCCCAGCAGCCTTCTCTTTCTGTATCGAAGCTGCTGGAGAACAGTTCTAGCAGATTAAAGCCTATTAGTTATGACTCACCTTGTCTCGAGAGTAATTGATTGCGCATCAATAATTCAGAACAGTGCTGAGTGGTTACAGATTTTAGCCTGAAGATAAATGAGACTCACCTTGCAAAGTCACCCCCAAACTATCAGAACACGACATTGAGCGAAAATCTGTGTTTAAATTAATAACCTCATCACTTAGATTTAGGTTTAAATTTAGCCATGTTCTGAGGCTGAGCAAGATAGTTTTCAACCTTGGAATGATATTTGTCCCTGAGCTGTACTGCCGACCACACTCTCTGTAACCTCGTCCGGCCCAGCCCTACCTGAGCTCATCCGCTGCTGAATCCCTCTCCCATGCCTTTGTTAGTTCTAGACTTGCCCATTCCAATACACTCCTGGCCAGGCTCCCATCTTCCACCCTCCACAGCGTCCAGCTCATCCCAAACTCTGCTGCCTGTACCTTCGCTCATCCCAAAGTCCCATTCACGCTTCACGTCCCTGGGCTCACTGACCGACATTGGCTCCCAGTCAACACCACCTCAGTTATAAAATCCTTATTCTTTTTTTAAAATCTGGCCTCGGCCCTCCCTATCTCTGTAATCGCCTCCAGCCTGACAACCCTTTGAGATTTGGGTGCTCCTCCAGTTCTGGCCTACAGAGTATCCCCGAATTCCATCACTCCACAATGGGCGGTTATGCCTCCAGTTGTCTGGGCCCTGTGGTGAAACTATATAGTAACCATTCACCACTGTACTACATTGTATCATGCTGTTGCCCATGTGGGCTCCACCTATGGACCTTGTACTGTACTACACAATTGTATCATGTTGGTGCCCTTGTGGGTTCCGCCCCTGGCTCCGCCCCCTTGAGGGGAGGTATAAGAGCAGCTGCCCTGTAGACGGCCCTCATAGCAGAGCAGTCGCAGGCAGGACTGTTCTAGTTGATTAAAGCCTCTGTTCACTTCTATTCTCCGTCTCGAGTGAATTGATGGTCGCATCAGGCCCTAAGCCCTAAACTCTGGAATTAAACCTCATCAATTTTTCATCTATCTTTCCTCTTTTACTATGCTTCTTAAAGCACAACTCTTTGACCAGAAATTGAGCTATCTTCCCTAAAACCTCCCAATGTGACTCGACGTCAAAATTGGTTTGATAACCGGACATATAAATTATCTTGGGACTCTTTTGTAGGTGCTATCTAAATGCAAGTTGTTGTCTGCTGGATCAAACTGCATTTTGGGAGATGGAGCTAACTAAGATGGGTAAATGAACTTAAGGTGCAAACTCCTGACTCCCCTTTGTTGTTCTGCATGAACCCCACAGCAAACGCATGCCCCTAATATATTGTGGCTTTCACACATTGCAGTCCGTGGGAACTCACTGTGCACCAATTAGTTGTCATGTCTTTGCATCGCAACACTGACTATGCATCAATAAGGGATTTAATCGGCTGCTTTAGAACTCCACTAAGGCTGTGAAAAGTGTTATATAAGTGCACAGTGGTTAGCACCGTTGCTTCACAGCTCCAGGGTCTCAGTTTCAATTCCCGGCTTGGGTCACTGTCTGTGCGGAGTCTGCACGTTCTCCCCGTGTCTGCATGGGTTTCCTCCGGGTGCTCCGGTTTCCCTCCACAAATCCCGAATGACGTGCTGTTAGGTGAATTGGACATTCTGAATTCTCCCTCAGTGTATCCGAACAGGCGCCGGAGTGTGGAGACGAGGGGCTTTTCACAGTACCTTCATTTCAGTGTTAATATAAGCCTACTTGTGACAATAATAAAGATTGTTATTATTCATAACAAGATGAATATGTGTGTGTGCAGATGAATATGTGTGTATGACTGCATGTGTGGATGAATATTTGTGTCTGCATGTTGTGTATGTGAGTGAATATATGTGTAGCAGCACGGTAGCACAGTGGTTAGCACTGTTGCTTCACAGCACCAGGGCCCCAGGTTCGATTCCTGGCTTGGGTCACTATCTGTGCGGAACTGCACATTCTCCCCGTGTCTGCGTGGGTTTCCTCCGGGTGCTCCGGTTTCCTCCCACAGTCCAAAGATGTGCAGGTTAGGTGGATTGGCCATGCTAAATTTCCCTTAGTGTCCAAAAATGTTAGGTGGGTTTATGGGGATAGGGTGGAGGGGTGGACTTAAGTGGGGTGCTCTTCCCAAGTGCCAGTGCAGACTCGATGGGCCGAATGGTCCCCTTCTGCACTGTGAATTCTATGATCTGTCTCTTTCTTTACTCAATTTATTGATAATTAACAACAGGTTACATGAATACAATTTTGTACAATATTGGTCAAACCAGGGAGTGACTCATCAGGTGGGATTTTATGGTCAGTTGTAGGGAAGTGATTGAAGTGCGTTATCATTAAGGTTTGGCAGTTTAGGAAACCTCGGCTGACTTTGGCATGTTTTCAAACCGCACGAATGCCATACTTAAGGTTGGAGACGCACGGCCAGTTGACTGCGGATCCGGAGCAGGTTTTATGTTTTTTTGAGTTTACACACGAGATTCGGAAGATCACCAAATAAGTTTGAGCTGGTAGACAAGAGGTTCCGTACACCGAGTGTGAAGCTAACCCCGGGCTTAAGGGGCGAGGCAAGATGGGATGTGCAGAAGTTAAGAGTCGCTTACCCAGAGCGAGGAAGGAGAAGACCCACTGTAGAACAGCTAATGTCTGCACACGACGATGCAATGGTATCCTTAATGGGGCAAAATCGATGTTCATCTTGACACGTCAAGGGGTTTATTTCAATGCACAGGATCCAAGAAAAGAATCTGTGAGACTGAGTCAGGTACAAAGTCTTCTTGAAAATAGTGTACTTTAAACAAGGCTTGTTACATGTTGCAAAAGAGCCACAGTAGATAGCGCGTTTTTATTGTTATGTGGAGGGGGCGGGGTGGTGCCAAAGGTTAACAGAGTTTGCCTTACCTTCAGAGGTCAAATGTCACTTGACAGTGTAGCCATCTGGGATGGCCATTTACAAAGAAACATGGACATTTGCAAAGACACAAGGGAAATATGGGCAATACAAGATTCAGGCAAACTCAAAGCCTGAATGTATATTTGCTGACAGAGAACGAGACAGTATCGAAACCCGATTTGCATTCTAATGACCCATTTCCCCAGGACAAAGGACTGGTACTCAGGTATCAGGTACAATTCCAGACACATCGGCGCCACTCCCTTCACTCAGGAAGCCCAAACAGCCACGGTCAATGACCGCTCAGGACCCGCCCAGCCATCAAGGCACCCGCCCCTTTATTGGCTCAAATCGAAGGCAGTGATCGAAGCCTGCCAAATTATTGGGTCCAAAACGAAGGACCGCCCAAAAGAGCGCGAAACCCCAAAGGATAAAGAGAGACACGGCCATGTGTTCGATCTCTTTTGGCCCTGGCACACCAGCACTCTTCAGCCCGGCCTATACCTGAAGCCAACTGCAGCACCGCGACCAGAAGCAAGTTCAAGATCAACGATCGCTACCAGATGGATGAGCCCAGCAGAACCGAAGTTACTTCTCCAGACCCAGCCACTCGAGACCCGAACAAAGGCCTTGTTCCTCTGCCAAAGCCGGGTGCTTGAAAGTTAAGCACAGGTTGTTGTAGTGTTAGGTGTAGTGTAGCCGGTAGTGTTTTTATGTTGCATGTGTGAGTTAATCTTGTGTGTAAATAAACCATTATTGAACTTGAACTAACTGACTGATTGTTGGGTCTTTGATCAATATCCGGTTGAACCTTGTGGTGGTATCATTTGATACCTGGCGACTCTGAAAAGCAATAGTATTCAATATTAAGAAGGGCAACATTATTGGCATCTCGGTTGCAGAATTGGCAACAGTTATTAGTGACGCTAGTGGGATAGTATTCCACTCATCAAAATCGGCAACAACAGCCCATGGAAAGGTTTATGGTAATTCTGATGGGTGCATTTAAACAAAATATTATTCACTCTTAGGATGTGGATGTTGCTGGCTAGGGCAGCATTTATTGCCTTTCCTTAAATGCCCCATGAGAAGGTGGTGGTGAGCAGCCTTCCTGAACCGCTGCAGTCCATGTGATGTAGGTACACCCACTGTGCTGTTAGGGAGGGAGTTCCAGGATTTTAACCCAGCGACTGTGAAGGAATGGCCGATATAATTCCGAGTCAGGATGGTTTGTGGCTTGGAGGGGAATGTGTAGGTGGTGATGTTCCCGTGTATCTCATAGGCTTTACAGTGCAGAAGGAGGCCATTCGGCCCATCGGGTCTGCACCGGCTCTTGGAAAGAGCACCCTACCCAAGGTCCACACCTCCACCCTATCCCCATAACCCAGTAACCCCACCCAACACTAAGGGCAACTTTGGACACTAAGGGCAATTTATCATGGCCAATCCACCTAACCTGCACATCTTTGGACTGTGGGAGGAAACCGGAGCACCCGGAGGAAACCCACGCACACACGGGGAGGATGTGCAGACTCCGCACAGACAGTGACCCAAGCCGGAATCGAACCTGGGACCCTGGAGCTGTGAAGCAATTGTGCTATCCACAATGCTACCGTGCTGCCCTTATCTGCTGCCCTTGTCCTCCTAGATGGTGGAGGTTGCGTACTTAAAATGTATTGTCAGAGAAGTCTTGGTGAGTTGTTGCAGTGCATCTTGTAGAGGGTACTCGCTGCTACTGTACTTTGGTGGTGGAGGGAGTGGATATTTAAGGTGGTGGATGGGGTGCTGGAATCCAAGGGTAAGAGATTGATTAAAACAGAAAATATTAACAAAGCATTTAGGGATTTTCATGCTGAATCATATAAGACGGCCCAGTCTAGGGATGAACATAGAACATAGAAAATACAACACAGAACAGGCCCTTCGGCCCACGATGTTGTGCCGAACCTTTGTCCTAGATTAATCATAGATTATCATTGAATTTACAGTGCAGAAGGAGGCCATTCGGCCCTTTGAGTCTGCACCAGCTCTTGGAAAGAGCACCCTACCCAAACTCAACACCTCCACCCAACACCAAGGGCAATTTGGACATTAAGGGCAATTTATCATTAGCCAATTCACCTAACCCGCACATCTTTGGACTGTGGGAGGAAACCGGAGCACCCGGAGGAAACCCACGCAGACACGGGGAGGACGTGCAGACTCCGCACAGACAATGACCCAAGCCGGAATCGAACCTGGGACCATGGATCTGTGAAGCAATTGTGCTATCCACAATGCTACCGTGCTGCCCTTAAGAACAAATAAATCTACACTATATCATTTTCCCGTAATCCATGTACCTATCCAACAGCTGCTTGAAGGTCCCTAATGTTTCCGACTCAACTACTTCCACAGGCAGTGCATTCCATGCCCCCACTACTCTCTGGGTAAAGAACCTACCTCTGATATCCCTCCTATATCTTCCACCTTTCACCTTAAATTTATGTCCCCTTGTAATGGTGTGTTCCACCTGGGGAAAAAGTCTCTGACTGTCTACTCTATCTATTCCCCTGATCATCTTATAAACCTCTATCAAGTCGCCCATCATCCTTCTCCGCTCTAATGAGAAAAGGCCTAGCACCCTCAACCTTTCCTCGTAAGACCTACTCTCCATTCCAGGCAACATCCTGGTAAATCTTCTTTGCACCTTTTCCAGAGCTTCCACATCCTTCCTAAAATGAGGCGACCAGAACTGTACACAGTACTCCAAATGTGGCCTTACCAAAGTTTTGTACAGCTGCATCATCACCTCACGGCTCTTAAATTCAATCCCTCTGTTAATGAACGCGAGCACACCATAGGCCTTCTTCACAGCTCTATCCACTTGAGTGGCAACTTTCAAAGATGTATGAACATAGACCCCAAGGTCTCTCTGCTCCTCCACAATGCCAAGAACTCTACCGTTAACCCTGTATTCCGCATTCATATTTGTCCTTCCAAAATGGACAACCTCACACTTTTCAGGGTTAAACTCCATCTGCCACTTCTCAGCCCAGCTCTGCATCGTATCTATGTCTCTTTGCAGCCGACAACAGCCCTCCTTACTATCCACAACTCCACCAATCTTCGTATCGTCTGCAAATTTACTGACCCACCCTTCAACTCCCTCATCCAAGTCATTAATGAAAATCACAAACAGCAGAGGACCCAGAACTGATCCCTGCGGTACACCACTGGTAACTGGGATCCAGGCTGAATATTTGCCATCCACCACCACTCTCTGACTTCTATCGGTTAGCCAGTTCGTTATCCAACTGGCCAAATTTCCCACTATCCCATGCCTCCTTACTTTGTGCAGAAGCCTACCATGGGGAACCTTATCAAATGCCTTACTAAAATCCATGTACACTACATCCACTGCTTTACCTTCATCCACATGCTTGGTCACCTCCTCAAAGAATTCAATAAGATTTGTAAGGCAAGACCTACCCCTCACAAATCCGTGCTGACTATCCCTAATCAAGCAGTGTCTTTCCAGATGCTCAGAAATCCTATCCTTCAGTACCCTTTCCATTACTTTGCCTACCACCGAAGTAAGACTAACTGGCCTGTAATTCCCAGGGTTATCCCTAGTTCCTTTTTTGAACAGGGGCACGACATTCGCCACTCTCCAATCCCCTGGTACCACCCCTGTTGACAGTGAGGACGAAAAGATAATTGCCAACGGCTCTGCAATTTCATCTCTTGCTTCCCATAGAATCCTTGGATATATCCCGTCAGGCCCGGGGGACTTGTCTATCCTCAAGTTTTTCAAAATGCCCAACACATCTTCCTTCCTAACAAGTATTTCCTCGAGCTTACCAATCTGTTTCACACTGTCCTCTCCAACAATATCGCCCCTCTCATTTGTAAATACAGAAGAAAAGTACTCATTCAAGACCTCTCCTATCTCTTCAGACTCAATACACAATCTCCCGCTACTGTCCTTGATCGGACCTACCCTCGCTCTAGTCATTCTCATATTTCTCACATATGTGTAAAAGGCCTTGGGGTTTTCCTTGATCCTACCTGCCAAAGATTGTTCATGCCCTCTCTTAGCTCTCCTAATCCCTCTCTTCAGTTCCCTCCTGGCTATCTTGTATCCCTCCAATGCCCTGTCTGAACCTTGTTTCCTCAGCCTTACATAAGTCACCTTTTTCCTCTTAACAAGACATTCAACCTCTCTTGTCAACCATGGTTCCCTCACTCGACCATCTCTTCCCTGCCTGACAGGGACATACATATCAAGGACACGTAGCACCTGTTCCTTGAACAAGTTCCACATTTCACTTGTGTCCTTCCCTGCCAGCCTATGTTCCCAACTTATGCACTTCAATTCTTGTCTGACAACATCGTATTTACCCTTCCCCCAATTGTAAACCTTGCCCTGTTGCACGTACCTATCCCTCTCCATTACTAAAGTGAAAGTCACAGAATTGTGGTCACTATCTCCAAAATGCTCCCCCACTAACAAATCTACCACTTGCCCTGGTTCATTACCCAGTACTAAATCCAATATTGCCCCTCCTCTGGTCGGACAATCTACATACTGTGTTAGAAAAACTTCCTGGACACACTGCACAAACACCACCCCATCCAAACTATTTGATCTAAAGAGTTTCCACTCAATATTTGGGAAGTTAAAGTCGCCCATGACTACTACCCTATGACTTCTGCACCTTTCCAAAATCTGTTTCCCAATCTGTTCCTCCACATCTCTGCTACTATTGGGGGGCCTATAGAAAACTCCTAACAAGGTGACTGCTCCTTTCCTATTTCTGACTTCAACCCATACTACCTCAATAGGGTGATACTCCTCGAACTGCCTTTCTGCAGCTGTTATACTATCTCTAATTAATAATGCCACCCTCCCACCTCTTTTACCACCCTCCCTAATCTTATTGAAACATCTATAACCAGGGACCTCCAACAACCATTTCTGCCCCTCTTCTATCCACGTTTCCGTGATGGCCACCACATCGTAGTCCCAAGTACCGATCCATGCCTTAAGTTCATCCACCTTATTCCTGATGCTTCTTGCGTTGAAGTATACACACTTCAACCCATCTCCGTGCCTGCAAATACTCTCCTTTGTCAGTGTTCCCTTCCCCACTGCCTCATTACATGCTTTGGCGTCCTGAATATCGGCTACCTTAGTTGCTGGACTACAAATCCGGTTCCCATTCCCCAGCCAAATTAGTTTAAACCTTCCCGAAGAGTACTAGAAAACCTCCCTCCCAGGATATTGGTGCCCCTCTGGTTCAGATGCAACCCGTCCTGCTTGTACAGGTCCCACCTTCCCCAGAATGCGCTCCAATTATCCAAATACCTGAAGCCCTCCCTCCTACACCATTCCTGCAGCCACGTGTTCAACTGCACTCTCTCCCTATTCCTAGCCTCGCTATCACGTGGCACCGGCAACAAACCAGAGATGACAACTCTGTCTGTCCTGGCTTTCAACTTCCAGCCTAACTCCCTAAACTTCTTTATTACCTCCACACCCCTTTTCCTACCTATGTCGTTGGTACCAATGTGCACCACGACTTCTGGCTGCTCCCCCTCCCCCTTTAGGATCCTGAAGACACGATCCGAGACATCCCTGGCCCTGGCACCCGGGAGGCAACATACCTTCTGGGAGTCTCGCTCGCGACCACAGAATCTCCTATCTATTCCCCTAACCATTGAATCTCCTACAACTATTGCTTTTCTATTCTCCCCCCTTCCCTTCTGAGCCCCAGAGCCAGACTCAGTGCCAGAGACCTGGCCGCTAGGGCCTTCCCCCGGTAGGTCATCCCCCCCAACAGCATCCAAAATGGTATACTTCTTTTGAAGGGGAACGGCCACGAGGGATCCCTGCACTGTCTGCCTGTTTGTTTTTTTCCCCCTGACTGTAACCCAGCTATTCTTGTCCTGTACCTTGGGTGTGGTTACCTCCCTGTAACTCTTCTCAATCACCCCCTCTGCCTTCCGGATGATCCGAAGTTCATCCAGCTTCAGCTCCAGTTCCCTAACACGGTCTTTGAGGAGCTGAAGTTGGGTGCACTTCCCGCAGGTATAGTTAGTGGGGACACCGGTGGTATCCCTCACCACCCACATCCTACAGGAGGAGCATGTAACTGGCCTAGCCTCCATCCCCTCTTACCTTACAGAATATAGCTGCTGTGTGGACTAACTAGATCTCCGCCCTCCGACTCTGCTCCCAGTCAGCTACACTTCCTGTAAACTCCTGTCTCTCTTTGCACTCTTTGCGGAAATGTCGGAAACAAAATGAAAGGAGCAACTTACTCCCTCCTCACCTAACTCCCTCGGTCACCAAACTCTCACTATCGCACTCAAAAAGCACCAAATTCAGCACTCAGTGCATTCTGTGGAGATTCTGCATTGAATGTTTCTTCCCTTCCCTTAAACTTCCCACCAAACGTTGTCCTAAATGCTCCTACCTCTAAAGAGGAGGTGGCTGTGGCATTTAGGGAGCCCTAACCTGGCAAGGCCCCTGGGCCAGATGGTTTTGGGTGTGGGTTTTACGTGGAATTTAAGGACTTGCTAATAGAGCCGTTGACTGAAAGTATAATCATTCATTTGAGGCAGGTGTGCTGATGCTCCGAGGTGCAAATAGCTCTTTAATTTTGAAGGCTGGCAAGAATCCAGAGGAGGTTTCATCCTATTGGCCAATCTCGCTTTCCAATATCAATTTGAAACTGTCGTCTAAAGTCTTGACTCGGCGCTTGGAGGGAATTCTCCTATTGATCATCACCCTAGAGAGACCTGGGTGTGCTAGTGCATGAGTCGCAAAAAGTTGGTTTACAGGTGCAACAGGTGATTAAGAGGCAAATGGAATTTTGTCCTTCATTGCTAGAGGGATGGAGTTTAAGACTAGGGAGGTTCTGCTGCAATTGTATAAGATGTTAGTGAGGCCACACCTGGAGTATTGTGTTCAGTTTTGGTCTCCTTACTTGAGAAAGGACGTACTGGCACTGGAGGGTGTGCAGAGGAGATTCACTAGGTTAATCCCAGAGCTGAAGGGGTTGGATTACGAGGAGAGGTTGAGTAGACTGGGACTGTACTCGTTGGAATTTAGAAGGATGAGGGGGGGATCTTATAGAAACTTATAAGATTATGAAGGGAATAGACAGGATAGATGCGGGCAGGTTGTTTCCACTGGCGGGTGAAAGCAGAACTAGGGGGCATAGCCTCAAAATAAGGGGAAGTTGATTTAGGACTGAGTTTAGGAGAAACTTCTTCACCCAAAGGGTTGTGAATCTATGGAATTCCTTGCCCAGTGAAGCAGTAGAGGCTCCTTCATTAAATGTTTTTAAGATAAAGATAGATAGTTTTTTGAAGAATAAAGGGATTAAGGTGTTCGGGCGGGAAAGTGGAGCTGTGTCCACAAAAGATCAGCCATGATCTCATTGAATGGTGGAGCAGGCTCGAGGGGCCAGTTGGCCTACTCCTGCTCCTAGTTCCTATGTTCTTATGTTCTTATCCCTGTTGATCAGACTGGGTTTATAAATGGCCGGTACATTTATAACAATGTTCGATTACCAAATGTTATTCAGGTCTTTCAAAAATGGATTGGTTAGCGATTTCCTTGGACGTGGAGAAAGCTTTTGACTGGGCGAATGAAATTACTTGTTTCATTCGCTGCGGAGATTTGGGTTGGGAGGGGAGTGTGTTTGGTGGATACAGGGGCTGTATCAGAGTCCCCTGACAGCAGTGCTCACGAATGGTTATAGATCTGAGAATTTTAGTCTCCAGTGAGGGATTAAGCAGGGGAGCTCCTTCCCCCCCTTCATTGTCCGGAATAGACATTGAGTGCCTGGCGGAGACAATTAGACAGGATCCTTCGATTTGTAGGTTACACAATGGCGGGGGGGGGGGGAGACAGCACAAGATCATGCTTTACGCGGACGATGTGCTGCTGTTTGTATCTAAACCGGATGTCTCGGTTCCCACTATTGTTGTTGTGGCGGAGAGAATTAGCATTTTCTCCTGTTACAAAATTAATTTTACAAAGCCAGTGGGTGGGTTGAGAGGAAGACCACCCTCGTTTTGCTATCTTCCGATTTAGAGGTCCCCCTCGGGGTTCACCTGCCTGGCTGTTAGAATTACCCCCTTCTTTAAGCAATTGCATGGAGTTAATTTCCCCCAGTTGATTGCGTCTATTCGGTGGGACCTGACTGATTGGTCCTCCCTGATGATATCATGGCTGGGCAAGATCGTGTTGATTAAGGTGAATGTGTTGCCTCAGTTACTCTATCCTTTGCAGTTGCTGCCAATCTTGTTCTCTGTCAGGGTCCTAAAAAAGATTAGCGGGATGATTAGTTTGTTTATATGGGAGAAAAAGAAACCTCGCTTGAGGTTGGCTAAATTGCAGTTCCCAGGCTCCAAATGGGGACTGGAGGTGTCGAACATTAAAATGGGCCAATTAGGCTCTCATCTGAGGTTTATAAGAGGCTGGGTCAGAGAGGCCTCTCCTCCAATTGGCTCGATATTGAAGCGGGTCATTGGTGTATCCTTTACAGACCTGTTCTACAGGGACTGGGTCTGCTAAGTGTGAGATTCCTGTAATTATCAACACTCTTAGAGCATTGAGGATGGGCGGTCAGTTAGAAGGGAGATTTACATTAACTTCCGCTCTCTCTCCCATTCAGGGCAACCTGGAGTTCCCATCAGGTGTTATCGACAATGCATTTCATACTTGGAGAGATAGAGACATTTGTAAGCTGGGAGATATGTTCAGTGGTGCCTACTTGTCATCCTTTGAGCAGCTATGCCAACAAGTTGATACCCCAAGACACTTTTTTTTAACCATCTGTAACTTAGAGACTTTGGGCGTCATTCTCCGACCCCCCGCCGGGTTGGAGAATCGCCGGGGGCTGCCGTGAATCCCGCCCCCGCCGGTTGCCGAAGTCTCCGGTACCGGATATTCGGCGGGGCGGGAATCGGGCCGCGCCGGTTGGCGGGCCACCCCGCTGGATTCTCCGGCCCGGATGGGCCGAAGTCCCGCCGGCGTGGATTAAACCACCTTTTGAACGGCGGGACAAGGCGGCGTGGGCGGGCTCTGGGGTCCTGGGGGGGGGGGGGGCGTGGGGTGATCTGGCCCCGGGGGGTGCCCCCATGGCGGCCTGGCCCATGATCGGGGCCCACCAATCCGCGGGCGGGCCTGTGCCGTGGGGGCACTCTTTCCCTTCCGCCTCCGCCACGGTCTCCATCATGGCGGAGGAGGAAGAGACTCCCTCCACTGCGCATGCTCGGGAATGCCGTCAGCGGCCGCTGACGCTCCCGCGCATGCGCCGCCCCGAGATGTCATTTCCGCGCCAGCTGGCGGGGCAACAAAGGCCGTTTCGGTCAGCTGGCGGGGCGGAAATTCCTCCGGCGTCGGCCTAGCCCCTCAATGTTGGGGCTCGGCCCCCAAAGATGCGTTTTGGGCGCCAGCCGGCGGATATCGCGCCGTTTCGGGAGAATTTCGCCCAAGATCCTTATTAAGACAACCATACATCCTGCCTTCTGTGGAACTGAAACAGTTAATTAGCAAGTTTTATGACACTTTGTATTCTAGAGCCTGGCGGTCTTGGGAAAGAGAACTGGCAGTTAACATTGGTGAGGAGACATGGGGTAGTATATGGGAATATGCCAATAGAATTTCGGATGTAATAGAATGAAGGAGACTCAGTTCAAAATATTGCATTGTTTGCATATTACACTGAGCTTTTCACACAGGTTTGATCCAGCTATATTCGTGGTGTGTCGAAACTGCTTGGCAGTCGAGGGTGACTACATACACCGCGTATGGTCCTCCGTCAAAATTCAATCCGATTGGCCCTAGAATTTGATCCTTTATTCCTATTTCTTAGTTTTCCAGACAGAAGGATTACTGATGTTAATGAAAAAAAGGCTTTATAATAACCTAACTTTTGCAGCACGAAAAAATGTCCTTTACTCTTGGATTCGGGACATGTTTCCTCAATTCAAAATTGCCACAAAAAAATTATGGAGTGTATTCTATGGAATTCTTGACTTCTTTACTCAGTTCTAAATCTGATACATTCCGAAAAGTGTGGGACTCCACCCAATGCCTCACTCAACATGAATTACGACAAGTGGTTGAACCTGTGACCTTCTTAGTCTCTGGACGGAACCTTACCAGAATTTGGCAAAGTGTCAGGCTCAGACTGAAAAACGGGCGTGTAGCTCTCCAGTTGCACAGACTGGTTTGCTCTCCAGATCTTGAGCCTCTTTAACTTGGGTGGGGTGGAGCCTAATCGAACCAGCACCCAGCTCCAGAGAGACCGGGGCACCATCTTTCAAGAGTGCCCCAATCAGAACTGAAACTGAACAGCCCCCAGTGCCCACCACAGATATATTGGAGCCCCCCCCACCCCCCCAATGTCCCCAGACAATCATCGGTGATGATTATCCCCCACACCACTATGAAATTATCCCCCCCCCACTCCGAGCCCACTCCCCCCCCCCCAATGCCTGCAAGTTCCCCCCTCACAGCTCGCTCTCCCCCCCAGACCACACAACCTGGCACTGCCAACCTGTGCCAGGGGGCAGTGCCGAGGGCAGTTCACAGGCATGTTACCCCCCCCCCGGGGGACTAAACTTACCTATGTGCTCCTGGAGGCAATCCTCAATTGTTTCTCGTTTTACCAAATCGATGTGTCAGCGAGGGATGAATATTTAGGGAGGAGGCTCGTTAATCAGATTAGAATTTATTAAAATGTATTTAGGTGAGGTTTCTGCTCTTTGTGGGTGTGAACCTCATGACATCGCTGGTTTAGCTCACTGGGCTAAATCGCTGGCTTTTAAAGCAGACCAAGGCAGGCCAGCAGCACGGTTCCATTCCCGTACCAGCCTCCCCAAACAGGCGCCGGAATGTGGCGACTAGGGGCTTTTCACAGTAACTTCATTGAAGCCTACTCGTGACAATAAGCGATTTTCATTTCATGTCATCGCCGGCGAGGGTGGGGGTGAAATCGGATTCTCGCCGAAATTCTCCACCCATGTCGCTATTATCACTGATGCCGATAGCGTGTTCGAAACCACCCCCGCTCACTCTGTTGTGGTTCAGTTGGTCTGGTAACAAGGGGTGCGCTGCAGTGTCCGAGCTGCCGTTTTCAGATAATTCAAGGGTGGACATAAAAGATTCAAGGTCACTATTTTGAGAGTTATCATTCGTGTCCTGCCCGACAATCTAGTTCCCTAAAATACAGAGGACTTGGTTGCGATCTGTGGGGGCTTGCTGTGTGCAAATGAGCCACCACATTTCCGACATATAACACTTCAAACATGTTTCATAGGAACACAAGGAGGAGGCCATTCGGCCCTTTGAGCCTGACATTCGATAAGGTCATGCCTGATCTGATTGTGGTCTCAACTCCACTTTCCTGTCTGTCCCCCGTAACCCTCGATACCCTTGCCCTGACAAAACTCTGTCTAACTCGGCCGTGAATATACTCACTGACCCACAGCCTCCACTGCTCTCTGGGGGGGAGAATTCCAAACACTAACGACCCTCAGAGAGGGGAGGTTCCTCCTCATCTCCGTCTTAAACAGGAAACCCCTTATTTTTCAAGAATGGGCGGGATTTTCCAGCCCTTCCCGCCTGACCGTCCAGTCCCGCCGAAGGCGACTCCCAGCGACGGGTTGTCCGGTGGTGGGATGGGTAAGCCATGCAAAACGGCGTAAACATCGGCCGGAGGGGGAGATTCCATCAGCGGCTGATGCTGAGCCTCCTCCACCGCTGGAAAAGCTGCCGGGGGGGGGGGCCCGGAACATCCTGCCCTATGGGCGGAATTTTTCGGCCGACCACGGCGGTGGGATCTTCCGGTCCTGCCGATGGTGCACCGCGAAACCTATGGCGGGTTGCGCGGAAAATCCGGCCCTAAATGTCTCAGTTGTAGTTTCCCCCACAAGAGCAAACATCCTCGTGGTATCCACTCTGCCAGCTCCCCTCAGGAACACATGGGCGGGATTTACTAATCACCCTGCCCGTGTGTTTTCCGGCAGCAGAGGGGCCCCGCCAGCAGGATCTACCTGTCCCCCCGTTGTCAACGGGATTTTCCGGTGATCGCACCGGGATTTCCCTGCGGGGTGAGCAGGCGGTAAATCCCACCCTAAATATTTCAATAAGATCACCTTTTATTCCTCTAAATCCAGCGGGTACGGGCGCGACCTGTTCATTGGCTGTAAAGTGCTTTGGGATGTCCTGAGCTCGGGAAAAGGAGCTCTCTTTCTTTTCGATTTTGCTGCAACTTCCACCTGGGCCATCGGAGGGAGCTAGTTATTTAATTTCCACATTGGAACATTCCCCTGTGATCAGATGATCTGATCTTGTAAACCTGGCTCATATTTGTGACTGACTCCAGAGCATTTCTATTGGTCAGTGTAAAATTGTTACGGCACTGGAAAATGAAGGAAACTGTGGTTTTATACAGCAGCTTGTTTCTTTTAAGTAGTTCAGGAGAACATCAGACAATGATTCACTTCTACATCGATGAAAAGGGACGGAGGGCGGAATCTTACCATATTTTTCCAAAGTGTCTGTTCCGGTGAGAAAACCGGGAAGAATCCCACCAAAGCCGAGGACGGGAAAGCTCACCGTATGTTCAGCCTCTAACAAAAAATCTTTTTCCATGAGTTTCATGGCGGCTTCCCTCAGATTCACTTCGCCCCAGGAAAACGTCATCTCTGTAACCAGGAGGCAGCACGGTGGCACAGTGGTTAGCACTGCTGCCTCACAGCGCCGAGGACCCGGGTTCGATCCCGGCTCTGGGTCACTGTCCGTGTGGAGTTTGCACATTCTCCCCGTGTTTGCGTGGGTCTCACCCCCACAACCCAAAGATGTGCAGGGTAGGTAGATTGGCCACGCTTAATTGCCCCTTAATTGGTAAGCATGAATTGGGCACTCTAAATATTTTTTTTAAAATCTCTGTCATCAATTCTTTTAAAGGCTCCTTTTAAATGCCTCCCCAGCACTTGCTGACTGGAGGAGGGTGGCTGCCAGGAAAACTGCGCCACGTTTCATGGTGGGAGCCCTCACCAAATCTCTGGATGGGGTCGAGCAGAGACCTGACAGGGAAGGTAGTGCAATGTTCCTCCTGTAGAATGTTTGAGGTGAGGGACGCCGTCAGTGTCCCTGCTGATTTCATCTGTGGGAAGCGCACCCATCTCCAGCTCCTCAGAAACCGCGTTAGGGAACTGGAGCTGGAACTGGATGAACTTCGGATCATTCGGGAGGCAGAGGTGGTTATAGATAGAAGCTTCAGGGATGTAGTTACTCCGAAGAATAAAGATAGATGGGTGACAGTGAGAGGGGCTGGGAGGAAGCAGTCAGTACAGGGATCCCCTGTGGTCATTCCCCTTAGTAACAAGTATACCACTTTGGATACTGTTGGAGGGGGGGACTTACCAGGGGTAAGCCATGGGCTACAGGTCTCTGGCATAGAATCTGTCCCAGTTGCTCAGAAGGGAAGGGGGGAGAGGAGTAGAGCATTAGTCATTGGAGACTGCATAGTTAGGGGGATAGATAGGCGATTCTGTGGGAACGAGAGAGACTCGCGGTTGGTGTGTTGCCTCCCAGGTGCCAGGGTGCGTGATGTCCCGGATCGTGTTTTCGGGATCCTTAAGGGGAGGGGGAGCAGCCCCAAGTCGTGGTCCACATAGGTACCAACGACATAGGTACGAAAAGGGATAGGGTTGTAAGGCAGGAATTCAGGGAGCTAGGGTGGAAACATAGATCTAGGACAAACAGAGTTATTATCTCTGGGTTGTTACCCATGCCATGTGCTAGCGAGATGAGGAATAGGGAGAGACAGGAGTTGAACACGTGGCTATAGGGATGGTGCAGGAGGGAGGGTTTCAGATTTCTGGATAATTGGGGCTCATTCTGGGGTTGGTGGGACCTCTACAATCAGGATGGTCTACACCTGGACCAGAGGGGTACCAATATCCTGGGGGGGGGAAATTTGCTAATGCTCTTCGGGAGGGTTTAAACTAGTTCAGCAGGGGCTTGGGAACCTGAATTGTAGCTCCAGTATACAGGAGGGTGAGAGTAGTGAGGTCATGAGAAAGGTTTCAAAGTTGCAGGAGTGTACCGGCAGGCAGGAAGGTGGTTTAAAGTGTGTCTTCTTCAATGCCAGGAGCATCCGGAATAAGGTGGGTGAACTTGCGGCATGGGTTGGTACCTGGGACTTCGATGTTGTGGCCATTTCGGAGACATGGATAGAGCAGGAACAGGAATGGTTGTTGCAGGTGCCGCGGTTTAGATATTTCAGTAAGCTCAGGGAAGGTGGTAAAAGAGGGGGAGGGGTGGCATTGTTAGTCAAGAACAGTATTACGGTGGCAGAAAGGACGTTTGATGAGGACCCGTCTGCTGAGGTAGTATGGGCTGAGGTTAGAAACAGGAAAGGAGAGGTCACCCTGTTAGGGGTTTTCTATAGGCCTCTGAAAAGTTCCAGAGATGTAGAGGAAAGGATTGCAAAGATGATTCTGGAAAGGAGCGAAAGCAACAGGGTAGTTGTTCTGGGGGACTTTAACTTTCCAAATATTGACTGGAAATGCTATAGTTCGAGTACTTTAGATGGGTCCGTTTTTGTCCAATGTGTGCAGGAGGGTTTCCTGACACAGTATGTAGATAGGCCAACGAGAGGTGAGGCCATATTGGATTTGGTACTGGGTAATGAACCAGGACAGGTGTTAGATTTGGAGGTAGGTGAGCACTTTGGTGATAGTGACCACAATTCGATTATGTTTACTTTAGTAATGGAAAGGGATAGGTATATACCGCAGGGCAAGAGTTACATCTGGGGGAAACGCAATTATGATGCGATGAGGCAAGACTTAGGATGCATCGGATGGAGAGGAAAACTGCAGGGGATGGGCACAATGGAAATGTGGAGCTCGTTCAAGGAACAGCTACTGCGTGTCCTTGATAAGTATGTACCTGTCAGGCAGGGAGGAAGTGGTCGAGCAAGGGAACCGTGGTTTACAGTCGAAACACTTGTCAAGAGGAAGAAGGAGGCTTATGTAAAGATGAGACATGAAGGTTCAGTTAGGTCGTTCGAGAGTTACAAGTTAGCTAGGAAGGACCTAAAGAGAGAGCTAAGAAGAGGGGACATGAGAAGTCTTTGGCAGGTAGGATCAAGGATAACCCTAAAGCTTTCTCTAGATATGTCAGGAATAAAAGAATGACTAGGGTAAGAGTAGGGCCAGTCAAGGACAATAGTGGGAAGTTGTGCGTGGAGTCCGAGGAGATAGGAGAGGTGCTAAATGAATATTTGTCGTCAGTATTCACACAGGAAAAAGACAATGTTGTTGAGGAGAATACTGAGATACAAGCTACTAGACTAGAAGGGCTTGAGGTTCATAAGGAGGAGGTGTCAGCAATTCTGGAAAGTGTGAAAATAGATAAGTCCCCTGGGCCGGATGGGATTTATCCTAGGATTCTCTGGGAAGCTAGGGAGGAGATGCAGAGCCTTTGGCTTTGATCTTTAAGTCATCTTTGTCCACAGGAACAGTGCCAGAAGACTGGAGGATAGCAAATGTTGTCCCCTTGTTCAAGAAGGGGAGTAGAGACAACCCCGGTAACTATAGACCAGTGAGCCTTACTTATGTTGTGGGTAAAATCTTGGAAAACTTTATAAGAGATAGGATGTATAATCATCTGGAAAGGAATAATTTGATTAGAGATAGTCAACACGGTTTTGTGAAGGGTAGGTCGTGCCTCACAAACCTTATTGAGTTCTTTGAGAAGGTGACCAAACAGGTGGATGAGGGTAAAGCAGTTGATGTGGTGTATATGGATTTCAGTAAAGCATTTGATAAGGTTCCTCACGGTAGGCTACTGCAGAAAACACAGAGGCATGGGATTCAGGGAGATTTAGCAATTTGGATCAGAAATTGGCTAGCTGGAAGAAGACAAAGGGTGGTGGTTGATGGGAAATGTTCAGACTGGAGTCCAGTTACTAGTGGTGTACCACAGGGATCTGTTTTGGGGCCACTGCTGTTTGTGATTTTTATAAATGACCTGGAGGAGGGCGTAGAAGGATGGGTGAGTAAGTTTGCAGATGACACTAAAGTCGGTGGAGTTGTGGACAGTGCGGAAGGATGTTACAAGTTACAGAGGGCATAGATAAGCTGCAGCGCTGGGCTGAGAGGTGGCAAATGGAGCTTAATGCAGAAAAGTGTGAGGTGATTCATTTTGGAAGGAATAACAGGAAGACAGAGTACTGGGCTAATGGTAAGATTCTTGGCAGTGTGGATGAGCAGAGAGATCTCGGTGTCCATGTACATAGATCCCGGAAAGTTGCCACCCAGGTTGAGAGGGTTGTTAAGAAGGCATATGGCATGTTAGTTTTTATTGGTAGAGGGATTGAGTTTCGGAGCCATGAGGTCATGTTGCAGCTGTTCAAAACTCTGGTGCGGCCGCATTTGGAGTATTGCGTGCAATTCTGGTCGCTACATTATAGGAAGGATGTGAAAGCATTGGAAAGGGTGCAGAGGAGATTTACCAGAATGTTGCCTGGTATGGAGGGAAGATCTTATGAGGAAAGGCTGAGGGACTTGAGGCTGTTTTCGTTAGAGAGAAGAAGGTTAAGAGGTGACTTAATTGAGGCATACAAGATGATCAGAGGATTGGATAGGGTGGACAGTGAGATCCTTTTTCCTCGGATGGTGATGTCTAGCACGAGGGGACATAGCTTTAAATTGAGGGGAGATAGATATAAGACAGATGTCAGAGGTAGGTTCTTTACTCAGAGAGTAGTAAGGGCATGGAATGCCCTGCCTGCAACAGTAGTGGACTCGCCAACACTAAGGGCATTCAAAAGGTCATTGGATAGACATATGGACGATAAGGGAATAGTGTAGATGGGCTTTCGAATGGTTTCACAGGTCGGCGCAACATCGAGGGCCGAAGGGCCTGTACTGCGCTGTAATGTTCTATGTTCTATGTTCTGACACCCCCTACCCACCATCAGCCAGACGCCCATCAAGCAAGGTCACCCTCCCTCCCCCGCCTGGGAGGCAGTGGCTGTGAGAGTCAGTACCAGCTCCCTCCATAAGAGGGCAGGACAATGATGCTGGAAGACGATGAATGACCTTCTTCGTGCAGCCAGGGTAAGTCCACCTCCTCATGCCTTCTTGCTGCAGCCATTAGCACACCATTCACACCTCCACAGTGATCCCTCTCCCATCAACCTTACTGATTCCCAACACTTGTCATGGCACCAACCCCTCACCCTCCCCATGGCCCCGCAGTAGATAATCTGCTGCCCACATCCCTGCTCCCACTCCCCTCCCACACATGCCAGACTACATCACCATCTGACCCGGCAGGACTCCGCTTACACTCTTCCCATCTGTCTCATCGCAGGACAAACTCGAGCACAATCGGCGTGAGTGGGCACAGCCTGCCGGGGTCATGCCCGAGCTGAGATGCCCAATGCCCTTGAGCTGGCCGGCGAGGAGCAGGGCCGCACCTGTGCAGAGGGCGAGGTGGGGGCACCAGACAAAAGTGAGAACCCTCAACACCTGCAGCCATGGTGCAAGCCTCGTGAGAGTTAACTTTCTCCCATCAGTCTGCCCCTGTGGTGTGCTAATGCCATCTCGCTTCTCTTGCAGGTCAATCAGTGGATCAGCCCGGACCATCCTCGGGCCCTCTGGAGACCACAGACCAGAGCAGCTCCGAGGGAGACATCTCAGAGACAAACATCGAGGAAGTGTCCCAGCTGTCACTCACACCCTCCACATACTCACAGCTCGGTGGGATTACCGAGTCGGCAGGTTTCTGGGTCTCTGACTGGTGAGCACTTCACAGCTGAAGATCGCAGCAGCAGGAGGAAGGAGTGTTCCCAGGGATCCAGCACTCGGAGAGATGCCAGGATCCAGGTCTCTGCTGAGGTCCTGGCCAATGACGTGCCCTTGCGACTGGTCATCCCAGAGCTGCTTGAACTGTAAAGGCAGAGTCCCAGCATCAGGGAAGCATCACTCCTCACACTGCAAGGCCGACTGGAGGAGTCCCATCGCCTTCTGAATGAGGAGATAGTGCCGGCACTCCTATACAACGAGGCCAACACGGCGAGGACAGCGTCCATGTGGAGACCTTGGCGCAGGACGTGCTCTCCATGATGGGGATGTCCACTCCATGGATCAACTCATGACCTTTTTGGTTGAGGATATGAGTTCTATGGTGCAGGCACCAATCGGAATCCACAAGTACTTTTTAAAAAGAATTTAGGGTCTCTGCCTCCACCATCAATTTGGGCAGTGAATTCCAGACTCCCACTACCCTCTACGTAAAAAAGTTCTTCCTTCGGTCAGCTTCTGCCACTTACCTTGAATCTTTGCCCCCTGGTTCTAGAATTCTCCACCAAGGGAAACAATTTTATCCAGTCCACTCTATCGCTTCCCTTCATATTTTTGTGCACCGCAATTAGGTCACCCCTCAGCCTTCTTTGCTCCAAGGAAAAAGCCCCAACCTATCAAATCCCTCCTCGTTTTCTCGCCCTGGCAACATTCTTGTAAACCTCCTCTGCACCCTCTCCAGAGCAATAACGTCCTTCCTGTAATGTGGTGAGCAGAGCTGCACACAATACTCCAGTTGTGGCCTCACCAGTGTTTTATATCCTTACATTTATATTCTATACCTCTGCCAATGAAGGAGAGCAATCCATAGGCTTTCTTAACAACCTTGTCTACTTGTACTGTTATCTTTAGGGACCTGTGTACCTGTGAAGGATCTCTCAATTCGTCTACCCCTCTTAGTATATTCCCATTTATTGTGTACTCTCTACAGCTGCTTGACCTCCCCAAATGCATGACCTCACACTTCTCAGTGTTAAGTTCCATCAGTCACTTTATTGCTCACTCCACCAATCCATCTATATCATTTTGGAGACCATGGGCTGGCTTCTCTGATTTTGCGGCTATGTCCGGAGGAAGTGTCTGGTCTTATGACCAAAAAGCCGACGCTGCCCCCGCTTCAATGCTCCGCCCAGTGGGGAGGCTAGCAGCCGCGCCACGTATAGCCCCCAGCTTTACCTGCCGATACGGACGCAGAATAGCCGGGTCTGTGGCCGCGCAGGCGCACAGCGGCGGCCTGTGGAGGCCGCTCCGTACAACATGGCCCCGGTGTGCCAGATAGTGCCTCGTCTGTAACACCCCTCGCCACTCCCAGATCACTCCCCACCAGTCCTCCCAGCCCCTGCCGTAACCCTTCCTGGCAGCAGAACGGCTTCCCCCGCACCCCACCCCCTTCTCGACTGAGGGTGGGGTGGGGGGGGGGAGCATCCGAAAAATGGCACCGCCCCCCCCCGATTTCGGCGTAAAAACGGATTATCCGACCAATCGCCGAACGCAATTTCGGCGTCAGCAATCGGAGAATTACGTCCCATAGCTATCCTCTACACTGTCCCCAACTCAGACAACCTTTGTGTCATCTACAAATTTCCCAATCATGCCCCCCCCTAGTTCACGTTCAAATTGTTAATATATAACACAAACAGTAAGGATCCCCACAGTGAGCCCTGCGGGACACCACTTAAAATAACTTTCCATTTGCAAGGACAGCCATCAACTATTACCTTTTGTTTCCTGTTACTAAGCCAACTTTTTATCCAGTTTGCCACATTGCCCTGTATCCCGCGGGCTTTTTCTTTTTTGACCAATCTGCCATGTGGGACCTTGTCAAACGCCTTGCTAAATTCCAAGTACACCACATCCACTACACTACCTTCATCTATCCTTCGTGCCACTTCCCCAATGAATTCAGCCAATACAGGTCCTTCGTCATGACATTCCATGGCACCATGATCTGCCAACCCCGTGCACACTCAGTGCTTCATTCCTGTGGAGTGTGAGATTGGCAGTGCCACGTCTCTCCCACTTCCCACACCGACGTTCCAGGAAAGCTGCGCTGCTGCTGGCATGGGCCTCCCAGCAGCACCCCCCCCCCCCCACAACCCTCAATCACGGGAGGTTCACCGCCCCCTGCAGCCCCCCAGCACCAATGCTCAGGCCTCTCATGTCTGCCAGTCTGCTCTAGCGATGAGGATGCCGAGGGCTGAAAAGGTGTTGAGACCTTGAATGTCGGTGGAGAAAAACACCAGGACCCGTGACCTAGGAGGGGGCAGTAGCAGCTGTGAGTTGTCACCCAATGTCTCTGGGCCCATGATAAGCCTGTGCATTGGCAGGACGCGCTCAGCTCTCTGTCAGGCAGCAGTCAGACAAATCGCTGACGATGTGAGGAACATCACTCTCACCCAATGCAGGTCATCATCATTCTCCTGCAGTGTCCAGCCAATCACTTTAGCGCCCTGCCCATGAATGTAGAAACCACCACAATGACCTCCCTTATGCCCCACAGGAGTGAATGGATGTGACACCGCATGGCGGGAGAACTCTTCAGAACATAGTCGTGGACATCACCAAACCGAGAATGAATTAGGGTGTCTATTACCCTGCGCACCATGTGGGCACTGGCCTTTGCCCTAAGCCCTTACTCCTCCTCCTCTGCGAGTTGCCCCTCACTGCCCTCCTCAACATCCCCCCCTCAGAAGGAGTGGAGCTCCTCCACCTCGTCCTGGTCCAGCTGCTTAGCCAGGTTAGGCAGAGAGCAGCAGATCACAATGATATGGGACACCCTCTGGGGGTTGTATCACAGGGCTTCTTCTGACTGTCCAAAGTCGTGCAGGTGAGGTGGATTGGCCATGATAAATTGCCCTTAGTGACCAAAAAAGGTTAGGAGGGGTTATTGGGTTACGGGGATAGGGTGGAAATAAGTGGGAAGGTGCAGACTCGATGGGCTGAATGGCCTCCTTCTACACTGTATGTTCTATGTTCTATGACTGGTTCAGGCACTTGAACCATATCTTGAGCAGTCCAATCGCCTGCTTGACTAGCGCACGCATTGCTGCATGAGCCTCATACCGAGTTTCAGGGGGTGTATGGGGCCTCCGCACTGGAGTCACCTGCCACCTCCTGGATGTGTACCCTCTGCCCCCGAGGGGCCATTCCTCCAGCTGCTGCTCTCCCTCAAACAGCCACTGGGATCTGCGTTGTTGCAAGATGTAACTATCATGAATCCTCCCTTGGAAACGGACACACACCTGCAGGATGCACATTGCGAGGTACAGTCTGTACTCTGCTATAATGAATAATTGAAGGAAGAGGCTATTTGATTCAATCAGCCAATTGCTGGAATTTACGAATCTACGGCCTCCACTCACCAATTTATGATAATCAGTTGACCTCATAACGTGACTCATTTACACTTTGCCAGAAGCGACATGCGTTCATACAGAGACCCGCTCTCTGTAAACAAAAGGAATATGTTCAAACCCTGCACTTTTTCTGAATGAGGCGGGGAGCTTGGGCTTCTATAGCTCCCCAATGCTTTCTCCATGACACCACCGTGGCCAATCAGAGTCAACTTGCCAACCAATCAGCACTCTTTTCTCCTGTAGTGCAAATTGTTGTGGTCATTTGAAATTTGGCATTCCTGCATTTGTCCTGAAGGTGAGGGGGAGGCAGTGGAGCTGCTACTGGACTAGCAATCCAGAGACCCACGGTAATGCTCGGGGACCCGGGTTCGAATCCCACCATGGCAGATGGTGAAATTTGAATTCAATAAAAATCTGGAATTAGAACTCTAAAGATGACAGTGAACCATTGTTGAATTTTGTAAAATTTTGTAAAAACCCATCTGGGTCACGAATGCCCTTTCGAGAAGGAAATCTGTCGTCCTTACAAGACCCACATCCACAGCAATGTGTTTGAGTCTTAAATGTCCTCAGGGATGGGTAATAAATGCTGGCCCAGCCAGCGACACTCACATCCCAAGTTCAGATTCGCTGCTATTTTGCAGAACAGTAACTTCCACTACGCAGGTAGGTTTAGTGATCCAACATGATCCTACAGATGGCAAGTCATTCAAAGCATGTCCTTACTCACACAAAACCTCACACATTCCCAGTGTCCCCATTGCTTCTTCCCTAACCATCTTCTGGCCCCAATCAATTGGCTTCAGCATCTTTACCGCACCCTGACCTTTATTCATTCCTGACCTTTATTCATTCCTCGCCCAGCCACTGATGCACCGTCCAGTGCTCAAGTGGAGTTTACTTTTAATTCATTCACTGGCAAGGCTGAAATTTATTGTCCATCCTAAGGCCTGAGCAGGTGGCAATGGTGGGTCTTATTCTTGACACTGCCCTAATACGACTGAGTGCCTCCTTGCACCAGTTTAGAGGGCGGTAAGGAGTTACCCACATTGCTGTAGGTGTATCATGTAAGTGGAATCACATGTAGGCTCTGTTGCTAACTTTTGCCTTAGTTTAATTGCTCTGTTTTATCACCTTTGCTCTTGAGTCGGCAGGTATCTTTCTGATACCGCCACGTGGTTCAAGTCCGAGTAATGATCAATAATCCAATACACCGCTTAGTAAGATTTAAATCAAAGCACATTTATTATACACAGTAATCACTACTCATGCATAAATTCTATGTCTAAGCTACTTCTATGACTAACAGGCCAATACTTAACTCGGAACTGGCCCACCAGGTCAGGGAAACGAATGGCCTTTCGTTCGGGTTCTGAGCCTGCGGGATTCGAAGTTGGTACAGATTGGTAGCTAGGAGTGCCTATCTCGTAGCGAGCGTTGACGTAAGACTTACTCTATTTCAGCGATGGCTGGACCGGTCATTGTCAAGGGTTGGTTCGTGTTGCTGAGTGACCCGGTCAAGAAGAACGATTTGAACTTGGACTCTATTCTTATAGTCCCCAGGGGCTTCCCGCCTTTCGGGGTGGACCCTGTACCTGGTTCCAAGTGATTGGACTTTGTCCCAATCACTTAGTTCGATTTTCTCCAATGCTGGAGCGATTCCTTGATCGATGGGCGGTCTTGAGGTGGTCGTTCACCTCCCTTTGTGTAGGCTTCTGTTGGCGCCGACGAGTCTGGGTTGGCTTTGTGTATCTAAATGTTGCTCATTGTTCCTGGGGATTGCTCATTAATATGCAGGTGGCTGATGATTTGTTATGCTGATGGTTGCCGGTATCGATCTTGTCTGGCCTTTCCAGAGGTAAATACACACTCAACCCGCAGCTGCTTGTTTGTGTCCTGTTGGCTGACTTTCCCATCAGCCTTTGCCGTTCGCCATTTTAAATCGGGAGTTAGCCATTCTAAATCGGGAGTTAGCCATTTAAACTGGCTACAGCTCGAAGTGGACAAGGATATGAAAGGACACTAGTGAACCAGTTGGGTATCTACAACATGAGCTTATTCACAGATACTGAAGCCAGATATTATGTTGAAACTCAATTGAAACTTTTGACGTTTTTCTGCGGTGTCTGAACTCATGGGACATTGATTCAGCTCTCTAATGCAGTCATATAACCCTCGTGTTACCGTATCCATGCACTGCCACATATCCCCTCTGGTCCACCGTCAGCAAAAATTGGCTCTTTATTCCCTGACAATAAGAGTTTTCTCTGTAAATATTCCTTCCATCCCAACTCCCTTCCTGCTCTCCAAAAGTACTTGATGACTCCTTGCCTTTATTGTGCCTTTGCACCCTCCCCCCACCCCACCCCACAACCATCACCCTCGCTTCTCCCAGATAGCTGTTCCACATCTGTATTCACTGCTACGTGAAGGGCTGGGGTGGTTTTATTGGAGCGTAGAGGGCTCTCCAGACATGCATGTTGTTATTACTGGATGATTAATCTGTGTTTGTATGTTGTGTTGCCTGAGGGAGGATTATTTGCCAAGACACAAGTGGGTTAGCCCTCCTTCTATTTGAATAATGTCACAAGTCTTAGTATCTAAACGGTTCTGTGGATGGATGTTAAATACCTCAGAGTTTAAGGTACAAAGGTGAACAGGCATTGGGTTTTAATGAATTGATTATACTTAGATGTGTATATCAAGAGTGAGCCGGTACTGAGGGGTGAGTGCGAGAGTGGAGAAGGAAACTCAGCAATGAACAATCTCTAACCAAAGCACCCTAGTCTCAGTGTCACAACCAGGCTTGGGATTTCTCTGATAATGAGATCATTAAAGTCCAATCAGAGTCATAAGACCATAAGACATAGGAGCAGAATTAGACCACTCGGCCCATCGAGTCTGTCCCGCCATTCAATCATGGCTGTTATGTTCCTCATCCCCATTCTCCTGCCTTCTCCCCGTAACCCCGATCCCCTTATTAATCAAGAACCTATCTATCTCTGCCTTAAAGACACTCACTGATTTGGCCTCCACAGCCTTCTGCGGCAAAGAGTTCCACAGATTCACCACCCTCTGGCTGAAGAAATTCCTCCTCATCTCTGTTTTGAAGGATCGTCCCTTTAGTCTGAGATTGTGCTCTCTGGTTCTAGGGTTTCTTACAAGTGGAAACATCCTCTCCACGTCCACTCTATCCAGGCCTTGCAGTATCCTGTAAGTTTCAATCAGATCCCTCCTCGTCCTTCTAAACTCCGACGAGTACAGACCCAGAGTCCTCACCTGTTCCTCATTCGACAAGCTCTTCATTCCAGGGATCATTCTTGTGAACGTCCTCTGGATCCTTTCCAAGGCCAGCACATCCTTCCTTAGATACGGGGCCCAAAACTGCTCACAATATTCCAAATGGGGTCTGACCAGTGCCTTATACAACCTCAACAGTACATCCCTGCTCTTGTATTCTAGCCCTCTCAGCTTGAGTCAACTTGGCAACCAATCGCCGTCCCTTTCGCCTGTAGTACAAATTATGATGGTTTGAAACTTGGCATTCTTGCATTTGTCCTGATGAGTGCAAGACAAAAAGCTTCGACAACATGTCTCTCTTTGACAACATGTATCTCTTCGACAACATGTCTCAAGATTCTTGATTGGTGGTACCAAGCCACAGTTTGTGTATCTAAAATCAAGGGAGCTCTCTCCTGTGACCTGGTCAATATTTATTCCTCAACCGACATCTAAAACAGATTATAAAAGCAAATTACTGCGGATGCTGGAATCTGAATCAAAAACAGAAAATACCGGACAATCTCAGCTGGTCTGAAAGTGTCTGTGGAGAGAGGGCAGAGCTAACGTTTCGAGTCTGGATGACTCTGAGTCACTAAGAGTCATCCAGACTCGAAACGTCAGCTCCCCTCTCCCTCTACAGATGCTCAGTACGAAGTCTTACAACACCAGGTTAAAGTCCAACAGGTTTGTTTCGATGTCACTAGCTTTCGGAGCGCTGCTCCTTCCTCAGGTGAATGAAGAGGTCTGTTCCAGAAACACATATATAGACAAATTCAAAGATGCCAAACAATGCTTGGAATGCGAGCATTAGCAGGTGATTAAATCTTTGCAGATCCAGAGATGGGGTAACCCCAGGTTAAAGAGGTGTGAATTGTACCAAGCCAGGACAGTTGGTAGGATTTCGCAGGCCAGATGGTGGGGGATGAATGTAATGCGACATGAATCCCAGGTCCCGGTTGAGGCCGCACTCATGTGTGCGGAACTTGGCTATAAGTTTCTGCTCGGCGATTCTGCGTTGTCGCGGGTCCTGAAGGCCGCCTTGGAGAACGCTTACCCGGAGATCAGGGGCTGAATGCCCTTGACTGCTGAAGTGTTCCCCAACTGGAAGGGAACATTCCTGCCTGGTGATTGTTGCGCGATGTCCGTTCATTCGTTGTCGCAGCGTCTGCATGGTCTCGCCAATGTACCACGCTTCGGGACATCCTTTCCTGCAGCGTATGAGGTAGACAACATTGGCCGAGTCGCACGAGTATGTACCGCGTACCTGGTGGGTGGTGTTCTCACGTGTAATAGTGGTATCCATGTCGATGATCTGGCACGTCTTGCAGAGATTGCCATGACAGGGTTGTGTGGTGTCGTGGTCACTGTTCTGAAGACTGGGTAGTTTGCGGCAAACAATGGTTCGTTTGAGGTTGCGCGGTTGTTTGAAGGCAAGTAGTGGGGGTGTGGGGATGACCTTGGCAAGATGTTCATCGTCATCAATGACGTGTTGAAGGCTGTGAAGAAGATGACGTAGTTTCTCCGCTCCGGGGAAGTACTGGACGACGAAGGGTATTCTGTCGGTTGTGTCCCATGTTTGTCTTCTGAGGAGGTCGGTCCGGTTTTTCGCTGTGGCGCGTTGGAACTGTCGATCGATGAGTCGAGTGCCATATCCCGTTCGTACGAGGGCATCTCGTGAGAACCTCTCTGGCTACATCGAGGGCATCTTGAAACCCATCGTACAAGGTACACCCAGCTTCTGTCGCGACACGACGGACTTCCTACAGAAACTCAGCACCCATGGACCAGTTGAACCAGGTACATTCCTCGTCACAATGGATCCAGATCTTCAGAGCACCCTACGTGCTCTCATCCCACGTACTCCCCGCATTGGAGATCTCTACTGCCTCCCGAAAATACATAAGGCCAACACACCAGGCCGTCCTATCGTTTCAGGCAATGGGACCCTGTGTGAGAACCTCTCTGGCTACATCGAGGGCATCTTGAAACCCATCGTACAAGGTACACCCAGCTTCTGTCGCGACACGACGGACTTCCTACAGAAACTCAGCACCCATGGACCAGTTGAACCAGGTACATTCCTCGTCACAATGGACGTCTCGGCACTCTACACCAGCATCCCCCATGACGACGGCATTGCTGCAACAGCCTCAGTACGCAACACCGACAACTGCCAATCTCCAGACGCAATTCTGCAACTCATCCGCTTCACTCTGGATCACAACGTCTTCACCTTCGACAACAAGTTCTTCATCCAGACGCACGGAACAGCCATGGGGAGCAAATTCGCACCCCAATACGCCAACATCTTCATGCACAAGTTTGAACAGGACCTACTCACCGCACAGGACCTTCAACCGATGTTATACACCAGATACATCGATGACATTTTTTTCCTTTGGACCCACGGCGAAGAATCACTGAAACGACTACACGTTAACATTAATAAGTTCCATCCAACCATCAGACTCACCATGGACTACTCTCCAAAATCAGTTGCATTCTTGGACACACTCGTCTCCATCAAGGACGGTCACCTCAGCACTTCGCTTTACCGCAAACCCACGGATAACCTCATGATGCTCCACTTCTCCAGCTTCCACCCTAAACACATTAAAGAAGCCATCCCCTATGGACAAGCGCTCCGTATACACAGGATCTGCTCAGACGAGGAGGAGCGTAACAGACATCTACAGACGTTGAAAGATGCCCTCGTACGAACGGGATATGGCACTCGACTCATCGATCGACAGTTCCAACGCGCCACAGCGAAAAACCGGACCGACCTCCTCAGAAGACAAACATGGGACACAACCGACAGAATACCCTTCGTCGTCCAGTACTTCCCCGGAGCGGAGAAACTACGTCATCTTCTTCACAGCCTTCAACACGTCATTGATGACGATGAACATCTTGCCAAGGTCATCCCCACACCCCCACTACTTGCCTTCAAACAACCGCGCAACCTCAAACGAACCATTGTTTGCAGCAAACTACCCAGTCTTCAGAACAGTGACCACGACACCACACAACCCTGTCATGGCAATCTCTGCAAGACGTGCCAGATCATCGACATGGATACCACTATTACACGTGAGAACACCACCCACCAGGTACGCGGTACATACTCGTGCGACTCGCCCAACGTTGTCTACCTCATACGCTGCAGGAAAGGATGTCCTGAAGCGTGGTACATTGGCGAGACCATGCAGACGCTGCGACAACGAATGAACGGACATCGCGCAACAATCACCAGGCAGGAATGTTCCCTTCCAGTCGGGGAACACTTCAGCAGTCAAGGACATTCAGCCTCTGATCTCCGGGTAAGCGTTCTCCAAGGCGGCCTTCAGGACCCGCGACAACGCAGAATCGCCGAGCAGAAACTTATAGCCAAGTTCCGCATACATGAGTGCGGCCTCAACCGGGACCTGGGATTCATGTCGCATTACATTCATCCCCCCACCATCTGGCCTGCGAAATCCTACCAACTGTCCTGGCTTGGTACAATTCACACCTCTTTAACCTGGGGTTACCCCATCTCTGGATCTGCAAAGATTTAATCACCTGCTAATGCTCGCATTCCAAGGATTGTTTAGCATCTTTGAATTTGTCTATATATGTGTTTCTGGAACAGACCTCTTCATTCACCTGAGGAAGGAGCAGCGCTCCGAAAGCTAGTGACATCGAAACAAACCTGTTGGACTTTAACCTGGTGTTGTAAGACTTCGTACTGTGCTCACCCCAGTCCAACGCCGGCATCTCCACATCATGTCTACAGATGCTGTCAGGCCTGCTGAGATTGTCCAGTATTTTCTGTTTTTGATCTAAAACAGATTATCTGGCCATTATCTCATTGCTGTTTGTGGGATCTTGCTGTGTGCTGATTGGCTGCTGCTTTTCCTGCGCTAAACAGTGACTGCTATTCCTTAAATACTTCATCGGCTGAAAAGCACTTTGAAGAGTCTCAAGGTCGTGAAAGGGGCGTCCTTCAAATAAATGTAAACCTTCCCGTCCTTCTTTAGTGTATTTTACCAGTGAGCTGATTTTTAGAATTCTTTCCTGAGGAGGTGGGGGTGAGCTGCCTTCTTGAACCCGCTGCACGCCCTGTGGTGCAGGTACACCCACCATGCTGTTAGGGAGGGAGTTTGATGACATGTTTCCAAGTCAGGATCATTGTCCCGTTTTTAATGGCCTCCGCTGGGCCTGAGCATCCTCAATATTTGCTCATTGATAATTGTCTCTAGGCCTCATCAAACAGCACTCTCGGAAGCAGGTCATTCAATTCATGGACCTCTCTGGTGTCTTTATTGATTCTCTCCCGCACACCTAGACCTCCACCTCCCCGCCCCCCTACTCCTAACATCCCATCTCCACCAACCCCGCCTGGCTCTTTTCCCCAGACTGATTAAAACGCCTGTTTATTTTCCTGCCGACTCATGTGACGTGGTAGATAGCACATTTACTTCGGAGCCGAAAGGTCATGGTTTCCACTTGAGTGACCGGAGCAGAGAGGCTGATGCGAATCCAGGCTGCCTCTTCAGTGCCAGTATAGGGGGAGAGCTGCACTGCCCCAAGGGGGAACAGGGGAGTTTCGATCCCCAACTGTCCTGTATAATAGTTATCTCTCGATGGGGGAAACCCCCTCAGATTGTTTCTTCATTATAAAGGTGAGAACTTTCTGTCCACCCTGGCCACCAACAACAGCGGCACTAATAGAGGGACCTTAGTGCAGCAAAATTTCCCAAGGTGCGACAAGCAAATCTTATACCCTAGCTGTGTAGAACCTTAGTTAGGCCACACTTGGAGTATAGTGTTCAATTCTGGTCGCCACACTACCAGAAGGGTGTGGAGGCTTTAGAGAGGGTGCAGAAGAGACTTACCAGGATGTTGCCTGGTATGGAGGGCATTAGCTATGAGGAGCGGTTGAATAAACTCGGTTTGTTCTCACTGGAACGACGGAGGTTGAGGGACGACCTGATAGAGGTCTACAAAATTATGAGGGGCATAGACAGAGTGGATAGTCAGAGGCTTTTCCCCAGGGTAGAGGGGTCAATTGCTAGGGAGCATAGGTTTAAGGTGAGAGGGGCAAGGTTTAGAGTAGATGTACGAGGCAAGTTTTTTACGCAGAGGGTAGTGGGTGCCTGGAACTCGCTACCGGAGGAGGTGGTGGAAGCAGGGACGATAGTGACATTTAAGGGGCATCTTGATAAATACATGAATAGGATGGGAATAGAGGGATACGGACCCAGGAAGTGTAGAAGATTGTAGTTTAGTCGGGCAGCATGGTCGGCACGGGCTTGGAGGGCCGAAGGGCCTGTTCCTGTGCTGTACATTTCTTTGTTCTTTGTTTGTTCTTATACGCTGATTATACTATAATCAGTAGTCCCGGTTGGGAACCTATGTGTTTTCCGCACCGGTACTGCCTTTTCTTTTGTTTGGAATTAAACCTCCGTTTTGAATCGCCTTCTCGGGTCTCCTGAACTTTTATAATGTTCAAACGCTTACGTAAAGAGGTACATTTCAAGGAGCGATTTGAACGCAAGAAGTTGGGGCAGGAATATATCACTCAGCCCATCAATCTACTCTGCCATTCGATACGCTCATGGCTGACCTTGCGTTTTAACAGCACTTTCCTCCTCGCCCCCCATATCCTTTGTAATTCCCCGAGAAACCAAGGCCAAGATTTTAAGCCCCCCACCCCAGGGTGTATCTACCTCCCCCCAGGGTATGTCTAGCCCCCCCTCTGGGCGTCTCTAACCGCCCCCCCCCCCCCCCCCCCCCCCCCCAGGGTGTGTCTACCTCGCCTTCCCCATCCCCCAGTGGATGGGAGGGGCCATGTGAATTGACATTTAGTTCAGCGGGGTGGTAATATCCCACCGGGTCAGAGGGGATGTAAACTCATGGCCCAAAAATCTGTTCACCCCAATCTTAAATGTATTCGACAATGGAGCATCCACAGCTCTCTGGGGTAGAGAATTCCAAAGACTGGCAACACTTTGAGTGTTACATAGATACGTAGAACATACAGTGCAGAAGGAGGCCATTCGGCCCATCGAGTCTGCACTGACCCACTTAAGCCCTCACTTCCACCCTATCCCCGTAACCCAATAACCCCTCCTAACCTTTCTGGACACTAAGGGCCATTTTTCATGGCCAATCCACCTAACCTGCACGTCTTTGGACTGTGGGAGGAAACCGGAGCACCCGGAGGAAACCCACGCAGACACGGGGAGAACGTGCAGACTCCACAAAGACTATGGAGGCGATTCTCCGATATGGAGACCAAGTGCCCGCTCCGTCGTGAACGCTGTCCCGTTCCACGACGGTGCGAACGGGCCTACGCCGCGGCCAATTCACTACCTGAGAGGGGCCAGCAGCGGGGCCGTGAGGAACGCAGTGTGCAGAGCGCCAGAACGGCACCGTCATCGCGCGATGCCACGATGACGCCGCGCCACGTATAAGGAAGTGAGCAGGGCGCAGAGAAACACCGGGGAATGACATGGAGGAGCCCCGTCGCGCCGCACCCCGCTTCAGGGACAGTGACCTGGAGTCAGTGCTGGATGCAGTGGAGGAGCGCAGGGCCATCCCCTACCCACAACGAGGACAACGGCAGTCAAGCAGCACCGTGAGGCGTGGATGGCGAGAGGTGGGGGCCGCAGTGCGCTGTGGGGCACATCCCCTGCACGGGGAAACAGTGCAGGAGGAAGCTGCACGACCTCATGAGGGCAGCGAGGGTAAGTTCCCTGAGCCGTGCCCTGGGCAATGCCCCCCCCTTGTCCACGCTGGGGGGGTGCTGGGGGGGGGTGGGGGGTGCCGGGGGGCAGGGGGGGCGCCAGGGGCGGGGAGGGGTGCCGGGGGCTGGGGGGGGGGGGGGGTGCCGGGGGCGGGGAGGGGTGCCGGGGGCGGGGGGGGGGGACCAGGAGGCTGGGGGGCGAGGGCTGATTGCACCCGGGACACATGTGGATCACCCCCCCCCCCGTGGGCAGGTGCCATGGCGTGAGTTGGAGTGTCCCCCGCGTGTGATAAAGTTGCGTTCATACGTGCGTCCCGCAAATGTGCATCTAACCATGTGCTCGACCCCCCACCCCCCACCCCCCCATCCCCCAAGGGCATGACCGCGCATAATTTCCGGGAGCGTGCAAGAACCGGAGGTGGATCTCCCCAGCTGCACCCCCTGGCCCCATACGAGCAGAGGGCACTGGACCATGCCGGGGGAGCCGCCAGCCGGGAGGGAGCGCCGTGCCAGGTCGGAGGTGAAGCTCCAAGTGAGAATCCACTGTATGCATGCAGTCCCCCATCCCATCTCTGTCCCCACCCCCCCCCTCACACCCCACCGCCTGTCTCTGCACTACCCCACAGTCAACGCCCTCACTACGCACCCCGTAAACCCCTAACAAACGACGACGCAAGACTAACGAGACCTGCCTTAATGTGTTATCCAGGGCCACACGAGCACCGCCGTGGGACCGACCGTTCACCACGCCGACGTGCAGCACCAACCTCTTCCAGCCGCAGTGCCCATCCGGACAGACGGGGACTGCAACGGGCAGGCGAGCCATCCTCTGAGGCTGGCACACCGAGGCCTGACGCACAGAGGACAGACAGAGACGTCAGGATGGGCGATAACGACTCATATGAAAATTTGACGGACGGGGAGGGGACAGCTAGTCCGGACAGCGATGCACAGAGGACGTCGCGGCACTCGAGGCACGGGGGCAGGGAACCTCACACCGGCCGTGGTCGAAACCCAGCGGGCCACGGCTCCACACATGAGACAGAGCTGGGGACAGACGAAGACCTAGCGGCCGCGGGACTGCTGTCACCCACACCCCCCAACACCACAGATACACTCACGTCGGTTGGGCAACTTAGTGGCGAGGCATCTGGTACACATTCTGGTGCGCACCACACAGTCAAACCGGTACAGCAGGTGGAGGTAGGAGAAACCGAGGGCCTGGACGGTCGGAGGGCAGGCCAGGCCCAGCACCCAGCTGCTGCTCAGACGGCTCCCGCTTTCCTGGCCATCCCAGGCCCACCCACAGACCCGATGCAATTGGCACCCCAGGGACCAGACGACGGGATGACGGCTGTCTTCCGGCAACTGCAGACGCAGCTGGAGGAGTCCATCCGCGTCCAGGAGCAGAGAGTGTTGCCGGTCATGGCTGCCACCCAGGCCGACACCGCACGGGTGGCGTCCGCGATGGAGGCAATGGGGGAAACGGCCTCGGCCGTGGGTCAGGTTCTTCAGGGCGTGGGGCTTAGTGCGCACGCGTCATCCGTGGCCCATGACAGGACTGCCCTCTCACAGGCAGCCATGCTCCAGAGCCACATGGACATCACCACCGCGCTCCGGGCTCTGGCCCCTAGTGAACGAACCGTGCGCTGATCAGCGCATCGCGTGCCCGCTGCCCCAATCGGTTCCGTCGTGCGGCCTCTCGGCCGTATCCCGCGCCCCGGTGGTGTCTATGCCCCGACGCCCTCCCGCCCTCTCCCCCTCCTCTTCCCCCACCGCACCCTCCCCCTCCTCATGATCAGCGTCGGCGGCCTCTCCGGCCTCACGTGCGTCCCCCTCCTCCATGACATCGCCCCTCTGTTGGGCGACGTTGTGCAGAACGCAGCTTGCAACGACGATCCGTCCGACCCTGTCAGGGCCGTATTGCAGGGTACCCCCTGATCGGTCCAGGCACCGGAACCTCATTTTGAGGAGACCGAAGCCCCTCTCCACGACACCCCTGGTTGCTGCGCGCGCCTCATTGTATCGGCGCTCGTCGTTGGTCTGTGGCCTCCATATGGGCGTCATTAGCCACGGCCGCAACGGATAACCCCTGTCGCCTAGCAACCAGCCCCTCATCCGGGGTGGGTGACCCTCAAAAATTGCGGGGATGAACGACTGTGCCAAAATAAAGGCGTCATGCACGCTTCCCGGATACTGGCCGCAACCGTGCATAATCCTCACCCCCTGGTCGCACACCACCTGTACGTTGATCGCGTATGCCCCCTTCCTGTTCATGAGGACATCCCAGTCCCGCGGTGGTGCACGCAGGTTGACATGAACACCATCCATGATGCCCTGTACCATCGGAATGCCGGCCATCTTGACGAATTGCGATGCCCTGGCAGCCTGGTGAGCGCGGTCCTCCGGGAAGTCGATGAACCGTCCCGCGACTGCATAGAGGCCATCGGTTACTGCCCGGATGCACCGGTGCACTGAGGCCTGACTGATCCCGCACAGGTCCCCGCTCGGCGACTGGAAGGCACCGGTCGCAAAAAAATTCAGGGCCACAGTTATCTTCACCCTCACTGGGAGGGCATGTCCTCCCTCTGTTCCACGTGGCTCGAGGTGTGCCAGCAGGTTGCATATATGTGCAACCGTCCCACGGCTCATCCGGAGTCTGCTCCTGCATGCCACCTCCGTCATCTCCTCGTGCAAGATGCGGTCCCGGTACACTCGGTCACGCATGGCACGCCTCCGCCGCCTTGGAATGACCACCTGATCGTCCTCGTCCCCAGGTGACGCTTCAGGATCTGTGTCATCGCCCTGTTCCCGGCTGCCAATGTGGGGTTGGTCTGCACCCTCCGCCTCCTCGTAGACTGGTCGGGCATGGTGGCCTGTAGCAGCAGTGCCTGGCACGGGGCCCTCCGCTGCCACTCCCTCTGCCGCACCCTCCATGAGCCTCCCCCCTCGCACGCGACAGTTTGCCATCTGCATGGCTGCCGCTGCCACCACGGCGGCGAACATCGACGTCTGCTGCGAAAACATCATGCACTTGAAGAGGGGGAGCGGGTTGGTATGGGAGGGAGAGGCCAGGATGGTTGTTAGTAGGGCGCTTTGACAAGCGGCAGCCAGGGCCCTTTGGATGAATGGGTGCGCAGGCAGCCTGCACACTGTTCAATCAGACATGCACCGTCCCACCCGCCACGGTATCCGTTTGCCGCACCGCTCAACCCGTGCCTCCGCATCGCTCGGCCAGCAGACAGACCCCTTCACCATGGCGCCGGTTTGGTACGATGTCTTCGCCACCCTCCTGCCGCCGCACTCCATCGGGGGTTCTCCGTCCCGCGGCCAACCGTTAGTTGGGCCCCCCCTTCCCCCTTCCTCCCCCTTCCCCCCCCCCCACCCTTCCTCCCCCCTCTTCCTCCCCCTCCCCCCTTCCCCCTTCCTCCCCCTCCCCCCTTCCCCCTTCCTCCCCCTCCCCCCCCTTCCCCCCCCTTGACTGTGGACGCTACTTCCTGGTTTGCCGGGGTGGGCCCGCCTACTTACCTCCCTCTTCCGCTTCGTCAGCCAGCACGACTGGCTGACGATTTTATTTTGCAGGGGTGGACGGCGACGGCGTGACCGTCGGGACTTCGGCCCGTGCGGGCCGGAGAATAGCAGGGGCCTGTGTGAAGCGCCTCGATTGCCCTCTCCGCGGTTTCTCTGACGTGTGCGGCGCAGACCACGATTCAGCCGTTCCCGCCGGTTGGGAGAATGGCGGTCCGGCGTCGCGCGGAGAAAACATCGATTCTCCGGCACGGCGCGGCATGGGAGAATGGCGCCCAGTGACCCAGCAGGGAATCGAACCCTGGCGCTGTGAAGCCACAGTGCTAGCCACGTGTGCTACTGTGCTGCCCTAAAGTGAAGGGATCTCTCCTCCTCTCAGTCATCAATGAGGAGAGAGAGGCAGAGAGGTTTCGGGAGCGAATTCCAGAGTTCGGAGCCCACGCAGCTCAAGACAAGGCCGCCAATGATTACAGTAGCGGCTACTTTTCCATTTCAAAAGTACAATGCTGACCGGAAAGTGCGATGGGACATCCTGAAGCTATGATAGGCGCTACGGAAATGCAGTTCTTTAAAGGTCAAAGAATGTTGCGCACCTGAAGCACTGATTAAGACTCTTTGCGCACATTTTAACCTGACGTGGATTTGCAGGATTCTTTGCCGCTGTAGCAATGTCACTATTTTTCCTTTTGTTCCTGAAGTTTGGGGGTCAGTTATTGTTTAACCGCTGCACACGTTGTGACAGGAACACACGGTCTCAAGTCGATACTGCATCATCTTCCCCAATTCCATTTTTGCATCTTGCTGGAAGGAGGGGGACCATGAATTTGGACTCAGCCTCACACTTCCTGAAGTGTTGCTGCTGCATCAGCAGAATGTGGGTGGGGGCAGACGGGGGGTGGGGAGACGGGGGGGAATCCTGTTGAACCCAGGCAGCAGAACAAATACCCCAGTATAGAACCATGAGCTGAACGCTCTCTGACTGTAACAGATGCAGTTGAATAATTCAACACTGAGATGTTAGGGGTGGATGAGAAGCCTGGCGTACCAACCCATAAAGCTCGAGGGACCGAAAAACACTTCAAATATTATGGTAAAGATTGTGAGAGGGAGAATGATAAATGAGTGGTGTGCGTTCTGTAAAACAGGAAGGAATTACATTTGTATACAAACTTCCCTCGTGACGTACCCAATTAGCACCAGAAAGAAGCCATAACGATAGGAACTTGCATTCATATAGCGTCTTTGATGTAATAAAACATCCCCAGGCACCGCACAAGAGCACTGAACAATGTACGACCTTGAGCCACATAGGTGGATATTGGACAGAATATACTGGCCCGGTGGCAATGGGGTGGTGCCAGATGGTACGGCGAGCCATTTCAAAGGTCATTGGCCGAAAGGGCCAGAAAATACCGGCCATTGTGTCAGGTGACCAACAGCTTGTCAAAGAGGTCGGTTTGAAGGAGCTTCTTAAAAGGGGGAAAATCGGGGAGAGAAGAAATGCCAGCGGTTAGTGTCTTGGCAGCAGAGGGCACATCACCGATCATGGAGCTATTGAAATTGGGGATAAGACCATAAGATCATAAGACAAAGGAACAGAATTAGGCCACTCGGCCCATCGAGTCTGCTCCGCCATTCAATCATGGCTGATATTTTTCTCATCCCCATTCTCCTGCCTTCTCCCCATAACCCCTGACCCCCTTATTAATCAAGAATCTATCTATCTCTGTCTTCAAGACACTCAGTGATTTGGCCTCCACAGCCTTCTGCGGCAAAGAGTTCCACAGATTCACCTCCCTCTGGCTGAAGAAATTCCTCCTCATCTCTGTTTTAAAGGTTCGTCCCTTTAGTCTGAGATGGTGTCCTCTGCTTTTAGTTTTTCCTACAATGGAAACATCCTCTCCATGTCCACTCTATCCAGGGCTCGCAGTATCCTGTACGTTTCAATAAGATCCCCCCTCATCCTTCTAAACTCCAACGAGTACAGACCCAGAGTCCTCAACCGCTCCTCATACGACAAGTTCTTCATTCCAGGGATCATTCTTTATTTTAAAAAATATATATTTATTAAAGTTTTTTAACACAATTTTTCTCCCTTACAAACAATAACCCCCCCCCCCCCCCCCCCCCCGTAACAAAAAAAACCGAGAAATCGTGCAGAGCAAGATATATATATGGCAAAATGATATATTTACACAGCTTTGTACACTGGCCCTCACCAGTACGTGCCAGTTTCCCCAACCCTTCATGTTATCTCTTGCTCATCCACCCTCCCAGGCAGTCCCCCCTCTCCCCCCCCCCCTCCCAGGACGTCCCGTCCCCCCCCCCCGTCCCCCCAAGGTTGCTGCTGCTGCTGACCGACCTTCCTTAATCTAGGGATCATTCTTGTAAACCTCCTCTGGACCCTTTCCAAGGCCAGCACATTCATCCTTCGATACGGGGTCCAAAACTGCTCACAATACTCCAAAAGGGGTCTGACCAGAGCCTTATACAGCCTCAGAAGTACCTGGTCTTGTATTCTAGCCTTCTCGACATGAATGCTGACATTGCATTTGCCTTCTTAACTGCCAACTGGTGCTCAGAGGACCAGAATTTGATGTGTGCAGGTATTTCAGAGGCTTGTGGGACTGGAGGAGATTAGAGAAAGAAGTATAACATTATAAACTCGGGTGGATAGGAAGGGCTTTTTTCCCTCAGCGAAGGGATCAATAACCAGAGGGTACAGATTTAAGGTCAGGGACAGGAGGGTTAGAGGGGGTTTGAGAAAAAGCTTTTCACCTAGAGGTTGGTGGGAATCTGGAACTCGCTGCCTGAAAGGGTGGTAGAGAGACCCTCGCAGTATTGAAGAAGCATTTAGATGAGCACATGAAACACCAGAGCACAAGGCTATGGACCAAGTACTGGAAAATAGGATTAGAGTAAATAGGTACTTGATGGCCAGCACAGACAAGATGGGCAAAATGTGCAGCAAAAACTGACTTGCATTTATGTAGCACCTTTCATGACCACTGGATGTGCCAGGTACTTATTGGTCAAGGAGGTATTTGTTTGAAGAGTAGTCTCTGTTACACAGCAAGATCTCACAAACGACTGTCTTGTGATGTTAATTGTGTGATGAATGTTACAGGTGGTACACATTGCCACTGGGGTGCTACCAACTGGGCCATAGCTGACACAACTGGTGTTTGAAAACTAAGAAGGGGTGGGGCCACAATCCCACAATCCTCATCGTGCAGAAGGAGGCCATTTGGCCCATCCAGTCCGCATCGACCCCCCGAAAGAGCACCCCAATCAGGTCCCCCTCCCCCCCGAAAGAGCACCCCAATCAGGTCCCCCCCGCCCTGCAACCCTGCCTAAACTGCACATCCTTGGACACTAACGGGAAATTGATCCTGGCCAATCCACCTAACCTGCACGTCTTTGGACGGTAGGAGGAAACCGGAGAATCGAGGAAACCCACGCACACACGGGGAGGAAGTACAAACTCCGCACAGTCACCCGAGGCTGGAATTGAACCCGGGTCCCTGGCGCTGTGAGGCAGCAGTGCTAACCACTGTGCCACTGTGCCGCCCCACGATTTTAAAAGCCATTGGTACACCCACCAGGGTAGATTTTTTAAATTCTCTTCAATCTCCTCTGGATTCTTCTCCATATTTCTTCCTCTGTGGGTTTCCTATATCAACAATTCCGCTTGGTAGATTTTTGCTTTTAATGGAATTCTGGGATTGGTGTTACGGGTTTAAAATTATTTTGTGGGATGTGGGTGTTGCTAACGTGCCCATCCCTGAGTGCCCTTGAGAAGGTGGTGGTGAGCCTCCTTCTTAAACCGCTGCAGCTCATGTTGTGTAGGTACACCCATAGTGCTGTTAGGGAGGGAGTTCCAGGGTTTTGACCCAGCGACAGCGAAGGAACAGTGATATATTTCCAAGTCAGGGCGGTGGGTGACTTGGAGGGGAACCTCCAGGTGGTGGGGTTCCCAGGTGTCTACTGCTCTTGTCCTTCTGGATTGTTGTGGTCGTGGGTTCGGAAGGTGCTGTCAAAGGAATCTTGTTGAGTTTGCTGCAGTGCATCTCGTCGATGGTGCACACGGCTGTCACTGTGTGTCGGCGGTGGAGGGTTTGAATGTGGCAGATAGTGGATGGAGTGTCAATCAAGTGGGTTGCTTTGTCCTGGAAGGCGTTGAGCTTCTTGCACTCATCCAGGCAAGGGGAGAGTATTCCATCACACTCCTGACTTGTGCTTTGCATTTTGATTTATTGAACATAGAACATAGAACGATACAGCGCAGTACAGGCCCTTCGGCCCACGATGTTGCACCGACATGGGAAGTCAAAAAACAAAAGCCATCTAACCTACACTATGCCATTATCATCCATATGCTTATCCAATAAACTTTTAAATGCCCTCAATGTTGGCGAGTTCACTACTGTAGCAGGTAGGGCATTCCACGGCCTCGCCACTCTTTGCGTAAAGAACCTACCTCTGACCTCTGTCCTATATCTATTACCCCTCAGTTTAAGGCTATGTCCCCTCGTGCTAGCCATTTCCATCCACAGGAGAAGGTTCTCACTGTCCACCCTATCTAACCCTCTGATCATTTTGTATGCCTCTATTAAGTCTCTCTTAACCTTCTTCTCTCTAACGAAAACAACCTCAAGTCCATCAGCCTTTCCTCATAAGATTTTCCCTCCATACCAGGCAACATCCTGGTAAATCTCCTCTGCACCTGCTCCAAAGCTTCCACGTCCTTCCTATAATGAGGTGACCAGAACTGTACGCAATACTCCAAATGCGGCCGTACCAGAGTTTTGTACAGCTGCAACATGTCCTCATGACTCCGGAACTCAATCCCACTACCAATAAAGGCCAATACTCCATAGGCCTTCTTCACAACCCTATCAACCTGGGTGGCAACTTTCAGGGATCTATGTACTTGGACACCGAGATCCCTCTGCTCATCCACACTTCCAAGAATTTTACCATTAGCCAAATATTCCGCATTCCTGTTATTCCTTCCAAAGTGAATCACCTCACACTTCTCTACATTAAACTCCATTTGCCACCTCTCAGCCCAGCTCTGCAGCTTATCTATGTCCATCTGTAACCTGCAACATCCTTCCGCACTGTCGACAACACCACTGACTTTAGTGTCGTCTGCAAATTTACTCACCCACCCTTCTGCGCCCTCCTCTAGGTCATTTATAAAAATGACAAACAGCAACAGCCCCAGAACAGATCCTTGTGGTACACCACTTGTAACTGAACTCCATTCTGAACATTTCCCATCAACCACCACCCTCTGTCTTCTTTCAGCTAGCCAATTTCTGATCCACATCTCTAAATCACCCTCAATCCCCAGCCTCCGTATTTTCTGCAATAGCCTATCGTGGGGAACCTTATCAAACGCTTTACTGAAATCCATATACACCACATCAACTGCTCTACCCTCGTCTACCTGTTCAGTCACCTTCTCAAAGAACTCAATAAGGTTTGTGAGGCATGACCTACCCTTCACAAAGCCTTGCTGACTTTCCTTAATCATATTATTCCTATCTAGATGATTATAAATCTTGTCTCTTATAATCCCCTCCAAGACTTTACCCACAACAGACGTGAGGCTCACCGGTCTATAGTTGCCGGGGTTGTCTCTACTCCCCTTCTTGAACAAACGAACCACATTTGCTATCCTCCAGTCCTCTGGCACTATTCCTGTAGCCAATGATGACATAAAAATCAAAGCCAAAGGCTGAGCAATCTCTTCCCTGGCTTCCCAGAGAATCCGAGGCTAAATCCCATCGGGCCCCGGGAACTTATCTATTTTCAGCCTGTCCAGAATTGCCAACACCTCTTCCCTACGTACCTCAATGCCATCTATTCTAATAGCCTGGGTCTCAGCATTCTCCTCCACAACATTCTCTTTTTCCTGAGTGAATACTGACGAAAAATATTCATTTAGTATCTCGCCTCTCTCTTCAGACTCCACACACAACTTCCCATACCTGTCCTTGACTGGCCCTACTCTTACCCTAGTCATTCTTTTATTCCTGACATACCTATAGAAAGCTTTTGGGTTTTCCTTGATCCTACCTGCCAAATACCGCTCATGTCCCCTCCTTGCTCGTCTTAGCTCTCTCTTTAGATCCTTCCTCGCTACCTTGTAACTATCCATCGCCCCAACTGAAACTTCACACCTCATCTTCACATAGGCCTCCTTCTTCCTCTTAACAAGAGATTCCACTTCTTTGGTAAACCACGGTTCCCTCGCTCGACGCCTTCCTCCCTGTCTGACCGGTACGTACTTATCAAGAACACGCAGTAGCTGTTCCTTAAACAAGCTCCACATATCCAGTGTGCCCAACACTTGCAGCCTACTTCTCCAACCTATCCCCCCCAAGTCATGTCTAATGGCATCATAATTGCCCTTCCCCCTGCTATAACTCTTGCCTTGCGGGGTATACTTATCCCTTTCCATCACTAACGTAAACGTCACCGAATTGTGTTCACTGTCCCCAAAGTGCTCACCTACCTCCAAATCTAACACCTGGCCTGGTTCATTACCCAAAACCAAATCAAATGTGGCCTCGCCTCTTGTTGGCCTGTCAACATATTGTGTCAGGAAACACTCCTGCACACATTGTACAAAAAACGACCCATCTAATGTACTCAAACTGTATCTTTTCCAGTCAATATTTGGAAAGTTAAAGTCTCCCATAATAACTACCCTGTTACTTTCGCTCTTATCCAGAATCATCTTCGCCATCCTTTCCTCTACATCCCTAGAACTATTTGGAGGCCTATAGAAAACTCCCAACAGGGTGACCTCTCCTTTCCTGTTTCTAACCTCAGCCCATACTACCTCGGAAGAAGAGTCCCCATCTAGCATCCTCTCCGCCACCGTAATACTGTTCTTGACTAGCAGCGCCACACCTCCCCCTCTTTTGCCTCCTTCTCTGAGCTTACTAAAACACCTAAATCCCGGAACCTGCAACAACCATTCCTGTCCCTACTCTATCCATGTCTCCGAAATGGCCACAACATCGAAGTCCCATGTACCAACCCATGCTGCCAGTTCCCCTACCTTATTTCGTATACTCCTGGCATTGAAGTAGACACACTTCAAACCACCTACCTGAACACTGGCCCCCTCCTGCGAAGTCAAATCTGTGCTCCTGACCTTTATACTCTCAATCTCCCGTACCCTAAAACTACAATCCAGGTTCCCATGCCCCTGCTGCATTAGTTTAAACCCCCCCAAAGAGCACTAACAAATCTCCCCCCCAGGATATTTGTGCCCCTCAGGTTCAGATGTAGACCATCCTGTCTGTAGAGGTCCCACCTTTCCCAGAAAGAGCCCCAGTTATCCAGAAATCTGATCCCTCCCGCCTGCACCATCCCTGTAGCCACGTGTTTAATTGCTCTCTCTCCCTATTCCTCATCTCATTATCACGTGGCACGGGCAACAACCCAGAGATAACAACCCTGTTTGTTCTCGTTCTGAGCTTCCATCCTAGCTCCCTGAAAGCCTGCCTGACATCCTTGTCCCCTTTCCTACCTATGTCGTTAGTGCCAATGTGGACCACGACTTGGGGCTGCTCCCCCTCCCCCTTAAGGACCCGGAAAACACGATCCGAGACATCACGTACCCTTGCACCTGGGAGGCAACATACCAAACGTGAGTCTCTCTCGCTCCCACAAAATCTCCTATCTGTGCCCCTGACTATCGAGTCCCCAATTACTAATGCTCTGCTCCTCTCCCCCCTTCCCTTCTGAGCAACAGGGACAGACTCCGTGCCAGAGGCCCGTACCCCATGGCTTACCCCTGGTAAGTCGTCCCCCCCACAAGTATCCAAAGCGGTATACTTGTTACTCAGGGGAACGATTTGATTTATTATTGTCACATGTATCAGTATACAGTGAAAAGTGTTGTTTCTGGCATGCTGTACAAACAATGCATACCGTACATAGGGAAGGAAGGAGAGACTGCAGAATATAATGTTACAGTTATAGCAAGGTGCAGAGAAAAGATCAACTTAATACGAGGTAGGTCCGTTCAAAAGTCTGATGGCAGTAGGGAAGAAGCTGTTCTTGAGTCGGTTGGTACGTGACCTCAAACTTTGGTATCCTTTTCCTGATGGAAAAGGTGGAAGAGAGTATGTCCGGGGTGCGTGGGGTCCTTAATTATGCTGGCTGCCTTTCCGAGGCAGCGGGAATTGTAGACAGAGTCGATGGATGGGAGGCTGGGTTGCATGATGGACTGGGCTACATTCACGACCTTTTGTAGTTTCCTGCGGTCTTGGGCAGAGCAGGATCCATACCAAGCTGTGATACAACCAGAAAGAATGCTGTCTATGGTGCATCTGTAGAAGTTGGTGAGGGTCGTAGCTGACATGCCAAATTTCCTTAGTCTTCTGAGAAAGTAGAGTCGTTGGTGGGCTTTCTTAACTATAGTGTCGGCATGGGGAACCAGGACAAGTTGTTGGTGATCTGGACACCTAAAAACTTGAAGCTCTCGACCCTTTCTACTTCGTTCCCATTGATGTGGACAGGGGCATGTTCTCCACTATGCTTCCTGAAGCCGATGACAATCTCCTTTGTTTTGCTGACATTGAGGGAGAGATTATTGTCGTCGCACCAGTTCACCAGATTCTCTATCTCATTACTGTACTCTGTCTCGTCATTGTTTGAAATCCGACCTACTACGGTGGTGTCATCAGCAAATTTGAAAATTGAGTTGGAGGGAAATTTGGCCACATTGTCAGAGGTGTATAAGGAGTATAGTAGGGGGCTGAGGACACAGCCTTGTGGGGCACCGGTGTTGAGGATGATGATGGAGGATGTGGTGTTGCCTATCCTTACTGATTGTGGCCTGTGGGTTGGAAAGTTCAGGATCCAGTCACAGAGGGAGGAGCCGAGGCCAAGGCTACGGAGTTTGGAGATGAGTTTCGTAGGAATGAAGGTGTTGAAGGCTGAGCTGTAGTCGATAAATAGGAGTCTGACATAGGTGTCTTTGTTATCTAGGTGTTTCAGGGTAGAGTGCAGGGCCATGGAGATCGTGTCTGCTGTGGACCGGTTGCAGCGGTAGGTGAACTGTAGTGGATCAAGGCAATCTGGGAGGCTGGAGTTGATCCGTGCCATGACTAACCTTTTGAAGCACTTCCTGATGATGGATGTCAGAGCCACCGGACGATAGTCATTAAGGCACGCTGCTTGGCATTTTTTGGTACAGGGATGATGGTCGTTTTCTTGAAGCAGATAGAGACCTCAGATTGTAGTAAAGAGAGGTTGAAGATGTCTGCGAATACCCCGCCAGCTGATCCGCGCAAGACCTGAGTGCCCGTCCGGGTACCCCATCCGGGCCAGTGGCTTTCCATGGGTTGACCTTCGAGAAGGCTGCTCTGACGTCTGCAGTGGTGATCTCAGATACAAGTTCATCCGTGGCTTCTGGTGTGGAGGATTCGCTCTCGCTGACCTCTTGTTCAAAGTGGCATAGAATGTGTTGAGCTCATCAGGGAGGGGTGCATTGGAGCCGGTGATTTTACATGACTTCATCTTGTAGCCCGTTATGTCTTGCCATAGTCAGTGGGGGTCCGTGTGGCTAGCCTGGGACTCGAGCTTGGTCCGGTACTGTCTTTTGGCACCTTTGATGGATTTCCTTAGATCATATCTGGCTTTCTTGTATAGGTCAGAGTCGCCTGACTTGAACGCCTCAGACCGAGACTTCAGCAAGCAGTGGATATTCCTGTTCATCCAGGGTTTCCGGTTGGGAATCACGGGGATTTGTTTCTTTGGCACACAGCCTTCTACACACTAACTAATGAAGTCAGTTACTGTAGTGGCGCACTCGTTCAGGCTGGTCGCAGAGTTTTTAAATACTGACCAGTCCACTCACTCTAAGCAGTCCCCTAGGAGATCATCTGACTCCTCAGACCAACAATGCACAACTTTCATTGATGGATCCTCCCGCTTCAGTTTTTGCTTATAAGCCGGGAGCAGGAGCACAGCCTTGTGGTCAGATTTGCCAAAGTGTAGGCGGGCGATAGAGCGGTAGGCAAGTTTGATATTTATGTAGCAGTGGTCCAGGATGTTTGGGCCTCTGGTTGAACAGCTGATGTGTTGGTGGTAACTTGGTAGTACGCTCTTGAGCTTGGCCTGATTAAAGTCCCCAGCTACAATGAACAAGGCCTCGGGATGTTTCGTTTCAAGGCGATTTGTGGTGGTGAATATTTTGTCCAGTGCGATTTTCACGTTCGCGTGGGGTGGGATGTAAACTGCCGTCAGGATAATAATAATAATTACAAACACCCTTACCTGCAAGTACTTGAAAGCATTTCCAGGGGGAGCCCGAATTTTTCCTCCAACGCCCCAAGGCTCGCAAACGTCCCATCTATAAACAGGTCCCCCATCCTTCTAATACCTGCCCTGTGCCAGCTCAGGAACCCCCCCATCCATTCTCCCCGGGACAAACCGATGGTTCTCTCGAATCAGGGACCACACCGAAGCCTCTGCCTCCCCCTGTGGCATCTCCACTGTCCCCAAATTTTGAGGGTCGCCGCCATCACTGGACACGTGATGTACCTTGTCGGCAGGAGCGGCAGCGGTGCCGTCACCAGCGCTCTCTCGCCATCTCCAGCCTCTTCCATGCCGCCCCCTCCCCCTCCATTACCCACTTGCGTATCATCACCACATTGGCAGCCCAGTAGTACCCACACAGATTAGGCAACCCTAGCCCCCCTCTGTCCCTGCTCCATTCCAGAAACACCCTTCTCACCCTCGGGGTCTTTTTCGCCCATACAAACCCCATGATGCTCCAAACTCCCTGAGGATCCGCATCACCTCCGGCATCCCCCCCACACAGGGTCCGCCACATACAGTAACAGGTTGTCAGCAAACAGCAATACCCGGTGTTCCTCACCCCCCCCCCCACCCCCCACCCACCCTGCACCAGCCCCCTCCAGTTCCTGGACTCCCTCAAAGCCATCGCCAAAAGCTCAATTGCCAACGCAAATAGCAGGGGGGATAGGGGGCACCCCTGCCTCGTCCACGGTACAGCCGAAAGTATTCCGACCTCCTCCGATTTGTGGCCACACTCGCCACTGGGGCTTCGTACAGTAACCTAACCCAACTAACGAACCCCTCCCTGAACCCAAACCTTCTCAACACTTCCCACAGGTACCCCCGATCCACCGTATCGAAGGCTTTCTCCGTATCCATAGCCGCCACTATCTCCGCTTCCCCCTCCGCTGCAGGCATCATCATTACATTTAGGAGCCTCCGCACATTGGTGTTTAACTGCCTTCCCTTCACGAAACCCGTCTGGTCCTCGTGGATCACCCCCGGGACACAGTCCTCAATTCTGGTAGCCAACACTTTCGCTAATAGCTTTGCATCCACGTTGAGGAGCGAGATTGGCCTATACGACCCACACTGTAAAGGGCCCTTGTCCCGCTTCAAGATCAGCGAGATCAGCGCCCTGGACATCGTCGGGGGTATGGACCCCCCTTCCCTCTCCTCATTGAAAGTCCTCACTAGTAGTGGGCCCAACAGGTCCATATACTTCCTGTAAAATTCCACCGGGAACCCATCTGGCCCCGGTGCCTTCCCTGCCTGCATACTCCCCAGCCCCTTAGTCAGCTCCTCCAGCCCTACCGGTGCCCCAAGCCCCGCCACCTGCCCCTCCTCTACCCTCGGGAACCTCAGCCAGTCCACAAAATGACGCATCCCCCCCTCCTCCGTCGGGGGCTCAGACCGATACAGCCTCTCATAGAAATCACTAAATACCCCATTTATTCCCACCGCACTCCGCACCGTGTTCCCCCCTTTATCCCTAACTCCCCCAATCTCCCTCGCTGCCTCCCGCTTCCGAAGCTGGTGTACCAGCATCCAGCTAGCCTTCTCCCCGTACTCGTACACCGCCCCTTGCGCCTTCCTCCACTGCAACTCCGCCTTCTTGGTGGTCAACAGGTCGAACTTGGCCTGGAGGCTTCGTCGCTCCTTGAGTAATCCCTCCTCGGGGACCTCTGCATACCTCCTATCCACCCTTAAAATCTCCCCCACCAACCTCTCCCTCTCTCTCTTCTCCTTCCCCTCCTTGTGGGCCCTAGTGGAGATTAGCTCCCCCCTAATCACCGCCTTCAGCACCTCCCAGACCACCCCTACCTGCACCTCCCCATTATCTTTAACCTCTAGGTATCTGTCAATGCACCCCCGGATCCGCCCGCTCACCTCCTCATCCGCCAGCAAACCCATCTCCAGGCATCACAGCGGGCGCTGGTTCCTCTCCTCCCCTAGCTCGAACTCCACCCAATGCGGGGCATGGTCTGAGATGGCTATGGCCGAATACTCTGTGTCCTCCACCCTCGGGATCAGCGCCCTGTTCAAAACGAAGAAGTCAATCCGGGAGTAGGATTACGGACGTGGGAAAAGAAAGGAAATTGCCTGGCCCCCGGCCGAACAAACCTCCATGGGTCCACTCCTCCCATCAGGTCCAAAAACCCCCTCAACACCTTGGCCGCTGCCGGCCTCTTACCCGTCCTGGACCTAGAGTGGTCCAATGCTGGATCCAATACCATATTAAAGCCCCCCCCCCCCCCCATTATCAAGCTCCCTGCCTCCAGGTTCGTAATCCGACCCGACATGCGCCGCATAAATCCGGCATCGTCCCAATTCGGGGCATACACATTCACCAAGACCACCCTCGCCCCGTGCAGCTTACCACTCACCATCACGTACCTACCTCCATTGTCTGCCACGATGTTCAGCGCCTCAAACGACACCCGCTTCCCCACCAAAATCGGCACCCCTCGATTCTTTGCGTCCAATCCCGAATGGAAAACCTGCCCTACCCACCCCTTTCTCAGCATAACCTGGTCTGCCATCCTCAAATGCGACTCCTGGAGCATGACCACATCTGCCTTCAGTCCCTTCAGGTGCGCGAACACACGGGCCCTCTTGATCGGCCCGTTCAGCCCTCTCACATTCCAAGTTATCAGCCGGATCAGGGGGCTGCCCGCACCCCCCCCCCCCCCCCCCCCCCACCCCTGTCGATTAGCCATCTTTCTTTCTAGGCCAGCCACGTGCCCGCGCCTCACGCACTCTCCGTTTCCCCCAGCGGCAGACCCCCGCCCCGACTCTCTTCAGGCTCCAGCTCCCCTTTGGCCAATGCAGCAGCAACCCAGTTCCCCCCCCCCCCCACGTCCCCCCCCTAGCTACGTTGCTCCCCCCGTAGCACTCCTGTAAGTCAGTTGACTCCTGCTGATCCCGGCCACTCCCGCCACTCCATCGACCCCCCCAGTGTGAGAATCTCCCCTCCCTCCTGTCCATCAGCGGGCGCTCCTCTCCAGCACCACCCCTCCCCCCTGACCCCGCCCATTTCCTTCCCTAGCATGGGAAAAAGCCCGCGCTTTCCACCGCCTGATCCCAGCTCCCCCACCTCGGGCCTCCCCTCTCCCCTCCCCCCCAATGGGGCCCCCTCTTCCAACCACCGACGCCCACACTCTCACCAAACCCCCACTATGAGCCATTTCCCCCTACCCCACCCAGAACCCAAAATAAAACAGTAGCAAACAGAACAGAACATCCCCCCCCAAAACACAACAACCACATCAATCCCCTCTCGACATCCCCTCGCATCCGACCCTCAATCCGAGTCCAACTTTTCGGCCTGGATAAAGGTCCACGCCTCCTCCGGCGTCTCGAAGTAGTGGTGGCGGTCCTTGAAAGTGACCCACAGTCGCGCCGGCTGCAACATTCCAAATTTCACCCCCTTCTGATGCAGAGCCGCCTTAGCCCGATTGTACCCGGCCCTCTTCTTCACGCTCCAGTCCTGCTATATCCGGACCTCTGCATTCTCCCACCTGCTGCTCCGCTCCTTCTTTGCCCACCTTAGGACAACATCCTGTCCACGAAGCGGTGGAACCGCACCAGCACCGCCCGCGGCGGCTCGTTGGGCTTGGGCCTCCTCGCCAGGACTCAGAATCCGCAGGTTCTTCCTCCTCGACGGATTCCCCATGTCCTCGAACTTCTCCTGCCATTTCTTATGCATCGCCTCGTGCGCCTCTACCTTCACTGCCAGGCCCAAGATTTTGTTCTCATTCTCCGAGGCCTTTTGCCGCACCTCCCGGATCGCTGCCCCTTGGGCGTTCTGGGTCTCGAGCAGCTTGTCCATCGAAGCCTTCATCGGCTCCAACAGCTCTGCCTTCAATTCCGTGAAGCAGCGCTGGAGAAACTCCTGCTGTTCCTGCGACCACTGCGCCCACGCTGCCTGGTCTCCACCCGCCGCCATCTTGGTTTTCCTCCCTCGCACTTTTCGCTGCTGCAAAACTACTTTTTCCACCGCTCCGCTCCTGGTCCAATCCATACAGTGCCGGGGAAATGTTACTGTCACCTTCCCACACTGGGAACCGTCGAACAAATGCTGCTGGGGGCCCTAAAAAGAACCCAAAAGTCAGTTTCTGGCGGGAGCTGCCGAACGTGCGACTTAGCTCCGCATAGCCGCAACCGGAAGTCTTGTCTGGCACTTGTGAATGTTCCTTTCGAGGAATGATTTAACGTGTTACTCATTCAAGCAATGGTATCCCATTGTGTGATTTCTGGGCTAATCCATTGACACCTTCCCAGTCTCCCACTGGAGTTACAGGTGAGAGATTATCAGAACCTGTAGGGAAACAGCAGAGACCTGGCGCCACCCAAGGTATGACAATTCTTTGCCATTTCCCAAGGGTTGTTCTCGAAAAGGCAAAACGCCAAGACACAGCTGGGACCCCGAAACACAGAGAAAACCCATTGAGTCATTAAATACATGGAAACGCCCATAGAAAATAGAAGCAGGAGGAGACCATTCGGCCCGTCGAAACTGCTGATCATCAAGTTCAATACCCTGATCCCGCCTTTCCCCCATATCCCTTGAGCCACAAGAGCTGTATCTAATTTCTTCTTGAAATCACACAACATTTTGGCCTCAACTACTTTCTGTGGTAGTGAATTCCACAGATACACCACTCTCTGGGTGAACAAATTTCCCCTCATCCTCAAACTCCTAGTTCTGGACTCCCCCCACCACCATCGGAAACATTCTTTCTGAATCCTGTTAGAATTCTACAAGTTTCTCTGAGATCCCCTCTCACTCTTCTTTTTAAAAAAAAAAATTTTTTAGAGCACCCAATTATTTTTTCCCAATTAAGGGGCAATTTAGCGTGGCCAATCCACCTAGCCTGCACATCTTTTGGGTTGTGGGGGTCAAACCCAGGCAGACACGGGGAGAAGGTGCAAACTCCACACGGACAGTGACCCGGGGCCGGGATTCGAACCCGGGTCCTCAGCGCCGTGAGGCAGCAATGCTAACCACTGTGCCACCGTGCTGCCCCACCCCACACTCTTCTAAACTCCAATGAATATAATCCTAACTGACTTAGTCTCTCCTCATATAGATGCCCATCCCAGGAATCAGCCTGGTAAACCTTTGTTGCACGCCCCCCATAGCAAGATAAGGACACCAAAATTGCACAAATAAGATTGTCCTTTTAAAACCATTTTCATTTCTTTACTCATTATGAAAATATTGGCTATGGAATGCAGATTGTTCGGTTCACAGTCAGATGCCATCCAGTCTCTGCCCATCAGGATAGTAGAAGTGGGAACAATCAATCATTTCAAAAGGGATTTGAATGGGCGTTTGATGGAAATAAACTCGCAGGGCTACTGGGGGCGAATGGGGGAGTGGGAATGGCTGGATTTCTCCGTAGGGAGACGCCAGGGACTCGATGGGCTGACTGGCCACCTCCTGGGCCTTAAATAAGTGACTCTGATCGAGTACTGAATAGCCCGTTGGCTTTGCGATTGTCTCAGGAAAGTGGTGCCCTGTGAAGATGGACATGTCAGTCAACCAATGGTGGGGGTTGGAGGGCGGGATGATGAAGCCTCCAGGGTGATGCACAATTGGAGTTGGTCACCTTATCCTGAGGATCTGCTGATCTCCCAGCAGGGAAATGGGACAGTAACCGTCCCCCACCCAGTGTAATTTCAGGGTTTGCAGTGTTCAATCTACAGATGATGGGATTTATCCTAGGATTCTCTGGGAGGCCAGGGAAGAGATTGCTGGACCTTTGGCTTTGATTTTTATGTCATCATTGGCTACAGGAATAGTGCCAGAGGACTGGAGGATAGCAAATGTGGTCCCTTTGTTCAAAAAGGGGAGCAGAGACAACCCCGGCAACTATAGACCGGTGAGCCTCACGTCTGTAGTGGGTAAAGTCTTGGAGGGGATTATAAGAGACAAGATTTATAATCATCTAGATAGGAATAATATGATCAGGGATAGTCAGCATGGCTTTGTGAAGGGTAGGTCATGCCTCACAAACCTTATTGAGTTCTTTGAGAAGGTGACTGAACAGGTAGACGAGGGTAGAGCAGTTGATGTGGTGTATATGGATTTCAGCAAAGCGTTTGATAAGGTTCCCCACGGTAGGCTATTGCAGAAAATACGGAGGCTGGGGATTGAGGGTGATTTAGAGATGTGGATCAGAAATTGGCTAGCTGAAAGAAGACAGAGGGTGGTGGTTGATGGGAAATGTTCAGAATGGAGTTCAGTTACAAGTGGAGTACCACAAGGATCTGTTCTGGGGCCGTTGCTGTTTGTCATTTTTATCAATGACCTAGAGGAAGGCGCAGAAGGGTGGGTGAGTAAATTTGCAGATGATACTAAAGTCGGTGGTGTTGTCGATAGTGTGGAAGGATGTAGCAGGTTACAGAGGGATATAGATAAGCTGCAGAGCTGGGCTGAGAGGTGGCAAATGGAGTTTAATGTAGAGAAGTGTGAGGTGATTCACTTTGGAAGGAATAACAGGAATGCGGAATATTTGGCTAATGGTAAAGTTCTTGGAAGTGTGGATGAGGAGAGGGATCTAGGTGTCCATGTACATAGATCCCTGAAAGTTGCCACCCAGGTTGATAGGGTTGTGAAGAAGGCCTATGGAGTGTTGGCCTTTATTGGTAGAGGGATTGAGTTCCGGAGTCAGGAGGTCAAGTTGCAGCTGTACAGAACTCTGGTACGGCCGCATTTGGAGTATTGCGTACAGTTCTGGTCACCGCATTATAGGAAGGACGTGGAGGCTTTGGAGCGGGTGCAGAGGAGATTTACCAGGATGTTGCCTGGTATGGAGGGAAAATCTTATGAGGAAAGGCTGATGGACTTGAGGTTGTTTTCGTTGGAGAGAAGAAGGTTAAGAGGAGGCTTAATAGAGGCATACAAAATGATCAGGGGGTTAGAAGGGTGGACAGTGAGAGCCTTCTCCCGCGGATGGAAATGGCTGGCACGAGGGGACATAGCTTTAAACTGAGGGGTAATAGATATAGGACAGAGGTCAGAGGTAGGTTCTTTACGCAAAGAGTAGCGAGGCCGTGGAATGCCCTACCTGCAACAGTAGTGAACTCGCCAACATTGAGGGCATTTAAAAGTTTATTGGATAAACATATGGATGATAAAGGGCCTGTACTGCGCTGTATCGTTCTATGTTCTATGTTCTATGTTCTATTGGATAAAAACACAATATATTCATGATGAGAGGTCAACCATTTAGAACTGAGATTAGGAGAAACGTCTTTACCCTGAGGGTTGTGAATCTTTAGAATTCTCTACTGGAGCGAGCTATGGATGCTCTGTTGTTGAGTGGGCAGCACGGTAGCACAGTGGTTAGAACTGTTGCTTCACAACGCCCGGGTCCCAGGTTCGATTCCCCGCTGGGTCACTGTCTGTGCGGAGTCAGCACGTTCTCCCCGTGTCTGTGTGGGTTTCCTCCGGATGCTCCGGTTTCCTCCCACAAGTCCCGAAAGACATGCTACTAGTAATTTGGCCATTCTGAATTCTCCCTCTGTGTACCCGAACAGGCGCCGGAATGTGGCAACTAGGAGCTTTTCACAATAACTTCATTGCAGTGTCAATGTAAGCCTACTTGTGACAATCAAAATTATTATCATTATTCTACTCAAGTCAGAGATGGAGACATTGCTGGGCATTGGAGGAACCTCACAGTATGGTGTTAAGGTTGGAAGGTGGAGTTGAGATAGGATGTCAGCCATGATTGTATTGGCGGGCATCGCATGTTTTGAGGGACCAAATAACTGACTTCTACTCTTGTTTCCGTGTTCTTATGGTGTAGCAGTAACAAAAGGAGATGGAGTTTGATAACTCTGGAAAGGCCAGGCTTTATACAAACTCTAGTTTATTTGGACAACGAAAAGAGCTGCTTGCGTCCCAGCTAGGGGACCATCGGAAATTCCGGTCCCGGTCTGGGCTGCAGGTTTTAAACGCCTACCAAATAGTTCCTATTGTGCAAGCGGCAGATGGCACAGTGGTTAGCACTGCTACCTCACAGTGACAGGGACCCGGGTTCAATTCCGGCCTTCGGTCACTGTCTGTGCGGAGTCTGCACGTTCTCCCCGTGTCTGCGTGGGTTTCCTCCGGTTTCCTCCCACAGTCCAAAGATGTGCAGGTTAGGTGGATTGGCCATACTAAATTGCCCCTTAGTGTCCAAGAGGTTAGGTCGGGTTACTGGGTTACCGGGATACGGTGGAAACATGGGCTTAAAAATAGGGTGCTCTTTCCAAGGGCCGGTGCAGATTCGATGGGCCAAATGGCCTCCTTCTGCACTGTGAATTCTATGATTCTATGAAGCCTCCGCTCGCTCAATAGGGGAGCTCATATTCCACAAACCCCACGGGGAGATCTATCGACGATCCCTTGTGTTCTTTGTGGCCATCACAACATCCCTCCCAACTCAAGAGTGTTTCACCCGCCATGCCTCCACGGTGAGGATGTCTCCTCTGCCTCTTCGCATGCGGCCTAGATCGCGGGAGGAGCCGCATCGGGGGGTGTGAAGCGGATCAGTGATCTTCACCATCACAGGGAGTGCCTAAGGGTCACCGATGTTTGTTCCTCTTTGGTATTGGCTGTCATGGGAACCCCCAATTCCTTGTCCTCCATATCTGAACCCGAATCCTTACAATCGGGAGAGATGGGCTGTGGCGGTAGCCCAGCGACAGCCACCACTGGGGCTGGAGGTGAGACCTCAATGGGGGCAGGTTCCCTGCTTCAGTGGTGGTCCAGGTACTTCCTCAGAACCTTGTCTTGGATCTTCACCTTGTAGGATACAGGCCACATTTTTTCTCAGCTTTCCTAGGTTCTCCTGCTCTGTAGTCCCTGTAATCAGAATATCATCCAAATTCACCGCCACCTTGGGTAACCCCTGGAGTATATTTTCACTGAAAGAGGACGCATGCCAATGAGACCCCAAAGGGTAGGGGAATAAACTCGTACAGGCCCTTACGGGTGTTAACCATCATGTATGTCTGAAAGGTTTCATCTAGTTTGAGCTGGGTAGGCAGGACTCATGTCTAGTTTTATGAATGTCTAGCCACCTGCTAATCTGCCATTTAAGTTATGGAAGGTGGAGTTGAGATAGGATGTCAGCCGTGATTGTACTGGCAGGCATTGCATGTTTTGAGGGACCAAATAACCTACTTCTACTCTTGTTTCTGATATGGGATGTATGTGAGGCCCAGTTGACTGTGAGTTTCTAATCCTCACAGAGACAGACTGATTTATCAGGTTTTAGGACAGGAGCGATGGGCGTGGCCCACTCCACGCATTGCACAGGTTTTATCATCCTTAAACCCTCCAGACGCCCAAGCTCAGTCTCTACTTTTTCTAGCAGCGTGTACGGAATTGTGCCCTGAAGTAATTTGGCATGGCATCGGGGTCGACATAGATTCTGGCTGTGACTACTTTTGTTTTTCCAAACGCCTCTTGGAAAACCTCAGGGTATTTACTGATAATTTTGTAAAGTCCTCCAATGTCCTTAGTCCCTAATAATAGCTTCATTGAAAATTTGGAGGCAGTTTCGCCAGCACTTCGGGTTGGGGCAGGGTCAAAGGAAATGCCGATTTGGGGGAACCACGATTTGAGCCAGGGAGGTGGGATGGAAATTTTCAGAAATGGGAGGAGAAGGGGATTAAGACACTGAAGGATTTGTTTCTTAGGGGTCAGTTTGCAGGATTGAAGGAGCTGGAAGCGAAGTATGGGCTGGAGCAGGGAGAAATGTTTCGATGCATGCAGGTTCGAGATTTAGCCAGAAAGGAGATACAGAGCTTCCCGGTGGAGCCGGCCTCCACATTGCTGGAGGAGGTGCTGCCGACAGGGGGACTGGAGAAGGGGGTAGTGTCGGCGGTTTACGGAGCTATTTTGGAAGAGGAGAAGGCACCGCTGGAAGGGATCAAAGCAAAGTGTTTGTGGCCAACACATAAATAAATAAATAGCCAGTAGCCAGGGGGAAATAGCCAGGACAAGATAGAAAGAGGAAAGCGAGGGAGGACCGGGGGTGGGGGGAAGCAAGGTGAGGTTGCAAAACCCAGCAAGAAAAAATGGTGAGCAGCAGTGAAAAAGGGGGGAAGGGAGGGGGGGTCAAGGAGAGAGGAGCTGGAGTGGGGGGGTGGGGGCGGGGGATAGGGAAGATTGTATGCTGAGCCTGCGGTGACAGACTGTAAATAGAGAAACCTAAGAAGAAACCTTCGTGACTGTACAATAAATGAAAACGAACGGCAATGTATATAATTTTGAAAATGCCAATAAAAGATTTTTTTTTAAGTTTGCTGAATAGAGTCATTTTGCGTCATTTACTGGAGAGTTGTTTGTTTCTCTGAAGGCTGCTCGGGAATCCTGGTTTTACTCCTCATCGCCAATGTAATAACTTGGCCCAGGCCAAGCTTTATACAAACTCTAGATAATTTTGACAATGAAAAGAGCCGCAATAGACCGCCACGGTAGCACAGTATTTAGCACTGCTGCCTCATGGCGCTGAGGACCCGGGTTCGATCCCGGCCCCGGGTCACTGTCCATGTGGTGTTTCCACCTTCTCCCCGTCTCTGCGTGGGTCTCACCCCCTCCCCACCACCCAAAGATTCGCAGGGTAGGTGGATTGGCCACGCTAAATTGCCCCGCAATTGGAAAAAAAGAATTGGACACTGTAAATAAGAAAAGAGCCACAGTCACAGCTTACAATGCTTGCGTCCCAGCCCGGGGACCTTCGGGACTGTTGGTCCGGGCCTGGGCTACAGGTTTTAAACTTCCGTCGGATAGTTCCGATTGAGCAAGCCTCTGCCCACTCTATAGGGGAACTCATAAATCATTCCACAAACCTAACAGGGAGAACTATCGACGATCCCCCAGGCCTGCTTGGTCATCATAACAGGGAGGAACATTAATTCAGTATTGATGTGAACACAAGTAGTCATACGCTCTGCGTCGGGGTGATTTTATTTTGCAGGTAGTGAGAGCAGGTTTCAAGTGGATTCCTGTACCCCGAGGAACACTGCTTTCTTCACTTATCCATGCACAGTGCCAGGCCTCATTTCACATTAGCTTTGACTGGAGCTTCCAGCACCCAGGGAACTGTTGCTTCAGTCAGGCAAATGGTGAAGAAAAATCCAACTATACATACAAACAAACAATGTCAGAGGTTAGATGAAGTGTTTCTGCTGTTCTCCCACCTGTATTGGTTCCCAGTTTGGTCTCAAAATTCTCATTCTCGTGTTCAAATACCTCTGTGACTTCCTCTCCTTGGGCGGGATTCTCCACTCCCACGCCGAAGTGGCCGCGCCGTCGTGAACGCCGTTGAGGTTCACGACGGCGCGGAACGGCCCCGATCCCGACCGATTCAGGCCCTGACAATGGGCCAGTATCGGGGCCGCATCATCTACACGCGCCAGGCCTTGTCGCCCGTGTAAAAGCGGCGCCGCATAGATGACGCGGCCGGCGCCGCATAACGGACGTCATCCGCGCATGCGCGGGTTGGCCGGCGCCGTCCTCTCTAAGTCCGCCCCGCAAGAAAATGGGGGACGGATCTTGCGGGGCCGCGGAAGGATGAAAGGTCCTCCTTCAGAGAGGACGGCCCGACGATCGGTGGGCACCAATCGCGGGCCACCCCACATTCCAGGTGAAGCCCGATGAGGGATCCCCCCTCGCCTCCCCACAGGCCGCCCCCCCCCCCCCCAGCGTTCACGCACCGCCCACGACTGCAGCGACCAGGTGTGGACGGCGCCGGGGGGGGGGGAACCCGCCATTTTGGCCTGGCTGCTCGGCCCATCCGGGCCTCAGAATAGCAGGGGTGCCGGAGAATCGCCACTTTGGGTGTCTCCGGGGATTCTCCGGCCTGCGGCCCGCGAAACTCGACCGGGCCGTTCCCGCTGCTTGAGAGAATCGCGGGAGGGCGTCGGACCGGCGTCCCCAGAAATTTTGGCGATTCTCCCAACCGGCATGGGAGTGGAAAATCGCGCCCCTTATCTCTGTAAACTCCAGTCCCACATCTCTCTGAGATTGAGTTCTCTCACAACTCTCCTCCAATTCTGACTTCTTGAAAATCCCAGATTTTAATCACTCCACCTTTTGATTTCTGCGGCCTAATTTGGGGAAATCCCTCCCTAAACCTCTCCTGCTCTCCACCTCACTCTCATCCCCGAACTTCGATCAAGCTTCGGTCATATGTCAAAATATCTCCTTACCTAACTTGGCATACCAGAGATACATGTACAGAGAGACACAGAGTGAGAAAGAGGTGGATAGAGAGAGAGAGAGGTGGATTGCAAGACAGAAAGGTGTGTGGTGGTATGTATTAGGGGTATTACGGTACCCAGTGATGCCGAGAGGCTATTGGCGGACAGACACTGGGTCCTGATTGGATCTGCCGCCTACTGGCTCCACCCAGTAAGGCGGAGTATAAGAACCCGGGTTCTCCCAGCAGCCGCAGTCTGTAACCGAGCTGCTGGGGAACAAGTCTGCGTAATAAAGCCATCGATTGACTTCATCTCATCTCGCCTTGTGAGTGATTGATTGTGCTACAAGGTGGATGGAAAGAAAGGTGGGCAGAGAGATATAGAAAGAGAGAGGTTCCCAGAAAGAGACAGAGGTCGATAGGGAGACATACAGAGAGGTGGATAGAGAGATATGGCAGAAAATAGAGGCAGAAAGGTGCGTATATGACGAGTGAGAGAGGAAGCACAGAAAGTAGAATGAGAGAGGGAATTGAAGAGAAAAATCAGACAATGAAGAGAAAGGCAACACACGAAAATGCACAGAGACAGGTAGATGGACAGATAACCAGAGACAACACACGCACAAAACAGCCCATACACACAATACACACACCACACACACAAAACAGCCCATACACACAATACACACACCACACACACAAAACAGCCCATACACACAATACACACACCACACACACAAAACAGCCCATACACACAGTACACACACACAAAACAGCCCATACACACAATACACACACCACACACACAAAACAGCCCATACACACAGTACACACACACAAAACAGCCCATACACACAATACACACACCACACACACAAAACAGCCCATACACACAGTACACACACACAAAACAGCCCATACACACAATACACACACCACACACACAAAACAGCCCATACACACAATACACACTAACAAAACAGCCCATACACACAATACACACCCCACACACACAAACACTATACATACACACACAGCATACACACATACACACAGCACATTCACACACACAAACCCATACTCACAATACACACATCACATACACACACAAACACAATACATACACACACAACATGCACATAAACACAGCACACACACATGCACACAAACACAATACATAGACATGCAACACATACAAATATAAGCACAGCGCATATCCACAGCACACACAGTCCTGGCGACACTGCAAAGTCCTCCTTACTAACATCTGGAGGCTTGTGCCGAAGTTGGGAGAGCTGTCTCACAGACTAGTTAAGTAACAGCCTGATATAGTCAAACTCACAGAATCATACCTTACAGACAATGTCCCAGACACCACTATCACCATTCCTGGTTATGTCCTGTCTCACCGGCAGGACAGACCCAGCAGAGGGACCGGCACAGTGGTATACAGGACAGACCCAGCAGGGGTGGTGGCACAGTGGTATACAGGACAGACCCAGCAGAGGTGGCAGCACAGTGGTATAAAGTGGGGAGGGAGTTGTCCTGGGAGTCCTCAACATCGACTCCGGACCCCACGAAGTCTCATGGCTTCATGTTAAACATGAGCAAGGAAACCTCCTGCTGATTACCACGTACCGCACACCATTAGCTGATGAATCAGTACTCCTCCATGCTCAGCGCCACTTGGAGGAAGCACTGAGTGTGACAAGGGAGCAGAATATACTCTGGATGCGGGACTTCAATGACCATCACCAAGAGTAGCTCGGTAACACCATCACAGGCCGAGCTGGCCGGGTCCTAAAGGACATCGCTGCTCGACTGGGACTGTAACAGGTGGTGAGGGAACCAACAAGAGGGAAAAACATACTTGACCTCATCCTCATAAACCTGCCTGCTGCAGATGCATCTGCCCCTGACAGTATCGGTCGAAGTGACCACCGCATAGTCTTTGTAGATACAAAGTCCTGTCTTCACATTGAGGAAACCCTCCATCGTGTTGTGTGGCACTACCACCGTGCTAAATGGGATAGACTTTAAACAGATCTAGCAACTCAAGACTGGGCCTCCAGGAGGCGCTGTGGGCCATCAGCAGAATTGTATTCAACCACAATCTGCAACCTCGTGGCCCAGCATATCCCTCACTCTACCATTACCACCCAGCCAGGGGATCAACCCAGGTTCAATGAAGAGTGTAGGAGAGCCAGGAGCAACATCCGGTATACCGAAAAATAATGTGTCAGCCTGGTGAAGCTACAACACAGGACAACTTGTGTGTCAAACATCATAAGCAGCAAGAAACAGACAGAGCTAAGCGATTCCACAACCAACGCATCAGACCTAAGCTCTGCAGTCCCGCCGCATCCAGCCGTGAATGGTTGTGGACAATTAAACAACTCACAAGAGGAGGAGGCCCCACAAATATCCATATCCTCAATGATGAAGGAGCGCAGCACATCTGTGCAAAAGACAAGACTGAGGCATTCGCAACAATCTTCAGCCAGAAGTGCCGAGTGGATGATCCATCTCACTTTCTTCTGGGGGTTCCCAGCTTCACAGATGTTAATCTTCAGCCAATATTATTCCCTCCACGTGATATCAAGAAACAGCCGCAGGCAGTGGACAATATTCCAGCAATAGTATTTAAGACTTGTGCTCTAGAACTTGCCACATCCCAAGACAAGCTGTACAGCTACAACACAGCCCAGGTGTGTCCTGTACACAAGAAACAGGACAAATCCAATCCAGCCAATTACCGCCCGATCAGTCTACTCTCCATCATCAGCAAAGTGATGGAATGAGTCATCAACAATGTTATCAAGCGGCACTTACTCAGCAATAACCTACTAATGGGCACTCAGTTTGGGTTCTACCAGGATCACTCAGCTCCTGAACTCATTACAGCCTTGGTTCAAACATGGACAAAGAGCTGAATGCCAGAGGTGAGGTGGGAGTGACTGCTCTCGACATCAAGGCAGCATTTGACTGAGTATGACATCAAGGAGCACTAGATAAACTGGAGTCAATGGGGATCAGGGGGTAAACTCTCTGCTGGTTGGAGTCATACCCGGCACAATGAATGATGGCTGTGGTGGTTGGAGGTCAATCATCTCAGCTCCAGGACATCACTGCAGTAGTCCCTCAGGGTAGTGTCCGAGGCCCAACCATCTTCAGCTGTTTCATCAACGACTTGCCTTCCAGCATAAGGTCAGAAGTGGGATGTTTGCGGATGACTGTACAATGTTCAGCACCATTCACGACTCCTCAGATAGTGAAGCAGTCCATGTCCAACTGCAGCAAGATCTGGACAATCTGCAGGCTCGGGCTGACAAGTGGCAAGTTACATTTGCGCCACACAAGTGCCTGGCAATGACCATCTCCTACAAGAGAGGATCTAACCATCGCCCCTGGACATTTAATGGCATTGCCATCGCTGAATCCCCTACAATCAACATTCTGGGGTTACCATGGATCAGAAACTGAACTGGAGTAGCCACATTAATACTGTGGCTACCAGGGCAGGTCAGGGGCTAGGAATCCTGCGGAGAGTAACCCACCTCCTGACCCACCAAAGCCTGTCTACCATCTACAAGGCACAAGTCAGGAGTGTGATGGAATACTCTCCACTTGCCTGGATGAGTGCAGCTCCAATAACACTCAAGAAGCTCAACATCACCCAGGACAAAGCAGCCGCTTGATTGACACCCCTTCTACAAACATTCACTCCCTCTAGCACTGACGCACAGTGGCAGCCGTGTGCACCATTTACACGATGCGCTGCAGTAACTTACCAAGATTCCTTAGACAGCACCTTCCAAACCCACCACCAATACCATCTTGAAGGACAAGAGCAGCAGCTACCTGGGAACCCCACCAGCTGGAGGTTCCCCTCCAAGTCACTCACCACCCTGACTTGGAAATATATCGCCGTTCCTTCACTGTTGCTGGATCAAAATCCTGGAACTCCCTCCCTAACAGCACTGCGGGTATACCTACATCTCAGGGACTGCAGCGGTTCAAGAAGGCAGCTCACCACCACCTTCTGAAGGGCAACTAGGGATGGGCAATAAATGCTGGCCTAACCAGCGACGCCCACATCCCGTAAATTAATTTTTAAAAAACGCACACAGCACATACACAGACAAAAACAGCACATTCACACATAAACACAATACACACACACACACACACCACATACACACACACAGCACATGCCCAAACACAGCACAGACACAATACACACACACCACATACACACACCACATACAGACAAACACACACACCAAATACCAACACAAACACACACTCACTCACTTGCAAAAGCACTCTTACATTCTCACAAATACACAAACACAGGGATAGGCAAACAAAGATTACACGTGGCACACTGGAGAGAGAAAATAAGAAGCAGCTGTTTTGGAAAATGGAAAGCCAGAATCCCCTTTCTCTCCTCCCCCACTTCAGTCTGTACCAGATGGAAAACAAATAATTAACAGGGAATTATTTTTTTTGCCAGCTAATGGTTGCCACACGTTGCCAGGGGTGACAGTTGAGTGTGAGTGATGAGGGTAATTGGAATTCTCCTGGGTGCAGTCTGACTAAACACAATGAGCTTTAAGAGCCCCTAAACCGAAGGACACAGAAATCCACTTCAGGAGGCTTTATGTTCCCCTGATATGCAGAGCACACTGTCTCCATGTGGGGACACATCCCATTTACCTAGACCCAGGCAATTTAAAAGCTATTTAACATGAGGCAAGGCATTGGAAATCCCCCTTCCCCCATTCACAGGATGTACAAAACCCGAGTTTGATGCAGTTTAATAGCACAGACTGCTGCTAAACCCCTTCCTGCATGTTCAGGATGAACAAATGCATATGTTGCGTTTGTACAACCCTATAAGTCCCAAAGCACTTTCCAAGCAACGTGTCTTCACTGTTGGAACGGAAGAAATGAGGCAGCCAGTTCACAGCACAGCAAGCTCCCACAAACAGCAACGTGACAATGGCCAAATAATGGCCAGAATTTTACACTCTCACCCCACCTGCCCAGTAGGGTCCTAAGGCAGGGGTGGTCAGAATTCCCTCCGGGGTACTGCCCATCCTGGTATGGTCGCAATTTTATGCCGGGGTGGGTGGGGGAGAGGGTGTGGAAGAGCTCGGGTGGGGCAGTTGTCTCCATCTGATCCTCTTTCTGACAAGGGGTGCCCGCCCCTTAAGGGCTGATGAAAACGAACAAAGAACAATACAGCACAGGAACAGGCCCTTCGGCCCTCCAAGCCTGCGCCGACCATGATACCAACGTTTGCGAAAACCCTCAGCACTTCCTTGTGCCGTATCCTTCGATATATGACCTCCGGACCTCCCTCACCAGCCTCCCCCCCCGTCGCGAGCCCTCCCAGGGCCGATTTGATGACGTTAAATCTGGAATACAAATCAGTAATGGTGACCATGAAACCACTGGATTGTCATAAAAATGTCTAAGGCTCATTGTTGTCTTCGGGGAAGGAAATCTGCCGCCTTTTTCGCCGGGCCCATGGACACCATTGCCGCAACCGGCAAGGCAGCCATGCAGCTGCGCACGCTGCTGACAGCCCACTATGACCTTAGGGCCACGGGTCATATAGGTGTCCCCCCCCCCCCAGGCCACCAACCAGTGCCACCTTGTTGGCTGGGATGAGTGCGTGTGGGGGGAGTGTGATGTGTCTGTGCGGCTGCAGCTTGTCAGCCTCCCGAGTGTCAATCCCGGACCCGGCGAATCCAGCACCGTTTCACATTGGAATCGATTGTGTGGCGCTGGTGCCAGCCCCTCCACAGCCGCTGAATGGGCCCAGGTGCGGCGGCAGTTTTGCTGTCGTGAAAGTTCACAAATTCTGTGTTGGCGTCTCAGGGCCGGAGAATCCCGCCCCGGATTTTCAAAAGACGATTTAACAAAGCTGAAGTGCGTGGAGTAGGGTTTGAACTCACAACGTTCTGACTTAAAGACAAGGGTGCTGTCTACTGGCTCCCAGAGGAAATCTTCGATCTGGCCCCTCTCTTTGCAGCTATTGAGTTGACATTACACCTCATCCTTTTGTTTTTATTGCTGAACTCACTTAAAGAGTGGAAAGCACTGCGGCAGCATTGTCAGCCGTGCAAACTGGCTTGAGACCTTAAACCTGTCACTGATTTCAAATGTAAATGGAGTGGCAGGCTATTGTATCTGCCTATGTTGGACTGAGATGATGGTGGGAGATTGGGTGAATTCACGGGGAAGCTCCGCCTCATTAGCTTGAGTGAAGAATCCCCGGCCAACTTCACACTTCAAAAGTACTCCATTGGTTGTTGAGCATTTTTGGACATCCTGTGGTGGTAAACTGTGCTTCTAAAGGTAAGTCCTTTCTTTGTCAAGTTATGGAGAGCTGGTTGGCCTTTGCTCATTGTCTAAACAAATTTTCCGACAGCTCTGGCAAACAAACTTGTCACAAAAGCACAGATCTGTGTTGATTATTTGCTGTAGGTTGTTCTTTGACTAATTTGATCAATATTTGGGCCGGGATTCGTTCAGGGGCTAGATGGACGGCGGAGGGGTTGGCGCCGCTTCAGCTGGTGCCAAACGGACGGCGTGAGTTCGCGCATGCGCGGAGCTGCTGGCGTGGTTCCGCGCATGCGCAGACTGGCCGGCGTATTTTGGCGCATGTGCGGGGGTTCTCTTTTCCGCGCTGGACATGGCGGAGACCAACGGGGCCGGCCCGGAAGAAAGGAGTGCGGCCACGGATCAAGCCCGCCCGCAGATCGGTGGGCCCCGATCGCGGGCCAGGCCTCCGTCAGGTCGGATCCCCCCGCACCGCCCCGAGGACCGCCCCCGCCAACTTACCTGCCAGGTCCCGCTGGTACGTGAGTTGAGTGATTCACGCCGGCGGGACTGGCCAAAAACTGACGGCCGCTCGGCCCATCGGGCCAGGAGAATCTCCGGGGGGGGGGGGGGCGCTGTCAATGGCCCCCAACCGGCGTGGCGTGAATCCCGCCCCTACCCGAAAAACGGCGACGGAGAATACAGCGATTCCCCAACCCGGCTGCCTGGGGCCATTGCCAGATGCCCGCTCCACCCCTGACTGGCTGAAGTCCCGGCGGCGCAGATCCAATATGGTCCAGCCAGTCGGGATACTCGCATGGCAGCTGCAGACTCAGTCTGTGGCCGCCCTGGCAGAGGCGGGCCGATCGGAGGCCAGGGGGCCTTATAGGCGGCCGGGGAATGCTTATGCGGGTGTTGACGGTCAGGCGTGCAGCCGATCGGGGGGGTTTCTTTTTTGCGTCCAGCTCTGAGGTCCGAGTCCACCATGGCATAGCCGCTGGAGGCCGCTGCCATGCCCATGCGCGGCCTCCGACCCGTATGTGCGGGGGCCCATATCTGCAGCAAAAGCGGCTCGATCTACGCCGGGTTCCTGCTAGCCCCCTGCAGGGCTAGGAATTTGTGCCCCTTTCATGCCAGGTTTTCTGGCATGCCACCCCACCGTTTTGACCCCGGCGTGGGGACAGAGTCCCAATAATGGAGAATCCAGCCCAATATATATGAAAAGAAATGCTGAGTCAGGGTACAGGAACAATAAAGGGTGTTGTTCACGTGTCTAATTGACTCAATAGGGAGAACATTTCTCTGGATATAATTTGAAGAAAAACAGTGGAATTTCCCTGGTGCCCAGGACAACGTTCACCCCTCATTTATCTCAATTTCTGTTGTGGAATCTTGCTGTGCACAGATTGACAACAGCGAATGAACATCAAAACTCATTCAATGGCTACGAAGCCCCTTGGGGGTCTTCTGAATCTGTAAAAGAGCCGACAGAAATGTTTTCAGCTGCCTGAAGTCCCCTTGCGAAAACTCTCCATCTCTCCCTCCCTCTCTCTCTCTCTCTTCCTTTGAGGAACACCTTAAAACCTGCCTCTTTGACCGAACCTTTGGTCACCTACCCTAATATCAGGTAGCACACAATGCTTCTCTGGTCCCTGTCATGTTCTGTAGACTGGCCAAAGTGAATGATGAACTACAGAACATCTAGTTTAAATAATTTATTATGAAACAACTGCGTGATAAGATAACTAGGACAAATAAAATAATAAACTACTAACACTAATTAACTATTGTAGAGCTACTGCAATATACATCTACCCTCCAGCACGACCTACTCCCAACTCCCCGGACCACAGGGTCACCTGATGAGTTTGCACTGCCACCTAGTGGTCAGAGGTCATGCATAACATTATGTACAAACGTGCCTTATGCATATCATCACCCTTGGGATGTTTTACTACATGAAAAGGTGCTGGATAAATGCAGTTGTTTGTTGTAGTTCTTCTTCTGCAAAGAGTGTAATCTGTCGCCAACATAAAAATACTGTCGCTATTTTGTAAATTTTGCAGCCCAATGTTGGAGCCACACCCACAACAGCACATTTTGGTAAACGGCATGTGTGTGTTGCCCGCAATTATCTGCTGTGCTGGTGGTGGAGTAGGCTTTCTGCTAATTATCCATACCCAGAAAATCGGCTGTTATAATATTACAAATCACAGAATCATGAAATGCCTACAGGGCAGAAGGAGGCCATTCCGCCCATTGAGTCTGCACTGACTCATTGAAAGAGCACCCCATCCAGGCCCACAGCCCCACCTTATGCCCGCATCCCCACATTACCTTTGGAAACAAAGGGGCAATTTAGTGTGGCCGATCCACCTAACCTGGATATCTTTGGACTATGGGAGGAAACCGGAGCACCCGGAGGAAACCCACGCAGACACGGGGCGAGCGTGCAGAGTCTGCACAGACAGTGATTCAAGACCGGAATCGAACCCTGGTGCTGTGAGGCAGCAGTGCTACCCACTGTGCCGCCGTGCCTTATACAGTGGTTGTGATACTCCAAAGGCTTTGACAAAGGAAATCGGTGCACGGTCTCTTTAAGAGTAGCTGTATATCGAGATCAATCTGTTTGAATAATTGATTAGGTGAGTGATGTTTCATTCATGCAATATTCTTCCTCAAGACCAATCATTTCCGCTAAACAAACATGAGCTGAATTCATTGTGACTTACTGAGAAACTAAAAATACTCAACTAACATATTCCATAGTTGTCTCAGGCGGGATTCTCCAACCCCCCACCGGGTCGGAGAATCGCTGGGGAGGGCGGCGTGAATCCCGCCCCGCTGGGTGCCGAATTCTCTGGCGCCGGGGATTCGGCAGGGGCGGGAATCGCGCCGCGCCGGTCGGCGGCCGCTGACAGCGGCCCCCCCCCCCGGCGATTCGCCGGCCCGTGATGGGCCGAGTGGCCGCCGGTTTTTTGCCGGTCCCGCCGTCGTAAATTGGAGTAGGTCCTTACCAGCGGGGCCTGGCGGCACGGGCGGCCTCCGGGGTTCTCGGGGGGGACGCGGGGGGATTGGGCCCCGGGATGTGCCCCCACGGTGGCCTGGCCCACGATCGGGGCCACCGATCCGTGGGCGGGCCTGTGCCGTGGGGCACTCTTTCCCTCCGCATGGCTGCTGTGGTCCTCCGCCATGGCCGATGCGGAGTCGAACCCTCCCGCGCACGCGCTGGGATGACGCCTGCACACGCTGGCGCGCCCGCACATGCGCCAACTCACGCCGGCCGGCAGAGGCCCTTCGGCACCAGTTGGCGTGGCGCCAAGCCCCTTCCCCGCTGGCCGGCGCGGCGCAAACCACTCTGGGGCCGGCCTTGGGCCTGAACGTGCGGAGGATTCCGCACCTTTGGGGCGCCCGAGGCCGGAGTGGTTCACGCCGCTGGAGTTGCCCGCACCGCCGATTACGGCAGAATCCCGCCCCTCATCTTAGTCTCTTTTCCACGAGCATTTAAATCTTTAAACCTCAGCTTAGTCCCTTTTTAAATCTCCTTTTCCCCTGATGGTCCACTTGTGACAGTGTTAATCCACACAAGGCAGGAGATGGGGGAAGTATTGTACTTCAATGGTATCAACACAAAGAGTTTTCTTTATTTATATAATCTTCCGGCCTCAGGACATCCCAAAATGTTTTGCAGCAAAGGAAGTACATTATTTGAAGTCTAGTCGCTGCTTTAATGTAGGAAACAAGCAGTTAATTTGAGCACAGCAAGCTGCCATTTACAGCAATGCGATCGTGCTCAGATAACCTTGTGATTTACGTAGAATTTACAGTGCAGAAGGAGGCCATTCGGTCCATCGAGTCTGCCGGCTCTTGAAAGAGCACCCTACACAAGTCCACACCTCCACCCTATCCCCATAACCCAGTAACCCCACCCAGCACTAAGGGCAATTTTGGACACTAAGGGCAATTTAGCATGGCCAATCCACCTAACCTGCACGTTTTTGGACTGTGGGAGGAAACCGGAGCACCCGGAGGAAACCCACGCAGACACGGGGAGATCGTGCAGACTCCGCACAGACGATGACCAAAGCCGGGAATCGAACCTGGGACCCTGGAGCTGTGAAGCAACAGTACTAACCACTGTGCCACCATGCAGTCAAATTTGTAAAGTGGGATTCCAACCCCCAGCCTTCTGATTCAAAAGTGAAACTGTGATACACTGAAGCCTCTGTCAATCCTAAAGTTTAGATTTGATTCCTGGTTGCCAATGACTTTGATAAGTTCAACATCTGAGGTACAAAAATTGACCTCCTTGCCCTCTGATTGGAGTGGGGGAAATGAGCCCGACCCCATCCCGATCATTGGATTGGTGGGTGAGGACCAGACTGGGAACTGGGCTGGATTCTCTGCCATGATGATCGGAAATCCAGATCGGACACAGAATGGAGCGTCGGCCGAAAAACGTGTTTGCCATTTGGCGACAGACCCGCCCCCAGTCTCGGCTCCCGCGCCACTGCCTGTAGCGGGTTACGTGCCCCGCACCTGCAGGAAAATGCAAGTTGCTAATCTGCGTGCAGCAGCATGCAATTAACAGGCTGGAAGCCTAATTGCTACCCCCCCCCCCCCCACCCCCCACCCCCCGAGTACGAGAGTAAGCTCTGATGAACATAAAAACTGACTGTCAACGTTTATACATGTACAGAGGTATGTGAAGAGCAAAAGATTGGTGAAGACAAATGTAGGTCCCTTACAGTCAGAAACAGGGGAGTTAATAATGAGGAACAAAGAAATGGCTGACCAACTAAATACACACTTTGGTTCTGTCTTCACAAAGGAGAACACAAATAACATACCAGGGATGTTGGGGAACATAGTAAGAGGGAGGACCTGAAGGAAACCAGTATGAGTAGGGAAACGGTGTTGTGGAAATTGATGTGATTGTAGGCCGATAAATCCCCAGGGCCCGATAATCTACATCCTGGAATACTTAAGGAAGTAGCCCTAGAAATAATTGATGCATTGGTGGCCATCTTCCAAGATTCTATAGACTCTGGAACATTTTCTACAGATTGGAGGGCAGCTAATGTAGCCCCACTATTAAAAAGGAGGTAAACAGAAAACAGGGAATTATAGACCAGGCAGCCTGCCCTCGGTGGTGGGGAAAATGCTAGAGTTCATTATAAAAGATTTAATAGCAAATTTCTTGGAAAATAGTCGCAGGATTGGACGGACTCAGCATGGATATACAAAAGGGAAATCATGCTTGACAAATCTGCTTGAATTCTTCGAGGATGTAACTAGTAGAGTTGACAAGGGGAGCCAGGGGAAGTGATTTATTTGGACTTTCAGAAGGCTTTCGACAGAGTCTCACATAAGAGATTAGTGTGTAAATCTAATGCGCATAGGATTGGAGGTAATGTGTTGAGATGGATAGAAATGGCAGACAGGAAACAAAGAGTGGGAATAAACAGGTCTTTGTCCAAATGGCATATAGTGACTAGTGGAGTACCTCAGGGATCAGTGTTAGGATCCCAGCTATTCGCAGCATATTTAATGATTTAAATGAGGGAACTAAATGCAATATGTCCAAATTTACAGATGGCACAAAGCTGGGAGGGAGACTGAGCTGTGAGGGAGATGCAGAGATCCTTTAATAATAATATTTATTAGTGTCACAAGTAGGCTTACATTAACACTGCAATGAAGTTACTGTGAAAAGCCCCTAGTCGCCACACTCCGGCACCTGTTCGGGTACACTGAGGGAGAATTCAGAATGTCCAATTTACCTAGCAAGCGCATCTTTTGGGACTTGTGGGAGGAAACCGGAGCACCCGGAGAAAACCCACGCAGGCACGGGGAGAATGTGCAGACTCAGCACAGACAGTGACCCAAGCCAGGGATCAACCCTGGGTCCCTGGCGCTGTGAATAACTGTGCTAACCACTGTGCTACCATGCCGCCCATAGTATGATATGATAAATTGAGTGAGTGGGCAAATACATGGCAGATTCAGTAAAATGTGTATGAATCCAAGATTATCCACTTTGTTGCAAAAACAGGAAGGCAGATTTTTATCGGAACAGCTAAACATCGGTTAGCTCAGTTGGTTGGATGGCTGGTTCATGATATAGAGCGGTGTGAGCAATGTGGGTTCAATTCCTGCACTGGTTGAGGTCATTCATGAAAGTCTCACCTTCTCAACCTTGTCCTTCGGCTGAGGTGTGATGACCCTCAGGTTAAATCACCACCAGCCAGCTCTCTCTTTCACAAAGGGGAAAGTGGAGTATGGCGACTTTCATTTTCATAGACCGAGAGAGGGGAATGTGCAACGAAACCTGATCGAGAGGGTTCTAAACTAAGTAATGGGGCCAATGGATCAAATCTTGGGAGATGCGATAAATCAAAGAGTAGAGACAAGGCAAAAGGAAAGGGTATTGTTACAAGAAATGAAAACCTGACGATTGCAGCAGAAACCTTACAGTAAATCAACAGATAAGATTAGAGGTGACAAAAAGAATAAAAGAATTAAACTAAAAGCCCTGTATCTGTGTGCATGAAGCATTCAAAGCAAAGCAGATGAACTAGGAGCACAGATAGAAATTAATAAGTACAATTTAATAACCATTACAGAGAAACGGCTGCAGGAGCACATGGATTGGGACCTGACTATTAAAGGTTACAGGACATTTAGGAAGGACAGGAAGCAAGGAAAAGGTGGAGGGGTAGCTCTGTTAGTTAATGATGGTATTGGCACAATACAGAGGGATGACCTAAGTTTAGGAAATCAGGATGTGGAAATGGTGCAGATAGAGATGAGAAATTGTAAAGGCAAGAAGTCACTTGTGGGAGTCGTGTACAGGCCCCCGAACAGTAACCATATGTTAGGGTGAAGCATGAAAGAAGAAACAATTGGAGGTTGTCAGAAATGTACGTCGATAATCATGGGAACTTTTAATCTACATATACACTGGAAAAGTCAGATGGGCAACGGTAGCCTAGATGAAGAGTTCATTGAATGTTTTTGGGGATAGTTTTTTTTTAACAGAATGTCCTGGAGCCAACTAGATAGCAAGCTTTACAAGACCTTGTATCGTGCAATACGAACATACATACATACAAACATATAAAATAGGAGCAGGAGTAGGCCACCATTCAATATATTGGCTGACCTGCTTGCAATTTCAACCCCACATTCTTGCCAACCCCTCGATAACCTTTCATCCCGTGTTAATTAAGATTCAAGAATGAGATGGGATTAATCAATGACCTCATAGTGAAGGCGCCCGAGTTAGCAGTTACCATAATCACAGAATAATACAGAGAGACCCTTTGGCTCATTGAGTCTGCACCAACACATGAAAGACACCTGACCAGCTGACCTAATCCCATTTGCCAGCACTTGGCCCATAGCCTTGAATGTTATGATGGGCCAAGTGCGCATCCAGGTACTTTTTAAAGGCTGTGAGGTAACACGTCTCTACCACCCTCCCAGGCAGTGCAGCCCAGACCGTCACCACCCTCTGGGTAAAAAGGCTTTACTTCAAATTCCCCCTAAACCATCTGCCCCTCACCTGTGTCCCCTCGTAACTGACCCTTCAACTAAGGGGAACAGCTACTCCGTATCCGCCCTGTCCATGCCCCTCATAACCTTGTACACCTCAATCAAGTCGCCGCTCAGTCTTCTCTGCTCCAGCGTAAACAACCCAAGCCTATCCAATCTTTATCCATAACTTAAATGTTCCACCCCAGGCAACATCCTGGTGAATCACCTCTGCACCCCCTCCAGTCCTTTCATCCTTCCTATATTGTTGGAGTGCGAGTCCTGATGGACCTCATCCCATGGTCTTAAAAAAAGTGGTTGGTGAGATATTTGATCCATTGGTTTTAATTCTCAAAAATTCACTAGATTCGGGGATGGTTCCATTAGATTGAACAGTAGCAAAAATGGGGGGTAAACAGACAGGTTCCTTTCTTCCAAAGGGGCGATAAATAATTGAGATGAAGTAAGTGCACATTAAAGTTGCCAAAAGCCAAATTCAGGAATGCTTCATTCATGGTATTCAACAGGGCAGGCGGTGGGGTAGTGGTATTATCACTGGACTAATCCACAGACCCAGGGAATGCTTTGGGGACCTGGGTTCAAATCCCACCATGGCAGATGGTGAAATTTGAATTCAATATAAATTTAGGATTAAATGTCACATGACCATGAAACCATTGTTGATTGTTCAAAAAACCCATTTGATTCACCTTTAGGGAAGGAAATCTGGCCTATATGTGACTCCAGACTCACAGCAATATAATTCCCTCTGAAATCGCCTAACAAACCACTCAATTAAAGGGCAACTAGGAATGGCAATAAATACTGCCCCAGCCAGCAACACCCACATCCCATGACAGAATGAAAAATAAACATGCAGGGTAATCATCTAAGTAGAATACTAGTGGCAAGGGAACTTGGAGATGATGGGGTTCCCAATAAATTGTTGCATTTGTGATATCTGTGATTGATCTCAAAGCGAAGGCAGTTAAGCAAAGTGAATCCTAGAAATCATAAGAATATAACAATCACTAGTTGCACAAAGTTTAATTTAGCTTGCTTACATGATAGTCTCATAACACAACAATAATGGAGTTTTTGGGTAATGGTGAAAATCAGTCTCTATGAATTAGTCTATAACACACCCAGACATAGGGTGAGGAAAATCATAAGTTCAGGGTCACCTTCCCAATTTAATGTTAAATTAAAAAGCAGGATATATAAAGTGGCAAGAGATAGTCGTAGACCAGAGGACTGGGAAATGTTTGGGATCCAACAGCAAAAGACTAAAAAGCCAATAAGAAGGGAGAAAATTAATTTTGAAATGAAATTTGCATGCAGTATAAAAACAGTAAGAGTTTTTATGGGTATATAAATAGGAAGCGGGCGGCTGAGGTAAATGTGGGACCTCTACTGAACGGGGCTGGTGAATTAATAACAGAAAACTAAGAAATTGTGGATATGCAAATTAAATGTTTTGTATCAATCTTCACCATGGAAGACATTTGCAAGTAGCCCGAAAATACCAGTGGGCTGATTTCAAACAACATAATAGAACTTACAAAAATCCCAAGCACAAGGGATAGAGTATTAGAGAAACTCAAGTGGCTAAACGTGGACAAGTCACCAGGACCTGATGAACTGCTCGCTAGGGTTTTAATGGAAGTAGCTGCAGGGACAGTGGACCCATTGGTTGAAATTTTTTGTAACTGGCTAAATTCCAGGAGGGTGCCAGAAGATTGGAAAACGGCCAATGTGACTCCCATGTTCAAAACGGAAAGGGGCAGAAGGCAGGGCACTACAGGCCAGTTAGCTTAACATCTATTATTGGCAAGATGCTGGAGTCAATAATCAAAGAAGAACTAGCTAATCATTTGGGAATGCTGAATATAGGGTGACACGGTGGTGCAGTGGTTTGCACTGCTGCCTCATGGCACCTAGGACCTGGGATTGATCCTGGTCCCGGGTCACTGACCGTGTGAAGTTTTCATATTCTCCCCGTGGCTGCATGGATCTCACCCCCACAACCCAAAGATGTGCAGGGTAGGTGGATTGGCCAAGCTAAATTGCCCCTTAATTGGATAAGTTAAAAATTAATCAAGAGGCAGAGGAGAAAAATAGAATAAAAACTCCTTTAAATTAAAAAAAGCATCAAAACTATTTAGGGCGGCATGATGGCACAGTATTTTGCACTGCTGCCTCACAGCTTCAGGGAACCAGGGTCAATTCCGGCCTCGGGTGTCTGTGCGGAGTCTGCACATTCTCCCCATGTCTGCGTGGGTTTCCTCCGGATTCTTCGGTTTCCTCCCACTGTCCAAAGATGTGCAGGTTAGGTGGATCGGCCATGATAAATTGCCCTTTAGTGTCCAAAAGGTTAGGTCAGTTTACTGGGATAGGATGGAGGTGTGTGCTTAAGTGGGGTGCTCTTTCCAAGGGCCAATACAGACTCGATGGGCCGAATAGCCTCCTTCTTTTCTGCACTGTAAATTCTGTAAATTCGTCAACATGGTTTTATGAAAGGCAAGTCATGTTTGACAAATTTACTTGAATTCTTTGAGGTGAAATATTTTCACTTGGAGATGTGAGTCTTGGAACTCTCTTCCTGAAAAAAATGGTGGAAGGCAGAGGTTGATAGATTCTTGATAAATGAGGCGGTAATAGGTTATCGAGGGTAGGTGGGATGCAGATTTGAGGTTAAAATCAGATTAGCGATGATTTTATTAAATGGCAGAGCAGGTTCAAGGGATCAGTGACCAATTCAGCTCCTTGTTCATATGTTTGTATGTCGTATGTAAACCGGAAAAACATAGGGCATCTATATTCCAGTGTAAATACTAATGCTATGGTTTGTCTTAATTACTGCCAAGCCCATTCTCTGGCAATGATAATTAACTTCTACTTGGTGTCATGTTTTATTCTTTTGGATTTTAATTATTACTGAAAAATTTAAAAATATTTAATTTTTACTTTTTTTCTTTCTCTTTAATCTATCCCTCTGATAATCCAATACTTATTCCCTTCCCTTTATTTTACTTTCTGTACGTGCTTTGATATTGAATGAAATATTCTAACTTTCTTTCCTGTTTAGACTCAGCGTGTCTCAGTAAGGATCTATCAATCTTGCTTTGTTTCTTGCTTTGTTCACTTATGTTCCAGGTCCCCTCTGGAGGACAGTACACTGAAGTGGTTTTCTGAGTCCCCGTGCAAAAATCAATAAGTGTACTGAGTGCATTAAGGCATAAAGACAGAAATGTGGAGGTTTGACCCTCCCTGTGTGTTCAATTAGTTTTTCTCTGTTGTCAGATGTCTCAATTTCATTCAGTCGTGGAGAATCTGATCTTAAAAACGAACCCGATAATTCATCTCTCCCTCATGGGCAGCACGGTAGCACAATGGATAGCACTGTTGCTTCACAGCTCCAGGATCCCAGGTTTGATTCCATGCTTGGGTCACTGTCTGTGCAGAGCCTTCACCTTCTCCCTGTGTCTGCGTGGGTTTCCTCCGGGTGCTCCAGTTTCCTCCCACAAGTCCCGAAACATGTTCTATTAGGTGAATTGGACATTCTGAATTCTCCCTCTGTGTACTTGAACAGGCGCCGGAATGTGGCGACTAGGGACTTTTCACAATAACTTAATTGCAGTGTTAATGTAAGCCTACTTGTAACAATAAAGATTATTATTATTATGTATTTACCGACTTACATGTGAATATGCAATTCACGTCAATGATTTGTTATGGTCCCGAGTTCCATATTCCATAGGCTGGAGAAGCTGGGATTCTTCTCCTTGGATCAGAGAAGGTTAAGGGGTAATTGAATAGAAGTGTTCAAAATTGTGATGCATTTTAATAGAGAGAATTGGGGAGGAACTGTTTCCGGTGGCAGGAGGTTCTGCAACCAGTGGACATCGATTGAAGATACTTGGTAAATAATTGAACCAGAAAGGAAATGAGAATTTTTATACCAGGATGATGAAAGAAGATGCAATCATAAATTTCTCAAGACAGTTGCATATAAACTTGAAAATATATTTTCCCCAACATTCGGGGGGAGAAATCTGTGTGTGAATTGCATTGATGGAATAACACTTTTAAAGAGCTAAGTCAGGATCAATGGGTCGAATGGCCTTGCTCGATGTTGGATGATTCTAGGTTTCAATAATTTGACACCATCAAATGCTAGGGATTAAAAAAACGGAATATGCTGGGCGTGCACAGCAGGTGTGTGAATAAGGACGAGTTCCCAATGTTGCATCTCTATCCTATTAACTATGAAGGTTGCACCTGCTTTCAGGCACTGACTGTATGTTTCCAGTCTGTTCTGTGTTAATCCAATTGTTTTTTCTTTTAAAGGGAGAGCCGCGTTTTATTATGAGATCCTTAGCTGTTGTGATGACTCGAGGGCACACTGGGCAGCAAACAGTTAAAGGGCGTGTCTCTCTCTCTTTCTCTTTCTCTTCCTCTCGTCCCTTCCCCCTCTCTCCATCTCTGCAGCCACACAGCGTGTGCTGGCGGCGGGGAGGATAAAAGGTTTTCTTTGGCTCCAATTCCCCGTCGAACATCCTGAGATCGAGGATGTTGGAACCAGAGAGGGTGGGGTCCTCGCGAGTGGACATGCCTCTTTCTACCTCTGCAGGCGACGACTCCCAAACCGCCCTTTGAGCGATTTCCTCCAGGCTACAGAGCTGTCTTGTAGATGGAAAACATTTCACGGCAAAGAGATTGAGCAAAGTCAATAATATTTCTAACAATTGCAGGACGTTGGAGGTGTTTTGGTGGGTTGGAGAGCGAGAGGGAAGGTTTCAGAACCTTGGATAGCAGGGCGGAGGCGCGAGGGAGGTTTCAGAACCGGGTACAGCGAGCCGGAGGGGCGGGGAGGGGGGTGTTCAGCACCTTGGACAGCGAGGCAGAGGAACGAGGGGGGTTTCAGCACCTTGGATAACAGGGCGGAGGAGCGAGAGGGAGTGTCAGCACCTTGGACAGCGAGGCAGAGGAACGAGGGGGGTTTCAGCACCTTGGATAACAGGGCGGAGGAGCGAGGGGGAGTTTCAGCACCCTGGACAGAGATGGCTTGGCCGTGCATCAGCCGGGCGTGTTGCATTGCTCGCTTCTGGAACCAGCTGGACAAGGCTGACATTGCCGTGCCTCTGGTTTTCACTAAATATTCCGAGGTCACCGATGGGGCTACTCCCCACCATCAATTCCGAGCCCCAGGCATCGACGTACAGCCTTCCGGGGGCGACCAGGATTCTGTTGCCAAGACGACCGAGGTACCATTTCTAAAATATGTTTTTTTAAATTAAATAAACAAGATGCATACATTTATATATTAAAATGCAATCTTTAACGGGTTCGCGTCGTTTTACTAGGCGCTGCGGTTGATATTCCTGCCTAGATCCTTGCAGGGCTAAAGTTAGCATCATATTTTACACGGGATTAATTCCTGACTCGGATTGTGTGTTCCAGCATTCTGTGTAACACTTTGCTGCACAATATAATGCCCCCGAGAATGCCCTTCATCTGCTGGCTGTGCTCCTCCATCTCCACGGGCACGTAGTCTGCAGGCAGCAGATGTGGTTCCCTCTCTAACTGCTCGCCACCCCTCCCTCCTCCCTCCCTTGATGTCGTGTCCTTTCAAGTACTTTTCGCTGTTTACTCCACCCTGGCGTTCTTTTCATTGTGGATGCGCGACCCAGTGACCCCCTTCCTTTCCACTAAAATAGCTTTTAATATTCATTCAATGCAAAACGGCGCAGCCGGTGGAGGAGGGTCGTCAGACCGAAACTGAATTAAAAACTGGGCCAATGTAAACATGAATAATATATGCAGAGAGATGAATAGATAGATAGATAGATTGGTAGATAGATAGATAGACAGATAGATAGATAGATAGACAGATAGATAGATAGCTCTAATTAATCGGAGAAATGTTGTCCATCTTTTTCAATTATATAGGTGTCAATAAATTAATTCGGTACAAATTAATTTCAAAATAAGTTAAAAGTGAAGTTTGACCAAAGACCGCTTCTAAAACAGTCACACACTTAATCATCTCAACAGAATTTATGTGGGAATGTAGTATGATGGTGTCTGGCACAAACATGACAGACTCTATAGCCTGGGTTCCCTTCCAGAAATGGTTTTTCAAGAAACCAGCGACTTTGCAGAGTGACCACCCAATAAGAGATTTTTTAAAAAGCAGACACACAAATACACAAGTAGATAGAATCAAGCACACATCCTGTTACTGTTCCAGCAGTCCTGACTCTCTACCACCCCCCCCCCCCCCCACTCCACTCCTTCTTGACCTCTCACACCCATTAAACCAGATGAATACTTCATTGTATAAAGCCCAGGGACCCCTCATTTTGTTTCAGATCAAAATCCCGCATCCCTTGTTTGACCAAGACCCTCTTAAGCTGCGTCATACCACCTGATGTGCAGCGCCTCTATGCAGAGCCACGGTACAGTCTGTAAAGCAAAGCTTTCAGCTGCACTGCAGTCAAGGCAAGGATCTTTTCAGCTAGAATCAGATTCCCGTATCTGATTTATTATTGACATGCATGCAATCCTAATGGGATAATCTGATCTTCTTTGTTATTCCCCCTCATTAGGGTTGGGTGATCATTTGTTGAAACAGCAAGTACTAAAATACAGCATTTTTTAAAAACTTGCCTTCAACATTATGGTTTGGATTGCAGTGAGAGTTAGTGATCTCCTATCTCTATCCCTTTGCACCAGAAAAAAAACCTCATACGTTTTAGACAATTTTTAAATAATCTTTATTCATGTCACAAGTGGGCACACATTAACACTTCAATGAAGTTACTGTGAAAATCCCCGAGTCGCCACACTCCAGCGCCTGTTCGGGTAAACTGAGGGAGAATTCAGAATGTCCAATTCACCTAACAGGAACGTCTTTCGGGACTTGTGGGAGGAAACCGGAGGAAATCCACGCAGACACAGGGAGAACGTGCAGACTCCGCACAGACAGTGACCTAAGCCGGAATCGAACATGGGTCCCTGGTGTTGTGAAGCGACAGTGCTAACCACTGTGCTACCATGCGACCCATGCTACCTTTTTGCACCAAATCAATAGTCGTTGGTTGTGGTTCAGCCGACATCTCTGTCACCTCTGAGTCAGCAGGGCTGAGTCCCATCCCAACAACTTAAACACAGAAATCTAAGCAGACACTCTCAGTGCAGTATGGAGGGAGGGTGGCACTGTTGGTGGTGGTGCCATTCAGATGAGACATTAAACTGAGGCTTTGCCTTCCCTCTCAGTTGGGCATGAACAATGTGGTGACATTACTTTGAAGAAGAGCAGGAGAGTTCTCCCAATGTCTACGCTCAACCAACATCAGGTGATCTGATCATTATCATAGTGCTGTTTGTAAAAGGTTGCAGTGCACAAATCATCTGCAAACTTGCCAATGCTCCTTCGACAACCTTCCAAACCTGTGACCTCTACCACCCAGAAGGACAAGGGCAGCAGACACATGGGAACACCACCACCTGGAGGTTCCCCTCCAAGCCACACTTCACCCCGACTTGGAAATATATCGGCCATTCCTTCGCTGTCACTGGATTGAAACTCTGAAACTCCCTCCCTAACAGCACTGTGGGTGTACCTACACCACAGGGACTGCAGCAGTTCAGCAAGGCAGCTCACCACTCCTTCTCAAGGGCAATTAGGGATGGGCAATAAATGCTGGCCTAACCAGAGACACCCAGTCCCCTGAATGTATATTTTAAAATTCCTACATTGCAATATTTCAGAAGCACTTGATTGGCTGTAAAGTGATGTGCAATGTCCTGAAATTGTGAAAGGCACCAAGTTTTTTTCCCTAAAAAGCTTGGGTTGTGTTTTGAAGAGAGAGTGAGCCAACCAACACCCAGCTTGACTATTGGTGCATTATAGATCCATTAGGGTTGGGGGGACAATTTCTGGTGGTGAATATGAGGAGAATTTCGAGAAAAGAAATACAATACTGAACAGGAACTGAAAAGATTTGCATTCATATAGCACCTTTCATAACCAGAGCATGTCCCAATGTGACTTGGAGCCAATGAAACAGATCTGAAGTGTTATTGTTTTAAGGTAGGAAATGCAGCAGCCAATTTGTGCACAGCAAGCTCCCATAAACAGGGTGTGTTTTTAGCGATGTTGATTGAAGGATAAATATTAATAAGGGCAACAGGGAGAACTCCCCTGCACTGCTTTGATATAATGCCATATGATCTTTTAGATGCCCTTGAGAGGGCATATGGGGCCTTGGTTTAATGTCTCATCCAAAAGTTAGCACCTCCTACTCTACTTCAGTATCAGCCTAGATTTCTGTGCTCAGATTCTGGAGTAAGACCTCAATCCACAACCTTTTGACTTAGAAAGACGGATGCGACTGACCTGTGGCTGGCACACCTACTGGGGGTGCAGTTATTGAATTGTTTTTCAAATATATTCATGATACACTGACATGGATGTAGGGAATTTCATGCTTCCTGGAATGCTACTCTGGCATCAGATTCAATCATTCCATTATGACAGAGGGGGAGGGAGCAGCAATTTCAAACATGGCCTCAGGACCAATCCAGAACCGCCAGTCCATTCTGAAACAATGCTGAAGCTTCCTGAGCTCTGATGTCTCCCACACCCATCCAAAGCACAGGTCCTGCTGACAGAACCACCCCGCTGTACCCTCCGAACTGACACTCCTCTGTTCATCCGAGCTTATGGCATGAAATGTTCTGCTTCTTTGCTGCTCTTTAGGCAAGCAAACCAGATGTTTCCAGATACTAGGAAGCTAAGTCACGAGAAAAGGTGAGGATCAAACTTATTCATGCAGATAAAAAGACTTTGTGGGAAACTAGTTAAAGTTCTTAGGACAATGAAGGAAGGAGCTTGCATTTGTAAAGCACCTTTCAGAATTTCAGGATGTCTTGAAATGATTTCCCACCAGTAAAGTACTCTTTCAAGTGTAGTCACTGTGGCAATATAAGAGGCACAACAGCCAAATTGCAGCAATGAAGCAATGGCCAGATCATCTGTTTTTGTGTTGTTGGTTGAAGGATAAGCATTGGTCAGGACACCGGGAGAACTCTCCCCTCTTCTCTTCAAAATAGTGCCACAGGATCTTTTTCATTTACCCGAGAGGGCAGACAGCACTTTGGTTCAATTTCTCATCCAAAATACGTCACTTCCAATAATGCAGCACTCCCTCAGTACTAGAACATAGAACAGTACAGCACAGTACAGGCCCTTCAGCCCACGATGTGCTGACCATTTATCCGAATCTAGGATCAACCTCCCAGGTACTGTCCTGGAACGTCAGTGGAGGCTTTGTGCTGGAGTCTCTGGGGTGGGGCTCACAGCCACAATCATCTGAAAGACAGACAAGAGCACTTCCCACTGAGAAATACACAAAGCTGATACTGTAAAGAGGATCGCCAAAGTTGCTAGTGTGCCAATGGTATGATGAAAATTTCAGTTGCTGTATCATGGAAACAAAATCATGAAATCCATTCTGTGTCCAGTCATTCTTGTTATGTATTCATAGTGTTTTTAGCAGCCTTGAGGCTGAACAGGGGCACTTTAAGCGAATGCTGGTATGATGTTATCGGAGGCCAACTGCACAGGCAGATGGGCAGTCTAACATCGCAGCCTGCAGCATTAACATCTTCTCAATAAAGCTCCATGTTTTGGTTGGAGCTCCAAGGCACTGCAGACTGAATCTTGAATCCAGCACATTAATACCACCGATGAGATAGGCAAACAGAGTTTGTCGGCACCCGGAGATAGAGGGGGCGGTTCTCCAATATTGGGCCTAAGGGGCGCGAACCGGACCCGGTTCACACCGCTCCAGCCTTCTTACGCGGTGCCAAATGGGTGCCGCGCCAACCTGCGCATTCTGCGGGGGACTTATTTTGCGCGCCGTCCCCGACCAACGTGGGGTCGATGTTCAGAGGCTGGCCGCGCCACAAAGTCGGCCCAAGGGGGGAGAGGCCGGCCCGCTGATCGGTGGGTCCCAAGCGTGGGCCAGACACCATTGGAGGTCCCCCCAGTGAAGGAGCCCCTCTCCCCCCCACCCACAGGCCGCCCCCGACCATTTCCGCAGAGTCCCCGCCGGCAGCGACCAGGGGTGAACGGCGCCAGCGGGACTCTGTCGTATCGGAGCGTCTGCTCGGCCCATCCGGGCCGGAGAATCGTCGGCCAAAGCGGCCCACGGCCGGGCCAAATGCGCCGGCACAAATGCCGCCGATTCTCCGCACCTCGGAGAAGCACGCGCCGGCGTCGTGGAGCAGTTGCGGCGCTTCTCCGTCCCGGAGTGGGGCTCGGAGAATCGCACCCAGAATAAATAATTGAAATCGTCACCACGTGAAAGCCAGCAACTGGGGAGCCAAACAATGGCTGCAGCCATCAGGGGAACAGAACAATCTGAAGGAAATTACCTTGGAGAGAAGCCCATCATGTACACCACCCAAAACAAACTCAGTAGCCGTGTGCAGCAAGTACCCTGCAACAACAACTGTAGAGTTGGGGGTGTTGCAAAGCACAAAGAGAAACAGGCCGAGCTCAGGTTGTGCCTTGTTTTGGGGAGGAAGGAAGCAAGATAGGGTGTAAATCTTGTGGCACATTGTGTACAAGCAAGTCATTCCATGGAGAAAAATAGTGGGAGTTTTTTGCACTGTGGGACCATTTGATGAGAATACAGAGATACAGAGCAATGGAGCTTGTGTAAAGAACAATTCAACAATTTTGTTCAAGTGAACAAGATAGCAGCAGATATAAAGCTTCAACATTCCTGAGCGTAATGGGAGGAAACCCTTAACCTCCTTAGGAGTCTGGTACAGCCGGATGGCCAGGCACAAAAGCATATGAAAAAGTAGTGGAAATTTTGCAGGGCCAATATTTACCAAAGCCTTTCATCATCCCAGAAAGCTTTAGGTTTCTTGAGCAGAACCACAAAGTAGGTGAATCAATTACACAGTTAGTAGCTACCCTGAAATGTCTGGCCGAATACTGTGAATTCGGGGATGTGTTAAATGATAATATCAGAGATAGTTTAGCCTGTGGTTGAAGGAGCGAAACTATTCAAAAGCGGTTATTAATCGAAAGCAATCTGTCCTTAAAGAAAGCTTTGGAAGTTGCTGTGCCCATGGAACTAGCAGCTAAATAAGCTCAATGGTTGAGTTCAAGCACAAGAATTCACAAGATGTCGGCTAAAACCCAAACGCAAACACAGACTCGCACTTGCCAATGGGCACTTAGCAGCAGATTGTTGGTGCAACGACATCATGTCCAGAAATTGTGGCAGAAAAGGCCATATTGCACCTGCTTGTTGGAAAAAGGAACAAGTTTCAGGAAAAGAGTTGCAGGAAGCAAGAGCCAAATAAGACAAATGGCAAGCTGAATCAAGAAAAAAGTGTCTACTTGGTACAAAAAGGCTGTGAGAAGGAACTCGATTCAGAATCCGAAGACTGAACCATCAATAAATGTGCTAGCTATTGCTGGTACAACAATCCAATATTGGGTCGCTCCATTACTGGACGGTCAGCCGGTGAAGATGGAGGTGGACACTGGGGCTGCTGTCTCACTGGTGCCAGCCACTATTTATCAAGAGAAGTTCTGACAAATTGCTCTGGTATGCTCAAAGATAGTGTTAAAAACCTACTCTGGAGTAGTGATTCCATTGAGGGGCTGCATTGATGTAAAGGTGCAATTAAATGGACAAACGGCAGATTGTCAAAGGAAGTTATCAGACATTAATGGGAAGAACTTGGCTGGAAAAGATCAGATTAAATTTGCCCACGGTAAATCTCATGACAGATCCCAAATCAGGTCTACCCAAATCTTGAAGAATTGTGCCATTGTCTTTTACGGTGAGCTGGGAAGCATGAAGGATATCCCAGTACAGCTGAAGATCAAAGAAGAAAGTCAAGCGAAATGCTTAAAGGCTAAGTCAGTGCCATATGCAATCAGACCTAAAGTAGAGGCAGAATTAGGATGGCTGGTCAGAATGGGAGTCTTTGAACCCATTAATATGGGTGATTGGGCTACGCCGATTATACCGATGATAAAAAAAAATGGATCTGTATGCATTCGTGGTGATTTTAACATCACTATTAATCCTGTACTGTGGGAAGAGCAGTACCCTGTACCTCTGATTGATGGCCTAATCGCTGGGTTGGCTGGAGGACAATAGTTCAGTGAAATCAACCTCAGTCAAGTGTATCTTTAAATGAACATGGATCAGGATTCACAACAGTTCTTGACGATTGTGACACACAAAGGGATATTTTGATACAAAAGATTACCATTGGGCATCACTTCAGCACCACGTTGTTGCAACGAGTTTTGGACAAAATCTTAAGTGGTTTAGATGGAGTCCATGTTACCTGCATGATGTTGTAGTTGCTGGGAAGAATGGAGAAGAACATCTCTGCAATCTAGATGTCACACACCAGAGATTAGAAGATTATGGACTAAGAGTCCAAAAAGACAAATGTGAATTTTCCAATCTTCAATTGAATATCTGGGTCATGTTTTCGTCACCAAGGGACACTGCGTAAGTTGTCTTCAATGTCAAAGCCATTAATTACTGAAGCACCCGCACCTCAATATATCAACCAACCTTGATCTTTCGTAGCCTCACTAAATTACTTGCACAATCTACTGTGCCAAAATAGAAAGTGGAATGGGGGGATTGATGTAAGAGAGCATCCGTGCAAACCAAAGATAATAATAATAATTGCATATTGTCACACGTAGGCTTCAATGAAGTTGCTGTGAAAAACCCCTAGTCGCCACATTCCGGCGCATGTTCGGGGAGGCCAGTGTGGGAATTGAACCCGCGCTGCTGGCATTGTTCTGCTTTACAAGCCAGCTGTTTAGCCCACTGTGCTAAACCAGCCCCTATGCGTGACTCAAATCAGAAGTCTTGACATATTTTGAACTAAATTTACCCCTGCACCAGGCATGCAGCACATCACCTTAAGGGGTTGGGGTGGTGGTTTCCCACATAATGGCCACAGGTGAAGAGAGGCCGATAGCCTTCGCCTTGAGGACCTTGAGTAAAACTGAAAATTTTGGGCAGCACGGTAGCACAAGTGGATAGCACTGTGGCTTCTCAGCGCCAGGGTCCCAGGTTCAATTCCCCGCTGGGTCACTGTCTGTGCAGAGTCTGCGTGGGTTTTCTCCGGGTGCTCCGGTTTACGCCAAAGACGTGCAGGTTAGGTGGATTGGCCATGATAAATTGTCCTTAGTGAGGGGTTATTGGGTTACGGAGATAGGGTGGAAGTGAGAGCTTAAGTGGGTCGGTGCAGACTCGATGGTCCAAATGGCCTCCTTCTACACTGTATGTTCCATGTTCTGAAAGCAATTATGTGCAGATATACGAAGAAGCCTGAGGAATCATTTGTGGACTAAAACGGTTTTACCAATCTCTCTCTGGGAGGAAATTTGATTTTTGGACCTCAAACCCTTTTCCCCCTTTTCACCCCCCCCCTCCCTCATGATGAACAGCTCCTCAAACACGGTCACAAACATCCCCCACCTCTCCTCAAACCCCCCTGAAGAGCCCCTTAACTCATACTTTATCTTCTCTAATCGCAGGAAGTCGTACAGGTCACCCAACCAAGCCGCTACCCCCGGTGGCGATGCCGACCGCCACTCCAGCAAAATTCGCCGCCGTACAATCAAAGAGGCGAAGGCCACAACATCGGCCTTCCTCCTCTCCTTGAGCTCCGGCTTCTCTGAAACCCCAAATATCGCCACCAAAGGGTCCGGGTCCACTCCCTCCTCCACTATCCTGACTAAGACCACGAACACTCCCGCCCAGAATCTTCCCAATTTTTTGCAACCCCAAAATATGTGCGCACGATTCACTGGACCCCGCCCACGCCTCTCACACTCATCTGCTACCCCCTGAAAGAACCCACTCATTCTCACCCGAGTCATATGCACCCTGTGCACCACCCTAAACTGTATCAAGCTCATCCTTGCACAAGAGGAGGTCCCGTTTACCCCATGCAGTGCCTCACTCCATGCTCCCCAATTGATCTCCCCTCCCAACTCCGCTTCATATTTCTCCTTGATCTTTACCATCCACTCGCCTCCCTGCTCCCCCAGCCACTTATATATATGCCCAGTTTTTCCCTCCCCTTCCACATCCGGAAGCAGCAGTCGCTCCAGCAGGGTGTATCCCGGCAACCTAGGGAACCCCTTCCAGGCCTTTCGCGCAAAGTCCCGAACCTGCAGACACCTGAACTCACTCCCCGTCGGCAACTCTCCCCTCTCCCTTAGAGGCTGGTTCAGCACAGGGCTAAATAGCTGGATTTTAAAGCAGACCAAGGCAGGCCAGCAGCATGGGTTCAATTCCTGTACCAGCCTCCCTGAACAGGCGCCGGAATGTGGCGACTAGGGGCTTTTCACAGTAACTTCATTTGAAGCCTACTTGTGACAATCAGCGATTTTCATATCATTTTTCATTTTCATTTTTCATTTTTCTCAGTTCCTCCAGACTGGCGAACCCTTCCTCCAAATACAGATCTCTCACCTTGACCAGCCGCACTTCCTTCCACCTCCTGCATACACTATCTCTCCCCCCAGCTCAAACCCATGATTCTTGCACAGTGGCGTTAGCACCGGCACCCCTTCCACCCTAAAATGCCTCCTCAGCTGATTCCATATCTTCACCGTGGACTGCACCACTGGGCTCCCTGAATACCTACTCGGAGCCATTGGCAACGCTGCCATCACCATATCCCTCATTAGATTCCTCCTCCATCCTAACCCACTCTACCCCTTGTCCTTCCCACCATCATCGCACCTAGTCCATATTCGCCGCCCAATAATAATGAAGCAAGTTCGGCAAAGCCAACCCCCCCCCGCTGCCTCTGCCTCTGTAGCAGGGTCCTCCCCACCCTCGGCACCTTCCCCACCGATATAAAGTCTGAAATGATCATGCCCACTTTCCGAAAAAAGGCCTTTGGTATAAAGATCGGGAGAGCCTGAAAGATAAACAAGAATCTTGGCTGAATATTCATTTAAACCTCTTGGACCCTCCCCTGCAGTGCATCCCGCCTCTTAAGATCCTCCCTGACCTCCTCCACCAGCTTCGTTAAGTTCCACTTATGGAGCCCCGTCCATTCCCTCACTACCTGAATCCCCAAATACCTAAACATATCCCTCGCTATCATAAATGGCATCCCCCCTAAATTAGCCCGCTGTCCCAACTCATTCACCGGGAATACCTCGCTTTTCCCTTCATTCAGTTTGTACCCTGAGAACCCGCCAAACCTCTCTAGCAGGCCCATAATCCTTCCCATACTCTCCAACGGATCCAAAACATGCAGCAAGAGGTCATCGGCAGAGAGCGACACCCCTCTGTCCCCTCATAATCCCCCACCACTCCGCCGACCCCCCGAGAGCCACTGCCAACGGCTCTATGGCCAGTGCAAACAGCAACGGTGACAGCGGACACTTCTGCCTCGTACCCCTGTGTAAGTCAAAGCTTCGTGAGCTCATGTCATTTGTCCTCACCCTCGCCCTTGGTGCCACATACAGCAACCGCACCCATGCCACAAATCTCGGCCCAAACCCAAACCTTCCCAAAACCTCAAACAAGTACCGCCAGTTTAAGGGACCGTTCCCTGCCTGGCCTCAAAATTGAGAAGTTCAGACGGGGCTCCACGGCCGATGACTCTGTGAGGGCTCAGGTGGGAAGGTGAGGGTGGGGGAACCACCCTCAAATTATGTCTTTTCACAATCAGTTCTCTCTCCCCCAAGGTCTATCCCCTATCGGTGGTATCTCCCTCTCTCTAGCTTTTCCGTTAAGACCTCCTCAGCCCCTCTCCCCACCATCACCTGGTCCTCAAGCCCCCTCCCCATCATGAGACTTCCCCGCACTTACCCGATCCTGGACTCCAGGACTTAGAATCTTGGGACTGATTGTAAGCCCAGTCCTGACCATTGCGATCACTGATGTTTATAGAATCTTGGAATCCCTACAGTGCAGAAGGATGCCATTGTGCCCATCGAGTCTACACCAACCCTCTAAAAGAGCAGCCCACCCTGGCCCACTCCCCGCCCTATTCTCACAACGTCGTAACCTAACCTACACAACTATGGACTCTAAGGGGAAAATTAGCATGGTCAATTCACCTAATCTGCACATCTTTGGACTGTGGGAGGAAACCGGAGCACCCGGAGGAAACCCACGCAGATACGGGGAGAACGTGCAGACTCCGCCTAGACAGTCATCCAAGGTTGGAATTGAACCGGGGTCCCTGGCGCTGTGAGGCAGCAGAGCTAACCACTGTGCCACCCCCATGCGCTGCTAGGGGCTACAGAGGTCCCAGCCAATCGGATTGGTTAACAGCTCTCTGAGGTGTAACTTCCATCTGAGTGAAGAGCAGGAACCTTGCCAATTATCCTTCCTCGGAGCGCTCAGTGGCCATGGAGCTGCTGTGATTGAAGGGGGTCCATTCCTCACCAATCTTTGGGTAGTGGGGTGGGAAACCCCAGCATCTCAGAGATCCAGCCCCATGCAATGTTCTCCCTCTTTCTCATTCTTGACCTGTCTGTAACCCTTGTCATTGGCTATCACAGCACCATCCTCCCCTGCCTCTCTGCTGCCTACTTGACCTTAACTTATCCACTTGGAGCCAGAACAATGGTGCATCTTTGAACTCTGCAACTCATTCGGCCCATCGAGTCGTCACCGACCCACATTAAGCCCTCACTTCCACCCAATCCCCGTAACCCAATAACCCCTCCTAACCTATCCGGTCAGCTTCCACAGGTACACGAATGACTGGGAGCTTTACCTTTCCGCTAATTCTCTCAACCCCCCTTATCATCGCTGTGTCAGACATCCTGGGTAAACCTGGCCTCTCTCCTCCTGTTTAACATCAGGTGTGAGGGAGAAACATTGGCAAGGACACAAGGGGGAATTCCCCAGCTCCTTTCCAGGTACTGTCATGGGACTAATGACTTCCGCCTGAGATGGCAGATAGGGCCTCAGCTATATCTGAAGGACAGCATCTTCAGCAATGCAACACTTCTGCGGTGTCAGCCTTTTGATATGCTCAGATCTCTGAAATGGTTTCCGAACCCATGACCTTATGGATCGGAGAGCTGCACTGAGCAACGGGTGGTAGCTTAATGCTGTCAGATGATGCCAATTTGTCCTCTGTTTCAGAGGTGGTGTTAGGCTGCTCATTGTCAGCTGGCAAAGTATTGCAATGTGAAGGCTTTATACCTCACTGAGGTAAACTTACACCCAGTTCACCTTCCAGGTCACCTCCCTCTCTGCACTCGGGGCCACCTCCTGCCTGGCAAGTTGGAGTTCGGCTCTGGAGCTTTGCTTCACCCTTCTGGAATTCTCCATAATTCAAAAAGGAACATTGGACTAAGGAGCAGGAGGAGACCATTCGGCCCCTTAGGCCTGCTTTGCCATTCAGTGAGAGTCATGGACTCAACTCCACTTTCCTGCCTGTCCCTCGACTCGCTGTCTGTCAAAAACAGGAGGTGGATGGAATTGAAGGAAGTGCAAGTTCTGGGAAAGAATGGGGTTTGATTAGTTGAATAAACTTTCCTCATTTAGGGATTTCCTATATTATTATTGAATTTGTGATTCAGATCATTCAGCATCACCAAATACAGGCTCTAGGGAGAGATGTGTGGATTCCTACTGATGTATATATCATCAGGCTAAAAGACGCTAAAAGTTTCACATGACATCCTACTGGCATCATATTAAAAACACCCAAACTAAAAGGTAAAGTTGCCATAGTTCCAGGTGACCATAGGTTGCTTTCCCCTTTGAGGGGGAGAGCTGACCGGTGGTGATTTAACTCAAGGGTCACCACACCTCAGGTGAGGGGCAAGGTTGAGAAGATTCATGAACAAATGGGGGGTTCTTTCCAAGGGCTGGTGCAGTTTCAATGGGCTGAATGGCCTCCTTCTGCACTGTGAATTCTATGATTCTATAACACCCTTTCAGGCGGATGTTTCAGATTCCCACCACCCTCTGGGTGAAAAAGATTTTTCTCACATCCCCTCTAAATCTCCTGCCCTTACCTTAAATCTGTGCCCCCTGATCATTGAGGGGACAGTTTCTTCCTAACCACCATATTTATGCCCCTCACAATTTTGTACACCTCAATCATCAGGACCCGCTCAGGCTTCTCTGTTCTAAGGAAAACAATCCCAGCCTATCCAGTCTCTCTTCATAGAATTTACAGTGCAGAAGGAGGCCATTCGGCCCATCGAGTCTGCACCGGCTCTTGGAAAGAGCACCCTACCCAAGGTCAACACCTCCACCCTATCGCCATAACCCAGTAACCCCACCCAACACTAAGGGCAATTTTGGACACTAAGGGCAATTTATCATGGCCAATCCACCTAACCTGCACATCTTTGGACTGTGGGAGGAAACCGGAGCACCCGGAGGAAACCCACGCATACACGGGGAGGATGTGCAGACTCCGCACAGTGACCCAAGCCGGAATCGACCCTGGGACCCTGGAGCTGTGAAGCAATTGTGCTATCCACAATGCTACTGTGCTGCCCATTCATAGCTGATGCACTCCAGACCAGGCAACATCCCGGTGAGTCTCCTTTGCATCCTCTCTAGTGCAATCACACCCTTCTTATACAAGGAACAAAGAACAATACAGCACAGGAACAGGCCCTTTGGCCCTCCAACCCTGCGCCGACCATGCTACCTGCCTAAATTAAAACCGTCTGCACTTACGGATTCCCTAACCTTCCATTCCCACCCTATTCATATGTCTGTCCAGATGCCACTTAAATGCCGCTATCGTACCTGCTCCCACTGACAATATTGCATTCTTTACCCGTGAGTCTGGCCTCAATAAAACTCGAGATGGATTTGTAGGTATAGTATTATTTATTTTAACCAACGTGCAAGGCTGACTCGCTTCACAGAGACTCAGAACACAGAACTGTCTCCTGGACCCCTCGAAATGAATGAGGTCGGAGACAAAGAGATCTCTGCAAATACATTCAAATGGCATCAAGTTTCACATACAAGATTCCCATAGGTCATCCTATACCCCTCCTGACCTGGCCATACATCTTGATTGGCTCACTTCGCATTCCTTAACCCTGGGCCTTTTGTTACCCAGCATCCTTTTCCCCATCCTCCTTGCCATGCTTTCTGAATTCCTTTGTCCTTTGTCCTTTGTGAGCTCACTACTATTAGTCTGGCCCACATCTACATTACTGTAATTAATATTTGAACTAACTATTTTATATCACATTCATCACCACCACCTCCCCAGACAGCGCGTTCCATATATTTACCACCCTCTGTGTAAAAAAACTTGCCTCGCACATCTGTTCTAAACTTTTCCCCGTGCACTTTATACCTATGTTCCCTAGTACTTGATTCTCCTACCCTGGAAAGAGCATCTGACTATCCACTCTGTCCATGCCACTCATAATCTTGTAGACCTCTACCAGGTCGCCTCGCAACCTCCGTCGTCACAGTGAGAACAGACCAAGTTTATCTAACCTCTCCTCATAGCTAATGCCCTCCATTCCAGGCAACATCCTAGTAAACCGCCCCTGTACCCTCTCAAAAGCATCCGCAACCTTCTGGTAGTGTGGCGACCAGAATTGCACACAATATTCCAAATGAGGCCTAACTAAGGTCCTGTACAGCTGCAACATGACTTGCCAATTTTTATATTCAATGCCCCGACCGATGAAGGCCAGCATGCCATATGCCTTCTTGACCACCTTATCCACATGCATTGCCACTTTCAGTGATCGGTGGACATGCATGCCCAGATCTCTCTGCCTGTCAGTACTCGCAAGAGTTCTCCCATTTATTGTATAATTCCTACATGCATTGGACCTTCCAAAGTGCATTACCAGACACTTGGCCGGATCAAATTCCATCTGTCAATTCTCCGCCTAAGACTCCAACCAGTTTACATCCTGCTGTATCCTCTGACAATCCTCTTCACTATCCGCAACTCCACCAATTTTTGTGACGTCTGCAAACTTACCAATCAGAGTGGTGACCAGAACTACACACAGTACTCTAGCTGTGTCCTAACCAACATTTTATACAGCTCCATCATAACCTCCCTGCTCTTATATTTTATGTGTCGGCAAATAAAGGCAGGTCTCCCAAAAGCCTTCTTAACCACCTTATCTACCTGTCCTGCCACCTTCATGCCACGGACATGCACCTCAAGATTCCTCTGATCTTCTGTAATTCCTAGGGTCCTACCATTCATTGTATATTCCTTTTGCCTTGTTAATCCTCCCGAAATGTATTACCTCCACTTTTCAGATTAAATTCCATTTATCACTCTTCTGCCAATTTAACCAGCCTGTATATATCCTCCTGTAATCTAAGGCTTTCCGCCTCACTATTTACCACACCACTACTGTTTGTGTCATCTGCGAACTTAAGTTCATGGATGACACAAAACTTGGTCGGACTGTAAATAGTGAGGTGGATATACTGCAGGAGGATATCAATGAGCTGGTCAGGTAGGCAGTGCAGTGGCAAATGGAATTTAACCCGGAAAAATGTGAGGTATTGCACTTGGAGAGGGCTAACAAGGCAATGGGTTACGCTATGAATGATAGGACTTTGGAAGTACTGAAGATCAAAGGGACCTTGGAGTGCATATCCCCAGATCCCTGAAGGTGGAGGGCAGGTAGATAAGGTCATTAAGAAGACATATGGGATACTTGTCTGAATTAGTTGAAGCATAGAATACAAGAGCAGGGAGATCATGCCGGAATTGTGTAAAACGCTGATTAGGCCACAACTGGAGTACTGGGTGCAGTTCTGGTCACCGCATTATAGGAAGGATGTGATTGTTCTGGAGAGGGTGCAGAGGAGATTTACCAGGATGTTGCCTGGGCTGGAGGGTCTGAGCTATGAGGAAAGACCGAATAGGCCGGGGCTGTTTTCGTTGAACAAGCGAGATTGAGACAGGATCTGCGAGAGAGATATAAGATTATGAGGGGAATAGATAGGTTGGATCGGAAGGCTCTTTTCTATTAGTAGAGCGTCAAAAAATGAGAGGATATAGATTCAAGGTAATAGAATCATAGAATTTACAGTGCAGAGGGAGGCAACTCAGCCCATCAAATCTGCACTGGCCCTTGGAAAGAGCACCCCACTTAACCCCACGCATCCACCCTCACCCCATAACCCAATAACCCCACCCAACCTTTTTGGACACTCAGTGCAATTTAGCATGGCCAAACCACCTAACCTGCACATCTTGGACGGTGGAAGGAAACCGGGGCACCCGGAGGAAACCCGCGCAGACAGGGGGAGAACGTGCAGACTCCGCACAGACAGTGACCCAAGCAGGGAATCGAACGCGGGTCCCTGTCACTGCGAAGCAACAGTGCTAACCACAGTGCTACCGTGCCGCCCTAGAGGTAGAAGGCTAAGAGGGGACTTGAGGAGAAACCTTTTCACCGAGAGGGTGGTGGGAGTCTGGAACTCGCTGCCCGAAAGGATGATCGTATCAGAAACTCTTGTAACATTTAAGAAGAATTTTGAGGCTCACTCATGCTGCTGTAACCTCCAGGGCTGTGGGCCAGGAAATGCAAAATGGGATTCATGTAGTCAGAACTTAAAAAAAAAAATTTAGAGTACCCAATTCATTTTTTCCAATTAAGGGGCAACTTCACGTGGCCAATCCACCTACCCTGCACATCTTTGGGTTGTGGGGGCGAAACCCATGCAAACACAGGGATAATGTGCAAACTCCACACGGACAGTGACCCAGAGCCGGGATCGAACCTGGGACCTCGGCGCCGTGAGGCAGCTGTGCTATCCACTGCGCCACCGTGCTGCCCTTAGTCAGATCTTTGTTGACCAGCATGGATTTGATGGGTGGAATGGCCCTCCTTCTGTGCTGTAAATGAGTATGAATCTATTAATGTATGAAAAGCATCTTTGAGGCAAGACTTTAAAACCAAGGCTATGCCTGCTCTCTTGTGTGGACATAACATAATCCACGGCACAATTTTGAATAAGAGCAGGAGAGCAGCCCCTTGCGCCCCCCCCCCCCCCCCCGCGCCCCCTGCTGCTCCCACCCTACCCACCCCCACCAACATCCTGGCTAATATTAATCCTTCAATCAATAAACTAAAGACAGATTATCTGGTTATTATCACATAGCTATATATGGGAGTTTGCTGTCCGCAAATTGGTTGCCACATTTCCCACATTACAAGAGGGACTACACTCCAAAAATATTTCATTGGTTATAAAGTGCTTTGGGATATCCTGAGGTGCTTTATGTAAGGGTGCAGGACGGGGACATAAACAAAAGCTTGCTGAATAAAAAACATTCGAGACAGAAAATGTAACAAGCAGACAAGCAATCAAGAATGAGAAAGGGTAAAGCACAGAATTTTATTTTAACATTCCCTTCGGGGGAAATGAATGAAAGAGCACAGCTCCAGACAGAGTAGAAATTAAACTAAAACTTAGAATGGCGGGATATGATAAAATCTGGCCTGACGATGCTAAAAATAGACTCAACAGCAGCTACTAGCTGAGACCTGTCAAGGGAGTAAAGATTGAGAATACGAGCTGGAGGTAGTGAGAAAGAGCTCGGCTTGATCATCCCAACTGCCCAATATTTTTAGCCCAATTTTGCTTGGAAGTGGGGAGGAGAAATCTCCTTGTGGATTCTTGGACCTTGTGGATTCACCCGCGACTGACCTTTAGAAGATTGGGAATGTAACGTAATTGATCAATTTGAACATCGATCTTGATTTGCTGAACTCTAAGATTCTGTTTCCTGCGCTGCATTTCATCCACAATCCTATTTCCAGTGATAGGCATCAAATACTCCACCATGCAGGCATGAAATAATTAACTTACAGGCTTCTCCGCAACAACTGCCAAGGACTACAGGAAGGATGGTAGTTAATTCTTATTGCATAGTTTGTACTCTTTCTCCACGGCTATTACTGAACCAGATTGGTACAATTCATTGGGGACTGGACTCTCTATACCCACCTAGTACAGAAGTATTTGATAACTTCTAGCCTGAAACTCTCTTCCAAGATTCATTGTCTAACATGTGAGTCCATCGAACCCCTCAAGTAGATTCCAGCTTGTAACTCACTCCCCGAATTGACCACTCGAAGGATAAATTACCTGAATCCTTAAATTATGTTCCGGTCTGTTACTCAATCTTGGGTTTAATGTTATTGCTTGAATCCGGGAGGGGGAAAAACATTGTGGTTCCATAGAATCTTACAGCACGGGATCTCGGAATGGTTTGCTTTTTAGAAGGACACAGGAACAGGAGTAGGCCATTCAGCCTCTTGAACATGCTTTATCATTGAACAAAGAACAATACAACACAGGAACAAGCTCTTTGGCTCTCCAAGCCTGTACCGGTCATGATACCACCCTTGGCCAAATCCCTCAGCACTTCCTAGTGTCGTATCCCTCTACACCCATCCTATCCATGTGTTTGTCACAATGCCTTTTGAACGCCGTTAATGTATCTGCTTCCCTGGCAACGCGTTTCAGGCACTCACCATCCTCTGTGTAAAAAAACTGCCTCGCACGTCTCCTCTAAACTTTGCCCTATGGACCTTAAATCTATGCCCCCTGGTGACCTTCTCTCAATTTTGTAGAGCTCTATTAGGTCGCCCCTCAACCTCCGTCGGTCTAATGAAAACAGTCCGAGTCTATTCAACCTCTCCGCACAGCTAACACCCTCCAGACCAGGCAACATCCTGGTAAACCTCCTCTGCACCCTCTCCAAAGCCTCCATGTCCTTCTGGTAGCGTGGCGACCAGAATTGTGCGCAATATTCCAAGAGCCGCCTGACCTGTTCTATACAACTGTAGCATGACTTGCCAGTTTTTATACTCGATGCCCCGTCCAATGAAGGCAAGCATTCCGTATGATTTCTTGACTACCTTGTCCACTTGTGTTGCCACTTTCAAAGATCTATGCACCTGCACGCCCAGATCTCTCTGACTTTCTACATTCCTAAGAGTTTTGCCATTTACTGTATAATTCCCCGTTATGTTAGACCTACCAAAATGCACTACCTCAAATTTGCCCGGGATAAATTCCATTTGCAATTTCTCTGCCCAAGTCTCCAAACTATCTATGTCCTACTGTATCCTCTAACAATGCTCAACACTATCTGCCACTCCACTGAATCAGATGATGACTGACTTGTACCTAAACTCCATCTCCCCACCTTGGTCCTGTGAGTCTAGTATCCTCCACCCCGCCCAACCAGAGGCAAAGTTTTCTCTCTGTCTAATCATATTAAACACTTCAAATGGGCATTTGGTAGTTCAGCACTCAGGAATTGTTGTCAACACTTTTTGTTTTGCACTCATCAGGATAATCTTAAGAATACCAATGTCAGGTGAAACAACAACTTTTTACAGCATTACAAGAGAGTGCTGATTGGCTGGCAACAGGATTCTGATTGGCAGAGGCATTGCCATGGTGAATGCACTAGTTGATGGTGACTGACAGTTAACTGCCAAGCATTGTTTGAAATTTAAGCGAGGCAGCTTGACTTTGATTGGTCAAGGCATTGCCCTGAGAGATGAACCAGCAAATGGCTATCACCTAATTTGTTTTGCTGAAAGAGGCAGTGTGTTTACATGTTCTTTCCATCTGTAAAGAACAGGGCCCTGTATATTAATAATAATAATAACCTTTATTATCACAAGTAGGCTTACATCAACACTGCAATGAAGTTACTGTGAAAAGCCCTTAGTCACCACATTCCGGCGCCTGTTCGTGTACACTGAGGAAGAATTCAGAATTCTCAGCTGGTACGGGAATTGAACCCGCGCTGCTGGCCTTGTTCTGCAGCACAAACCAGCTGTCTAGCCCACTGAGCTAAACCAGCCCTCATTAATTATTAATATTTTAATATATTAATATATGTAGCTTCCAGTACATGTTCTGCCTGTCGCACAAAGGAGCAATGGTATATGAATTTCATTGCTAGAGTGAGCTAGATAAGTAGGCCATACATCCCATAGACTGGCGGATCGTATCAAACAACATGTCCCGGCCGCTGTTTGCAACAAGGCAAAGTACAGACCATAGTTAACCAACCTGTGCTTACAAAACTCCAAACAATGTCCAACATTAGATGTGTTTCTGCGATTAGACAACATTTGCTAAATAATCCTCCGTCTGCTAAAAGAATTACACTGACAACCAATTTCAGATTATCAGTCAGGCTCGCAGAGTGGCACATTTGATGTAGTGACAATGCCTCTTCCAATCAGAGTCCACTTGTCAACCAATCAGCACTGTCTTCTCGTACAGTATAAAATTGTTGTTTACCCTGACATTGGTCTTTTTGTGATTACTCTGATGAGTGGAAGATGAAAAGCTTCGACAAAATGTCTATTTTCAGCGATACTAAAGCATTGTGGATAGCACAATTGCTTCACAGCTCCAGGGTCCCAGGTTCGATTCCGGCTTGGGTCACTGTCTGTGCTGAGTCTGCACATCCTCCCCGTGTGTGCGTGGGTTTCCTCCGGGTGCTCCGGTTTCCTCCCACAGTTCCAAGATGTGCAGGTTAGGTGGATTGGCCATGATAAATTGCCCTTATTGTCCAAAATTGCCCTTAGTGTTGGGTGGGGTTGCTGGGTTATGGGGATAGGGCGGAAGTGTTGACCTTGGGTAGGGTGCTCTTTCCAAGAGCCGGTGCAGACTCGACGGGCCGAATGGCCTCCTTCTGCACTGTAAATTCTATGATAATCTATGATCAATCCAGAGACAGAGACTAATAGTCTGGGGAAATGGGTTCAAATCCATGTTAACTGGTGAAATTTAAATACAATTAATAAATCTGGAATTGAAATCAAGTCTCAGTAATGATGACCAGGAAACTATCAGCGATTTTTGTAAAAACCCATCTGGTTCACTAATGTCCTTTGAGGGAAGGAAATCTGCTGTCCTTACCCGGTCTGGCCTACATGTCGCCTACGACTCTCACCAACTTTTACAGATGCCCCATAGAAAGCATTCTTTCTGGTTGTATCACAGCTTGGTATGGTGCCTGCTCTGCCCAAGACCGCAGGAAACTACAAAAGGTCGTGAATGTAGCCCAGTCCACCTCGCAAACCAGCCTCCCATCCATTGACTCTGTCGACAATTCCCGCTGCCTCGGAAAGGCAGCCAGCATAATTAAGGACCCCACGCACCCCGGACATACTCTCTTCCACCTTCTTCCGTCAGGAAAAAGAGACCAAAGTTTGAGGTCACGTACCAACTGACTCAAGAACAGCTTCTTCCCTACTGCCATCAGACTTTTGAATGGACCTACCTCGTATTAAGTTGATCTTTTCTCTACACCTTGCTATAACTGTAACATTATATTCTGCAGTCTCTCCTTCCTTCCCTATGTACGGTATGCATTGTTTGTACAGCATGCAAGAAACAATACTTTTCACTGTATACTGATACATGTGACAATAATAAATCAAATCAAAAATTGATGTGACTCCAGACTTACTCCAACACTTGACTGTCCCACTGAAATGGCCCATTCAACTCAAGGACAATTAGGGATGGGCAACAAATGCTGGCCTTGCCAGCAATGCTCGCATCCCATGAAAGAATAAAAAGAATGCCCATTTAATTTAACCCTTTCAGCCATAATGGCAAATTGGTAAAATAAAGGAACTATGGAAATGCAAGGCTGTTGTTGTATTAAAATGTTACATTACACGCGGTGAGATGATCCATGCCACAATATCTTTTTAAATTCAGGCATCTGAAGCAGCAACCGAAGCTGGGACAGTGAGTACCAAGCCTGGATCGCACCGGGAGTCAGTCATGAGGCAGGACTATCGTCCGTGGAAGGTGCGACCCGAGCCCAGCTGTAAACCCAAGCAGGAATACACACCCACGGACACGCCCTTTGAGAAAGAGACACAGTACAAGAAGGATTTCAAGGCCTGGCCCATCTCCAAGAGGAGCGACCACTATCCCTGGATACCCAAGGGGGAGCGGGGCAGCCAGACACCCGTGCCCAGCAGAGAGGAGCCATCGGGTTCAGCAGCGACGCCGGTGGCACTGCCAGTGGCGGGCCCCGATCTGGCAAAAGGCAAAGTGGCGGACGCTCTAAACAGGCAGATCAAAGAGGAGAGAGGGACCAGCACCTCTTACAGGTAACAGGCAGGCCCGCAGTGGGATTCCCTTGAATAGCTTCACATTGAGTCACTTTTGGAAAAGATTCTCAGAGATAGGGGGCGGGATTCTCCGCCGACAGCCCGGGGGTTTCCCGACGGTGTGGGGCTGCTCCACAGTGGGAAACCCCATTGACCGGCCGGCCGATAGTGTCGTTTAAGGGACATCTTGACAAATACATGAATAGGATGGGGATAGAGGGATACGGACCCCGGAAGTGCAGATGATTTTAGTTTAGACGGGCAGCATGGTTGGCACAGGCTTGGAGGGCCGAAGGGCCTGTTCCTGTGCTGTACTTTCCTTTGTTCTTTGTAATGGAGCATCCCACCGGCGGGGTGAGGCAGAAATGTGGCGGAGCATCCCGCCGAGGATCTATGCACATTTGGAAGTGAATGGTCTTATTAGCGACAGACAGCATGCTTTTGTACGAGGGAGGTCATGTCTCACTAATTTTTTGAGGACGTAACAAAAATGATTGACGAGGGAAGGGCTGTGGATGTTGTCCACATGGACTTTAGTAAAGCATTTGATAAGGTCCCTCATGGCAGGCTGGTGCAAAAGATTAAATCACACGGGGTCAGAGGTGAACTAGCTGGATGGATCCAGAATTGGCTTGGCCATAGAAGACAGAGGGTAGCAGTGGAAGGATATTTTTCCGAATGGAGGTGGTGTTCCGCAGGGATCAGTACTGGGACCTCTGCTCTTTGTTAAATGTATAAGAAATATATAAGAAGAAAACGTAGCGGGTCTGATTAGCAAGTTTGCGGATGATACCAAGATTGCAGGAGTTGCGGATAGTGATGAAGATTGTCAGAGAACACAGCAGGATGTAAATAAGCTGCAAAATTGGGCGGAGAAATGGCAGATGAAATTTAACCCGGATAAATGCAAAGTAATGCATTTTGGTAGACCCAATTCAGGTGGGGGCTATACAATAAATGGCAGAACCATCAGAAGCATCGAGACACAGAGAGACCTGGGCGTGCAGGTCCACAGACCCTTAAAAGTGGCAGCAGAGGCGGAAATGGTGGTAAAGGAAGCTTACGGCATGCTTGCCTTCATAGGACGGGGTATCGAGTATGAAAACTCGAAAATTATGTTACAATTATATAGAACATTGGTTCGGCCACATTTCGAATACTGTGTCCAATTCTGGTCACCGCACTACCAGAAGGACGTGGAGGCTTTGGAGAGAGTACAGAAAAGGTTTACAAGGATGTTGCCTGGTATGGAGGGTATTAGCTATGAGGAGAGATTGAATAAACTGGGATTGTTTGCCCTAGAAAGACGGAGGCTGAGGGGCGACCTGAAAGAAGTTTATAAAATCATATGGGGTATAGATAGGGCGAACAGTTGGAGGCTTTTTCCCAGGGCGGAAATGACACTTATAAGGGGGCACAAGTTCAAGGTGAGAGGGGGGGGGGGAGGGGAAGGTTCAGTGGAGATGGGCAGAGGAAGGTTTTTACACAGAGGGTGGTGGTGGCCTGGAATGCACGGCCAAGTGAGGTGGTTGAGGCAGGTACGGTAGCAACCTTTAAGACTTATCTGGATAGGCACATGAACAGACGGGGTTTGAAGGATACAGGCTTGGAGGGCTGTAGGGCCTGTTCCTGTGGTGTATTTGTTTGAAACCTTTAATAAATCACTAGTTAGGCCTGAGCAAGAGCATCATGTCCAATTTTGTGCCATCACACTTTGGAAAGGAAGTCAAGGTCTTCAGACATAGGGACACGAGGAGGCCATTCTGCCCCTTGAGTCTGTTCACCATTCAGTGAGGCAATGGCTGATCCTAACTCCATGCGCCCTGCCTTGAGTTGAATCATGGGGGCACATTTCATAAACTTCGCCTCGATTCCCTTGAACAGGTTTTTTTATTAAAAAAAATATATATACTTATTAAAGTTTTTTAACACAATTTTTCTCCCTTACAAACAATAACCGCCCCCCCCCCCACCCTCGTAACAAAAAAAAACGAGAAATCGCGCAGAGCAGGATACATACATGCCAAAATGATATATTTAGACAGCTTTGTACACTGGCCCTCACCCGTACGTGCCAGTTTCCCCAACCCTTCATGTTATCTCTTGCTCATCCACCCTCCCAGGCAGTCCCCCCCCCCAGGACATCCCCTCCACCCCCCCCCCCCCCCCCCCAAGGTTGCTGCTGCTGCTGACCGACCTTCCTCTAACACTCCGCGAGATAGTCTAGGAGCGGTTGCCACCGCCTGTAGAACCCCTGTGCAGACCCTCTCAAGGCGAACTTAATCCTCTGCAACTTTATGAACCCAGCCATATCATTTATCCAGGCCTCCAGGCTGGGGGGCTTCGCCTCCTTCCACATTAGCAAGATCCTTCGCCGGGCTACTAGGGACGCAAAGGCCAGAATGCCGGCCTCTTTCGCCTCCTGCACTCCCGGTTCGTCCACTACTCCAAATATTGCAAGCCCCCAGCTTGGCTTGACCCTGACTTTCACCACCTGAGATATTGCTCCCACCACTCCTCTCCAGAACCCCTCCAGTGCCGGGCATGACCAAAACATATGGACATGGTTCGCCGGGCTCCCTGAGCACCTTCCACATCTGTCCTCTACCCCAAAGAACCTACTCAACCTCGCCCCCGTCAAGTGCGCTCTGTGGACCACCTTAAATTGTATCAGGCTGAGCCTGGCACACGAGGAGGAGGAATTAACCCTACCTAGGGCATCAGCCCACAGACCTTCCTCGATCTCCTCCCCCAACTCCTCCTCCCATTTACCCTTCAACTCTTCTACCAGCGCTTCCCCCTCTTCTTTCAACTCCTGGTGTACTTCCGACATGTTGCCCTCCCCGACAAAAGCCCTCACCTGCATATATCTAAAGGCATTTCCCGGGGGTAACTCAAACTTCTCCTCCAGTGCCCCTAGGCTCGCAAACGTCCCGTCGATGAACAGGTCCCCCATTCTTCTAATCCCCGCCCGATGCCAGCTCTGGAACCCCCCGTCCATCTTCCCCGGGACAAACCGGTGGTTACCCCTGATCGGGGACCACACCGATGCTCCCATTGCACCCCTGTGCCGTCTCCACTGGCCCCAGATCCTTAGCATTGCCGCCACCACCGGGCTCGTGGTATACTTTGTCAGCGAGAGCGGCAGCGGTGCCGTCACCAACGCCCCCAGGCTCGTTCCTTTACAGGACGCCATCTCCATCCTCTTCCATGCCGCCCCCTCTCCCTCCATAACCCACTTGCGGATCATCGCCACATTTGCTGCCCAGTAGTAGCTCCCCAGGTTTGGCAGCGCCAACCCTCCTCAGTCCCTACTGCGTTCCAGGAACTCTCTCCTTACTCTCGGGGTCTTATTAGTCCACACAAACACCATAATACTCCTGCCTACTCTTTTAAAAAAGGCCTGAGTGATCACGATGGGAAGGCACTGAAACACAAACAGAAACCTTGGAAGGACCACCATTTTGACCGACTGCACTCTACCCGCCAGTGAGAGCGGTAACATGTCCCACCTTTTGAAATCCTCCTCCATTTGCTCCACCAACCTCGTCAGATTCAGTTTATGTAGGGTCCCCCAACTCCTGGCTATCTGGATCCCCAGATACCGAAAGTTCCCCTCCGCCCTCCTCAGCGGTAGGTCCCCTATCCCTCTTTCTTGGTCCCCCGCCTGTAATACAAAGAGCTCACTCTTCCCTACATTGAGCTTATAGCCCGAAAACTCCCCAAACTCCCTTAGAGTCTGCATGACCTCCACCATCCCCTCCATTGGATCCGCCACGTACAGCAACAGGTCATCCGCATATAGTGACACCCGATGCTCTTCTCCCCCTCGGTCCACCCCCCTCCATTTATTAGACTCCCTCAATGACATGGCCAATGGTTCGATCGCCAATGCGAACAACAGGGGGGACAGGGGGCACCCCGCCTCGTCCCTCGGTACAGTCGAAAGTACTCCGACCTCCGCCGGTTCGTCACTACACTCGCCATCGGGGCTCTGTAAAGGAGCTTAACCCAATTGATAAACCCTACCCCAAACCCAAACCTACGCAGCACCTCCCAGAGGTAATCCCACTCTACTCGGTCAAAGGCCTTCTCCGCGTCCATAGCTGCCACTATCTCCGCCTCTACCTCCTCCGATGGCATCATTATCACGTTTAAGAGTCGCCACACATTGGTGTTTAGTTGCCTGCCCTTTACAAATCCCGTCTGGTCCTCGTGGATTACCCCCGGGACACAGTCCTTGAACCTCGTGGCCAGCACTTTTGCCAGCAACTTTGCATCCACATTGAGGAGCGAGATCGGCCTGTACGATCCACATTGCAGTGGGTCCTTGTCCCGCTTTAGGATCAAAGAAATTGTCGCTTCCGACATTGTCGGGGGCAGGGTCCCCTCCTCTCTTGCCTCATTAAAGGTCCTCACCAGTAGCGGGGCCAACAGGTCTGCGTACTTCCTGTAGAACTCCACCGGGAATCCGTCCGGTCCCGGGGCCTTCCCCGCCTGCATGCTCCCCAAACCCTTGCTCAGCTCCTCCAACCCAATTGGTTCCCCCAAACCAGCCACCTCTTGCTGCTCCACCCTCGGGAATCTCAGCTGATCGAGGAATCGTCTCATCCCCTCTTCCCCCGCTGGGGGCTGGGATCTGTACAGCTCTTCATAAAAGGCCTTGATTACCTCGTTTATTTTCAGCACACTCCGAACCGTGGCTCCCCTTCCATCTTTGACTCCCCCTATTTCCCTCGCTGCCATCCTCTTACGGAGCTGGTGTGCCAGCATCCGACTAGCCTTTTCCCCATACTCGTAGGTCATCCCCTGCGCTTTCCTCCACTGTGCCTCCGCCTTCCCTGTGGTCAACACGTCACACTCCGTCTGGAGCCGCCGACTTTCCCCAAGTAATCTTTCCTCCGGGGCCTCTGCGTATCTCCTGTCCACTCTCAAAATCTTCCCCACTAACCTCTCCCTTTCCATACCCTCTGTCTTCTCCCTATGAGCCCTAATGGAAATTAGATCTCCCCTGATCACCGCCTTTAACGCCTCCCATACCACCCCCACCCGCACTTCCCCGTGGTCGTTGGCCTCCAAGTACCTTTCGATACACCCCCTCACCTTCCCACACACCACCTCGTCCGCCAGCAGTCCCACATCCAGCCGCCACAACGGACGTTGGTCCCTCTCCTCTCCCAGCTCCAGTTCCACCCAGTGTGGGGCATGGTCCGAAACGGCTATAGCCGAATACTCCATCCCCTCCACCCTCGGGATGAGTGCCCTGCCCAGAACAAAGAAATCTATCCGGGAGTAGGTTTTGTGTACATGGGAGAAGACAGAAAATTCCCTGGCCTGCGGCCTTGCAAACCTCCATGGGTCCACTCCCCCCATCTGATCCATAAACCCCCTAAGTACCTTGGCCGCCGCCGGCCTCTTTCCAGTCCTTGATTTGGAGCGGTCCAGTGCTGGATCCAACACTGTATTGAAGTCCCCTCCCATTATCAGGCCTCCTATCCCGAGGTCCGGAATGCGCCCCAACATGCGCTTCATGAACCCTGCATCATCCCAGTTCGGGGAGTATACGTTTACCAACACCACCCACGTCCCTTGCAGCCTACCGCTCACCATTACATATCGCCCTCCATTGTCTGCTACAATAGTCTTGGCCTCAAATGACACCCGCTTTCCCACCAATATTGCCACCCCTCTATCCTTCGCGTCCAGTCCCGAGTGGAATACCTGTCCTACCCATCCCTATCTTAACCTGACCTGGTCCGCCACCTTCAGGTGAGTCTCGTGGAGCATGGCCACGTCTGCCTTCAGTCCCTTTAAGTGCGCAAACACTTGAGCCCTCTTCACCGGCCCATTCAGGACCCTCACATTCCACGTTATCAGCCGGATTGGAGGGGCTCTCACCCCCCCCCCCCCCCCCCCCCCCCCCCCCCCACGCCCCGCCAACTAGCCATCTCCTTTTCTGGGCCAGTCCCGTGTCCACGCCTCCCTCACCCTCCAGTCCCCCAGAGGGGGGACCCCCGTCCCGACCACCTCTTCTGTGTCCCATTCCCTTTCGGCCAGTGCAGCAGCAACCCTCTCCCCACCCCCCCCCCTTCTCCCCCTCCCCTCCCCCCCCCCCCCATTAGACCCCTGTCTAGCTTTTTTGCTCCCCCCATGTCACTCCCGTAAGTCAGCTGACGCCTGCTGACCCCGGATTCCCCCGCCGTCTCATTGATCTCCCCGCGTGGGAGTCTCCCAATCCATATGCATTCCTTCGTTCCTCTTCCCGCCTTTCTTCCCGCGCGCGGGGAAAAAACCTGCGCTTTCCAAAGCCCGCTCCGCCCCCTCTGGCGCAGCTCCTGTCGCGGCCTTGTCTCTCTCCTCCAGCCCATGTAACATTTCCTGCGCGTGATTGACCCCCTATATACAACAACCATCACACATCAAACCCCAAAACATCCCCCCCACCCTCACAAACCCTCAGTTAGAGTCCAACTTTTCGGCTTGTACAAAGGTCCACGCCTCTTCAGGCGTTTCGAAGTAATAGTGTTGGCCCTTGTATGTGACCCACAGTCGCGCTGGCTGCAGCATTCCGAATTTCACTTCTTTCCGGTACAACGCCGCTTTGGCCCGGTTGAAACCCGCTCTCCGCTTTGCAACCTCCGTGCTCCAGTCCGGGTATATTCGGATCTCTGCATTGTCCCACTTACTGCTCCGCTCCTTCTTGGCCCATCTCAGGACCCACTCTCTGTCCGTGAACCGGTGGAACCTTGGCGGCTCATTTGCCTGGGGCTTCTTCGCCAGCATCCGATGTGCCCTGTCCAACTCCAGCGGCCTCGAAGGGGCCTTCGTGCCCATCATCGCCCCGAGCATCGTGCTCGCGTATGCCCCGGCATCAGCCCCCTCCACTCCCTCAGGGAGACCCAGGATTCGCAGATTCTTTCTCCTCGACCTGTTCTCCAGGTCTTCGAGTCTTCCCGCCCACCTCTTATGTAGCGCCTCGTTCTGCTCCACTCTCACCGCCAGGCCCACGAGCTCGCCCTCGTTCTGACTTACTCTTTTCTGTACCTCCTGGATCTTAGCTTTGTGGGCCTTCTGCGTGATCCCGAGTCTTTTAATTGCCGAAAGCATAGGCGCCAACATCTCTTTGCGCATCTCCTCGCGCTGCTCCTCGAAGCAGCGCTTGATGAACTCCTGCAGCTCCCCTTTGTCCCTGGCCGCCGCCATTTTGTTTTCTTTCCCTCGCTTCTCCCGTTGCTCCAGTGCCGCTCCTTTGGCCGTTACACTTCTGGTCCATTTCATAGAAGTTGGCAGTGTTTGCTTCACCAGTCTGCCCCAAAAAGTCTCTGGAAACTCCTGAAAAAGGTCTGAGAGTCGGCTCCAGACAGGAGCTGCCGAATGCGCGACCTACTCCTCCATGGCCGCCACCAGAAGCCTCGTCCCTGCCTCTTCAATGGCCCTGGTAGATCTTTTCACAGTTGTTCCCTCTGCTGCTAGAATTCACCTTTGATAGAGTCAAGCCAGATTGCAGCTTTAAGCTTGCCCTTCCTCCACCTGCATGCTGGAAGAGGCCCTCGTCTACTGCTGCAGCCAAGCCAAATCTTTCACTGTTTCTGCCGGGTCTGGTAACCAAAGGACACAACACTCCTGGGGGACACTGTCAGGGGAATGCTGCAGCCTTCTTCCCACACCGGGAAATGTCAAACAAATGCCATGGGGGCCCTGTAAAAGAACCCAAAAGTCTGTTCCAAGCGGGAGCTGCCGAATATGCGACCTAGCTCCGCATAGCCGCACCCGGAAGTCCTCCCTTGAGCAGGTTGTGAGGTGATCCCACCGAGGTGCTTAAGGCAAAGGTATCAAAAGGTTAGAGAGAAAATGCTGGAAAATCTCAGCAGGTCTGACAGCATCTGTAGGGAGAGAAAAAAAGCTAACGTTTCGAGTCCAGATGACCCTTCGTCAAAGCTGGCCATCTGGACTCGAAACGTTAGCTCTTTTCTCTCCCTACAGATGCTGCCAGGCCTGCTGAGATTTTCCAGCATTTTCTCTTTGGTTTCAGATCCCAGCATCCACAGTAATTTGCCTGTATCAAAAGGTTAGATACAGAGAAGGTATGGGTTAATAGGAATGTTTGAAAGGCTGTTGTCTTAGTATACTCTCTGTCACCAAGGCAAACCTGGTTTGTTAAATGCAAATGGCCTTCCTGCCGCTCCCTTTGATGTTGGGCTCTGTAGTCCCCAGGTAACCTAGAACATAAGAACTAGGAACAGGAGTAGGCCATCTGGCCCCTCGAACCTGCTCCGCCATTTAATGAGATCATGGCTGATCTTTGTGGACTCAGCTCCACTTTCCGGCCCGTACACCATATCCCCGAATCCCTTTATTCTTTAGAAAGGCATCTATCTTTTTCTTAAAAACGTTTAAAGAAGGAGCCTCAACTGCTTCACTGGGCAAGGAATTCCAGAGATTCACAACCCTTTGGGTGAAGAAGTTCCTCCTTAACTCGGTCCTAAATCTACTTCCCCTTATTTTGAGGCTATGCCCCCATGTTCTGCTTTCCCCGACCAGTGGAAACAACCTGCCCGCATTTATCCTATCTATTCCCATCATAATTTTATATGTCACAATAAGATCCCCCCGCATCCTTCTAAACTCCAATGAGTACAGTCCCAGTCTCTTCAACCTCTCGTCATAATCTAATCCCCTCAACTCTGGGATCAACCTAGTGAATCTCCTCTGCACTCCCTCCAGTGCCAATATGTCCTTTCTCAGGTAAGGAGACCAAAATGAACACAATACTCCAGATGCGGCCTCACCAACACCCTATACAATTGCAGCATAACCTCCCTAGTCTTGAACTCCATCCCTCTAGCAATGAAAGACAAAACTCGATTAGCCTTCTTAATCACCTGTTGCACCTGCACACCAACTTTTTGCGACTCGTACACCAGCACACCCAGGTCCCTCTGCACAGCAGCATGTTTTAACATCTTACCGTTTAAATAATAATCCATTCTGCTGTTATTCCTCCCAAAATGGATAGCCTCACACTTGGCAACATTGAATTCCATCTGCCAGACCCTAGCCCATTCACCTAACCTATCCAAATCCTTCTGCAGACTTCCGGTATCCTCTGCCCTTTTTGCTTTACCACTCATCTGAGTGTCGTCTGCAAACTTTGACACATTGCACTTGGTCCCCAACTCCAAATCGTCTATGTAAATTGTGAACAACTGCGGGCCCAACACTGATCCTTGAGGGACCCCACTAGTTACAGGTTGCCATCCAGAGAAACACCCATTTATCCCCACTCTCTGCTTTCTGTTAGTTAACCAATCCTCTACCCATGCTACCACTTTACCCTCAATGCCATGCATCTTCAGTTTATGCAGCAACCTTTTGTGTGGCACCTTGTCAAGAGGATCCTCAGATATAACGAGGTGTGACATTCCTGAAACATAGGAGTGGCTTATTTTGTTCTTGTGAATCTCAGACAATAACTCACAGGCAGAGGGTCAACCGTATTGATGGTCTTTGTTCAGCCAAAAGGTTGAGTTCGAAAGTAAGAAATAACAACGAGGATATTAAAATATGTCGTGTTAGGTTCTGTTCTGTCACAGATTTGATCGAGTTAATAAGGAGAAACTTTATAAAAATCTTTATTGTCACAAGTAGGCTTACATGAATACTGCAATGAAGTTACTATGAAAAGCCCCTAGTCGCCACATTCCAGCGCCTGTTCCGGTACACTGAGGGAGAATTCAGAATGTCCAATTCACCTAACAAGCACGTCTTTTTTTTGGGAGTTGTGGGAGGAAACCGGAGCACCCGGAGGAAACCCACGCACACACGGGGAGAACGTGCAGACTCCGCACAGACAGTGACCCAGCGGGGTATCGAACCTGGGACCCTGGAGCTGTGAAGCAACAGTGCTACTCACTGTGCTATCGTGCTGGCAGGGGTTGGTCAGTAACCAGGGGATACAAGGAATCAGAATGAATCATAGAATTTACAGTGCAGAAGGAGGCCATTCGGCCATGAAGTTTACACTGGTCACTGAAAGAACACCCTACCTAAGACCACACCTCCACCCTATCCCCGTAACCCCATCTAACGTTTGGACACTAAAGGGCCCGGAGGAAACCCACGCAGACACGGGGAAAGCATGCAGACTCCGCACAGACAGTGACCCAAGCCGAGAAAAGAACCCTGGTCCCTGGCACTGTGAAGCAACAGTGCCAACCACTGTGCTACCATGCCACCCCAAATTGAAGATAATTCGTGAAACAACCAGAGGAGGGAGATGAGGAGTTTGTTTTATTATCTGGAATGTGCTCTCCAGAAGGGCGATGGAAAGAGATTTAATCGTAACTTTTAACATCGCATCCAAAAGGCAACATCTCTGATAATGCAGCACCCCCTCAACGCTGCGCTGCAGACAGTGTCAGCCTAGACACTTTGTGGTTCAGTCTTTTGACTCACAAGCATTAGATTGAGAAATGAGAGAGACACCCAGTCAGACACAGCTGACACTTTCAGCAGCCAGACACATATTTCTTACACACGGCCCAGTTAGTTGACATCAGCACACAATCAGTCTCGCTTAAGCCAGTACGACAGCACAAAATGTCATTTGCAGAGGAACATCTGTCACCAAGGCCTCGTTTATCTCGTTGTGTTTGCCATTCAGGCTAGTACCTCAGTAATGAAAGAGGGAGTGGAGGCATTTTTCAAACATCTGTCCAATCTACACTGAGAACCGTGGTCATACATTCATTCGACCCATCGTACCTATGCTAGCTCTTTGGAAGAGCTATCCATTTAGTTCCAATCCTCTCTTGCGCCTAACTGTGCAAATGTTTCTCCCTCTGAATTGCGGATCCGTCTCCTCTAACACCCAGACACAAAGAATCTCATGACCCTATTCTGCAGAACAGCAGGCAAGTTCCACCTGGTTTCAGCCTGATAACTATTCCCAAGCCACTGTAATGTTCTATGTTCTATAGTGTAGATGGGCTTTAGAGTGCTTTCACAGGTCGGCGCAACATTGCGGGCCGAAGGGCCTGTACTGCGCTGTAATGTTCTATGTTAACACCAAGTGATCTGGTTTTAAACGCATTACTGTTTGTGGGATCTTTCTGTGTGCATATTTGCTGCATTTCAAAAATGTTCCCCTTGGCTGTAAATTGCTTTGTGATGTTGTGAGGTTGTCCCACTCCACCACATGGAAAAGATCATGGACAGAGGTGGACAGCCCATCGGTAAACTTGATTTCTCTGTGATAGGTATATTGAGTGTGTCTTGCAATAATAATAATAATCTTTATTATTGTTGCAAATAGGGGCCCGAAAGACGTGCTTGTTAGGTGAATTGGACATTCTGAATTCTCCCTCTGTGTACCCGAACAGGCTCCGGAATGTGGCGACTAGGGGTTTTTCACAGTAACTTCATTGAAGTGTGAATGTAAGTCTATTTGTGACACTAATAAAGATTATTATTATTTATGGGGGATTATATGGTGTACATGGGCCGGGATTCTCCGAGCCCACGCCGGCTCGGAGAATCACCGGGGGGCGCGAGAATCCCGCCGTGCCGCTCCGACGCCGGGCTGCCGATTCTCCGTCTTGAAATGCCTTTGAGGTTTTGAGGGTTTTAAACTCTAATGTCCCAGTACTTCCCTGGATTTAACACACATGGGCTTTGTGTCCTAATTTGCATTGGCACAATTAACAAAGCCATACCTCAAGAAATCATCTTTATATGGTTTTGTTCTCGCTTTCAGTTTTCTCTTTGTTGGTTCACCAGAGGCCCTGGAGCTCTGTACAGAGCTAACACGAGCACTGCTTTGTCCTGCCGTGGACTCTCCTGAGCAGCTCTTCCCACCAGATTCAGCTGTGAGATTCTGGCCTGTTTGCGTCTCTAGCCCTCTTTTCCTAAGTCTTCAGTTATTTACAGTCCTGTTGCCTTGCTTGCTGGCAGCTAGAAAATAGAGGAATGTCTCCCCTGTGATTTTGCACCAAAAGCACGGACGTACAGGGCGAGCGACATCAGTGTACGTACCGGGTGCGTGGCCTGTTCTCTGCCGCCACATTTGGCCAGAAGACTTTCGCGTTCCATTTAAAAGTTGGCTGCGGCCGGCATTCTCAATTTAAAAGCCAGTCGCGACTATTGGGCATTTCTCCCGCGATCGGGAACACTGCATGATTGCTTTGCGACCTTCGCCCGCGACCCACCCACGAGTCACGACCCACAGTTTAAAAAGCTCTGTTATAGATGGTACACACTGCTGCAACAGTGCGGCAGTGGTGGAGGGAGTGAATGTTTAAGTTGGTGGATGGAGTGCTGATCAAATGGCTCCTTTGTCCTTATTCGTTTGGGGATGTGGGTATCATTGGTTTGAACTGAATGGCTCACGAAGTCACTTCAGAGGGCATTTGAGAGTCATAGAATTTACAGTGCAGAAGGAGGCCATTCGGCCCATCGAGTCTGCACCAGCTCTTGGAAAGAGCACCCAACCCAAGGTCAACACCTCCACCCTATCCCCATAACCCAGTAACCCCACCCAACACTAAGGGCAACTTTGGACACTAAGGGCAATTTATCATGGCCAATCCACCTAACCTGCACATCTTTGGACTGTGGGAGGAAACCGGAGCACCCAGAGGAACCCCACGCACACACGGGGAGGATGTGCAGACTCCCCACAGACAGTGACCCAAGCCGGAATCGAACGTGGGACCCTGGAGCTGTAAAAGGACAATGTCAGGAGTGAGATTTGAACCCACGCCCCTAGAAAGGGACCAGAAATCACCAGGCTTAAACGAGGCAAGGAAACACACTCCTTGAATCAGGCGCCTTCGACCACTCGGCTATCCTGACAACCGACTGACCTGGACATTGCTGTGGTTCTGGAGTCACCCACCGGCTAGCAGACCAGCCAACAAAGGGTGGCTGATGTCCTTCCCTCAGAAGATGTTAGCGAACAAGATGGCTTTTATGACAATTGATTCAAGGTCATCATTAGACTTAATTCCAGATTTTTATTGGATTCATCTTTCTGTGGTGGGATTCGAACCTGGGCCCGCAGACCATTATCCTGGGTCTCTGGATTACTAGTCCAGTGACAATGCCACCAAGCCACCCCGTTCATCCCCAGATGGTGTTGAGCTTCTTGAGTATTGCCCAGGCAAGTGGAGAGTATTCCATCACACTCCTGCCTTCTGCCTTGTAGATGGTGGACAGGCTTTGAGGAGTCAAGAGGTGAGTTACACGCCCTCTGACCTGCTTCTGTAGCCACAGTATTTCTATGGCTGGGTCCGGTTCAGTTTCTGGTCAATGGTAACCCCCAGGATGTTGATAGTGGGGAATTCAGTGATTGCAATGCCATTGAATATTGATGGTTGGATCCTCTTTTGTTGGAGATGGTAATTGCCTGACACTTGTGTGGTGTGGCTGTTTTTTGCCATCAATCAGACCAATCCTGAATGTTTTCCAGGTCTTGCTGCATGTGGAAATTGACCTCAGTAATGAAAGAGGGAATGGGAACTTTAGGGAGAGAATTAAGGTCCCGGCACCTTCCCTGCCTGCATAGAGCTGACACTCTCCATGACTTACCCCAGCTCGAGTGGTGCTTCCAGTCTCCTTTTTCTATCCTCCTCCACAAGTGACATGCGAGGAACTGCCTCATCCTCAAGTCCCCCTCAGGGGGCTCGGAGGTGTTCACGCATCAAACGCATCGTTGACCTTTTCCGGCTCTGCTACCAGTCTTCCTTTGTTGTCCCTAATCTGTGTTATTTCCCTCAGGGCTGCCTGCTTTCTCAGCTGGTGAGCCAGTAGGCGGCTGGCTTTGTCTCTATGTTCGCAGAAGGTCCCCGTGTCTGGCGAAGTTGGTGCACTGCTTTCCCCGTGGACAGCGGGTCAAAGTCCATTTGTAGCTTTTTCCTGTCAGCCAGAAGCTCTACGGTCGGGGCCTCGGAGTATTGCCGATCCACCCCCAGTATGGACTCGACTAACTGTTGCCTAGCCGACCTCTATTTCCCATCTCTATGTGCTTTATGGCCAATAATCCCGTCCCTAAACACCACCTTCAGCGCCTCTGGGAACATGGAGGATGAGACCTCCCCATTTTGGTTATTGGTGACATGCCCACCTATGGCTTGCCATATTTTCTCGGCCAGGAGGGCTGTGCCCAACCCCCATGGGAGATGCTGGGCATAGTCCATCTCCAGCCTCATGTCCATGTAGTGTTGGAGATCACGATCGCAGAGTATTCTGCCCTGGAAGCACCATCTTCCCCACCACATAAAAGTTAATGCGTGTATGTATCTTATGTACTTGGGAGAAGAAGGAGAACTCCTCTGCCCTGGGTGTGTGAACCTCCATGGGTCCACTGCTCCTATCTGCTCCATAAATGTGCTGAGTTCCTTTGCCATGTTAGAGATCTTCCTTGTTTTGAGTTTCAACCTGTCTGCCCATGGGTCCTGTATACAATTAAAGACCCCCCCCCCTCCCCATAGAATCATAGAATTTACAGTGCAGAAGGAGGCCATTCAGCCCATCGAGTCTGCACCTGCTCTTACAAAGAGCACCCTACTGAAGCCCAGGTATCTACCCTATCCCTGTAACCCAGTAACCCCCACTTAACATTTTTTGGACACTAAGGCAATTTAGCACGACCAATCCACCTAACCCGCATATCTTTGGACTGTGGGAGGAAACCGGAGCACCCAGAGGAAACCCATGCAGACACTGGGGAGAACGTGCAGACTCCGCACAGACTGTGACCCAGCCGGGAATCGAACCTGGGACCCTGTAGCTGTGGAGCAACTGTGCTAACCACTATGCTACCTTGCTGTTGGGGATTTCCACCATGGTCTTCTTTATAAACTCCGTGTTGTCCAGTTGGGAACATACATGTTAACAAGGACCACTGGTGCCCCTTCCAGGAAATACCTTCCCCCTGGGTCCGTAACCGTCTGCATCGCCGTAAACACTGTCCTCTTGTTAAGCAGGATGGCCACCGCTCTGTTGAACTCAGCCCGACGCTTGGGCAGGTCTTCCCCAATGTCCTGAGAGATTCGTATCCCTCACAGTTTCAGGTTCTCTGCTGCCTGGCCAATCACAGGATTTCTTCCTGGTCTTGGTACCGGTGAATCTTCGGAATTATTGCCCTCCACTGCTCCCCAGCCCTGGGTTTCGGCTGGAGTGACCCGTGAACCCTGTCTATCTCTAGCGGGCTGGGGAAGCTGTCCCTCCCCACCAGCTTTCCCAACATCTGGGCCACATCGTCCGTGGGGTTCCTGCCTTCGGTTCCCTCCGGCGGTCCCACTATTCTGAGGTTCCGGCACCTCGACCGGTTCTCTTGGTCTTCCAGCGTCCCCTTAAGGTTCCCCTGGGCCGCCACCAACCTTGCTAGTTCAGTCTCTAGGGCAACGATCAGGTTGCTCTGGTCCATGGAGGCCCTTTCCAGCTCCTTGATTGTGCTCGCCTGGGCCTCTGGTTGCCTCTCCAGTTTGTTGGGGGCCACCTGCATGGCGGTCAGTGCTTCCGTGATCGCCACCATGACCGCTGCCTGGATTCCCAGCCTTATGTCCTCTTTGAGCTCCTTTCGGTCTCTGGTGAGTGACCTCCTCTGGCCGCCCTCCGGCGAGTGCGAAATTCCGTGCACGGTTTGTTGGTCCCTCTCCTTCAGGGAGGCCAGGGCTTCCTTACCTCGTGGGTCCACCATCTCCCTCGCCGGTTTCTCCAGGCGCCTCTCGCTTCCTTGCGGTCTCTGGTGCCGCTGTTATTCAGCATTTCGCTTTCTATTTTATATCTTCGTTTGGAGATTGAAGAGGGTGCTGAGGGGTTCTCGGTCCTGGAAGGCTAGTTTCAGTTAAAAGTGCCTAAATTCGATTTCCTAGGAGGCGAGCCACCTTAATAATAATCTTTATTGTCACAAGCAGGCTTACATTAACACTGCAATGACGTTACTGTGAAAATCCCCTAGTCGCCATATTCTGGAGCCTGTTCGGCTACACCGAGGGAGAGTTCAGAATGTCCAATTCACCTAACAGCACATCTTTCGGGACTTGTGGGAGGAAACCGGGGCACCCGGAGGAAACCCACGCAGGTACCGTGAGAACGTGCAAACTCCACACAGTCACCCAAGGCTGGAATTGAACTCGGGTCCTTGGCACTGTGAGGTAGCCGTGCTGACCACTATGCCACAGTGCCGCCCCCTCAGCATTAGTCCGGATTACTAGACTCGTGACAATGCCACTATGCTACTGTCATAGAACATAGAACATTACAGCGCAGTACAGGCCCTTCGGACCTTGATGTTGCGCCGACCTGTGAAACCAATCTAAAGCCCATCTACACTATTCCCTTATCGTCCATATGTCTATCCAATGACCATTTGAATGCCCTTAGTGTTGGCGAGTCCACTACTGTTGCAGGCAGGGCATTCCACGCCCTTACTACTCTGAGTAAAGAACCTACCTCTGACATCTGTCTTATATCTATCTCCCCTCAATTTAAAGCTATGTCCCCTTGTGCTAGACATCACCATCTGAGGAAAAAGGCTCTCACTGTCCACCCTATCCAATCCTCTGATCATCTTGTATGCCTCAATTAAGTCACCTCTTAACCTTCTTCTCTCTAACGAAAACAGCCTCAAGTCCCTCAGCCTTTCCTCATAAGATCTTCCCTCCATACCAGGCAACATTCTGTCTGCACTTAAACACCTCAATCTTCTTTTATATTTGTCATAAAAACCCATCTGGTTCACTAACGTCCTTTAGGGAAGGAAATCTGCCGTCCTTACCCGGTCTGGCCTACATGTGACTCCAGACCCACAGCAATGTGGTTGACCCTTAACTGTCCACTGAAATGGCCGAGCGAGACACTTGGTTCGAGGACCATTAGGGATGGGCAATAAATTCCGGCCCAGACAGCGACCCCCACATCCCGTGAAAGAATAAATGGAAAAGAAAGATGATTAAAGTATTTGATGGGAAAATCCAGAACAAGGAAGTGTAATTTAAAATAGGAGGCGGGTGTGTCTGGAAGCATTATTCTTCACACAAAGGGTAGCGAGAGCTAGAAATCTCTGCCTCGAAAATCTGTTCAAGGTGGGGGTTTTGTCAAGTGAAAATGACCAACTGATCAGGCTCGAGGGCTGAATGGCCTACTCCTGGATCTTCTCACTGAAAATAGAGAACAGAATTAATTCCAAAAAGAATTCTCTGCTAATAACAGTTCACACAGGGGAAGTGTTGCAACGTAACAGATGCTTATTGCAACACTGCCTGAATCCAGTCAGGGATTTTGTCGAATGCATAAGGCTCCGCAGAGTTGTGGGAGTGCAGCTGTGAAATAGGCAGGTTCATGTAACCTGCTCATTATCCAATCAGACCCCACGGGTTTAATTAGCGGTCTTGTTCAGTCAGCCCAGCAACTTGTTGTTATTTTGCCTTCTGTGAATAATTAGAAGGCTCTTGATTCTCCAATCAGATGTCTGGGTGGACATGGAGAGGAGGGTGGCGGGTGTGGGTCTCCCCTAATCTTGGGCGTCATTCTCCGACCCCCCGCCGGGTCGGAGAATGGCCGTTGGCCGCCGTGAATCCCGCCCCCGCCCCCGCCGAAGTCTCCGCTCCCGGAGATTGGGCGGGGGCGGGAATCCAGCCGCGCCGGTTGGCGGGACCCCCCGCTGGATTCTCCGGCCCGGATGGGCCGAAGTCCCGCCCAGGAATTGCCTGTCCCGCCGACGTAAATCAAACCTGGTATTTACCGGCGGGACCAGGCAGCGTGGGCGGGCTCCGGGGTCCTGGGGGGGGGGGCGCGGGGCGATCTGACCCCGGGGGGTGCCCCCACGGTGGCCTGGCCCGCGATAGGGGCCCACCGATCCGCGGGCGGGCCTGTGCCGTGGGGGCACTCTTTCCCTTCCGCCTCCGCTACGGCCTCCACCATGGCGGAGGCGGAAGAGACTCTCCCCACTGCGCATGCGCGGGAAACTTTCAGCGGCCGCTGACGCTCCCGCGCATGCGCGGGGAAATTGACAGCGGCCGCTGACGCTCCCGCGCATGCGCCGCATTTCCGCGCCAGCTGGCGGGGCAACAAACGCCATTTCCGCCAGCTGGCGGGGCGGAAATCCCTCCGGCGTCGGCCTAGCCCCTCAATGTTGGGGCTAGGCCGCCAAAGATGCGGAGACTTCCGCACCTTTTTGCCGGCGCGATGCCCGTCTGATTTGCGCCGGCTTTGGCGCCAGTCGGCGGGCATCCCGCCGTTGGGGGAGAATTTCGCCCCTTATGTCAGGCAGCCCTGGGTACCAGCGACAAGGCACACAAAACACGTGCCTGGAGGGAAGGGAGAGAGTGGGCCTGTCAGCACCTTCCTGCTAACTCAACTGGGGTCAGAGTACGTTCAGCTGGCGATTTTCTCTTTGTGTTCATTCCTGGGATGGGGCCGTTATTGACAAGGGCAGCACTCATTGCCCGTCCCTGGCTACCAGAGCTAAGGGAATGGCAAAGCACAGCGCAGAGCGGAGTCAATTATTTTGACGTGTCAGGGCCTGGCTCACTCAGTATCTCTCCCTCATTTGAGCCAGTAGATTGCGGGTTCACGTCCCACCCTGGAGGGTTAGAGTGCCAGTATTTTGGGAGCGCTGCAATATAGCATCTACCTCCTTTCATATGAGACATGAAACTGAGGAGGGCCTGTCTGCCTCTCAAACGCAGCCACCATTAAAAAAACGAAACAGGAGATTTATCCTGGCAAATATTTATTCCTCAATCAACGTAACTAAAGCACAATCGATTGCCTGATCATGATCACCATGCTGTTTGTGGGATCTTGCTGTGTACAAATCAGCTGCGGCAAGTCCTACATTACAACAACGGTTGCACTTGAAAATGTACCTGGTTAGCGGAAGAATGATTTGGTTCTTCCTGAGGCTGAGAAAGGCGCTATATAAATGCAAGTTTTTTTGGGGGGTGTGGGGCTGGCTCTCTTGCCCCTTTTACAGGATGTAGGCCTCGCTGGCTAGGCCAGCATTTGCTGTCCATCCCAAGTTGCCCTTCAGAGAGGTGGTGGTGAGCCGCCATTTTGAATTGCCGCTGTCCATGTGGTGTCGATACACCCACAGTGCAGTTAGGAGAGGAGGCTTGTGGAATTCTGACCCAGCGAGAGTGGAGGGACAGCGAGATGGCATGTGGCTTGGAGGGGACCTCGTGGGAGGTGGTGACACTTGGTGAAAAACCACATGTCAAACTAGGGAAAGAGATCTTTGTCGTTGGTTGCATTGTTCACAGAGACCCTTGTAATAGGGAGACCCTCCCAAAAACCCTTGTAATAGGGAGACCCGCCCCCACAGAAACCCTTGTAATAGGGACACCCACCCCCGACAGAAACCCTTGTAATAGGGAGACCCCCCCCACAAAACCCTTGTAATAGGGAGACCCACCCCCACAGAAACCCTTGTAATAGAGAGACCCACCCCCACAGAAACCCTAGTAATAGGGAGACCCCCCCACAAAACCGTTGTAATAGGGAGACCCACCCCCGACAGAAACCATAGTAATAGGGAGACCCACCCCCACAGAAACCCTTGTAATAGGGAGACCCCCCAACAAAACCCTTGTAATAGGGAGACGCCCCCACAGAAACCCGTGTAATAGGGAGACCCACCCCCACAGAAACCTTTATAATAGGGAGCCCCACCGTCAGAAACCCTTTTAATAGGGAGACCCCCACACAGAAACCCTTGTAATAGGGAGACCCCCCTCACAGAAACCCTTGTAATAGGGAGACCCCCTCAGAAACCCTTGTAACAGGGAGACCCCCCCCCCACAGAAACCCTTATAATAGGGAGACCCCCCATAGAAACCCTTGAATAGGGAAACCCCCCCACAGAAACCCTTGTAACAGGGAGATTCCACCCTCACAGAAACCCTTGTAATAGGGAGACCCCCATCACAAAAACCCTTGGAATAGGGAGACCCCCACAGAAACCCTTATAACAGGGAGATCCCAATCCACAGAAACCCTTGTAATAGGGAGACACCCTCCATAGAAACCCTTGAATAGGGAGACCCGCCCCCACAGAAACCTTTGTAACAGGGAGACCCACCCCCCACAGAAACCCTTGTAATAGGGAGACCCCCCCCACAAAACCCTTGTAATAGGGAGACCCACCCCCACAGAAACCCTTGTAATAGAGAGACCCACCCCCACAGAAACCCTAGTAATAGGGAGACCCCCCCACAAAACCGTTGTAATAGGGAGACCCACCCCCGACAGAAACCATAGTAATAGGGAGACCCACCCCCACAGAAACCCTTGTAATAGGGAGACCCCCCAACAAAACCCTTGTAATAGGGAGACGCCCCCACAGAAACCCGTGTAATAGGGAGACCCACCCCCACAGAAACCTTTATAATAGGGAGCCCCACCGTCAGAAACCCTTTTAATAGGGAGACCCCCACACAGAAACCCTTGTAATAGGGAGACCCCCCTCACAGAAACCCTTGTAATAGGGAGACCCCCTCAGAAACCCTTGTAACAGGGAGACCCCCCCCCCACAGAAACCCTTATAATAGGGAGACCCCCCATAGAAACCCTTGAATAGGGAGACGCCCCCACAGAAACCCGTGTAATAGGGAGACCCACCCCCACAGAAACCTTTATAATAGGGAGCCCCACCGTCAGAAACCCTTTTAATAGGGAGACCCCCACACAGAAACCCTTGTAATAGGGAGACCCCCCTCACAGAAACCCTTGTAATAGGGAGACCCCCTCAGAAACCCTTGTAACAGGGAGACCCCCCCCCCCACAGAAACCCTTATAATAGGGAGACCCCCCATAGAAACCCTTGAATAGGGAAACCCCCCCACAGAAACCCTTGTAACAGGGAGATTCCACCCTCACAGAAACCCTTGTAATAGGGAGACCCCCATCACAAAAACCCTTGGAATAGGGAGACCCCCACAGAAACCCTTATAACAGGGAGATCCCAATCCACAGAAACCCTTGTAATAGGGAGACACCCTCCATAGAAACCCTTGAATAGGGAGACCCGCCCCCACAGAAACCTTTGTAACAGGGAGACCCACCCCCCACAGAAACCCTTGTAATAGGGGGACCCCCACAGAAACCCTTGTAACAGGGAGACCCCCCCCCACAGAAACCCTTGTGATAGGGAGACCCCCCCCCCATAGAAACCTTTGAATAGGGAGACCCCCCCCCCCACAGAAACCCTTGTGATAGGGAGACCCCAACCCCACAGAAACTCTTGTAACAGGGAGACCCCCTCACAAAAACCCTTGTAATAGGGAGACCCCCCTCACAGAAACCCTTGTAATAGGGAGACCCCCACAGAAACTCTTGTAATAGGGAGGCCCCGCACAGAAACCCTTGTAATAGAGAGCCCCCACCACAGAAACCTCTGTAATAGGGAGACCCACACACAGGAACCTCTGTAACAGGAAGCCCCCCACCCCACAGAAACCCATGTACTAGGGAGACACCCCTCCCACAGAAACCCTTGTAATAGGGTGACCCCACACAGGAACCCTTGTAATAGGGAGACCCCACACAGAGACCCTTGTAGTCGGGAGACCCCTCCCCAGGAACCCCTATAATAGGGAGACCCCCCCCACAGAAACTCTTGTAATAGGGAGACTCCTCCACAGAAACCCTTGTAATAGGAGACCCCCACATAAACCTCAGTAATAGGGAGACCCTCCACTCAGGAACCTCTGTAACAGGGAGCACCCCTCTCCACAGAAACCCTTGAAATAGGGAGCCCCCCACAGAAACCCTTGTAATAGGGAGACCCCCCTCACAGAAACCCTTGTAATAGGGAGATCCCACCCCCCACAGAAACCCTTGGAATAGGGAGACCCCCCCATAGAAACCCTTGAATAGGGACCCCCCCACAGAAACCCTTGTAATAGGGAGACCCCACCCCCACAGAAACTCTCGTAATAGGGAGACCCCCTCACAAAAGTCCTTGTAATAGGGAGACCCCCCTCACAGAAATCCTTGTAATAGGGAGACCCCCCATAGAAACCCTTGAATAGGGAACTCCCCCCCCACAGAAACCCTTGTAATAGGGAGACCCCACCCACACAGAAACTCTTGTAATAGGGAGACCCCCTCACAAAAGTCCTTGTAATAGGGAGACCCCCCTCACAGAAACCCTTGTAATAGGGAGACCCCCACGAAACTCTTGTAAAATGGAGGCCCCCCACAGAAACCCTTGTAATAGGGAGACCCCCCCATAGACACCCTTGAATAGGGAACCCCCCCCCCCACAGAAACCCTTGTAATAGGGAGACCCCCCTCACAGAAATCCTTGTAATAGGGAGACCCCCCATAGAAACCCTTGAATAGGGAACTCCCCCCCCACAGAAACCCTTGTAATAGGGAGACCCCACCCACACAGAAACTCTTGTAATAGGGAGACCCCCTCACAAAAGTCCTTGTAATAGGGAGACCCCCCTCACAGAAACCCTTGTAATAGGGAGACCCCCACGAAACTCTTGTAAAATGGAGGCCCCCCACAGAAACCCTTGTAATAGGGAGACCCCCCCATAGACACCCTTGAATAGGGAACCCCCCCCCCCCCCACAGAAACCCTTGTAATAGGGAGACCCCACCCCCACAGAAACTCTTGTAATAGGGAGACCCACCTCACAAAAACCCTTGTAACAGGGAGACCCCCCTCACAGAAACCCTTGAAATAGGGAGACCCCCACAGAAACCCTTGTAATAGGGAGCCCACGCCCCCACATAAACCCCTGTAATAGCGAGACCCACACACAGGAACCTCTGTAACAGGAAGCCCCCCTTCCCCACAGAAACCCATGTACTAGGGAGACCCCCCTCGCACAGGAACCCCTGTAATAGGGAGAACCACTCCCCACAGAAACCCTTGTAATAGGAGACCCCCAAATAAACCTCAGTAATAGGGAGACCCCCACTCAGGAACCTCTCTAACAGGGAGCCCCCCTCTACACAGAAACCCTTGTAGTAGGTAGCCCCCCACAGAAACCCTTGTAATAGGGAGACCCCCCCCCCACAGAAACCCTTGTAATAGGGAGACCCCCCCACCCCCACAGAAACACTTGTAATAGGGAGATGCCCCACCACAGAAACCCTTGTAATAGGGAGACCCCCCCACAGAAACCCTTGTAATAGGGAGATCACCCTCCCACAGAAACCCTTGTATTAGGGAGACCCCCACACAGGAACATCTGTAACAATAAGAACCCCTCCCCACAGAAACCCTTGTTATAGGGAGGCCCCCCTCACAGAAACCCTTGTAATAGGGAGGCCCCCACATGAACTCTTGTAATAGGGGGACCTCCCACAGAAACCCTTGTATTAGGGAGACCCCCCCCCCATAGAAACCCTTGTCATGGGGAGATCCTCCCACAGAAACCATTGTAATAGGGAGATCCCCCCCCCCATAGAAACCCTTGTAATAGTGAGACCCCCTGCCAACAGAAACCCTTGTAATAGGGAGACCCCCACAGAAACCCTTGTAATAGTGAGACCCCCCACAGAAACCCTTGTAATAGGGAGACCCCCACACAGGAACACTTGTGATAGGGAGACCCCCACACAGGAAGCCCCCTCTCCCCACAGAAACCCATGTAGTAGGGAGACCACCCTCCCAAGGAAACCCTTGTAATAGGGAGACCCCACACAGAGACCCTTGTAGTAGGGAGACCTCCCCCACCCCCACAGAATCCCTTGCAATATGGATACCTCCTACAGAAACCCTTGTAATAGGGAGCCCCCACCACAGAAACCCCTGTAATAGGGAGACCCACACACAGGAACCTCTGAAACAGGAAGCCCCCCACCCCACAGAAACCCATGTACTAGGGAGACACCCCTCCCACAGAAACCCTTGTAACAGGGGTACCCCACACAGGAACCCTTGTAATAGGGAGACCCCACACAGAGACCCTTGTAGTCGGGAGACCCCTCCCCAGGAACCCCTATAATAGGGAGACCCCCCCCCACAGAAACTCTTGTAATAGGGAGACTCCTCCACAGAAACCCTTGTAATAGGAGACCCCCCACATAAACCTCAGTATTAGGGAGACCCTCCACTCAGGAACCTCTGTAATAGGGAGCACCCCTCTCCACAGAAACCCTTGAAATAGGGAGCCCCCCATAGAAACCCTTGTAATAGGGAGACCCCCCTCACAGAAACCCTTGTAATAGGGAGACCCCACCCCCCACAGAAACCCTTGTAATAGGGAGACCCCCCCATAGAAACCCTTGAATAGGGACCCCCGCCCCCACAGAAACCCTTGTAATAGGGAGACCCCATCCCCACAGAAACTCTTGTAATAGGGAGACCCCCTCACAAAAGTCCTTGTAATAGGGAGACCCCCCCTCACAGAAACCCTTGTAATAGGGAGACCCCCCATAGAAACCCTTGAATAGGGACCCCCCCCCACAGAAACCCTTGTAATAGGGAGACCCCACCCACACAGAAACTCTTGTAATAGGGAGACCCCCTCACAAAAGTCCTTGTAATAGGGAGACCCCCCCTCACAGAAACCCTTGTAATAGGGAGACCCCCACAAAACTCTTATAAAATGGAGACCCCCCACAGAAACCCTTGTAATAGGGAGACCCGCCCATAGACACCCTTGAATAGGGAACCCCCCCCCCCACAGAAACCCTTGTAATAGGGAGACCCCACCCCCACAGAAACTCTTGTAATAGGGAGACCCCCCTCACAAAAACCCTTGTAACAGGGAGACCCCCCTCACAGAAACCCTTGTAATAGGGAGACCTCCACAGAAACTCTTGTAAAATGGAGACCCCACAAAAACCCTTGTAATAGGGAGCCCCCGCCGCCACAGAAACCCCTGTAATAGCGAGACCCACACACAGGAACCTCTGTAACACGAAGCCCCCCCTCCCCACAGAAACCCATGTACTAGGGAGACCCCCCTCCCGCAGGAACCCCTGTAATAGGGAGACCCACTCCCCACAGAAACTCTTGTAATAGGGAGACTACCTCACAGAAACCCTTGTAATAGGAGACCCCCACATAAACCTCAGTAATAGGGAGACCCCCACTCAGGAACCTCTCTAACAGGGAGCCCCCCTCTCCACAGAAACCCTTGTAGTAGGGAGCCCCCCACAGAAACCCTTGTAATAGGGAGACCCCCCCCCCCCACACAGAAACCCTTGTAATAGGGAGACCCCCCCAGCCCACAGAAACACTTGTAATAGGGAGATGCCCCACCACAGAAACCCTTGTAATAGGGAGACCCCCCCCACAGAAACCCTTGTAATAGGGAGACCACCCTCCCACAGAAACCCTTGTATTAGGGAGACCCCCACACAGGAACATCTGTAACAGTAAGAACCCCTCCCCACAGAAACCCTAGTAATAGGGAGGCCCCCCTCACAGAAACCCTTGTAATAGGGAGGCCCCCACATGAACTCTTGTAATAGGGGGACCTCCCACAGAAACCCTTGTATTAGGGAGACCCCCCCCCATAGAAACCCTTGTCATGGGGAGATCCTCCCACAGAAACCATTGTAATAGGGAGACCCCCCCCCCCCCATAGAAACCCTTGTAATAGGGAGACCCCCTGCCAACAGAAACCCTTGTAATAGGGAGACACCCCACAGAAACCCTTGTAATAGGGAGACCCCCACACAGGAACACTTGTGATAGGGAGACCCCCACACAGGAAGCCCCCTCTCCCCACAGAAACCCATGTAGTAGGGAGACCCCCCTCCCACGGAAACCCTTGTAATAGGGAGACCCCACACAGAGACCCTTGTAGTAGGGAGACCCCTCCCCAGGAACCCCGGTAATAGGGAGACCCCCCTCCCACAGAAACTCTTGTAATAGGGAGACTCCCCCACATAAACCCTTGTAATAGGGAGACCTCCCCCACCCCCACAGAATCCCTTGCAATATGGATACCTCCTACAGAAACCCTTGTAATAGGGAGACCCCCACATAGGAACCTCTGTAACAGGAAGCACCCCTCCCCACAGAAACCCTTGCAATAGGGAGACCCCCCTTGCAGAATCCATTGTAATAGGGAGCCCCCCCCCCACAGAAACCCATGTAATAGGGAGACCCCCACAGAAACCCTTGTAATAGGAGCCCCCCCACATAAACCCTGGTAATAGGGAGACCCCCACACAGGAACCTTTGTAACAGGGAACACCCCCCTCCACAGAAACATTTGTAATAGGGAGACCCCCGCAGAAACCCTTGTAATAGGGAGACCCCTACCCCACAGAAACCCTTGTAATAGAGAGACCCCCCACAGAAATCCTTAGAATAGGGAGACCCCCACGCCCACAGAAACCCTTGTAATAGGGAGACGCCCCACCACAGAAACCTTTGTAATAGGGAGACCCCGTCCCCGCACAGAAACCCTTGTATTAGGCAGACCCACACACAGGAACCTCTGTAACAGTAAGCCCCCTCCACACAGAAACCCTTGTAATAGGGAGACCCCCTCCCCCCACAGAAACCCTTGAAATAGGGAGACCCCCCTCACAGAAACCCTTGTATTAGGAAGGCCCCCACAGAAACCCTCGTAATAGGGAGGCCCCCACAGAAACCCTTGTAATAGGGGGACTGCCCCCACAGGAACCCCTGTAATAGGGAGATGCCCCACAGGAACTCTTGTAATAGGGAGACACCCGCACAGAAACCGTTGTATTAGGGAGACCCCCCCCCCCACAGAAACCCTTGTCATGGGGAGTCCCTCCCACAGAAACCCTTGTAATAGGGAGACCCCCCCCATAGAAACCCTTGAAATAGGGTGACCCTCACAGAAACCCTTGTAATAGGGAGACCCCCCACATAAACCCTTGTAATAGGGAGAACCCCCCCACAGAATCCTTTGTAATAGGGAGAATCCCCCCCCCCCGCGCCCCCACACAGAAACCCTTGTAATAGGGAGACCCACACACAGGAACCTCTGTAACAGGGAGCCCCCTTCCCCACAGGAACACTTGTATAGAGTGACCCCCCCCCCCCCCACAGAAACCCCTGTAATAGGAAGACCCCACACAGGAAGCCTTGTAATGGTGAGACCCGACACAGAAAGCCTTGTAATAGGGAGACCCCCTCCCCAGGAACCCCTGTAATAGGGAGACCCCCCCAGAGGAACACCTGTAATAGGGAGAACCCCCCCCCCCCACAGAAACCCTTGTAAAAGGATGCCCCCCCCCCAACAGAAACCCTTGTAATAGGGAGAGCCCCACAGAAACCCTTGTAATAGGGAGACCCCCACACAGGAACCTCTGTAACAGGAAGCCCCCCACCTCCCCACAGAAATCCATGTACTTGGGAGACCCCCCTACAGAATCCCTTGTAATATGGAGACCCCACACAGAGACCCTTGTAGTAGGGAGACCCCTCCCCAGGAACCCCTGTAATAGGGAGACCCCCCCATAGAAACTAATAGGGAGACTCCCCCATATAAACCATTGTAATAGGGAGACCCCCCCCCAACAGAAATCCTTGCAATATGGAGACCTCCTAACAGAATCCCTTGTAATAGGGAGACCCCACACAGGAACCTCTGTAACAGGAAGCTCCCCCTCCCCACAGAAACCCTTGCTATAGGGAGACCCCCCTCACAGAAACCATTGTAATAGGGAGACCCCCCCCACAGAAACCCTTGTAATAGGGAGGCCCCCACATAAACCCTTGTAATAGGAGACCCCCCCACATAAACCATAGTAATAGAGAGACCCCCCACTCAGGACCTTTATAACAGGGAGCACCCCTCTCCACAGAAACCCTTTGAATAGGACTCCATACAGGAACCACAGTAATAGGGAGACCCCCCCCCCCCCACAGCAACCCCTGTAATATGGAGACCCCCCCTCCCACAGGAACCCCTGTAATAGGGACACCCCTCCCCTCCCACAGGAACCCCTGTAATAAGGAGACTCCTCACAGGAACCCCTGTAATAGGGAGACCCCCTACAGGAACCTTTGTAACAGGGAGACCCCCCACAGGAACCCCTGTAATAGGGAGACCCCCCTCCCCCACAGGAATCCCTGTAATAGGGAGACCCCTCACAGGAACCCCTGTAATAGGGAGACCCCCACAGGAACCCCTGTAATAGGGAGATCCTCCACAGAGAATAAATGCTAACATTCTATTAGTTTTCCTAATTAGTTGTCGTACAAGCAAGAGCAGAATAAAAACTGGATCGCCTGACGCAGTTCCTTTCGAGTGATATCATGCTGCATTACCTTCGAGGCGTATTGCAACAGACACGTGACAAATGTCCAACACTGTTGACAAAAGCCTTCACTACCCTTTGCACGAGGTGGGGCTTTATTTTACACCTAAACAGTCACATTTCAGAAGATGAGGAGAGGAAATCGAGGAAACAACTTGTCAGTGACAGTAATTATGTTTGTTCCTCTCAAGATCATTTAGTGGAGAGGCTCAGGGAAAAGAATTCAAAGTCAGACACAAAGATCTTTTTGCAATTTCTGGTTGAGATTGTGAAAATTAAGGCAGAGGAATGGTATAGTCCGGTTGAGATAGTTTTTTCCCTATATCTCCTGAATCACGTGGAACATTGGAAACCTGTCTTTGAGTGCTCAAAACAGCTTGAATGGACCCTGTTGCGATGCATGCCAGTGCAGGATAATATACAAAGTATATTGCCAGCCAAGAATTCCCACCCTAACAGGAATGCGGAATATTTGGCTAATGGTAAAGTTCTTGAAAGTGTGGATGAGCAGAGGGATCTAGGTGTCCATGTACATAGATCCCTGAAAGTTGCCACCCAGGTTGATAGGGTTGTGAAGAAGGCCTATGGAGTGTTGGCCTTTATTGGTAGAGGGATTGAGTTCCGGAGCCGGGAGGTCACGTTGCAGCTGTACAGAACTCTGGTTTGGCCGCATTTGGAGTATTGCGTACAGTTCTGGTCACCGCATTATAGGAAGGACGTGGAGGCTTTGGAGCGGGTGCAGAGGAGATTTACCAGGATGTTGCCTGGTATGGAGGGAAAATCTTATGAGGAAAGGCTGATGGACTTGAGGTTGTTTTCGTTGGAGAGAAGAAGGTTAAGAGGAGACTTAATAGAGGCATACAAAATGATCAGAGGGTTGGATAGGGTGGACAGTGAGAGCCTTCTCCCGCGGATGGAAATGGCTGGCACGAGGGGACATAACTTTAAACTGAGGGGTAATAGATATAGGACAGAGGTCAGAGGTAGGTTCTTTACGCAAAGAGTAGTGAGGCCGTGGAATGCCCTACCTGCTACAGTAGTGAACTCGCCAACATTGAGGGCATTTAAAAGTTTATTGGATAAACATATGGATGATAATGGCATAGTGTAGGTTAGATGGCTTTTGTTTCGGTGCAACATCGTGGGCCGAAGGGCCTGTACTGCGCGTATTGTTCTATGTTCTATATGTTCTAAGTTTGATAGACTCGAGCCGTCTTTTTGAAGATCAGGCAAATGCAACACCCAATAATCTCCCATCACATGTCTGACTTGAACACTCAGGGAGCACCTGTTTCTGAAAGTTGGCACAACTCTTTTTTTAATGAGATAGACAATAAGGCAGACTTATTAATAGACTGCTCAAATCTTGCAACAGCAGTTGTGTCTATTTTGTACATGCCAGTCACCACCACCGATGTCGAACATGCCTTTTCAGTTGAGGACTCTGGGTCTGTACTCATTGGAGTTTAGAAGGATGAGGGGGGATCTTATTGAAACTTACAGGATACTGCGAGGCCTGGATAGAGTGGACGTGGAGAGGATGTTTCCATGAGTTGGAGAAACTAGAACCAGAGGACACAATCTCAGACTAAAGGGACGATCCTTTAAAACAGAGATGAGGAGGAATTTCTTCAGCCAGAGGGTGGTGAATCTGTGGAACTCTTTGCCGCAGAAGCTGTGGAGGCCAAATCACTGAGTGTCTTTAAGACAGAGATAGATAGGTTCTTCATTAATAAGGGGGTCCGGGGTTATGGGGAGAAGGCAGGAGAATGGGGATGAGAAAAATATCAGCCATGATTGAATGGGCCAAATTAACTAATTCTGTTCCTATATCTTATAGTCTAATGAATACCAGTTGGTCACCTGAAAAATCAGGTCATGACGTTTCCAACATGAAGGTTATACTGCGAACCAACGCTATGTGAAAACAATATTACTTTTCAATGGGGTGGGGGGACTCAATAAACGTGACCTCAGTTTGAAACCAAGGAGCTTTGACAAAGGGTCACCTGGACTCGAAACGTTAGCTCTTTTCTCTCCCTACAGATGCTGCCAGACCTGCTGAGATTTTCCAGCATTTTCTCTTTGGTTCCAGATTCCAGCATCCGCAGTAATTTGCTTTTACCTCAATTTGAACATTGGGCGGCATGTGGCGCAGTGGTTAGCACTGGGACTGCGGCGCTGAGGACCCGGGTTCGAATCCTGGGTCACTGTCCGTGTGGAGTTTGTACATTCTCCCCGTGTCTGCGTGGGTTTCACCCCCACAGACCCAAAAGATGTGCTGGTTAGGTGGATTGGCCACGCTAAATTGCCCCTAAAATTGGAAAACAAATAATTAGCTATTCTAAATTTTAAGAAGAAAGAAATTTGAACATTTGCACAACCTGTTTCTGAAAGTTGGCACAACTCTTTTTTTAATGAGATAGACAATAAGGCAGACTTATTAATAGACTGCTCAAATCTTGTTCTGATTGGTTGCAGTTGAACTTGCCAGAATATGATTCATTTTACAAGAGCATCGGGAAAGATGATCTCGGTATCAATTGGCCTGTGGACAGGAAAGCCGCCTGCAAACCTTTCCGCCCTAGACTCAATTAGAGGGAAACAGGAAGGCAGCGGGATCTCTACCCGACACCCTCCTGGCCGATCACCCTGTCTCCAAACCTGTGTCCATAGAACATAGAACATAGAACATTACAGCGCAGTACAGGCCCTTCGGCCCTCGATGTTGCGCCGACCTGTGAAACCAATCTAAAGCCCATCTACACTATTCCCTTGTCATCCATATGTCGATCCAATGACCATTTGAATGCCCTTAGTGTTCGCGAGTCCACTACTGTTGCAGGCAGGGCATTCCACACACTTACTACTCTCTGAGTAAAGAACCTACCTCTGACATCTGTCCAGTGGGGGCATTAAATTCCATCCCAGGGGCGGGATTCTCCACTCCCACGCCGAAGTGGGCGCGCCGTCGTGAACGCCGTCGACGTTCACGACGGCGCGGAACGGCCCCGGTCCCGACCGATTCAGGCCCTGACAATGGGCCAGGATCGGGGCCGCGTCATCTACACGCGCCAGGCCTTGTCGCCCGCGTAAAAGCGGCGCCGCATAGATGACGCGGCCGGCGCCGCATAACGGGCGTCATCTGCGCATGCGCGGGTTGGCCGGCGCCAACCCACGCATGTGTGGTTGTCGTCCTCTCTAAATCCGCCCCGCAAGAAAATGGGGGACGGATCTTGCGGGGCCGCGGAAGGAAGGAGGTCCTCCTTCAGAGAGGATGGCCCGACGATCGGTGGGCACCGATCGCGGGCCACCCCACATTCCAGGTGAAGCCCGGTGCAGGATCCCCCCTCGCCCCCCCACAGGCCGCCCCCCCCCCCCAGCGTTCACGCACCGTCCACGACTGCAGCGACCAGGTGTGGACGGCGCCGGGGGGAACCCGCCGTTTTGGCCTGGCCGCTCGGCCCATCCGAGCCTCAGAATAGCGGGGGTGCCGGAGAATCGCCATTTTCAGTGTCTCCGGCGATTCTCCGGCCTGCGAAACTCGACCGGGCCGTTCCCGCCGCTTGGGAGAATCGCGGGAGGGCGTCGGACCGGCGTCCCAGGAAATTTTGGCGCCGCAGACGATTCTCCCAACCAGCGTGGGAGTGGAGAATCGCTCCCCAGGTTTCCTCCCCTGAAGGACATTAGTGCACCAGCCAGGTTTTTATGACCACCCAACAGTTTCACTGTCATTGTGGCTGTTACCAGTCAGCACCAGGATCACTGCTTTTCCTGGCATATATTAATAACTGGGACTTGAGTGGGCAGGGCGCAACTCCAAAATCTGCAGATGACTCAGAACTTAAAGTATAGTGAACTGTGAGGGAGATTGTGATGAACTTCAAGAGGCTTGTGGAATGGACAGACATGCAACAGATGACCATAATGCAGAGAAGTGTGAAGTAGGAAGTGGAGAGGCAATTCAAACAAATGGGAAGTGGGTGCAGGAGAAAGAACCTGGAGGCATTTAGAATTATAGAAAGGTTATGGCACAGGAAGCGTCCATTCAGCCCATCGTGTCTGTGTTGGCCAAAAAAGATAAAATTAAACACTGGTTGCCCATGCTAACCCCACCTCCCGGCACAGGTCTGCGGCCTTGCAAGTTACAGCAGTTTAGATGCAGGTCCAGGTACGTTTTAAATGAGTTGGGTGTTTCAGTCTCACCCACCAACTTAGGCAGTGAATCCGAGACACTCACCACTCTCTGGGTGAAAAGGCTTTTCCTCTCATGTCCCCTCTAATACTTCTACCAGTTACCTATGCCTCCTGGTAACTGACCCCTCAGCTCGGGGGGAAACATCTTTCCTGTCTAGGTTCCTCATAAAAGTTTTACACCAAAATTAGGTCACCCCTTAGCCTCCTCTGTTCTAAGGGAAACAACCCCAGCCTATCCAATCTCTCCTCATAGCTGCAAATTTCAAACCCTGGCAACATTCTTGTAAATCTCCTCTGCACCCTCTCCAGAGCAATCATGTTGTTTCTGTAATGTGGTGACCAGAACTGTGCACAAAAACTCCTGAGATTATTCATGCCTGCCTTTGGAGTATTGCGTGCAATTCTGGTCGCCGCATTATAGGAAGGATGTGGAAGCATTGGAAAGGGTGCAGAGGAGATTTACCAGAATGTTGCCTGGTATGGAGGGAAGATCTTGTGAGGAAAGGCTGAGGGACTTTAGGCTGTTTTCGTTAGAGAGAAGAAGGTTAAGAGGTGACTTAATTGAGGCATACAAGATGATCAGAGGATTGGATAGGGTGGACAGTGAGAGCCTTCTTCCACGGATGGTGAGGTATAGCACGAGGGGACATAGCTTTAAATTGAGGGGAGATAGATATCGGACAGATGTCAGAGGTAGGTTCTTTACTCAGAGAGTAGTAAGGGCGTGGAATGCCCTGCCTGCAACAGTCGTGGACTCGCCAACACTAAGGACATTCAAATGGTCATTGGATAGACATATGGACAATAAGGGAATAGTGTAGATGGGCTTTAGAGTGGTTTCACAGGTCGTTGCAGCATCGAGGGCCAAAGGGCCTGTACTGCGCTGTAATGTTCTCTGTTCTATGTTCTCAACCTTGCCCCTCGCCTGAGGTGTGGTGACCCTCAGGTTAAATCACCACCAGTCAGCTTCCCCCCTCAAGGGGAAAGCAGCCTATGGTCATCTGGGACTATGGCAACTTTACCTTTACCGTACACAAAACTCCAGCTGTGGCCTAACCAGCGTTTGATTTGATTTGATTTGGTTTGTTTTATTGTCACATGTACCGAAGTACAGTGAAAAGTATTTTTCTGTGGCCGAGGGAATGTACACAGTACGTACATGGTAGATAAAAAGAATAATCAACAGAGAATATTGACAAATGGTACATCGACAAACAGTGATTGGTTACAGTGCGGAACAAGGGGCCAAACAAAGCAAATACATGAGCAAGAGCAGCATAGGGCGGCGTGAATAGTGTTCTTACAGGGAACTGATCAGTCCGAGGGAGAGTCGTTGAGGAGTATAGTAGCTGTGGGGAAGAAACTGTTCCTATGTTTTATACAGTTCCAGCATTACATCCCTGCTTTTGTATTCAATACCTCACCCAATAAAGGAAAACATCCCATATGCTTTCTAGCCAGCTTGTCCACCTGTTCTGTCACCTTTGGGGACCTATAGTCAAGCACCACAAGATCTCTCACTCCCTCTCCACTATGTGAACCAATCATTGAAGACAAGGTTGAGAAAATGGCATGTGGGAACTTGGGTTTGACAGAGGCATGGTGTCAAAAAGCAAGGAAGTTATGATGAACCTTTATAACATTGCTTCAACATCAACTGGAGCATTGTGTCCAATGCACCACACTTCATTAAGGATAGAATAATAATTGCTTATTGTCACAAGTAGGCTTCAATGAAGTTACTATGAAAAGCCCCTAGTCACCAAATTCCAGCGCCTGTTCGGGGAGGCCGGTACGGGAATTGAACCCGCGCTGCTGGTCTTGTTCTGCATTCCAAGCCAGCTGTTTAGCCCACTGTGCCAAACCAGCCCCAGGATATAAAGGCTTCAGAGAAAGTATAGAGAAGTTTTATGAGAACTACTCCAAGGAAGCGTTTCATTAAAGTTTCACCTGATGCGGGGATGAGGGACTCCAGCTTCAGGGGCAGATTGGAGATGCTGGAACTGTTTTCTTTGGAGTGGAGAAGGTCGAGAGGGGATTTTTCCTGGAAATGTTCAAAACCATGAGAGGTCTGGATGGAGAAACTGGTCCCATTGACGGAAGGATCCAGAACCAGATTTAAGGTGATTGGCAAAAGAAGCAAAGGCGGCATTAGGAGAGTCGTTTTTATGCGGCAGCTGGAATTCAGTGAGAGAGTGTGGAGGAGGCAGAATGAATCGAGGCTTTCAAACAGGGATTAGAAAAGCACCTGAAATGGAAACATTTACAGGGAAAGGGCGAGGGAATGGGACTATCGCAATTACTCTTGCAGGGAGGTAGCATGGGCTCGACAGGTCTCCTTCTGCACTGTAACCATTCTAGGATTCTATGTTTAATCACATTGCTGTTTGTGAGAGCTTGCTGTGCACTAATTAGCTGCTGCATTCCCATCCCTACATTAGGTGATAGGTAAGGCAATTAGCCATAGCGCATGAGGCATGTCTGCAGCACTCAGGGTCACTTGTGGGGCAAGGTGAGGTGGTATCATCCTGTAACACACACTCTAGTCATCTAGCGAACTAAATTAACCCACCCACACCGAAGGCCCCCCCCCCCCCCCGATTCCACCTTTCTATATGGCAACAACTCAAAAATAATTCATTGGCTACAAAGCTATTTGGATTGCGGGAGTGCTAAGGGTCCCAGGTTCGATTCCCCGCTGGGTCACTGTCTGTGCGGAGTTTGCACATTCTCCCCGTGTCTGCGTGGGTTTCCTCCGGGTGCTCCGGTTTCCTCCCACAGTCCAAAGACGTGCCGGTTAGGCGGATTGGCCATGATAAATTTCCAATAGTGTCCAAAAAGGTTAGGAGGGGTTATTGGGTTACGGGAATAGGGTGCAAGTGAGGGCTTAAGTGGGTCGGTGCAGACTCGATGGGCTGAATGCCCTCCTTCTGCACTGTATATTCTATTCTATTCGATGTATAATGGCGCTATATAAATGTGTCTGTTTTTCTTTCCTGTTGTAATTCTCTCTCACTCTCCCTGCCAGATTAATCACCCTGCCCACATTGACCTATTGCTGTCAACTCACTCTGGACCAGTCCCACACACCCTGGGATCTTCGACCCAATGTAGCTGGAGCCCAGCATTTAGCAGACGGTCTGCCTCCCCATTCCCATAGGAACTGTGCTCCCCATGGAGCTGAACACCGGTGATATTTCTTTAGGCTTTTCCAACAGGATGTAATTATTAGTTAGTGGGAATGTCAGTAAGAATGGCAGTCCTGTCATTCTTGCCCAAAAGTGCAATTTGTGTGGAATATTTGATATCAGGGAGTTACAAACAGGGCAGTGGATGACCGAGGGCTGTTGCTGTTCCTATGATATCGCTGCTTGCTCGCCCTTCTTGCTAGTGGAGGTCATGCTGTCTTTCCCCAGGCAGATGTGGGCTTGCTTGATGTTTAAAATTTCACACTCAGGTGTATCAGGTAATCACAGAGTATTGTTGCTGGAATACATCCTTGGTATGTAGCCATCTGGCCGTTATATCTTCCGCAGTATGTACTGGGTACCACCAGACACACACTGGAGAACTTTTAAGTTTCCATTTCTGCTTCAAGTAACTGCACCCGCCGAGATTTGTGTAGATGTGGTTTAGGATTGTCTACGAGCTTCGGAGATGATTGAAGCCAGGGATAGTCAGCACCAGGTCTATCTTGAGATGTTTGTTTCTCACTTCTCATAAACTCCATTCAGTTTTTCAAACTTCATCTGAGTTGAAGTCGTATTAGCGAAGGTTAAGTGTGTGAGACCCAATAAGGCTAGCGTGATTTCAGTGTTGAGGGCTGTTTTTGAGGTATGATTGGATGGGAAGATGTTTGTCTCCCTCGATTTACTGGACTTCTTGAAGGGCAGCAACATCATGGTGAATGGATGGGGGGGGGCAATGCAAAACAACACAAACAATGAGAGTGACGGGGGCAACTTGAGGGTTCCAGTGATCCAATGCAGTGCAGAGATCAGCTGGACACTAACAAGCCAAGTGCAGCTACTCCAACACCAAACCAGTGCACATTACTCAACTGCGCAACCACTGATGATTAGTTGATGTTGATGCTGCCTAGTTTATGTTGGCCAGTGCAAAGATGCACTTTCAGAGACTTCATCTGTGAAACAAAAGATATTTCTTGATGAGAATTGTACAGCAGCCTCGTGGCTCCAGCCAGCTCCCAAAATGGCTCTTTGCCTGGGAACCTCTCATGGGGCGGTTCCTCACTCTCCGATTGGGCGCACAAGCCGTGGGAGCCTTATTCTGCTGCGTAGCCCTTAAAGGGACAATCACCACATACCTCCCCCTTTAACTCCTTTATACAATCTTCAAGAACTCATTTACTCAGTCCTAAATACTAACTGGACCTTTGTGTATATGAGTTGGACAGTTAGAAATCAAGTCTTTGAGGGGATTTTCTGTTCCTTGTAGACTGGCGTAATTCTGTGGAGTGAGATGTTTCCACAGAATCGACGTCAACAGGAACTTACCTCTTCCGACACAGGCGATTATTTCCAAGGAGACGTCAGTTACATCGATCAGGTACTTTGTTGCTTCCGGGTTCGTAAACATTTCCTGACGACAACACTGACTGCTGGAGCGTCTCTCTGCTCCTCAAGTAATCCATGTGTTTATGAATGATCCATCCCTCCATGTCCACTTGAATTTCACTGGATCTCTCAGCTGGTCCATTTGATGCTGGGTGGTGAGGCGTGGTTCTCATGTGTTTAATACTGTCGAGAGCAGTGAAGCTTTGAAACTCAGCACTTGTGAATATGGTTCCATTGTCGGGTACCATGACTTCCGTGGGTTAAAAAGTATTGCACTAATCTTTCGATGGAGCATGCGATGTAGGTGACTTCACCTCAATAATGTCCATCCATTTAGAGTGTGTATGACCACGAGCAAAAACATTGTGCCCAGGAATGGACCAACGTAATCGATATGGATTTGTACCCATGGCCAGGCAGGCTATTCCCCAGGATGCAGTGGGGCTGGAGCAGGCAACCGTTGTTGCAGTTGACTCTGTTGACAATGTTTGACTAGCTTCTCGATATCAGCATCAAAACTGGGGCGGGATTCTCCGACCCCCCGTCGGGTCGGAGTATCGCCAGGGGGCGGCCCCGCCTCTCCGACTCCGGCTGCCGATTTCTCCGGCGCCGTTCTTTTGATGGGGACGGGGATCGTGCCGCGCCGGTCTGGGCCCGTTGGCAGTGGCCCCCCCCCCCCCCCCCGGCGATTCTCCGGTCCCCGACGGGCCGAGCGGCCGCCCGTTTCGGCCAGTCCCGCCGGCGTGAATTACACAAGTTTGTACCGGTGGGACCTGGCTCTGGGGGCAGCCTGCGGAGTCCTCGGGGGGGGCGCGGGGGGATCCGGCCCCGGGTGGGGGGGGGCACGGTGGCCTGGCCCGCGATCGGGGCCCACCGATCTGCGGGCGGGCCTGTGCCGTGGGGGCACTCTTTCCCTCCGCGCGCCGGCCTGTGCAAAGCTCCGCCATGGCCGGCGCGGAGAAGAAACCCCCTGCGCATGCGCAGGAATCACGGCAGCAGTTCTGGGAACACGCTGGCGCTCCGGCTCATGCGCCAACTCGCGCCGGCCGGCGGAGGCCCTTTGGCATCGGTTGGAGAGGCGCCAATCACTCCAGCGCCAGCCTAGCCCCCGAAGGTACGGAGGATTTCACACCTTCCGGGCGGCCCGATGCCGGAGTGGTTCACGCCGCTCTTTGGCGCCGGTAAGTCCCGCCCGCCGGTTACCGGAGAATCCTGCCCCCGGTTTCTGCACATAACTCCTGACAACACCTTCACCTTCGAGGTACCAGGATGAACGCTGAGTAATTCAGTGAGGAGCAGCTCTGTGCCTGGTACAGGAACAATTACTCTTGCTCCCCAGAGTATGATACAATCTGGACAACTCAATTCATTCTTATGGGTAAAACATGGTTTCCTTTCCCTGGAGATGGGCTCAGTTACCCATCCTGTAAGCGTTTTGCTTCTCACTTTGGACAGAAGTGGATCTCGATTGGTCCAGTTCCTGACCTGCTTCGCCGAGGATGGCAATGTGTCTAAATATTAATGCCATGATGATTTCTTGTGGTACTGGAGTACAAGGGTAGGTGGCTAAGAGTATCCACACTCACTATGTGTGTCCCAGACCAATACATGAAAGTGTATTCATAGGCGGACAAAGCTAACGCCCATTGTTGAATTCTTGCCGAGGTGATTGGCGGGACAGCCTTGTCCTCTTTGAAGACCCCAAAGAGCGGTTTGTGGTCAGAAATGATAGTAAAGTGTCTACTATGTATGTACAGATGGAATTTCCTGATGTCAAAGACTATTGATAGTTCCTCCTTCTCGACTTGTGAGTGGTCTTTATCAGCCTTTGAGAGGTTTTTTTTTACTCACCCTATTGGCCTTTCTGAGCTGTCGTCCATCTCATGAGGCAACACGGCATCAACATCATATGGAGAGGGGTCGCAGGTCAATATCAGTTCTTTAGGTGGGTCGAAGGTTTGAGGAATGCAGTAATTGATTTACTCGGTTGGCAGCTTCCTCCTGGTGAGCATTCCAAAACCAAAAATGGTGTTTTTTCAGCAGAATATACAAGGGAGCCAATGCCATCAATAAGTTTGGGTAAAGAAATGTCCCTAGTAGTTTACTGTCCCCAAAACCGATATTAGTTCATTTGTGTTTGTGGGGACAAGAGCCTCCTTCATCGCTTTGACCTTGTTTTCCACAGGGTGTAATCCTTGTGCAGCTACACAGTGCCCCAGGTAGGTCACCTCAGTGTCTTGAAAGGTGTACTTCTCTTTCTTGATTCGAACTCCAGCCTCCTTAAATCTCTTTAATACCTCTTCTAAGTTTTCTAAATGCTCGCCCCTATCGATCCAGTTATAAGGGCATCATCAAAGTACACTACAACCCGCAATGGCCCCTGTAGCAGACTCTCCACTGCCCTTTGGAATATTGCACATGCCAAAGACACACCAAAAGACAGGTATGTGTACTGGAAACGGCACTATGTGTGTTTATCGCGACATCTCCATAGAATTTACCATAGAATTTACAGTGCCGAAGGAGGCCATTCGGCCCATAAAGTCTGCACCGGCTCTTGGAAAGAGCATCCTACCCAAGGTCAACACCTCCACCCTATCCCCATAACCCAGTAACCCCACCCAACACTCAGGGCAATTTTGGACACTAAGGGCAATTTATCATGGCCAATCCACCTAACCTGCACATCTTTGGACTGTGTGAGGAAACCGGAGCACCCGTAGGAAACCCACGCACACACGGGGAGGATGTGCAGACTCCGCACAGACAGTGACTCAAGCCGGAATCGAACCTGGGACCCTGTAGCTGTGAAGCAATTGTGCTATCCACAATGCTACCTTGCTGCCATCTCACCAGGAAGTGGCATCTAATTCATGTTGCTTGTACACGCAACTCATATACAACTTTGTGTAAGATTGGCCTCCTGCCAGATTTGCATACATAAAAACATAAGAACTAGGAACAGGAGTAGGCCATCTGGCCCCTCGAGCCTGCTCCGCCATTCAATGAGATCATGGCTGATCTTTGTGGACTCAGCTCCACTCTCCGGCCCGTACACCATATCCCCGAATCCCTTTATTCTTTAGAAAGGTATCTATCTTTTTCTTAAAAACGTTTAAAGAAGGAGCCTCAACTGCTTCACTGGGCAAGGAATTCCCGAGATTCACAACCCTTTGGGTGAAGAAGTTCCTCCTAAACTCGGTCCTAAATCTACTTCCCCTTATTTTGAGGCTATGTCCCCTAGTTCTGCTTTCCCCGACCAGTGGAAACAACCTGCCCGCATCTATCCTATCTATTCCCTTCATAATTTTATATGGTTCAATAAGATCCCCCCGCATCCTTCCAAACTCGACTTCAATTCTCGGGATTGGATATTTATCCAGCTTTGCAGCCTGATTAACTGTTAACTTATAATCGCTGCAAATGTCCGGTTTCAAAACGGGAACTATAGGTGCTGCCCATTCCGGGAATTGAACTGGCTGGATAATGCCTTGTTCTTCCAACCTGTTTAACTCAGTATCCAAACACAAAATGGCCTTCAGGGTCTGGCCTGGTTGAACGATTCTACTGACCCTCTCTTAACACAATCAAGAGCCACTGATGCAAGTTGGAGTCAGGGCGAAGCCTCGACCAAATGAATCGCTTCGTGCGACCATCATTTGGTTCCATAGTTTTCGGAATAAGGAGAAGGTCCTGCAGTGGGCCAAGGAGCACCGCGACACAAAATGGGAAGGAAGTCTGATAAGGGTCTATCGAGACGTGGGGGCAGAGCTGGCGAGAAAGCTGGAGGCCTTTAACAAGGTGAAGGATACTCTCTACAGGAAGGGCGTTCGATTCAGAGTGGTGTACCCGACGAGGTTGCGGGTCACACACGAGGCTAAGGACTCCTATTTCGAGACATCTGAGGAGGTGGAAGACTTTATCAACAAACATGGACTGCGATCCAATTAAATGAAAGGTGTTGTGTGGGGGATTGCGTTTTCTTGTGAGGGTCGAGGATAGAAGAGGGTGGTGGAGATATTCTGTACATAGTTGTTGATATTCTGTTGTTGAAGGAGATTGTCATCGACTTCAGGAAGCGTAGTGGAGAACATGCCCCTGTCTACATCAATAGGAACGAAGTAGAAAGGGTCGAGAGCTTCAAGTTTTTAGGTGTACAGATCACCAACAGCCTGTCCTGGTTCCCCCATGCCGACACTATAGTTAAGAAAGCCCACCAACGACTCTACTTTCTCAGAAGGCTAAGGAAATTTGGCATGTCAGCTACAACCCTCACCAACTTCTACAGATGCACCATAGAAAGCATTCTTTCTGGTTGTATCACAGCTTGGTATGGAGCCTGCTCTGCCCAAGACCACAGGAAACTACAAAAGGTCGTGAATGTAGTCCAGTCCACCTCGCAAACCAGCCTCCCATCCATTGACTCTATCTATAATTCCCGCTGCCTCGGAAAGGCAACCAGCATAATTAAGGACCCCACGCACCCCGGACATACTCTCTTCCACCTCCTTCCGTCAGGAAAAATATACCAAAGTTTGAGGTCACGTACCAACCGACTCAAGAACAGCTTCTTCCCTACTGCCATCAGACTTTTGAATGGGCCTACCTCGTACTAAGTTGGGTTGGTTTAGCACAGTGGACTAAAGAGCTGGCTTGTAATGCAGAACAATGCCAGCAGCGCGGGTTCAATTCCCGTACCGGCCTCCCCGAACAGGCGCCAGAATGTGGCGACTAGGGGCTTTTCACAGTAACTTAATTGAAGCCTACTTGTGACAATAAGCTATTATTATTATTATTATTAGTTGATCTTTTCTCTACATTCTAGTTATGACTGTAACATTACATTCTGCAGTCTCTTCTTCCTTCTTTATGTACGGTATGCATTGTCTGCACAGCATGCAAGGAACAACACTTTTCACTGTATACTGATACATGTGACAATAATAAATCAAATCAAATCAAAAGTTTGTTTACTCTGTTTGTGGGGGTGATGGGGGATTCTCTATTTTGTACAATTTTTTCTTTTGAAGAATGGTTGATGCTCGTTTTGGGCAATGCTGATGTCAAAGAACAACAAAGAACAAAGAAAAGTACAGCACAGGAACAGGCCCTTCAGCCCTCCAAGCCCGTGCCGACCATGCTGCCCGACTAAACTACAATCTTCTACACTTCCTGGCCCCGTATCCCTCTATTCCCATCCTATTCATGTATTTGTCAAGATGCCCCTTAAATGTCACTATCGTCCCTGCTTCCACCACCTCCTCCGGTAGCGAGTTCCAGGCACCCACTACCCTCTGCGTAAAAAACCTGCCTCGTACATCTACTCTAAACCTTGCCCCTCTCACCTTAAACCTATGCCCCCTAGTAATTGACCCCTCTACCCTGGGGAAAAGCCCCTATCCACTCTGTCTATGCCCCTCATAATTTTGTAGACCTCTATCAGGTTGCCCCTCAACCTCCTTCGTTCCAGTGAGAACAAACCGAGTTTATTCAATCGCTCCTCATACCTAATGCCCTCCATACCAGGCAACATTCTGGTAAATCTCTTCTGCACCCTCTCTAAAGCCTCCACATCCTTCTGGTAGTGTGGCGACCAGAATTGAACACTATACTCCAAGTGTGGCCTAACTAAGGTTCTATACAGCTGCAACATGACTTGCCAATTCTTATACTCAATGCCCCGGCCAATGAAGGCAAGCATGCCGTATGCCTTCTTGACTACCTTCTCCACCTGTGTTGCCCCTTTCAGTGACCTGTGGACCTGTACTCCTAGATCTCTTTGACTTTCAATACTCTTGAGGGTTCTACCATTCACTGTATATTCCCTACCTGCATTAGACCTTCCAAAATGCATTACCTCACATTTGTCCGGATTAAACTCCATCTGCCATCTCTCCGCCCAAGTCTCCAAACAATCTAAATCCTGCTGTATCCTCTGACAGTCCTCATCGCTATCCGCAATTCCACCAACCTTTGTGTCATCTGCAAACTTACTAATCAGACCAGTTACATTTTCCTCCAAATCATTTATATATACTACAAAGAGCAAAGGTCCCAGCACTGATCCCTGTGGAACACCACTGGTCACAGCCCTCCAATTAGAAAAGCATCCTTCCATTGCTACTCTCTGCCTTCTATGACCTAGCCAGTTCTGTATCCTCCTTTTCACTATCCTGATGGGAGCTACCTCGCTGGCAGTGTGTAACGCGGGCAGACGGTAGTGAGGTGGGGGGAGGTGGCTGCAGCCTTAAAACCGGTACGATCTCGTTTGGCGCGCTTAGTGTCAGGGTAGACGGGCGGGGGAGAGTGCTTAAAATGGCTGATTCTGGAAGGGTGGGGAGGGGAGGGGAGGGGGAGGGATGGGGAACCCCCAATTCGGCTGGTCGGCTGGGACGTAAAGGGATTGGGTGACCCAGTGAAGTGTTCGAAAGTTTTTTCTCATCTAATGAACTTAAACGCGGATGTGCAGCGGAACTCACCATCAACGAGATCCTCCAGTCCGCTGGCAGTGCACTCACACCCGCGGATTTCCCGAAGGTGTGGGATGGCCACAAGGGGGAGCCCCATTGGCCGGGTGGAGGAACGGGTTTGGTGGGGGGGAAGATCTCAAATATCTGTGAGCCGATCATCTCATCGGAATCTGCGGCGTTCCCGGCGAAGTTGCGGGTCACACACGAGGCTAAGGACTCTTATTTCGAGACACCTGAGGAGGTGGAGGGCTTCATCAATGAACATGGACTGGGGGCCAATTAAACGAAAGGCGTTGTGTGGTGGATTCCTTTGTAATTTCTTGTGAGGGTTACGGACAGAAGAGGGTGGCGGAGATATTCTGTTGTTGAACGCGAAATGGGAGGAGGAGCTGGGACCCATCCTGGGTGAGGACGTGTGGAATGAGGCCCTCTGTCGGGTAAATTCCGCCTCATCCTGCGCCCGGCTCAGCCTGATCCAACTCAAGGTGGCACACAGAGCTCATCGAACCAAAACTAGGATGAGTGGGTTCGTTGATGGAGTGGAGGATGGGTGTGAGCGATGCTCTCGTGGGCCCGCCAACCATACTCATACATTCTGGTCTTGTCTAAGGGTGATGCACATTTGTGTCTCCTTTAGCATCATGACAGTGGTTCTCCACATCGATCTGCAGCCTTGTCCATTGGTGGCCATTTTCAGGCTATCGGACTTATCGGGACTGCGGACAGAGGTGGAGGCAGATACTCTCACACTTGCTTCGCTGATAGTCCTGCTGGGGTGGAGAGTGCCCGCTCCGTCTAGTACCTTGGCCTGGATGGGAGACCTTATGGACTTTTTCCACCTGGAAAAGGTGAAGTACACCATCAGGGGGTCGGAGGAGGAGCTCTACCCAAGGTGGCAGCCGTTTATCTCATACTTCAAAGAGTTAATCCCCATCAGCTGTAGAGGGGTGGGGGAGGTGGGGTTTGGTTGTGGGACCAGGGGGTTATATTGGATGTAGCCTTTGTTTCTTGGGCGCGATTCTCCACTCCCGCGCCGGTTGGGAGAATCGCCTGGGCCGCCAAAATTTCCCGGGACGCCGGTCCGACGCCCTCCCGCGATTCTCCCAAGCAGTGGGAATGGCCCGGTCGAGTTTTGCGGGCCGCAGGCCGGAGAATCGCCGGAGACACCCAAGATGGCGATTCTCCGGCACCCCCACTATTCTCAGGGCCGGATGGGCCGAGCGGCCAGGCCAAAACGGCGGGTTCCCCCCGGCGCTGTCCACACATGGTCGCTGCCGTCGTGAGCGGTGCGTGAACGCTGGGGATGGGGGCGGCCTGCGGGGGGGGGCGAGGGGAGATCCTGCACCGGGGGTTACCTCAAATGGGGTCTGGCCCGCGATCGGTGCCCACCGATCGCTGGGCCGTCCTCTCTGAAGGAGGACCTCCTTCCTTCCGCGGCCTGGCAAGATCCGTCAGACATCTTCTTGCGGGGCGGACTTAGAGAGGACGGCAACCACGCATGCGCGGATGATGCCTGTTATGCGGCGCCGGCCGCGTCATCTATGCGGCGCCGCCTTTACGCGGGCGACAAGGCCTGGCGCGTGTAGATGACACGGCCCTGATCCTAACCCATTGTCAGGGCCTGAATCGGTCGGGACCGGGGCCGTTTCGCGCCGTCGTGAACCTCGACGGCGTTCACGACGGCGCGGCCTCTTCGGCGTGGGAGTGGAGAATCGTGCCCCTTGTTTTTTGTTTTCTCTGATCTGTCATGTTGTTAACACGACAAACGTAAGCTGCGGGATTCTCCATCGGCAGGACCCGCCGCGCCGTCGGCAGCGCACCCACGACCCCGGGTTTTGCAACAGCGTGGGAGGGCCATCATGGGAAACCCCATTGGCCGGCTGCCGGAACAGAGGATTCCCCGTGCCGTCAGGGGCGCGCCGCACCGGAAAACGGGGCCGGCGGGATGGAGAATCACGGCCAACATGTTTGAACCATTTTCAGAGTTGTGTTGTAGTTTGGATCGTGTGAGCAATCTATGAAACCTTTAATAAAATACTATTTTTAAGAAAGAGAAATGTCTTCACTCAAAGGGTTGTGAATGAGTGGCGTGCTCTGCCCAGGAGAGCTGTGGAGGCTCAGGCTTGGAGTATATTCAAGGAAAGATCAATGGATTTTGGGGAACTAAGGGGATTAAGGGATATGGGGATTGAGCAGGAAGATGGAATGTAGGTGGAAGTTCAGCCGGGATCTTGTTGAATGCCAGAGAAGATTCGATGGGCCGAATGGTCTTCCCCCCCACTCCTATTTCTCAATGTTCTGATATTCTTTCCTCAATTTCAGCTGTGGCAGATGAATATGTGTCTGTTCCCACAGGAACGAGTTCAGGCCCTGGACAGCAGACGGCAAACCGACAAAGGTTGTCAAAGCAAAGCAGCTGTACCACCCACCAGAGACTAAGGTTGCCCACGAAACCAGTTACAACACCACCTTCAGGGGGCAGTTTAGCAAGCGGGCAGAAATCATCAGACCAGGGACAGCGGACACCAAGGTCCCTGAGCGCAGGAAAATGCGTAGTGTCTACAGCGAAGCCTATAAGGAACCTGCCAAGGTAAGACGCAGATCCCGTCATCCTTCCTCACTCTTCCAATCTTATCACCAGCATGAGGGGAGACAGTGGCATTGGAGTAGTGTCGCCGATAGTAACCCAGAGGCCGAGGCTAATGACATGGGTTCAAATCCTACCGTGGCAACTGGTGAAATTTATATTCAATTAACAAAATCAGGAATTCACAGTGCAGAAGGAGGCCATTCGGCCCATTGAGTCTGCACCGGCCCTTGGAAAGAGCATCCTACCTAAGCCCACACCTCCACCCTATCCCCACACTTACACCCTATCCCTGTAACCCCACCTTACCTTACCTTTTATTTGGACACTAAGGGCAATTTAGCATAGCGAATCCACCTAACCCTGTACATCTTTGGATTGTGGGAGGAAACCGGAGCACCCGGAGGAAACCCACGCAGACACGGGGAGAACGTGCAGACTCCGCACAGACAGTGACCCAAGCCGGGAATTGAACCTGGGACCCTGGCGCTGTGAAGCCTTTGTGTTAACCACTGTGCTACCGTGCTGCCCGCACATACCATTGAAAGCTAGTCTCAGTAACGGTGATCGTGAAACCATCTATGATTGTTGTAAAAACCCATCTGGTTCACTCGTGTTCTTTAGGGAGGGAAATCTGCCGCCCTTACTTGGTCTGGTCTACATGTGACTCCAGATCCCACAGCCATGTGGTTGACGGTAACTGTCCTCTGAAATGGCTGAGCGAGACACTCAGTTCAAGGGTATTTAGGGATGGGCAGCCAATGCTGGCTTTCCCAGCGATGGCCAATTTAAGATGATTAATCGAGCTCACAATGTGGTCAGCACCTGAGTGACCTGGTTCCAATTTCCAGATTGAACCACTTGGTTTCGGTCTCTCCCCGCCCCCACCTTTCCTAATGTATTCGTCCGTGGAATCCAATTGCACCCTTAGTTTCAACTACATAGATACATAGAAGATAGGAGCAGGTGGAGACCTTTTGGCCCTTCGAGCCTGCTCCGCCATTCATCACGATCATGGCTGATCATCCAACTCAATAGCCTAATCCTGCTTTCTCCCCATAGCCTTTGATCCCATTCTCCCCAAGTGCTATATCGAGCCGCCTCTTGAATATATTCAATGTTTTAGCATCAACTACTTCCTGTGGTAATGAATTCCACAGGCTCACCACTCTTTGGGTGAAGAAATGTCTCCTCACTTGGAATGGGTAAAATTTTACCCATTTTATTCAGGGTAAAATGGTTTACCTGGGAACATCTTCCCTGCATCTACCCTGTCTAGTCCTGTTAGAATTTTATAAGTCTCAATGAGATCCCCCCTCTTTCTTCTGAACTCCAGCTAGAGCAATCCTAACATAGTCAATCTCTCCTCATATGACAGTCCCGCCATCCCTGGAATCAGTCTGGTAAATCTTCGCTGCACTCCTTCGAGAGCAAAAACATCTTTCCTCAGAAAAGGAGACCAAAACTGCACACAATACTCCAGGTGTGGCCTCTCCAAGGCCCTGTACAATTGCAGCAACACATCCCTGCTCCTGTACTCGAATCCTCTCGCTATGAAGGCCAACATACCATTAGCCTTCTTTACCGCCTGCTGCACCTTGCTTACCTTCAGCGACTGGTTCACAAGGACACCCAGGTCCCACTGCACACTCCCCTCTCCCAATTAACAACCATTCAGGTAGTAATCTGCCTTCCTGTTTTTTCCAAAGTGTATAACCTCACACTTATCCAAATTATACTGCATCTGCCATTGATTTGCCCACTCGCCCAACCTGTCCAGATCATGCCGTAGGATCCCTGCATCCTCGTCACAATTCATCCTCCCACCCAACTTGGTATCATTTGCAAACTTTGAGATGTTACATTTTGTTCCCTCATCCAAATTGTTAATATATATTGTGAATAGCTGGGGTCCCAGCACCGATACCTGTGGTACCACACTGGTTACTGCCTGCCAATTTGAAAAGGATACATTAATCCCAACTCTTTGTTTCCTCTCTGCCAACCAGTTTTCTATCCACCTCAATACATTTCCCCCAATCCCATGCGCTTTAATCTTGCACAATAATCTCTTATGTGGGACTTTGTAAAACGCCTTCTGAAAGTCCAAATATACCACAATGACTGGCTCCCCCTTGTCGACTGTACTGGTTACCTCTTCAAAGGATGCCAACAGATTTCTCAAGCATGATTTCCCCCTTCATAAATCCATGCTGACTGTGACTGATCCTGCCACTGCTTTGCTGGGCAGCACGGTAGCATAGTGGTTAGCACTGTCGCTTCACAGCGCCAGTGTCCCAGGTTCGATTCCTGGCTTGTGTCGCTGTCTGTGTGGAGTCTGCACATTCTCCCCGTGTCTGCGTGGGTTTCCTCCGGGTGCTCCGGTTTCCTCCCACAAGTCCTGAAAGACGTGCTGTTAGGTGAATTGGACATTCTGAATTCTCCCTCCGTGTACCCGAACAGGCGCCAGAATGTGGCAACTAGGGGCTTTTCACAGTAAGTTGATCGCAGTGTTGATGTAAGCCTACTTGTAACAATAAAGATTATTAATATTATAAATGATCCGTTATAATGTCCGTGATAATGGATACAAGAATTTTCCCCACTACCGGGGCGTCATTCTCCGACCCCCCGCCGGGTCAGAGAATGGCCGTTGGCCGCCGTGAATCCCGCCCCCGCCCCCGCCGAAGTCTCCGGTACCGGAGATTGGGCGGGGGCGGGAATCGGGCCGCGCCGGTTGGCGGGACCCCCCGCTGGATTCTCCGGCCCGGATGGGCCGAAGTCCCGCCCAGGAATTGCCTGTCCCGCCGACGTAAATCAAACCTGGTATTTACCGGCGGGACCAGGTGGCGTGGGCGGGCTCCGGGTCCTGGGGGGGGGGCACGGGGCGATCTGACCCCGGGGGGTGCTCCCACGGTGGCTGGCCCGCGATCGGGGCCCACCGATCCGTGGGCGGGCCTGTGCCATGGGCACACTCTTTCCCTTCCGCCTCCGCTACGGCCTCCACCATGGCGGAGGCGGAAGAGACTCTCCCCACTGCGCATGCGCGGGAAACTGACAGTGGCCGCTGATGCTCCCGTGCATGCGCCGCATTTCCGCGCCAGCTGGCGGGGCAACAAACGCCATTTCCGCCAGCTGGCGGGGCGGAAATTCCTCCGGCGTCGGTCTAGCCCCTCAATGTTGGGGCTAGGCCGCCAAAGATGCGGAGCATTCCGCACCTTTGGGCCGGCGCGATGCCCGTCTGATTGGCGCCGTCTTTGGCGCCAGTCGGCGGACATCCCGCCATTGGGGGAGAATTTCGCCCCCGATGCCAGGCTGACTGGTCTATAATCCCCTGCTTTCTCTCTACCTCCCTTTTTGAATATCGGAGTGACGTGAGCTACCCTCCAATCTGCAGGGACAGTTCCAGAGTCTATAGAATCCCGGAAGATGACCACCAATACATCCACTATTTCCAGAGCCACCTCCTTAAGCACTCTGGGATGCAGATTCTCAGGCCCTGGGGATTTATTCACTTTCAATCCCATCAATTTTCCCAGCACCATTTCTCAACTAATATTGATCTCCCTCAGTTCGTCCCTCTCACTAAACCTTTCATTCTCCAGCTCCACTCAATCACGCCCCGAGTGTAATTTTGGGTAGGTTTGGCGGGGTGTTTCCCCGCCAATTCTTTGGGTGAGATCAGACCTGAATTCACCCACACGTGGTCAATCTTGGGGAGTTTGGGGAATTTCCCACCTGTCAATCCCTCACCTTTTGAGGTCCCCCCCTTTCAGCCCCCCAACCTTCATTTTTTTTAATAAAATATTTTATTGAAAATTTTTGGTCAACCAACACAGTACATTGTGCATCCTTTACACAATATTATAACAACACAAATAACAATGACCTATTTTATAAACAAAAAATGAATAAATAATAAATAACAAAAATGAAAACTAACCCTAATTGGCAACTGCCTTGTCACAAGTAACACTCTCCAAAAATATAATTTAACAGTCCAATATATAATTCTCTGTAGCAACGACCTATACATATTATACAGTATATATTAACAACCCTGAGAGTCCTTCTGGTTCCTCCCCCCCCCCCCCCCTCCCCCCCCCCCCCCCCCCATCCTGGGCTGCTGCTGCTGCCTTCTTTTTTCCATTCCATCTATCTTTCTGCGAGGTATTCGACGAACGGTTGCCACCGCCTGGTGAACCCTTGAGCCGACCCCCTTAGAACGAACTTAATCCGCTCTAGCTTTATAAACCCTGCCATGTCATTTATCCAGGTCTCCACCCCCGGGGGCTTGGCTTCTTTCCACATTAGCAATATCCTGCGCCGAGCTACTAGGGACGCAAAGGCCAAAACATCGGCCTCTCTCGCCTCCTGCACTCCCGGCTCTTGTGCAACCCCAAATATAGCCAACTCCCAGCTTGGTTCGACCCGGACCCCCACTACTTTTGAAAGCACCTTTGTCACCCCCATCCAAAACCCCTGTAGTGCCGGGCATGACCAAAACATATGGGTATGATTCGCTGGGCTTCTCGAGCACCTCACACACCTATCCTCCACCCCAAAAAATTTACTGAGCCGTGCTCCAGTCATATGCGCCCTGTGTAATACCTTAAACTGAATCAGGCTTAGCCTGGCACACGAGGACGACGAGTTTACCCTGCTTAGGGCATCTGCCCACAGCCCCTCCTCGATCTCCTCCCCAGCTCTTCTTCCCATTTCCCTTTTAGTTCATCTACCATAGTCTCCCCTTCGTCCCTCATTTCCCTATATATATCTGACACCTTACCATCCCCCACCCATGTCTTTGAGATCACTCTGTCCTGCACCTCTTGTGTCGGGATCTGCGGGAATTCCTTCACCTGTTGCCTCGCAAAAGCCCTCAGTTGCATATATCTGAATGCATTCCCTTGGGGCAACCCATATTTCTCGGTCAGCGCTCCCAGACTCGCGAACTTCCCATCCACAAACAGATCTTTCAGTTGCGTTATTCCTGCTCTTTGCCACATTCCATATCCCCCATCCATTCCCCCCGGGGCAAACCTATGGTTGTTTCTTATCGGGGACCCCCCCAAGGCTCCAGTCTTTCCCCTATGCCGTCTCCACTGTCCCCAAATCTTCAGTGTAGCCACCACCACCGGGCTTGTGGTGTAGTTCCTCGGTGAGAACGGCAATGGGGCTGTCACCATAGCCTGTAGGCTAGTCCCCCTACAGGACGCCCTCTCTAATCTCTTCCACGCCGCTCCCTCCTCCTCTCCCATCCACTTACTCACCATTGAAATATTAGTGGCCCAATAATACTCACTTAGGCTCGGTAGTGCCAGCCCCCCCCTATCCCTGCTACGCTGTAAGAATCCCTTCCTCACTCTCGGGGTCTTCCCGGCCCACACAAAACCCATGATGCTCTTTTCAATCCTTTTTAAAAAAGCCTTCGTGATCACCACCGGGAAGCACTGAAACACAAAGCGGAATCTCGGGAGGACCACCATCTTAACCGCCTGCACCCTCCCTGCCAGTGACAGGGATACCATATCCCATCTCTTGAAATCCTCCTCCATTTGTTCCACCAACCGCGTTAAATTTAACCTATGCAATGTGCCCCAATTCTTGGCTATCTGGATCCCCAGGTAACGAAAGTCCCTTGTTACCTTCCTCAACGGTAGGTCCTCTATTTCTCTACTCTGCTCCCCTGGATGCACCACAAACAACTCACTTTTCCCCATGTTCAATTTATACCCTGAAAAATCCCCAAACTCCCCAAGTATCCGCATTATTTCTGGCATCCCCTCCGCCGGGTCTGCCACATATAGTAACAAATCGTCTGCATACAAAGATACCCGGTGTTCATCTCCTCCTCTAAGTACTCCCCTCCACTTCTTGGAACCCCTCAACGCTATCGCCAGGGGCTCAATCGCCAGTGCAAACAATAATGGGGACAGAGGGCATCCCTGCCTTGTCCCTCTATGGAGCCGAAAATATGCAGATCCCCGTCCATTCGTGACCACGTTCGCCATCGGGGCCCTATACAACAGCTGCACCCATCTAACATACCCCTCTCCAAAACCAAATCTCCTCAACACCTCCCACAAATAATCCCACTCCACTCTATCAAATGCTTTCTCGGCATCCATCGCCACTACTATCTCCGTTTCCCCCTCTGGTGGGGGCATCATCATTACCCCTAACAACCTCCGTATATTCGTGTTCAGCTGTCTCCCCTTCACAAACCCAGTTTGGTCCTTCTGGACCACCCCCGGGACACATTCCTCTATTCTCATTGCCATTACCTTGGCCAGGATCTTGGCATCTACATTTAGGAGGGAAATAGGTCTATAGGACCCGCATTGTAGCGGGTCCTTTTCCTTCTTTAAGAGAAGCGATATCGTTGCTTCAGACATAGTCGGGGGAAGTTGTCCCCTTTCCTTTGCCTCATTAAAGGTCCTCGTCAATACCGGGGCGAGCAAGTCCACATATTTTCTATAGAATTCGACTGGGAATCCATCCGGTCCCGGGGCCTTTCCCGCCTGCATGCTCCTAATTCCTTTCACCACTTCTTCTACCTCGATCTGTGCTCCCAGTCCCACCCTTTCCTGCTCTTCCACCTTGGGAAATTCCAGCCGATCCAAAAAGCCCATCATTCTCTCCCTCCCATCCGGGGGTTGAGCTTCATATAATTTTTTATAAAATGTCTTGAACACTCCATTCACTCTCTCCGCTCCCTGCTCCATCTCTCCTTCCTCATCCCTCACTCCCCCTATTTCCCTCGCTGCTCCCCTTTTCCTCAATTGGTGTGCCAGCAACCTGCTCGCCTTCTCCCCATATTCGTACTGTACACCCTGTGCCTTCCTCCATTGTGCCTCTGCAGTGCCCGTAGTCAGCAAGTCAAATTCTACATGTAGCCTTTGCCTTTCCCTGTACAGTCCCTCCTCCGGTGCTTCCGCATATTGTCTGTCCACCCTCAAAGGTTCTTGCAGCAACCGCTCCCGTTCCTTACTCTCCTGCTTCCCTTTATGTGCCCTTATTGATATCAGCTCCCCTCTAACCACCGCCTTCAGCACCTCCCAGACCACTCCCACCTGGACCTCCCCATTATCATTGAGTTCCAAGTACTTTTCAATGCACCCCCTCACCCTTAGACACACACCCTCATCTGCCATTAGTCCCATGTCCATTCTCCAGGGTGGGCGCCCTCCTGTTTCCTCCCCTATCTCCAAGTCTACCCAGTGTGGAGCATGATCCGAAATGGCTATAGCCGTATACTCCGTTCCCCTCACCTTCGGGATCAACGCCCTTCCCAGCACAAAAAAGTCTATTCGCGAGTAGACTTTATGGACATAGGAGAAAAACGAGAACTCCTTACTCCTAGGTCTGCTAAATCTCCACGGGTCTACACCTCCCATCTGCTCCATAAAATCTTTAAGTACCTTGGCTGCTGCCGGCCTCCTTCCAGTCCTGGACTTCGACCTATCCAGCCCTGGTTCCAACACCGTATTAAAATCTCCCCCCATTATCAGCTTTCCCATCTCTAGGTCCGGAATGCGTCCTAGCATCCGCCTCATAAAATTGGCACCATCCCAGTTCGGGGCATATACGTTTACCAAAACCACCGTCTCCCCCTGTAGTTTGCCACTCACCATCACGTATCTGCCCCCGTTATCCGCCACTATAGTCTTTGCCTCGAACATTACCCGCTTCCCCACTAATATAGCCACCCCCCTGTTTTTCGCATCGAGCCCCGAATGGAACACCTGCCCCACCCATCCTTTGCGTAGCCTAACCTGGTCTATCAGTTTCAGGTGCGTTTCCTGTAACATAACCACATCTGCCTTAAGTTTCTTAAGGTGTGCGAGTACCCGTGCCCTCTTTATCGGCCCATTCAGCCCTCTCACGTTCCACGTGATCAGCCGGGTTGGGGGGCTTCCTACCCCCCCCTTTTCGATTAGCCATCCCCTTTTTCCAGCTCCTCACCCGGTTCCCACGCAGCTGTATCTCCCCCAGGCGGTGCCCCCCCGCCCATCCCCTCCCATACCAGCTCCCCCCTCTCCCCAGCAGCAGCAACCCAGTAATTCCCCCCTCCCACCCCGCCCCCCCCCCCCCGCTAGATCCCCCGCTAGCGTAATTACTCCCCCCATGTTGCTCCCAGAAGTCAGCAAACTCTGGCCGACCTCGGCTTCCCCCCGTGACCTCGGCTCGCACCGTGCGACGCCCCCTCCTTCCTGCTTCTCTATTCCCGCCATGATTATCATAGCGCGGGAACCAAGCCCGCGCTTCTCCCTTGGCCCCGCCCCCAATGGCCAACGCCCCATCTCCTCCACCTCCCCTCCTCCCCCATCACCACCTGTGGAAGATAGAAAAGTTACCACATCGCAGGATTAGTACATAAAACTCCTCTTTCCCCCCTTTTTAACCCCCCTCTTCGCCCCCCACATTCGCCCCACCACTTTGTTCAAACGTTCTTTTTAATAACCCGCTCATTCCAGTTTTTCTTCCACAATAAAAGTCCACGCTTCATCCGCCATCTCAAAGTAGTGGTGCCTCCCTCGATATGTGACCCACAGTCTTGCCGGTTGCAGCATTCCAAATTTTATCTTCTTTTTATGAAGCACCGCCTTGGCCCGATTAAAGCTCGTCCTCCTTCTCGCCACCTCCGCACTCCAGTCTTGGTAAACGCGGATCACCGTGTTCTCCCATTTACTGCTCCGAGTTTTCTTTGCCCATCTAAGGACCATTTCTCTATCCTTAAAACGGAGGAATCTCACCACTATGGCTCTGGGAATTTCTCCTGCTCTCGGTCCTCGCGCCATCACTCGGTATGCTCCCTCCACCTCCAACGGACCCGCCGGGGCCTCCGCTCCCATTAACGAGTGCAGCATCGTGCTCACATATGCCCCGACGTCCGCTCCCTCCGCACCTTCAGGAAGACCAAGAATCCTCAAGTTGTTCCTCCTTGCGTTGTTCTCCAGTGCCTCCAACCTTTCCACACATCGTTTCTGATGTGCCTCATGCATCTCCGTCTTCACCACCAGGCCCTGTATGTCGTCCTCATTCTCGGCTGCCTTTGCCTTCACGACCCGAAGCTCCCGCTCCTGGGTCTTTTGTTCCTCCTTTAGCCCTTCGATCGCCTGTAGTATCGGGGCCAACAGCTCTTTCTTCATTTCCTTTTTGAGCTCTTCCACACAGCATTTCAAGAACTCTTGTTGTTCAGGGTCCCATGTTAAACTGCCACCTTCCGACGCCATCTTGGTTTTTGCTTGCCTTCCTTGCGCTGTTCTAAAGGATCCACTGCAATCCAGCCACTTTCTCCTCCTTTTTTCATCCGTATCCAGGGGGGATTCCCTTCTGGTTTACCGCACAGTGTTTTTAGCCGTCAAAATTGCCGTTGGGGCTCCTATCAAGAGCCCAAAAGCCCGTTTCACCGGGAGCTGCCGAAACGTGCGACTCAGCTGGTCATCGCCGCACCCGGAAGTCGCCCCCCAACCTTCATGATGCCCCTTCATACATACCCCCTTTAAATTCCTACACTTCACCCCCCCGCCCCCCACCCCCACCCCCCCCGTTCAGCTCCCTTTCATGGGCATGACCCCCTCAGGATCTGCCCGTGGCAGTAATGGCTCATTTAAATATGATTATCTGGAATCACTCCCAGTGAGGGCATGACCCAGATAGCGCCGGGTGCCGTGGGTCGGGTAACTCGCGCACGGCTCAGTGCCCAGCGCAAAGCCCGTTTTGGGCCTCTCACGTGATACTCCTGGCACAACCGGATCGGTGCCGGGTGCAATGCGGTGGAAAACCCATGGCCATATAGACACACACATATAGACACACACACATTTCTATACAGACACACACACGCTTATATATAAATAAGTTGACAAGGGGTAGCCAGTCGATGTGGTATATTTGGACTTTCAGAAGGGGTTTGACAAAGTCCCGCATAAGAGATTATTGTGCAAGATTAAAGCGCATGGGATTGGAGGAAATGTACTGAGGTGGATAGAAAACTGGTTGGAAGAGAGGAAACAAAGAGTAGGAATTAATGGATCCTTTTCAAGTTGGCAGGCAGTAACTAGTGGGGTGCCACAGGGATCGGTGCTGGGACCCCCAGCTATTCACAATATATATTAATGATTTGGATGAGGGAACAAAATTATCATAGAATTTACAGTGCCGAAGGAGGCCATTCGGCCCGTCGAGTCTGCACCGGCTCTTGGAAAGATCACCCTACCCAAGGTCAACACCTCCACCCTATCCCCATAACCCAGTAACCCTACCCAACATTAAGGGCAATTTTGGACACCATGGGCAATTTATCATGGCCAATCCACCTAACCTGCACATCTTTGGGCTGTGGGAGGAAACTGAGCACCCGGAGGAAACCCCCACACACACGGGGAGGATGTGCAGACTCCGCACAGACAGTGACCCAAGCCGGAATCGAACCTGGGACCCTGGAGCTGTGAAGCAATTGTGCTATCCACAATGCTACCGTGTTGAAAATGTAACATCTCAACTTTGGAAGCAAAAACAGGAAGGCAGATTACTACCTGAATGGTTGTAAATTGGGAGAGGGGAGTGTGCAGTGGGACCTGGGTATCCTTATGCACTAGTCGCTGAAGGTAAGCGCGCAGGTGCAACTGGCGGTAAAGAAGGCTAATGGTATGTTGGCCTTCATTGCGAGAGGATTCGAGTACAGGAGCAGGGATGTTTGCTGTAATTATACAGGGCCTTGGAGAGGCCACACCTGGAGTATTGTGGGCAGTTTTGGTCTCCTTCTCTGAGGAAAGATGTTTTTGCTCTCGAGGGAGTGCAGCGAAGGTTTACCAGACTGATTCCAGGGATGGTGGGACTGTCATATGAGGAGAGATTGATGAGGTTAGGATTGTTCTCGCTGGAGTTCAGGAGAATGAGGTGGTTCTCATAGAGACTTAGAAAATTCTAACAGGACTAGACAGGGTAGATGCAGGGAAGATGTTACCAATGATGGGTGTGTCCAGAACCAGGGGTCACAGTCTGAGGATTCAGGGTAAACTATTTTGGACAGAGATGAGGAAACATTTCTTCACACAAAGAGTGGTGAGCCTGTGGAATTCATTACCACAGGAAGTAGTTGATGCTAAAACATTGAATATATTCAAGAGGCAGCCTGATATAGCGCTTGGAGAGAATGGGATCAAAGGCTATGGGGAGAAAGCAGGATTAGGCTATTGAGTTGGATGATCAGCCATGATCATGACAAATGGCGGAGCAGGCTCGAAGGGCCAAAAGGCCTCTTCCTGCTCCTATCTTCTATGTATCTATGTATATAAAAATGTACATACACGTATAGACACACACATATAGACACACACATATACACACATCTCTACACACACATATATATATTTACACATGCATATGTACACACATATAGACATAAACACATATACACACACACACATATAGACACACACACATATAGACACATGCACAATTGACACACACATATATCTACAGACACACAGACATACATAAATGTGCATACACATATAGACACATATATACTCACATACATATACACATCTCTACACACATATACATTTACGCACTCATATGTACACACATATAGACACACACACATATAGGCATACACATATATGCAAACAATTTGACATAGGGGCTGGTTTAGCACAGTGGGCTAAACAGCTGGCTTGTAATGCAGAGCAAGGCAGCAGCGCGGGTTCAATTCCCGTACCGGCCTCCCGAACAGGTGCCGGAATGTGGCGACTAGGGGCTTTTCACAGTAACTTCATTGAAGCCTACTTGTGACAATAAGCTATTATTATTATTATTACACACACGCCACATGCCGCACTCAAATAAACGCACATATATTTACACATATACAATTACACAAATTTATGCTGTCACGCACATACTCACTCACTCAGACACACACACAGATACACACAGACACAGGCACTCACACACTCACACAGGCTCTCAGAGGCACTTGCATAGTCACACACACTCACTCACACAAACACACCCGGACACTCACACACACACAATCATACAAACTCTCACTGATACACCCAGACACACACACTCACACACACACAATCATACAAACTCTCACTGACACACCCAGACACACACACTCACACACACACAATCATACAAACTCTCACTGACACATCCAGACACACACACTCACACACACACACACACACAATCATACAAACTCTCACTGACACATCCAGACACTCACACACACACACAATCATACAAACTCTCACTGACACACCCAGACACACACACTCACACACACACAATCATACAAACTCTCACTGACACACCCAGACACACACACTCACACACACACAATCATACAAACTCTCACTGGCTCATCCAGACTCACACACACATACACACTCATACAGGCTCTCACAGACACTCACACAGACCCTCATAGACACACACAGGCTCTCTCACACACAAATACTCACACAGACTCCCACAAACACACCCAGTCTGAAGCAGGCAGAAATTCCTCTCGCACGATGCTGTAACATAGAAACATGGACATAGAAACATTGAAAATCAGAACACGAGGAGGCCATTCAACCTCCTGAGCCTGCTCCACTATTCATTATGATCATGGCTGATCCCTACCTCAACGCCACACTCCTACTCTTCCCAAACACCTTGACATCTTTTAGAGTCCAGAAATCTATCTATTTCCTACTTAAATATATTCATTGATTTGCCTCTACAACCTTCTGCTGTGGAGAATTCCACAGGGGCTGTTTAGCACAGGGCTAAATTGTTGGCTTTGAAAGCAGACCAAGGCAGGCCAGCAGCACAGTCCAATTCCTGTAACAGCCTCCCTGAACAGGCGCCGGAATGTGGAGACTAGGGGCTTTTCACAGTAACTTCATTTGAAGCCTATTTGTGACAATAAGCAATTTTCATTTCATTTCATTTCAGGTTCACCTCTCTCTGGGTGAAGAAATTTCTCCTAAATGGCTGACCCCATATCCTGAGGTTGTGACCCCTTGTTCTAGACTCCCCCCAGCCAGAGGAAACAGCGTCCCTATACCCAGTCTGGACAGCCCTGTCAGAATTTCATACCTTTTAATGAGATCCCCTCACATTCTTTTAATTTCTTTCTTTTTTTATATAAATTCAGAGTACTCAATTCATTTTTCCAATTGAGGGGCAATTTAGCGCGGCCAATCCACCTAGCCTGCACATCTTTGGGTTGTGGGGGTGAAACCGACGCAAACGCGGGGAGAATGTGCAAACTCCACACGGACAGTGACCCGGGGCCGGGATCGAACCTGGGATCTCAGCGCCGTGAGGCAGTAGTGCTAATCACTGCGCCGCCCTTTCATTATTTTAATTTCAGAAATTTAAATTATAACTCAAACTTTTAAAGAAACAAGAGATGTTCTCCTTAGAGCAGAGATGGTTAAAGGGAGATTTAATATAGGTGTTTAAAGTTATGTGGGGTTTTGATCAGTTAGATCAAGATAAACTATCTTCAGTGACTGGAGATTTGGTAACTGGAGTTCATGATTGAAGATAATCAGTGAAGTAACCAGTGGTGAGGTGAAAATAAATGATTTTACTTAAAATTGATAAGGCACCAGGAGCAGATGGGATGCATCCAAGGATACTGAGCGAAGTGAGAGTGTAGGTTTCTGAGGCAGCCTTCCTTAGACACAGAGGTTGGGACTGCTTTTTTTGGTGAAAGGAGAGGAATCACTTGGGACGTGATTCCATGCCCTACCCCCGTACCATGTTGTGCCCAGCGTCGATCCAGGCGCACAGCGAGCATCGCGGCAGAGGCCCAAATCGGGCTTCACGCTGAGCGCAAACCTCGCGTGAGTCACACGGCCCACACTGGGCATGATCCAGGTAATGTTAATTAGGTGAGTCATGAGGCTCATTTAAATATTCAAGTGCTAGTTGAGGCGGCATTCCCCTGGTGCCCGAGAGTCACCGGCCGCGCCAGCGAGGCCTCATTCGGGCACCGATTAGTACTGGTCTCCATAAACAGGTGTGATGGCCACACCAGGGGTCTCGGAAGCCAGTAAAACCCCCCGTGTGGTTGGGGACAGGGCAGGGCAATACCCTGTTGGCACTGCCAGGGTGCCATGTGCAGGGCCAAGGGTTGGGGCATAAGGGAGATATGCCAATGAAAGTGGGGGTGAAGGTTGGTATGAAGGGGCTTCATAAAGATTTGGGGAGTGAAGGGGGGGATCCTGAGGTAGGGGGGCCTCAGAGGCGATGGCCCGTAACAGGTGTGCTCACTTGGTGATTCTGCGATACACCAGCACTTTGCCCTTTCTTTTATTCTCAGGGAGTTTCGTTCCGCCAAGGCTGAACTTTAGTAATTTTCTGCTGGCGAGCCCACAGGAAAGGCTCCTCGCAGGTCAGGACGCCATTTTGTCTGGCGGCCTTGATCTCCCCCGCACTCCGTTTTTGACCCACACTTACACCCCCCCCTCCACCTGGCAATGCCAACCTGGCACCCGGGCACCCTGGCACCTGGCACCCTGACACTCTGGTTTTGCCCCTGCCAGCCTGGCAGTGTCACGGGCACCTTCCAGGGTTGCACTGTCAGGCTGCCAGGCTGCCAGTGCCAAGATGCCCTAGTGCCAGAGGGAGTGCCAGGGTGTCACCCTGCCCTGTCCCTGACCACCCGGGGGTCTCCAATGTCCTAAGAGACACCCCCCGCCGCCCCAGGTGCCTTTACGGCTGGTCCACGTTTGTGGAAACCAGTACTAAACGGTGCCCTGGCAAGGTGTCCCAGGCCCAGGCAATGTAGCATGGCCAATCCACCTGCACATCTTTGGACTTTGGGAGGAAACCCACGCAGACACGGGGAGAATGTACAAACTCCACACAAACAGTCACCCAAGGCCGGAATCGAACCCAGGTCTCTGGCGCTGTGAGGCTGCAGTGCTAGCCACTGTGCCACCGTGCCATCCCTGTGGATGGCCCATGCCCCTGATGCAAACAGGGCAGCGCCGAATGACATTACCACCCCCCCCACCCACCCACTTCCCACCCACTGTTTTTCATCCCTGGCACAAAAAGAAATGACCTGCCCACTCCCACCCACTTGCCCACACCAACTGTATTATGGCTTTGGGCAGGGTGTTATCCTGGTCAATAGACTTACCAACAAGTCTCATTGACTTATATTCATTTTAATATGGTGGGCAGGGTGCCCACTGCAGGCCTCGTCCTCCTGGCACATTACGGGGGTCAGCTCAGGGGGCTGGGGAGGGGTGGGGGAGGCACTCGTCAAGCAATGTGTTGTATGTACATCCCTGCCAAAAACATGCCTGGGGGGGAGAGGGCGCGGTGAAGGGATGGGGAAGTGAAGGGGGGAGGGGGTGGGGGGGGGGGGGGGGGGGGGGGGAGGGGGGAAGGGGGGGGGCAGTGCCATAAAACCAACCCAGTGACTTCAAAGGATGTCTACGAAATTATTAAATAATTTACTTCAAAGGTTTCAAAAACACGTAAGGATAAATAACTAAAAGCAAATGTTGGCAGGACTTAGGGGGAAGCGAGGAAGAAGAGGGTCTAGTTGGATATATCCTTCAAAGAGCCAGCAGATGCAGGATTGGGTAGAATGGCCTCCTCTTGTGCTGTATGATTGTAACTTCAGTTGCATGTGGCATGTGCGAGTAAGTCGATCTTCATTTGCTTCTTCCCCTCCAGCCACATAAGCCAAGCGTCCAGAGCACGAAACCAAAAAAACCGTCAAGCCATAAAGCACCCAAAAAAGTCAAAGAAAAACAAATCACATCTGGGCGGGCCGTGAAGAAAAAGATGGCGGACACCGCCCCGGCCCCCAAGCCAGAGGAAGGAGCGAAGAGCCAGGAGATGAACAACAAATTAGCCGAGGCGAAAGAGTAAAGTCACCACACTTCTGACACTGGGGTCACGGGAAACCAATCAGATTCTTCCTCATCAGTCAGGGGTGACACTCGGTCCTGCAAGGGTCTGAGGCCATTCCTTAATCAGCTCAGCAGCCCTTCTGAACTAGAGGGGCTGATCCATCACTCTACTCCCTTCACCTGCTTACTTAAGTACAAGATACAGGAACCCTCACCTAGCCCAATAATCAAACACAGCTTAGACTGAATCATGTATCGACACATCCACACCACATTGTCGGTGGCACTGACGGACTGATGACTACCATCCCCGTCACAGTGGGAAGAAAAGCAGCAGCAATAATTGGCTCCCACTCACTTTGACAAGCTAACAGCAAATTTCTGAACTGTGGCTTCACTTTTGATCTCCTGTCATGGGTCCAGCTATAAAACCCTAGTCCTTATGGCCTTTTGAAATGATCATTTAGATTCGACGCATAAACCTAAACATCTCCATTAGACCCCACCTGTTAACTCACTCCCCATTAGCTGTTATTCTTTGTATAAACTATTCGCACTCCTTGAATAGATTCCAACTTGTAAGCCAGTCCCGATTTTCATCATACTCCATGTTCCCCGTTCTGCATTCTGAAGGTTAGCCACCTCACGGCTGAGACCAGGAGGTCTGATTTGCCAGCATTTATCAGAATGGGATACGGGCCTCATTCAACGCCCCCCCGATAGCCTTTACCCCACTCCTCACGCTATCCTAAGAACACCCCCCCGATAGCCTTTACCCCACTCCTCACTTTGTCCTAAGAATATGTCTGCCTGGTCACTGAACAAGGGACCAACATGAGATAAGCCAGAATCTCGTGCATGTGCATACCCGTGCACACAAACATGCACATATACACACCCGCACACACAAGCACGTATGTCCGCACACACACAATCATTTATGCCCAAGCTTGCGTGTGTGAGTACAGACACATGACACAGACACATGGTGGACATACGTATACTAACACGAGTGTGTAAGCATATGTTCACACGTACACTTTTATCGCACGCATCTCTACTTCAGCAACACTCCCAGTAACTACAGCAATGAGGGAATGTGTCATACATTCTTCATGGTGGTTTCTCAAGCTGATGGGAAGTTTCTTTTTGATGTCACGTGGCCCAGACCCGGTCATGAACACACCGATAGTTTTCCGTTGATTGTGCTGGGGAACACCACACTTGGTGCTATTTCATTCATGTTGTGGCAATGGGAATGATCAAATTAATGTAAGTGTAAAACTCCCAATTGTGATGTGCTTTGTGACCTTTGCTTGCAGTTATTTACCAATAAAAGCAAATTGTGAACACTTTAAATGCATTCTCTCTTGCCATCTTTCCGTGTCTCACGCTGTGTGCCTCTCTTTCTGTCTCTCTTACCATGGGTTTCTCTCTCTGTCTCTCATTCTATCTCTCACTTTCTCTATCTCTGTCTCGCTTTCTCTGCCTGCCATTCTCACTGGCTTTTTCAGTGCCTGTATGTCTGTTTCCCTGATTATAAAAGCAAAGTACTGCAGTTGCTGGAATTCTGAAGGTCTCTGAGGAAGAGTAATTTTTGACTCAAAACATAAACTCTGTTTCTCTCTCAACAGATGCTGTCAATCCTGCTGAGTTCATCCAGCATTTTCTGTGCTTATTTGTGTGTTTTTCTGTCTGTCACTTGCCCACTCTTTTTCTCTCTCTCTCTTTCTTTGCCTGTATCCTTCTCTGTTACTTGCTCTTTGCTTCCCCCCCCCTCTCTCTCAGTTTCTCTCTATCTGTCTTTCATCTGTTGCGTGTCACTCTCTCCCAGCAAGCCACAAATAGTGGGTAAGCTTGGGAGTTCCGCTGCTCAAACCTAACGATTCTCAACTTGTTTTGTACTGAGGCAGTTGGTCTTAGCCAGGTTGGGGGGAGGTGGCAAGTGAGGCCAATTCCTCCCAGGTTCGAGAGGGAGCAAAGCAGCCAGAGTTCATGCTCCTGATCACTATCCAGGGACCCTGTTGCTGGCAAAGTACTTGTCTGAGGGCAGGATCGAACTCAACCGTGATATTGCTCAACAAATATGGTATGTCAGGAATAAGCGAATGACTAGGGAAAGAGTAGGACCAGTCAAGGACAGGGATGGGAAATTGTGTGTGGAGTCTGAAGAGATAGGCGAGATACTAAATGAATATTTTTCGTCAGTATTCACTCAGGAAAAAGATAATGTTGTGGAGGAGAATGCTGAGCCCCAGGCTAATAGAATAGATGGCATTGAGGTACGTAGGGAAGAGGTGTTGGCAATTCTGGACAGGCTGAAAATAGATAAGTCCCCGGGACCTGATGGGATTTATCCTAGGATTCTCTGGGAGGCCAGGGAAGAGATTGCTGGACCTTTGGCTTTGATTTTTATGTCATCATTGGCGACAGGAATAGTGCCAGAGGACTGGAGGACAGCAAATGTGGTCCCTTTGTTCAAAAAGGGGAGCAGAGACAACCCCGGCAACTATAGACCGGTGAGCCTCACGTCTGTAGTGGGTAAAGTCTTGGAGGGGATTATAAGAGACAAGATTTATAATCATCTAGATAGGAATAATATGATCAGGGATAGTCAGCATGGCTTTGTGAAGGGTAGGTCATGCCTCACAAACCTTATTGAGTTCTTTGAGAAGGTGACTGAACAGGTAGACGAGGGTAGAGCAGTTGATGTGGTGTATATGGATTTCAGCAAAGCGTTTGATAAGGTTCCCCACGGTAGGCTATTGCAAAAAATACGGAGGCTGGGGATTGAGGGTGATTTAGAGATGTGGATCAGAAATTGGCTAGCTGAAAGAAGTCAGAGGGTGGTGGTTGATGGGAAATGTTCAGAATGGAGTACAGTCACAAGTGGAGTACCACAAGGATCTGTTCTGGGGCCGTTGCTGTTTGTCATTTTTATCAATGACCTAGAGGAAGGCGCAGAAGGGTGGGTGAGTAAATTTGCAGACGATACTAAAGTCGGTGGTGTTGTCGATAGTGTGGAAGGATGTAGCAGGTTACAGAGGGATGTGGATAAGCTGCAGAGCTGGGCTGAGAGGTGGCAAATGGAGTTTAATGTAGAGAAGTGTGAGGTGATTCACTTTGGAAGGAATAACAGGAATGCGGAATATTTGGCTAATGGTAAAGTTCTTGAAAGTGTGGATGAGCAGAGGGATCTAGGTGTCCATGTACATAGATCCCTGAAAGTTGCCACCCAGGTTGATAGGGTTGTGAAGAAGGCCTATGGAGTGTTGGCCTTTATTGGTAGAGGGATTGAGTTCCGGAGTCGGGAGGTCATGTTGCAGCTGTACAGAACTCTGGTACGGCCGCATTTGGAGTATTGCGTACAGTTCTGGTCACCGCATTATAGGAAGGACGTGGAGGCTTTGGAGCGGGTGCAGAGGAGATTTACCAGGATGTTGCCTGGTATGGAGGGAAAATCTTATGAGGAAAGGCTGATGGACTTGAGGTTGTTTTCGTTGGAGAGAAGAAGGTTAAGAGGAGACTTAATAGAGGCATACAAAATGATCAGGTGGTTGGATAGGGTGGACAGTGAGAGCCTTCCCCCGCGGATGGATATGGCTGGCACGAGGGGACATAACTTTAAACTGAGGGGTAATAGATATAGGACAGAGGTCAGAGGTAGGTTCTTTACGCAAAGAGTAGTGAGGCCGTGGAATGCCCTACCTGCTACAGTAGTGAACTCGCCAACATTGAGGGCATTTAAAAGTTTATTGGATAAACATATGGATGATAATGGCATAGTGTAGGTTAGATGGCTTTTGTTTTGGTGCAACATCGTGGGCCGAAGGGCCTGTACTGCACTGTATTGTTCTATGTTCTATAAATCTGACAGAGACTCAAGCACAAAGATTGATAATTCCAGTCAATTAACAGGTAGTTTTGTTGTGTTTGGTCCTTTATACTTTACGAAGGAATCCATCAAACACTGCGACTTGTCCAAACCAGAATCTCTTATTGAGTCCCGTGTGGTAAGAGAGCAATCTGATACAGAGCATGTTATAATGGAGTCTGCTAACTACTCCTCTGGAACTTACACCCAGCACTGACCATTCACATGTATGTCTTATTACCCTCTCAATCATCTTCTGAAGACGGCCGGATGCGTCTCCCTTTATATCGGAGTCACAGGTCATATGAAAAATGAAAATGAAAATCGCTTATTGTCACAAGTAGGCTTCAAGTGAAGTTACTGTGAAAAGCCCCTAGTCGCCACATTCCGGCGCCTGTTCGGGGAGGCTGGTACGGGAATTGAACCCATGCTGCTGGCCTGCCTTGATCTGCTTTCAACGCCAGCGATTTAGCCCTGTGCTAAACCAGACCCTAAGGCCATATGACCTTGGTATAGAGACCGCATGGTGTGTCTATACTGCCACCTGCTGGCCGGAGGTCGCACACCATCCAACTATGATATAGTCCACAGGCATATCATCACAACTTTCTTCACTTTATCTTCTGCTAAAATTATTGTAGAGCTAGAGAGATTCTTGATTAACAAGGGGGTGAAAGGTTTATCGGAGGTGGGCGGGAATGTGGGTTGAGGTTACGAGCAGATAGGCCACGATCGTTTCGAGGGACTGAGTGGCCTGCCCCTGTTCCTAATTTACATGTTTGTGTGTTCACAACACTCGCTTGGCAAAATATCATAGAGTCCGTGCAACACAGAAGGAGGCCATTTGGCCCATTGTGCAGGTAACCGCTCCAGAAATGCCCCGTTAAACCATGGGGAGGTGGGTGAGAGAAGACAAATTGTTTGGGAAGAGAGACTGTGGTGCTAACACGGAGGAAAATCTCAGAGATGGTGGGGGATTTAAATAAACCTCTTAATTAAACACAGGACCAGATTTTCAAAGCAGGGCCAGGAACCCAATGGCCAGTTTCTGGCTCCAGACCCCTCCCCCCACCATAACTGTGTCAGTTACACAGTGCTTTTTTGAAATGTAAATGCCCTAATTGGGCCTTGGGCCATCTCAGTGCCAAATTCATGGTGCCAAGCATCTCCAGGAGGGAGGAGCTGCCTGCAGAACACAACTGAAAAAAGGGAGATGTTAGCCATGAGGGCAGTAGAGCGGAGCTGCTGATTGGCTGTTGCGGGGGAAATTTGCATACATGCATTGTGGTCATCCTAACTTGAAGGTGTACCTGAGCAAGAGACCCTAGCTGTTCAAGTGAAGACAAGCATCCAGCAGAGGGCAGTAGAGCGGAGCTGCTGATTGACTGTTGCGGGGGAAATTTGCATACGTGCATTGTGGTCATCCTAACTTGAAGGTGGTTTGTGAAGGAGCTGTTGTCAAGTGACACTTAAACCCGAAACACTTCTTCAGTGTTTCCCTCCCTACCCCCTCCTCTAACCAAAAACAAACAACCGCTGTAAAGATCAAGGGGCAGTCTCAAGGGCAGGTAGAAGTAGAAAGACGTTAACCGTGATGGCACAGCCTGCAGGTAAGGGATTGGCTGGTGACTGGTAAGTAGTTTTTCTTTTATTTTCCCTCAGGTGTTATCGTGCGGGGCGCAGAGGTTGCTGAGTGAGTGCTTGCTGAGAAGGGGAGTGAATAACAGGTAAACTCTTTCTTTCTTTTTCTTTTTATCTAGAGGGGATGGCAGGGAAGGTAGTGCAATGTTCCTCCTGCAGAATGTTTGAGGTGAGGGACGCCGACAGTGTCCCTGCTGATTTCATCTGTGGGAAGTGCACCCATCTCCAGCTCCTCAGAAAGCGCGTTAGGGAACTGGAACTGCAGCTGGATGAACTTCGGATCATTCAGGAGGCAGAGGTGGTTATAGGTAGAAGCTTCAGGGATGGAGTTACTCCAAAGAATAAAGATAGATGGGTGACAGTGAGAGGGGCTGGGAGGAAGCAGTCAGTACAGGGATCTCCTGTGGTTGTTCCCCTTAGTAACAAGTATACCGCTTTGGATACTGTTGGGGGGGGGGACTTACCAGGGGTAAGCCATGGGGTACAGGTCGCTGGCACAGAGTCTGTCCCTGTTGCTCAGAAGGGAAGGGGGGAGAGGAGTAGAGCATTAGTCATTGGAGACTCCATAGTTAGGGGGATAGATAGGAGATTTTGTGGGAATGAGAGAGATTCGCGGTTGGTGTGATGCCTCCCAGGTGCCAGGGTGCGTGATGTCTCGGATCGTGTATTCGGGATCCTTAAGGGGGAGGGGGAGCAGCCCCAAGTCATGGTCCACATAGGTACCAATGACATAGGTAGGAAAAGGGATGGGGATGTAAGGCAGGAATTCAGGGAGCTATGGTGGAAACTTAGATCTAGGAGAGAGTTATTATCTCTGGGTTGTTACCCGTGCCGCGTGCAAGCGAGACGAGGAATAGGAAGAGAGAGGAGTTGAGCACGTGGCTACAGGGATGGTGCAGGAGGGAGGGTTTCAGATTTCTGGATAGTTGGGGCTCATTCTGGGGTCGGTGGGACATCTACAAACAGGATGGTCTACACCTGGACCAGAGGGGTACCAATATTCTGGGGGGGGGAAATTTACGAATGCTCTTTGGGAGAGTTTAAACTAGTTCAGCAGGGGCTTCGGAATCTGAATTGTAGCTCCAGTATACAGGAGGTTGAGAGTAGTGAGGTCATGAGTAAGGTTTCAAAGTTGCAGGAGTGTACTGGCAGGCAGGAAGGTGGTTTAAAGTGTGTCTTCTTCAATGCAAGGAGCATCCGGAATAAGGTGGGTGAACTTGCAGCATGGGTTGGTACCTGGACCTTCGATGTTGTGACCATTTCGGAGACATGGATAGAGCAGGGACAGGAATGGTTGTTGTAGGTGCCGGGGTTTAGATATTTCAGTAAGCTCAGGTAAGGTGGTAAAAGAGGGGGAGGGGTGGCATTGTTAGTCAAGGACAGTATTACGGTGGCAGAAAGGACGTTTGATGAGGACTCGTCTGCTGAGGTAGTATGGGCTGAGGTTAGAAACAGGAAAGGAGAGGTCACCCTGTTAGGGGTTTTCTATAGGCCTCCAAAAGGTTCCAGAGATGTAGAGGAAAGGATTGCAAAGATGATTCTGGATAGGAGCGAAGGCAACAGGGTAGTTGTTATGGGGGACTTTAACTTTCCAAATATTGACTGGAAACGCAAAAGTTCGAGTAATTTAGATGTGTCCATTTTTGTCCAATGTGTGCAAGAGGGTTTCCTGACACAGTATGTAGATAGGCCAACGAGAAGCGAGGCCATATTGGATTTGGTACTGGGTAATGAACCAGGACAGATGTTAGATTTGGAGATAGGTGAGCACTGTGGTGATAGTGACCACAATTCGATTACGTTTACTTTAGTGATGGAAAGGGATAGGTATATACCGCAGGGCAAGAGTTATATCTGGGGGAAAGGCAATTATGATGCGATGAGGCAAGACTTAGGATGCATCGGATGGAGAGGAAAACTGCAGGGGATGGGCACAATGGAAATGTGGAGCTCGTTCAAGGAACAGCTACTGCGTGTCCTTGATAAGTATGTACCTGTCAGGCAGGGAGGAAGTGGTCGAGCGAGGGAACCGTGGTTTACTACAGCAGTCGAAACACTTGTCACGAGGAAGAAGGAGGCTTATGTAAAGGTGAGACATGAAGGTTCAGTTAGGGTGCTCGAGAGTTACAAGTTAGCTAGGAAGGACCTAAAGAGAGAGCTAAGAAGAGCCAGGAGGGGACATGAGACGTCTTTGGCAGGTAGGATCAAGGATAACCCAAAAGCTTTCTACAGATATGTCAGGAATAGAAGAATGACTAGGGTAAGAGTAGGGCCAGTCAAGGACAGTAGTGGGAAGTTGTGCTTGGAGTCCGAGGAGATAGGAGAGGTGCTAAATGAATATTTTTCGTCAGTATTCACACAGGAAAAAGACAATGTTGTCGAGGAGAATACTGAGATTCAGGCTACTAGACTAGAAGGGCTTGAGGTTCATAAGGAGGAGGTGTTAGCAATTCTGGAAAGTGTGAAAATAGATAAGTCCCCGGGGCCGGATGGGATTTATCCTGGGATTCTCTGGGAACCTAAGGAGGAGATTGCTGAGCCTTTGGCTTTGATCTTTAAGTCATCTTTGTCTACAGAAATAGTGCCAGAAGACTGGAGGATAGCAAATGTTGTCCCCTTGTTCAAGAAGGGGAGTAGAGACAACCCCGGTAACTATAGACCAGTGAGCCTTACTTTTGTTGTGGGCAAAATCTTGGAAAGGTTTATAAGAGATAAGAACATAAGCAGGAGTAGGCCATCTGGCCCCTGGAGCCTGCTCCACCATTCAATGAGATCATGGCTGATCTTTTGTGGACTCAGCTCCACTTTCCGGCCCGAACACCATAACCCTTAATCCCTTTATTCTTCAAAAAACTATCTATCTTTATCTTAAAAACATTTAATGATGGGCCTCTACTGCTTCACTGGGCAAGGAATTCCATAGATTCACAACCCTTTGGGTGAAGAAGTTCCTCCTAAACTCAGTCCTAAATCTACTTCCCCTTATTTTGAGGCTATGCCCCCTAGTTCTGCTTTCACCCGCCAGTGGAAACAACCTGCCCACATCTATCCTATCTATTCCCTTCATAATTTTATATGTTTCTATATAATTGCCCCTCATCCTTCTAAATTCCAATGAGTACAGTCCCAGTCTACTCAACCTCTCCTCGTAATCCAACCCCTTCAGCTCTGGGATTAACCTAGTGAATCTCCTCTGCACACCCTCCAGTACGTCCTTTCTCAAGTAAGGAGACCAAAACTGAACACAATACTCCAGGTGTGGCCTCACTAACACCTTATACAATTGCAGCATAACCTCCCTAGTCTTAAACTCCATCCCTCTAGCAATGAAGGACAAAATTCCATTTTCCTTCTTAATCACCTGTTGCACCTGTAAACCAACTTTCTGTGACTCATGCACAAGCACACCCAGGTCTCTCTGCACAGCAGCATGTTTTAATATTTTATCATTTAAATAACAATCCCTTTTGCTGTTATTCCTACCAAAATGGATCACCTCACATTTGTCAACATTGTATTCCATTTGCCAGACCCTAGCCCAATCACTTAGCCTATCCAAATCCCTCTGCAGACTTCCAGTATCCTCTGCACTTTTTGCTTTACCACTCATCTTAGTGTCGTCTGCAAACTTGGATACATTGCCCTTGGTCCCCAACTCCAAATTATCTCTGTAAATTGTGAACAATTGTGGGCCCAACATTGATCCCTGAGGGACACCACTAGCTACTGATTACCAACCAGAGAAACACCCATTAATCCCCACTCTTTGCTTTCTATTAATTAGCCAATCCTCTATCCATGCTACTACTTTCCCCTTAATGCCATGCATCTTTATCTTATGCAGCAACCTTTTATGTGGCACCTTGTCAAAGGCTTTCTGGAAATCCAGATATACCACATCCATTGGCTCCCTGTTATCTACCGCACTGGTAATGTCCTCAAAAAATTCCACTAAATTAGTTAGGCATGACATGCCCTTTATGAACCCATGCTGCGACTGCCCAATGGGACAGAAATAATTTGATCAGAGGTAGTCAATGCGGTTTTGTGAAGGGTAGGTCATGCCTCACAAACCTTATTGAGTTCTTTGAGAAGGTGACCAAACAGGTGGATGAGGGTAAAGCAGTTGATGTGGTGTATATGGATTTCAGTAAAGCGTTTCATAAGGTTCCCCATGGTAGGCTACTGCAGAAAATACGGAGGCATGGGATTCAGGGTGATTTAGCAGTTTGGATCAGAAATTGGCTAGCTGGAAGAAGACAAAGGGTGGTGGTTGATGGGAAATGTTCAGACTGGAGGCCAGTTACTAGTGGTGTACCACAAGGATCTGTTTTGGGGCACTGCTGTTTGTCATTTTTATAAATGACCTGGAGGAGGGCGTAGAAGGATGGTGAGTAAATTTGCAGATGACACTAAAGTCGGTGGAGTTGTGGACAGTGCGGAAGGATGTTACAAGTTACAGAGGGTCATAGACAAGCTGCAGCGCTGGGCTGAGAGGTGGCAAATGGAGTTTAATGCTGAAAAGTGTGAGGTGATTCATTTTGGAAGGAATAACAGGAAGACAGAGTACTGGGCTAATGGTAAAATTCTTGGCAGTGTGGATGTGCAGAGAGATCTCGGTGTCCATGTACATAGATCCCTGAAAGTTGCCACCCAGGTTGAGAGGGTTGTTAAGAAGGCGTACGGTGTGTTAGCTTTTATTGGTAAAGGGATTGAGTTTCGGAGCCATGAGGTCATGTTGCAGCTGTACAAAACTCTGGTGTGGCCGCATTTGGAGTATTGCGTGCAATTCTAGTCGCCGTATTATAGGAAGGATGTGGAAGCATTGGAAAGGGTGTAGAGGAGATTTACCAGAATGTTGCCTGGTATGGAGGGAAGATCTTATGAGGAAAGGCTGAGGGACTTGAGGCTGTTTTCGTTAGAGAGAAGAAGGTTAAGAGGTGACTTAATTGTGCCATACAAGATGATCAGAGGATTGGATAGGGTGGACAGTGAGAGCCTTTTTCCTCGGATGGTGATGTCTAGCACGAGGGGACATAGCTTTAAATTGAGGGGAGATAGATATAAGACAGACGTCAGAGGTAGGTTCTTTAGTCGGAGAGTAGTAAGGGTGTGGAATGCCCTGCCTGCAACAGAAGTGGACTCGCCAACACTAAGGGCATTCAAATGGTCATTGGATAGACATATGGACGATAAGGGAATAGTGTAGATGGGCTTTAGAGTGGTTTCACAGGACGGCGCAACATCGAGGGCCGAAGAGCCTGTACTGCGCTGTAATGTTCTATGTTCTATGTTCTATGAGTCTGCTGCCATCTTTCCAAAAAGAGAAGGTAGCTTCTTGGAGTGTAAGCCGCATAAACACTTACAAAAATGGCCACACGGCCAAGTAGAACATACTGTGCAGAAGGAGGCCATTCGGCCCATCGAGTCTGCACCGACCCACTTAAACCCTCACTTCCACCCTATCCCTGTAACCCCTCCTAATCTTTTTGGTCACTAAGGGCAATTTATCATGGCCAATCCACCTAACCTGCACGTCTTTGGACTGTGGGAGGAAACCGGAGCACCCGGAGGAAACCCACGCAGACACGGGGAGAACGTGCAGACTCCACACAGTCACCCAGCGGGGAATCAAACCTGGGACCCTGGCGCTGTGAAGCCACAGTGCTATCCACTTGTGCTACCGTGCTGCCCAAGTGGGCATATATGGGTCACAATAAGTAAAGACATTTTGAAGAGGCTCTCCTTTACGAGCGATATGGGGCAGAGACAGATTTACAATGAAGCACGCCATGCCCAAGGGCTCAGGACCCCGATCAATGAGGGAGCCTATGCTGGTCGGTGTCAGTGGGCACCTCAGCAGGCAATGCAGAGCGACATCAGACTCTCTCATTGGTCGAGTTCCCTTCGAGCGGGAAAACAAACTAGTGAACGCGGAGATGACTCGGAGGGAGAGAGGTAGCGGTCAAGGCGAAGATCTCCTGTGTTTACTCAACTATCTTTTTGGTGAATTGGCGAAAGAAAGCCACGGGGGCGAGAGGTGGTGAGCCGGCCGGCCGCTGGGGACTTGGAAACAAGCTGTTGTTGTGATGCCTTGCTGGGGGAGGCCGGGGGAGGGGGGGGGGAGAGGGGAGGGGGGGGGGGGGGGAGAGGGGAGGGGGGGGGGGGCGGGGGTTGGAGGGGGAGGGGGACCCCATAAAGTGTCAGTCCGCCTCTGCATAGGGGATCAGTAATTGCTGTACAAATGAAGCCATGTTGGATTTACAAGGCAGTTCAACAGCCCCTTCAGGTCATTCAAAGCGCTGGCCCGAGAGCTGACCATTGTTCGGGAGGAGTTGTCACGGAGATGAAAAGCAATCAATCAGACCTGTATCGAGCTGATCAATACTGTGGTGTTATTCCAGGAAGTGAGAGGCAACAATTAGCAGCTGCTTCAAACATCAACAGCACAAACGATGAGGCCCAGAGAAGTGTAAATGCCACTCAGTTTGCTACAGTTACATTGTTAACCCAATGGCTGGTGGTGCAGAGCAATTCTGCAGAAGATTACCTATCATCGGACCATCTCTCCCCCAATACAATTCTATGATGTGGAGATACCGGCGTTGGACTGGGGTGAGCACAGTAAGAAGTCTTACAACACCAGGTTAAAGTCCAACAGGTTTGTTTCGATGTCACCAGCTTTCGGAGCGCTGCTCCTTCCTCAGGTGAATGAAGAGATATGTTCCAGAAACATATATACAGACATATTCAAAGCTCCCAGACAAAGCTTGGAATGCGACCATTAGCAGGTGATTAAACCTTTACAGATCCAGAGATGGGGTAACCCTAGGTTAAAGAGGTGTGAATTGTCTCAAGCCAGGACAGTTGGTAGGATCTCGCAGGCCAGATGGTGGGGGATGAATGTAATGCAACATGAATCCCAGGTCCCGGTTGAGGCCGCACTCATGTGCGCGGAACTTGGCTATAAGTTTCTGCTCGGCGATTCTGCGTTGTCGCGCGTCCTGAAGGCTGCCTTGGAGAACGCTTCCCCGGAGATCAGAGGCTGAATGCCCTTGACTGCTGAAGTGTTCTCCGACTGGAAGGGAACATTCCTGCCTGGTGATTGTTGCGCGATGTCCGTTCATTCGTTGTCGCAGCATCTGCATGGTCTCGCCAATGTACCACGCTTCGGGACATCCTTTCCTGCAGCGTATGAGGTAGACAACGTTGGCCGAGTTGCACGAGTATGTACCGCGTACCTGGTGGGTGGTGTTCTCACGTGTAATAGTGGTATCTATGTTGATGATCTGGCACGTCTTGCAGAGATTGCCATGGCAGGGTTGTGTGGTGTCGTGGTCGCTGTTCTGAAGACTGGGTAGTTTGCTGCAAACAATGGTTTGTTTGAGGTTGCGCGGTTCTAATGAGACGAGAAGAGCAGGTTTTGTATTGATGTAGCACTGCTCACAACCCCAGGACATCCAAAGAACAAAGAACAAAGAAATGTACAGCACAGGAACAGGCCCTTCGGCCCTCCAAGCCCGTGCCGACCATACTGCCCGACTAAACTACAATCTTCTACACTTCCTGGGTCCGTATCCTTCTATTCCCATCCTATTCATATATTTGTCAAGATGCCCCTTAAATGTCCCTATCGTCCCTGCTTCCACTACCTCCTCCGGTAGTGAGTTCCAGGCACCCACTACCCTCTGCGTAAAAAACTCGCCTCGTACATCTACTCTAAACCTTGCCCCTCTCACCTTAAACCTATGCCCCCTAGTAATTGACCCCTCTACCCTGGGGAAAAGCCTCTGACTATCCACTCTGTCTATGCCCCTCATAATTTTGTATACCTCTATCAGGTCGCCCCTCAACCTCCTTCGTTCCAGTGAGAACAAACCGAGTTTATTCAATCGCTCCTCATAGCTTATGCCCTCCATACCAGGCAACATTCTGGTAAATCTCTTCTGCACCCTCTCTAAAGCCTCCACATCCTTCTGGTAGTGTGGCGACCAGAATTGAACACTATACTCCAAGTGTGGCCTAACTAAGGTTCTTTTCAGCTGCAACATGACTTGCCAATTCTTATACTCAATGCCCCAGCCAATGAAGGCAAGCATGCCGTATGCCTTCTTGACTACCTTCTCCGCCTGTGTTGCCCCTTTCAATGACCTGTGGACCTGTACTCCTAGATCTCTTTGACTTTCAATACTCTTGAGGGTTCTACCATTCACTGTATATTCCCTACCTGCATTAGCCCTTCCAAAATGCATTACCTCACATTTGTCCGGATTAAACTCCATCTGCCATCTCTCCGCCCAAGTCTCCAGACAATCTAAATCCTGCTGTATCCTCAGACAGTCCTCATCGCTATCCGCAATTCCACCAACCTTTGTGTCGTCTGCAAACTTACTAATCAGACCAGTTACATTTTCCTCCAAATCATTTATATATACCAAATCATTTATATATATATATATCCGAAGGTGTTTTACAGCTAATTGAATACTTTTGTTGTGCAGTCACTGTTGCTGTGTGGGAACAGAGCAGTCAATTTGTGCACAGCAAGCTCCCGCAAACAGCAACATGTGAGATATTCTGCTTTTCTGTAATGTTGATTTAAGGAGAAATATTGGGCAAGGCACAGTGTCGAACTCCACCCCCACTCCCACCCCCACGACATGGGCCAGAATTATATGGCCTGTGTGGGGGTGGGATAGCGGGCGTGGAGGGGCTGTATAGTTTGGCGCTGTAGTAATTGAGGAGACATGCAGACGAAGGTTCAAACTGATTTATTTTAAGCTCAAAAGGAAAGCCACACCTGCGGCAAACAGGTGTCCAGCCCCGGACTAACAGGGCTTCCGCCCGGGCCGGGTACGGGACGGCATTTAAAGGGCTTGGTAGCAAGTCCCAGTTGGGTGGGCCTCTGTCCGTTACCATGGGAACCGGTACTCAGCAAGCCCCACGGGGGGGATCAGTGAGTGATTCCCCGTGGTCCTCCTGGGTAATATCACAGGCCAGAATTTCCATTCCAGGTGCCTGGACACCTCCGCCCGTCCCGCCGAAACTTTACCCGTTGCGGGAGAGGCGTTAGGTGGCCTGCTCGCCCATTGGCCAATTGAGGCCCCTAAATAGCCATGTGAAGGAGGGTGGGGAGGCCAGGCTGGACAGGAGAGAGTGGGAGGAGAAACAGGGGAGGGCAGAATATCATGGGGAGGGGGCGTTCTGATTGGCACAGAGGGTACAAAAAGGGAGGCAGCCCCTCTCCTGCCTAGCCACAAGTTCACTAGTTTTCACCTGACGAGCTGAACGCTTGGCACCGGCCTCCCGACCGGCTCAGAGATAAAACTTCCTCCCCAGATTGGGGGTGGAGGGCCTGCCTCAAGCCAATTAAAGGCACAACAGCCCTTAAATGGTGGGGAAAAGTTTTCCAGTGCCAGCCTGTAATGTTCTCTGTATGCACAGATGGTGAGGTCTTTGTAGTTAAAGTGATCAGAGAACATACGGCTTTGTAAATGAACAAACTGTTTATTAATTAACTAAAACACTAAAGGGTTTCTATGATGTCTACTTAGGTTACAGTTGGATATGACAGTTAAATACAAACAACTATGATTAACTATTATTAATTACTGTTGATTCCGGAGCTGCTCGATCTGTGACTGCACCCTGTGCCTGCAGTCTCAGGGTTATCCAGCTTCTGTGTCTCAAATGTAGGTGTCTTCCAGTGACGTTCTCCTGTCGCCACGCCACCTGTGGTCAGATGCTAGAATAGGTCCTGTCTCCCATGTGGGTGTCTTCCAGTGATGCTCTCCTGTAGCCACGCCACCTGTGGTCGGATGCTGGAATTGTAATCTATGCATGCAGGCACTGATGTTTATATACAGTTTGGTTATCATGTTATATACACAAACGATATTCTACATATCATTACATGAGCCGACTTTCTGTCGACGTTTACACCCCACGGGCGGCTCCCCATCTCCAGCGTAAAATTCAGCTCTTGGAGTCTTTTACACCCACCTGAGAGAGCAGATAGAAGCTTGATTTAATGTCCCATCCAAGAGACGGAACCTTCGACTGTGCAGCCCTCTTTTACTACCGCGCTGGAGAGCCAGCCGACAATTGGTGCTCAAGTGTCTGGAGTGGGCCTTGAAACCCACAAGAGGCAACAGTCTTGTACACTGACACTCAGCTCACACTCTCCCAATGCCCTGGGGAAACAGTGGCTAAGGAACGCAACAGGGCAAAATCAGGGGGTTTTGTGGGAATAGCAGAGGTGAGAATAACATTGAAACGTACTGTTAACAGCGAGAGGTGAAGAAAGAAAGGTGAGCGTGGGAGAAAAAGAGAAACAGCAAGGGGAAGGAAGTCAGTCAGGAAGAGAGGTGGGGGACTGTGGCCATCTAAAATGGCCGCCCGCAAAGGATAATGGGAATTGTGGTCAAGTTGCGACACAGACAGTACACAGCCCTGTGTATTGAGCAAAGGAAAACCAGACCGGACTGAAACTTGCACCTGTTAAAGGTCAATCAGCGATTTCCCCAGGACAATCGACTCAAATCAAGGAATAGCAACAGCAGCAGACTCACCGGCGTCGCTCCCCCTTATTTGGAAAGGCACGTACTTGGGACAATGGTAACTAGGGCCCGCCCAGCCATCGAGGTACCCGCCCCTAATTGGCCAGAATCGATTAGGGTGATCGATCCATTGGATCCTGAGTTAACCCCGCCCAAAAGAGCGCGAAAAAGGAGAAGGATGGAGGCACTGCGCACTAGGGATCGGTCTCTTTTGGGATCGGCCTGTGCCCACACCAACTGCAGCATGACGACCAGCCAGGTTCGAGACCCGCAATCGCTACCTGAGAGAGACGAGCCGCAACCGAGGCGAACCTGACGACTTCCAGCCGACACACGTGGGGACTCAGATAAAGGCCTTATCTACCTGCACAGAGCCGGTCATCCAGAAACTAAATAAAGGTCATCTTAGTTGATAGGAGTAGTTTAATGCGTAGCCGCGTGTATCATTGCACAGAGACATAAGTCTTGTGTTTAATAATAAACTATCTTTTGAACTAATATACTGGTTGTGTGGTCATTCGGTCAATACAAGAAACATACTCGCAGCTTGTGGTTATTAATAAAGATAGCAACAGGAGAAAGAGAAAAAAGGCAGAGAAAGAAGAAGAGGAGGTGCAGAAGAGGGAGCAAAAGAACGGTGGAGAGTGTGAGGAAGAGGAAGGGAGAGAAAGAGGAATGGGCAGAGTTACGTAGAGACAGTTAAGGCAGAGCCAAACAGATCGATACAGAGTCTCAAAGAATGGGGGATGGTGGAGATAGAGGGGGGCAGGCATTGAGAAAGAGACAGCAGCAAAATCATCACTGCAACATGAATCATCACTGGGAAAATAATTTATAAACAAGTCCCTCAGTTCGCTGTTCCTGTGATGGGGGCTGTGTTGAGGTCTCCATCCCCAAACATACACGCAATTTCATTGGTTGTTTCTTCTGTTGCTGGGCAACCTACAGGAGTTGCAATATCTGCAGAATGAGAAAGATTCCGGCGAAAGGGACAATTTGTACATTCTCTCATAAATCGGTGAGATTGGCAATATTAGAACTTAGTGGCAATTCAAAAATATTGCCTAAAGCAAGCACTCTCAATGCCCCATAGACATCACAAAACAGTTGAATTATTTTGAATTGTATTGATTTGCAGTTTGTACTTTGCAAACGGCAATATTCCACAGATAGTAATGAGATGAATGGTGTTATAACCCGCATGAGACCTACAGGGGGGGAGCAATCAGTTTCCCCGTGAGTTTTGTCGAAGAGGAGATCCCCCGCTAAGGGGGTGGGGAACCCGAGCACATTCAGGATTGAGTTCTATCTCAAGTCGGCCAGGTATGGAACCGACAGAGCAGACCCCGCAAGGATGTGTGCTCAGTCCTCTACTGTACTCCCTATACACACATGACTGTGTGTCAAAATTTAACTCAAACTCAATCTATAAGTTTGCGGATAATACAACTGTGGTGGGCCATATCTCAAACAACGACGAATCAGACTACAGAAGGGAGATAGGAAGTTGCATGGTGTACCGAAAACAACCTCTCTCTAAATGTTGGAAAGACCAAGGGACTGATCATCGACTTCAGGAAGCGTAGCGCGACACACACTCCCGTCTACATCAATAGCTCCGAAGTGGAGAGGGTCGATAGCTTTATGTTCCCGGGGGTCACCATCACCAACAGTCTGTCCTGGTCCACTCACGTTGATGCAACAGTCAAGAAAGCCCAACAACATCTCTACTTCCTACGGAAGCTAAAGAAATTTAGCCTGTCTGCATCGACTCTCACAAACTTCTACAGATGTGCGATACAGAGCATCCTATCTGGCTGCATCACAGCCTGGTATGGTAACTGCTCGGTCCAGGATCGCAATAAACTGCAGAGTGTGGTGAACTCAGCCCAACGCATCACACAAGCTTGCCACCCCCACATTGATTCTGTATACACCCCCCGCTGCCTCAGGAAGGCAGACAGCATTAGCAGAGGCCTCTCCCACCCAGGCATTGCCTTCTTCCAGACCATTCCATCAGGCAGAAGGTACAGAAGTCTGAAGACCCGCACATCCAGACATAGAAACAGCTTCTTCCCCACAGCTACAAGACTCCTCAACAACTCCCCCTCGGACTGATCTGTTCCCTGTAAGAACACTATTCATGACGCCCTATGCTGCTCTTGCTCATGTATTTGCTTTGTTTGGCCCCTTGTTCCGCACTGTAACCAATCACTGTCGATGTACCGTTTGTCAATGTTCTCTGTTGATTATTCTTCTGTCTACTATGTACGTACTGTACATTCCCTTGGACGCAGAAAAATACTTTTCACTGTACTTCGGTACATGTGACAATAAATCAAATCAAATCAAATAAACCTAGTTTTCTTTTTACCAAATCGATTCGGACTCGTTTATGGCCTGCAGAAAATGGCCAATTTGGGCTTTGGTAGAGGGAGTGACGTTGGCCAGGATACCAACAGATCTGACCGGTCTCCTCCCTTCCTCCCTGTGAATAGTGTTTGAGACCTTCCCAATCCACCTTGCTGACTGGAATGAGCTGATGGAGCCTCATTCTAATACTCTACCTGTAGGACAGTATCCCCAAAGCCATTTGTTTTCAGGTTTTGCTGTTGTTTGAGAAAATGAGGTGGCTTGACTCCCTCAGAGACTGACTTCATGAGATTCCCAGTGTGTCGGAGGGAATATTTTCATATCTTGCTATCTTTTATCTTAATCATTTGTGGGATGTGGGTGTCGTTGGTTGGGTCAGCATTTATTGTCCATCCCTAATTGCCTTTGAGAAGGTGGTGGGGAGCTGCCGCCTTGAACCGCTGCAGTCCCTGAGATGTAGGTACACCCACCGTGCTGTTAGGGAGGGAGTTCCAGGATTTTTGACCCAGCGACAGTGAAGGAACGGCCGATATATTTCCAAGTCGTGATGGTGTGTGTACGTGGAAAGAAACCTCCAGGTGGTGGGGTTCGCATGTGTCTGCTGGCCTCATCCTTCTAGATGGTGGTCACAATTGAAGGTGCTGTCTAAGGAGCTTTGGTGAGTTCCCGTAGTGCATCTTGTAGATGCTGCACACGGCTGACACTGTTCGTCGGTGGTGGAGGGAGTGAATGTTTGTGGATGGGGTAACAATCAAGCGGGCTGCGTTGTTTTGGATGGTGCCGAGCTTCTTGAGTGTTGTTGGAGCTGCACTCATCCAGACAAGGGGAGAGTGTTCCCTCACACTCCTGACTTTGTGCAGTTCTAATTCTCCGAATTTTCTCCACGGAGGATTTTTCAAAGCAACTCACCAGTAAACACTCCTGAAACCAGTGGAACCAGAACAGCGAAACCCACTCGACGCCCCGATATTTTATTCATGTGGCTGTCTCCATCGATCATTTCCCATTATCCAACACGCTGCCTTTTAATTCAGTCAGGCTTGGCTTCAGGCTAGGCCCTGAGGGAGCCTGTGAGAGCAAGGTGGGATCATCAAGCAGTGACAACATATCCCAGGCTGGGAGCAAACAAAAGAGCAGAAAAAGATCTACATTTATACAGAGAATTTTCCAGCAGTACATAATATACAAAGAAATATAATAAAGGGGAAGAGTTGTAATGAGGGCAGAATGCAACAGCAAAGCTCAACCTCAGCAACTGGAATGTGCTGGGAGAGGAATGTTGGCCAGGACACTGGGTGAACTGTGCATCTAACCCCATGCTGTACCTGTCCTGGGAGTGTTTGATGGGGACAGTGTAGAGGGAGCTTTACTCTGTATCTAACCCCGTGCTGTACCTGTCCTGGGAGTGTTTGATGGGGACAGTGTAGAGGGAGCTTTACTCTGTATCTAACCCCGTGCTGTACCTGTCCTGGGAGTGTTTGATGGGGACAGTGTAGAGGGAGCTTTACTCTGTATCTAACCCCGTGCTGTACCTGTCCTGGGAGTGTTTGATGGGGACAGTGTAGATGGAGCTTTACTCTGTATCTAACCCCGTGCTGTACTTGTCCTGGGAGTGTTTGATGGGGGCAGTGTAAGGGTAGCTTTACTCTGTATCTAACCTCGTGCTGTACCTGTCCTGGGAGTGTTTGATGGGGACAGTGTAGGGGGAGCTTTATTCTGTATCTAACCCCGTGCTGTACCTGTCCTGGGAGTGTTTGATGGGGACAGTGTAGGGGAGCTTTACTCTGTATCTAACCCCGTGCTGTACCTGTCCTGGGAGTGTTTGATGGGGACAGTGTAGAGGGAGCTTTACTCTGTATCTAACCCCGTGCTGTACCTGTCCTGGGAGTGTTTGATGGGGACAGTGTGGAGGGAGCTTTACTCTGTATCTAACCCCGTGCTGTACCTGTCCTGGGAGTGTTTGATGGGGACAGTGTAGAGGGAGCTTTACTCTGTATCTAACCCCGTGCTGTACCTGTCCTGGGAGTGTTTGATGGGGACAGTGTAGAGGGAGCTTTACTCTGTATCTAACCCCGTGCTGTACCTGTCCTGGGAGTGTTTGATGGGGACAGTGTAGATGGAGCTTTACTCTGTATCTAACCCCGTGCTGTACCTGTCCTGGGAGTGTTTGATGGGGGCAGTGTAAGGGTAGCTTTACTCTGTATCTAACCTCGTGCTGTACCTGTCCTGGGAGTGTTTGATGGGGACAGTGTAGGGGGAGCTTTATTCTGTATCTAACCCCGTGCTGTACCTGTCCTGGGAGTGTTTGATGGGGACAGTGTAGGGGAGCTTTACTCTGTATCTAACCCCGTGCTGTACCTGTCCTGGGAGTGTTTGATGGGGACAGTGTAGAGGGAGCTTTACTCTGTATCTAACCCCGTGCTGTACCTGTCCTGGGAGTGTTTGATGGGGACAGTGTGGAGGGAGCTTTACTCTGTATCTAACCCCATGCTGTACCTGTCCTGGGAGTGTTTTGATGGGGACAGTGTAGAGGGAGCTTTACTCTGTATCTAACCCCGTGCTGTACCTGTCCTGGGAGTGTTTGATGGGGACAGTGTAGAGGGAGCTTTACTCTGTATCTAACCCCGTGCTGTACCTGTCCTGGGAGTGTTTGATGGGGACAGTGTCGAGGGAGCTTTACTCTGTATCTAACCCCGTGCTGTACCTGTTCTGGGAGTGTTTGATGGGGACAGTGTAGGAGGGCTTTACTCTGTATCTAACCCCTGTGCTGTACCTGTCCTGAGAGTGTTTGATGGGGACAGTGTAGAGGGAGCTTTACTCTGTATCTAACCCCGTGCTGTACCTGTCCTGGGAGTGTTTGATGGGGACAGTGTAGAGGGAGCTTTACTCTGTACCTAACCCCGTGCTGTACCCAGTAGGCGGTGTATAAATATGTGTGCTCCCAGTACAGCAGCCATTCCGTCAGCTGCTGTAGACGGCCACACATCTCAGTGTAATAAAGCCTCGATTACATCCTACTCTCGTCTTTGTGTAATTGATCGTGCATCAATTTATTACTCTGAGTTTTTCAGAAGATGGACCTCCGCATCAAGCCGGATCGCCAGCAGCGGCATCCGCAATCAGACAACGGCAAAAAGGACTTTGAACGTTGGCGAGCCTGTTTTGAAGCATACATCGGGTCTGCGCCAGACCCAATTCCAGAAGCTCAGAAGCTCCAGATTCTTTACACGCGGCTGAGCTCCAACGTCTTTCCACTTGTCCAGGACGCGCCGACCTACGCAGAGGCCATGGTGCTACTGAAGGAAAACTACGCTCAGCGGACTAACACGCTCTACGCCAGGCATCTCCTCTCCACGCGGCGTCAACTTCCCGGTGAGTCGGTGGAAGATTTCTGGTGCGCCCCGCTCCCGCTAGTTAGAGACTGTGACTGTCAGGTCGTTTTGGCCACGGAACACTCGAATTTGCTAATGAGAGACGCATTTGTTCTGGGCATAGGGTCTGACGACATCCACCAGCGCCTCTGAGAGGGAGCCACGCTCGACCTCGCGGCAACCAAAAAACTAGTGCTTTCACTTACGGTCACTTCGCGCAATATTCAGGCCAATGCCCCCGACCGCGTGGCCCACCCACCTGTGCATCCTGGACTCCGCAGATGGCCGCCCCATCGTGGACCCCATCAGCGACCGCCCTCAGCCAATCCCATGCCTGTGCCGCGCGGCAGCCAACCAATCCCGGGGGGCCCAAATGCTATTTCTGTGGGCAGTCAAAACACCCCCGACAGCGCTGCCCAGCGTGGAGCGCCCTCTGCAAGGCCTGGGGCAAGGAGGGACATTTTGCTGCAGTGTGCCAGGCCTGCTCAATCGCCGCTATTGTCCCGGCACCCCCCACGTGCAGCCAGTGGGCGCCGCCATCTTCCCCTCCTAGGACCACGTGCGGCCAGTGGACGCCGCCATCTAGCTCGACTCGCAACACGTGCAGCCTGTGGGCGCCACCATCTTGTTCCTCCCAGGACCAACGCGTGCCGCCATCTTGCTTTCCACACGACACGTCGGCCCGTGGGCACCGCCATCTTACCCGACTCAGGACCCATGCCCGTCGGGCACCTCATCCGGCCGCTCATTGCCTGCAACTGCCAACGACCAGCCGCGTCTCGCCTCGGTCACGATTGACCAGTCTCGACCACACAACCTCACGACTTCTTCAACCAAAGTGAAGGTCAACGGGCACGAGATCTCCTGCCTGCTGGGCTCCGGGAGCACTGAGAGCTTCATTCACCCCGAAACGGGGTGTGAGGCGCTGCTCCCTCGCGGTACATCCCGCTAACCAGAGAATCTCCCTGGCCTCCGGGTCCCACTCCGTGGTGATCCGGGGGTGCTGCATCGACACTCTCACTGTCCAGGGCATGGAGTTCAGCGGCTTCCGCCTCTACATCTCCCCAACCTCTGCGCTGTCTTGCTACTCGGCCTAGACTTCCAGTGCAACCTCCAGAACCTAACCCTGAAATTCGGCAGGCCCCTACCACCCCTTACTGTGTATGGCCTCGCGACCCTTAAGGTTAGACCCACCTTCCCTTTTTGCAACCTAACCCCTGATTGCAAACCCGTCGCCACCAGGAGAAGACGGTACAGCGCCCAGGACAGGACCTTCATCAGGTCTGATGTCCAGCGGCTGCTTCGGGACGGCATCATCGAGGCCAGCAACAGCCCCTGGAGAGCCCAAGTGGTAGTGGTCAGAACTGGGGAGAAAAACAGGATGGTTGTTGACTACAGTCAGACCATCAATTGGTACATGCAGCTCGACGCGTACCCCCTCCCACGCATACCTGATATGGTCAATCAGATTGCACAGTCTTCTCGACAGTAGACCTGAAATCTGCCTACCACCAACTCCCCATCCGCAAGGCGGACCACCCATACACTACGTTCGAGGCAGACGGCCGCCTTTACCACTTTCGGAGGGTTCCCTTCGGCGTCACCAACGTGGTCTTGGTCTTCCAATGGGAGATGGACCGAATGGTTGACTGGTACAGGCTGCGGCCACTTTCCCGTACCTGGACAATGTCACCATCTGCGGCCACGATCAGCAGGACCATGACGCCAACCTTGACAAATTTCTCCACTCTCCTAAACCTCACCTACAACAAGGAGAAGTGCGTGTTCAGCACAAACCGCTTAGCCATCCTCGACTATGTGGTCCAGAACGAGTTCTGATGCCTGGCCCGATCGCATGCGCCCCCTCATGGAACTCCCCCTCCCCCACTGCCCCAAGGCCCTCAAACGTTGCCTGGGGTTCTTTTCGTATTACGCCCAGTGGGTCACAAACTATGCGGACAAGGCCCGCCCACTCATTCAATCCACTGTTTTTCCTTTGACGGCAGAGGCTCACCAGGCCTTTAACCGTATCAAGGCCGACATCGCCAAGGCCGCGATGCGCGCGGTCGATACGCTCCCCTTCCAAGTCGAGAGCGATGCATCAGACGTCTCTCTGGCCGCCACCCTCAACCAGGCAGGCAGGCCCGTGGCATTCCTTTCCCGCACCCTCCATGCCTCCGAAATTCGGCACTCCTCCGTCGAAGAAGAGTCTCACACCATCGTTGAAGCTGTGCGGCATTAGAGGCATTACCTGGCCGGCAGGAGATTCACTCTCCTCACTGACCAACGGTCGGTAGCCTTCATGTTTAACAATACGCAGTGGGGCAAGATCAAAAACGATAAAATCTTGAGGTGGAGGATCGAGCTCCCCACCTACAACTACGAGATTTTGTATCGCCCCGGTAAGCTCAACGAGCCCCCCGATGCCCTATCCCGAGGTACATGTGCCAGCGCACTAGTGGACCAACTCCGGACCCTGCACGACAACCTCTGTCACCCGGGGGTCACACGTTTTTACCATTTCATCAAGGCCCGCAACTTGCCCTACTGCATCGAGGAAGTCAGGGCGATCACCATAGACTGCCAGGTCTGCGCGGATTGTAAACCGCACTTCTACCGGCCAGACCGTGCGTGCCTGGTGAAGGCCTCCCGCTCCTTTGAACTCATTAGCGTGGACTTCAAAGGGCCCCTCCCCTCCACCGACCGCAACACGTACTTTCTCAGTGTGGTCGATGAATATTCCTGATTTCCCTTTGCCGTCCCATGGCCCAACATGACGTCTGCCACCGTCATCAAAGCCCTCAACACCATCTTCCCTCTGTTCGGCTTCCCCGCCTACGTCCACAGCGACTGGGGATACTCATTCATGAGCGATGAGCTGCGCCAGTACCTGCTCAACAGGGGCATTGCCTCGAGCAGGACGACCAGCTACAACCCCCGGGGAAACGGGCAGATGGAGAGGGAGAATGGGACGGTCTGGAGGGCCGTCCAGCTGGCCCTACGGTCCAGAGATCTCACGGCTCCCGTTGGCAGGAGGTCCTCCCCGACGCACTTCACTCCATTTGGTCGCTCCTGTGCACCGCGACTAATGAAAACCCCCCATGAACGTCTCTTTGCCTTCCCTAGGAAGTCCACCTCCGGGGTTTCGCTCCCAACATGGCTGGCAGCTCCAGGACAGTCTCCTCCGTAGACACGTTCAACTCCACAAGGCGGACCCATTGGTTGAGAGGGTACAGCTACTTCACGCTAACCGCAGTACGCCTACGTAGCGTACCCCGACAGCCGCCAAGACACAGTCTCCCTCAGGGACCTGGCACCAGCTGATTCCACACACACACACACACCCTCCGACCCGGCGCCACCCTCCCCTCCCCCGGCGCACCCCACTGCAGCTCCAGCTCCGGGACAATCCGTCCTTCCCTTGCTCACACCCAGGGATGAAGAGGATTTCGTCACGCTCCCGGCATCACCGAAGACCAAGCCGTCGCCGGACTCGCCACCAGCACTGCGGGGCTCTCAACGACAGATCAAGGCACCGGACCGCCTGAATTTGTAATATCTGTACTTTTAAAACACAACTTTCTGTATATAGTTCTCCACCACCCCCGCCGGACTCATTTTTTTAACAGGGGGTGAATGTGGTAGTCACCACTGATGTATATATTGTATATATATAGGATGTTGATATCAGTGCTTTACAGTAAGGCCCCTGTACTAAAGATACGGGGGTAGATCCCTGCCTGCTGGCTCCGCCCAGTAGACGGAGTATAAATATGTGTGCTCCTCGTACAGCAGCCATTTCGCCAGCTGCTGTAGGAGGCCACACATTTTAGTGTAATAAAGCCTCGATTACATCCAACTCTCGTCTTTGTGTAATTGATCGTGCATCACCCTGTACGGACCTGCACTGGGAGTGTTTGATGGGGACAGTGTAGAGGCAGCTTTACTCTGTATCTAACCCCGTGCTGTACCTGTCCTGGGAGTGTTTGATGGGGGCAGTGTAGAGGGAGCTTTACTCTGTATCTAACTCCGTGCTGTACCTGTCCTGGGAGTGTTTGATGGGGACAGTGTAGAGGGAGCTTTACTCTGTATCTAACCCTGTGCTGTACCTGTCCTAGGAGAGTTTGATGGGGACAGTGTAGAGGGAGCTTTACTCTGTATCTAACCCCGTGCTGTACCTGTCCTGGGAGTGTTTGATGGGGGCAGTGTAGAGGGAGCTTTACTCTGTATCTAACTCCGTGCTGTACCTGTCCTGGGAGTGTTTGATGGGGACAGTGTAGAGGGAGCTTTACTCTGTATCTAACTCCGTGCTGTACCTGTCCTGGGAGTGTTTGAGGGGAACAGTGTAGAGGGAGCTTTACTCTGTATCTAACCCCGTGCTGTACCTGTCCTGGGAGTGTTTGATGGGGGCAGTGTAGAGGGAGCTTTACTCTGTATCTAACTCCGTGCTGTACCTGTCCTGGGAGTGTTTGAGGGGAACAGTGTAGAGGCAGCTTTACTCTGTATCTAACCCCGTGCTGTACCTGTCCTGGGAGTGTTTGATGGGGACAGTGGAGAGGGCGCTTTACTCTGTATCTAACCCCTTGCTGTACCTGTCCTGGGAGTGTTTGATGGGGACAGTGTAGAGGGAGCTTTACTCTGTATCTAACCCCTTGCTGTACCTGTCCTGGGAGTGTTTGATGGGGCAGTGGAGAGGGAGCTTTACTCTGTATCTAATCCCGTGCTGTACCTTTCCTGGGAGTGTTTTATGGGGACGGTGTAGAGGGAGCTTTACTCAGTATCTAACTCTATGCCTGACCTGTCCTGGGACTGTTAAAGGGAGTTTCACTCTGTATCTTACCCTTTGCTGTACCTGCCCTGGGAATATTTGATGAAGTTGGTGTAGAGGGAGCTTAGCTCTCTCTCTCTCTATAAGTTAATTAAGTAGGGCAGCACGGTAGCACAGTGGTTAGCACTGTGGCTTCACAGCGCCAGGTTCCCAGGTTCGATTCCCCGCTGGGTCACTGTCTGTGTGGAGTCTGCATGTTCTCCCCGTGTGTGAGTGGGTTTCTTCCGGGTGCTCCGGTTTCCTCCCACAGTCCAAAGACGTGCAGATTAGGTGGATTGGCCATGATAAATAGCCTGAGTGGCCAAAAAGGTTAGGAGTTATTGGGCTACGGGGTTAGGGTGGAAGTGAGGGCTTAAGTGGATCGGTGCAGACCCGATGTGCCGAATGGCCTCCTTCTGCACTGTATGTTCAATGTTCTAAGCAAATAGAAAGTGCTCTGGTTGCATTTTTTCCAGCGCTTTGGTGAGCGAGGATCTGGGGTAGGAATCTCAAGTTGCACATGACCAGATCTTGGTTAGACATCTGGAGGGGATGTTTTATCAAGAGAATATCTGGAACACTTGGCTGGCTCGTATGGTGGACACCAATTCACTGAGTTCCTTCTAGCGAGAGCTAGAATTATTCCCGATGCAGCAGAGATTGCAATGCACACAAGCTATGTACCATGAAATATTATCAGGGATCTCTTGGACTAGTTTAGGTCGTTAAAATAGTGTGTTTTGTATTCACTGGCTTGCTGGATATTTTATATATATGATTTTTATCGGAGTAATGCAGAGATAACACTATTTCTACGTCTATAACAGGTTTATTATAATACTTTAACTTAGCTCTTCAGTTGCAAGATTTCTGCATACATGTTCCAGCTCTGGTTTTATAGGTCTTTCTCGGGAGAATTCTGTTCACATTAGCACCCAGAGGCTCCACTCAGGCATAAGCATTCAAGCACAGTGAACAAAGATTAATTTACATGATAACATAATCAAACACAGATCAATCAAACCATTGAACATGACTGAGGCATCTGAGAGGAACTTCTCATATTTTCTTCTTGTTTTTAAAATCCATTCTTTCCCCTCTCCCAAGAGAGTATCCAAAGAATTGGCAGTCCATGTTTTAAAAGTTGAAATGGAGAGTGAGCGGGAGAGATGGAGAGGTTTAGGGAGGAAATTCCAGAGCAGTTAATAGATAACATGTAGAGTAAATCTCTCTCAACGTTGTCCACATCAAACAATCTCAGGACAGATACAGCGTGGGGTTAGATACAGAGTAAAGCTCCCTCTACACTGTCCCCATCAAACACTCCCAGGACAGGTATAGCACGGGGTTAGATACAGAGTAAAGCTCCCTCTACACTGTCCCCATCAAACACTCCCAGGCTGGGTACAGCACGGGGTTAGATACAGAGTAAAGCTCCCTCTACACTGTCCCCATCAAACACTCCCAGGACAGGTACAGCACGGGGTTAGATACAGAGTAAAGCTCCCTCTACACTGCCTGTGGGCCTGATGCTAACCCCACATGGGAATCTTCACAGAAGAGGAGGATGTCACTTACAGCTGGACATACTTAAATAACAAGGAGTCTAACATCGGGAATGTTTCAAACTGTCTGCCGGGTACAATCTCCAGAAGCAGGCGCTGAACAGAGTGCTGGGGCAGAGTGGGAACACATTGGCATTAGTTATTAATGTCGTCACAGTGATCACCAGTGAACCGGCGGGCAACGCATTATGTAGAGACCGTTCTGTGCACTGCATGTGGGTCACTCAGGGTAAGACTTGCAAATGTCTCCAAAGAGATGTTTGCTGAGGAGAGAGGGGGCATGTGGACAGAAAGTCAGCTTTCGGAGATTCTCAAACCAGGTGTCATCGATATTCAAACACACATCACAACACACACATCATGATAAACAGACCAACAGACCAATTAGCACACATAACACGACAGCCAATCACAGACAAGAGCAGACACAGTATAAGACAAGAAACATGACACCTGCTGGCCAGTCCATCTGGAGACAGGACAAGGACAGGACCTGATTAACAAGACACTCACACAGTCACCACGTGCTGAGTACCAAGTCAGATGTGTAAATAACTAGTTGGAATAAAACTGCGTTGTACCAATCGCAACCGTGTTGGTTCGTCTGTACCTCAGAGCACACAACACCACATGGTACCAGTGAGTGAATCGATACTTACCGGCAAACCTGCCATCCAGAGCCATGGACACCCACAACAAACCGCAGCCGTTGCAAGTCGCTGGGAACCTGGGCACCAATTGGAAGCTCTTCAAGCAGCGATTCGAACTGTTCATGCGAGCCAACGAAAAACAGGGCGCCTCGGACGAAACAAAGATTGCCATGCTCCTCACTACCGCAGGTCAGCACGCCATCGATGTATACAACTCCTTGGTGTTCGCGGAAGGCGAGAACAAATCTAAATATGACACGGTCCTCCTCAAGCTCGACCAGCACTTCAACGTTGAGGTCAATGAAAGCTTTGAGAGGTATATCTTTCAGCAGCGCCTACAAGGTAAGAATGAGCTCTTTCAGTCCTTCCTGACACACCTCCGCATACTTGCGCAGTCCTGCGGTTACAGCACCACCTCTGAGTCCATGATCCGGGACCAGATCGTTTTTGGCGTTGCCTCCAGTGGCCTACGCCAGCAGCTTCTAAAAATTAAAGGCCTGACCTTAGCATCTGCAGTTGAAGCCTGTGTCCTGCATGAAAATGCGACCAGCCGCTACGCCCAATTTCAGGCCACCGAATCGGCATGGAGGGTGTCCCAAGCGATCGAATCGGCAAGCCAGGCTGCCCACGAGGCTGAACGCATCCAGGCAATCGAGTTTCTCCCGGCCCGCGGCCCAGACGAGGGCGGCTGTTACGCGCGCTTTTTGAGGCCTCCTGCGTTTGTGCGCGCCAAAACCTACGGCAACACTGAGGGACGTGCTGCGCAGGCGCCACCGACGCAAGACCGAACTGCGCATGCGCAGTGGCGTAACGAACGCCATGACGTCATGACGTGCGGCAACTGTGGAGCTGCACATTTAAAAGGGCAATGTCCTGCAAAAACCCGACAATGCCTACGCTGTGGCAAGATGGGCCACTACGCTGCCTACTGTCGAGCGGCTCAACCTGTGGATCTTCCACATCTCCGACAACCTCGCAGACACGTGCGGACCATTCAGCCTCCACATTACGACATCCAAACCGACGACACAGATGACCAAGACGCCTTCCGGGTTGCGGTCATTGATGCGAACCGGGTCAACACCTTCAATCCGGCCGATGAATGGAGTGCCACCCTGATGGTCAACCGATCGCCGATCACTTTCCGCCTGGACACTGGCGCCTCCGCCAACCTCATAACATGGTCAGCATTCTATGCCATGAAGGTCAGACCACCAATCCGGCCATCCCGGCGCAAGATGGTCGACTACAACGGGAACGTTATCCCGGCCATGGGATCCTGCCAGCTCCAGGTGACACACAACACACACATGGCCACACTCTCATTCGAGATAGTTGGCTCATCGAAGGACTCCCTGCTGGGCGCACAGGCATGTAAGGCTCTCCACCTTGTGCAACAAATTCTCTCTCTCTCTCCAGACGGCACGTCTGACTTCCCGGATGCAGAGTTCTACACACAGCTCCAATCGCTCCTCGCCCACAACCAGGAGGCATTCGAAGGCATGGGAACACTGCCATACACCTACCGGGTTCACCTCAAACCGGACGCCACCCCGGTCGTTCACGCACCTCGCAGGGTTCCTGCGCCACTTAAAGACCGCCTCAAGCTGCAGCTGCAGGATCTCCAGGACCAAGGGGTCCTATCCAGGGTCACGGAGCCCACGCCATGGGTCAGCTCCATGGTGTGTGTCAAGAAGCCCTCCGGCGAGCTCCGCATCTGTATAGACCCCAAAGGCCTCACTAATAACATTATGCGGGAACATTATCCCAGACCCAAACGGGAGGAGGTCACCAGTGAAATGGCCCAAGCGAAGATATTCACGAAACTGGATGCTTCTAAAGGATTTTGGCAGATCCAACTGGACTCGCCCAACCGAAAGCTATGTACCTTCAACACCCCTTTCGGCAGATTCTGCTACAACCGGATGCCATTTGGCATCATCTCGGCATCCGAGGTCTTCCACAGAATCATGGAGCAGATGATGGAAGGCATCGAAGGGGTGCGCGTATATGTGGACGATGTCATCATCTGGTCCACCACACCGCAGGAGCACATACATCGTCTCCAACGCGTTTTTGCCCGCATACGGGAAAACGGCCTGCGCCTCAACCGAGCCAAGTGTGCCTTTGGCCAGACCGAATTGAAGTTCCTGGGGGACCATATCTCCCGGTCAGGGGTCCGTCCGGATGCAGACAAGGTGAGCTCCATCACAGCTATGCCACAGCCGGCCGACAAGAAGGCTGTCCTACGCTTCCTTGGAATGGTCAACTGCCTAGGGAAATTCATTCCCAACCTTGCCTCCCACACAACGACTCTGCGCCACCTTGTCAAAAAAACTACAGATTTCCAGCGGCAAAATACACACCAGCTGGAATGGGAGGAGCTCAAACGCAAACTCACCACGGCACCAGTGTTGGCGTTCTTCGACACGTCTTGTCCCACCAAAATCTCAACTGATGCCAGCCAATCCGGCATTGGAGCAGTGCTCCTGCAGAGGGATGACACATTGTCATGGGCCCCGGTTGCCTATGCATCGCGGGCCATGACCCCCACAGAGCAGCGCTACGCGCAAATCGAAAAAGAATGCCTGGGCTTGCTAACCGGTTTAGACAAGTTCCATGATTACGTCTATGGTCTTCCACGGTTCACGGTCGAAACTGACCACCACCCCCTGGTCAGCATAATAAACAAGGACCTGAACGAGATGACCCCTCTCCTCCAGCGCATCCTACTTAAACTCAGGAGGTATGACTTCCAACTGGTCTACACTCCAGGGAAGGACCTCATCGTGGCAGATGCCCTATCCAGAGCAGAGAGCACGCCGCCAGATGCGGAGGGGTTCGTATGTCAGGTCGAGGGACAGGTGGCCTTGACAGCGGCAAATCTGCCGGCTGACGACTCCAGTCTGGCCCGCATCCGCCGAGAGACAGCGGCCGACCCCCTTTTACAGCGAGTGATGCGCCACATGACGGGAGGATGGCTCAAAGGGCAGTGCCCGCAGTTCTATAATGTACGAGACGACCTAGCCATCATTGATGGGATCCTTCTGAAGCTGGACCGGATTGTGATTCCGCACAGCATGCGCCAGCTGGTTCTCGATCAAATACACAAAGGCAACTTGGGGGTCGAGAAGTGCAGACGGAGGGCCCGAGAGGCGGTATACTGGCCGGGCATCAGTGACGATATTGCCAACATGGTGATCAACTGTACAACCTGCCAAAGGTTTCAGCCGGCGTAACCTCCTGAGACGCCTCTGCCCCATGAGCTGGTGACGTCCCCCTGGGCGAAGGTGGGTGTCGACCTATTTCACGCGCTTGGCATGGACTATGTTATCATAGTGGACTACTTCTCCAATTACCCAGAAGTCATACGCCTGCACGATCTCACGTCGTCTGCTGTCATCAGGGCCTGCAAAGACACCTTTGCTCGCCACGGCATTCCAATGACTGTCATGTCGGACAATGGGCCCTGTTTTGCCAGCCATGAATGGTCGTCCTTTGCGGCCTCGTATGGCTTCACACACGTGACGTCCAGCCCTCTGCATCCCCAGTCCAATGGAAAGGCGGAGAAGGGCGTTCACATTGCCAAGCGGCTCCTCTGCAAGGCTGCTGCTGCCGGGTCGGACTTCTGCCTTGCCCTGCTGGCCTATCGCTCGGCCCCACTAGCCACGGGTCTCTCGCCAGCACATCTGCTGATGGGTCGCGCCCTCAGAACCACTGTGCCTTCCATCCTGGCACCAACAATAGACCATGCTCCGGTACTGCATAGGATGCAACTGCAGCGCGATCACCAGAAGAGATCGTACGACATACGGGCAACTGATCTTCCCTCCCTGGCCCCTGGAGACAACGTCCGCATTCACCTACCAGACGGTGGCTGGTCAGCACCTGCCGAAGTTCTCCGACGCGTGGCTCCCCGCTCGTTCCTGGTACGCATGCCGGATGGATCCGTGCGTAGGCGCAACGGAACCATACACAGACGCCGTGTCCTCCACTGGTTCCTGATAGTGACTTTGTGGAGCTGCCATATACCATGCCCCTTCTGTCGCCGCCCGTGGCCAGGCTCGCACCTCAGCCGGTGGTTCTCGACCCACCCTTGAGGCGGTCAACCCGAATTCGTCGCCCACCTACTAGACTGGACTTATGAGACTGTTCACACGTCACATTTTAGCAACTACTGTATTGTAGCATGTTACTGTTTTATCGTTCCAGGCCTCGTTTGATCGGTCCAAATTTCAACGTTCTTCTTCTTTTGTTATGGTACAACCTCGTTAGCATGTCGCACCTGACATCGCCCCTTGTATATAGTTACGCCACATGTACATGCTGTAAATATCATGCACACACACCTTTAGCAGCACTCAGGACACATTTATATTTATAACCACGTAGGCACATAATCTTGTAAAAAAAGGGGGGATGTCATGATATTCAAACACACATCACAACACACACATCATGATAGACAGACCAACAGACCAATTAGCACACATAACACGACAGGCAATCACAGACAAGAGCAGACACAGTATAAGACAAGAAACATGACACCTGCTGGCCAGTCCATCTGGAGACAGGACAAGGACAGGACCTGATTAACAAGACACTCACACAGTCACCACGTGCTGAGTACCAAGTCAGATGTGTAAATAACTAGTTGGAATAAAACTGCGTTGTACCAATCGCAACCGTGTTGGTTCGTCTGTACCTCAGAGCACCCAACACCACACCAAGTTCATATAGGCTCTGTATTTCTGACGGGGAAGAAGAGGAAAAGGAAGCAAATTGTTTGGTAGTTTTGTACAGGTACACCAGGGAAACAGCAATCTATCTTTAACAGTAGCCACTGTCTCACAGCCTAAGGCAAAGACAATGCTGCGGTCAGCGGCAATGATCTTTACACTCGACTTGAAAACCAAACTCTGCTGGCTTTCATTGGTAATTAGATACAAGAATCGATGCAAACAGCTTCTCCATAGCAGCTTTTGATTTCCACTGAAAGGCAGGGGCATTTACAGGCTGCAATCTACAGAAGATCAGTAAAAATCCTTCAACCATTATGATTAATGTCATTTATTTGTAAACTTTATTGCACTGAATAACAGCTTTTGTGTGTATGGAGAGAAAAGCACCCCCTGTGTAAATCAGAGAGAACAGCACCCCCTGTGTGAATCATAGAGAATAGCAGCCCATGTGTGAATCATTGAGAATAGCAGCCCATGTGTAAATCAGAGAGAACAGCACCCCCTGTGTAAATCATAGAGAACAGCACCCCCTGTGTGAATCATAGAGAATAGCAGCCCATGTGTAAATCAGAGAGAACAGCACCCCCTGTGTAAATCATAGAGAACAGCACCCCCTGTGTGAATCATAGAGAATAGCAGCCCATGTGTAAATCAGAGAGAACAGCACCCCCTGTGTAAATCAGAGAGAACAGCACCCCCTGTGTAAATCATAGAGAATAGCAGCCCATGTGTAAATCAGAGAGAACAGCACCCCCTGTGTAAATCATAGAGAATAGTAGCCCATGTGTGAATCATAGAGAATAGCAGCCCATGTGTAAATCAGAGAGAACAGCACCCCCTGTGTGAATCATAGAGAATAGCAGCCCATGTGTAAATCAGAGAGAACAGCACCCCCTGTGTAAATCAGAGAGAACAGCACCCCCTGTGTAAATCATAGAGAATAGTAGCCCATGTGTGAATCATAGAGAATAGCAGCCCATGTGTAAATCATAGAGAACAGCACCCCCTGTGTAAATCATAGAGAACAGCACCCCCTGTGTGAATCATAGAGAATAGCAGCCCATGTGCAAATCAGAGAGAACAGCACCCCCTGTGTAAATCATAGAGAACAGCACCCCCTGTGTGAATCATAGAGAATAGCAGCCCATGTGTAAATCAGAGAGAACAGCACCCCCTGTGTAAATCAGAGAGAACAGCACCCCCTGTGTAAATCATAGAGAATAGCAGCCCATGTGTAAATCAGAGAGAACAGCACCCCCTGTGTAAATCATAGAGAATAGTAGCCCATGTGTGAATCATAGAGAATAGCAGCCCATGTGTAAATCAGAGAGAACAGCACCCCCTGTGTGAATCATAGAGAATAGCAGCCCATGTGTAAATCAGAGAGAACAGCACCCCCTGTGTAAATCAGAGAGAACAGCACCCCCTGTGTAAATCATAGAGAATAGTAGCCCATGTGTGAATCATAGAGAACAGCACCCCCTGTGTAAATCAGAGAGAACAGCACCCCCTGTGTGAATCATAGAGAATAGCAGCCCCTGTGTATATAAAGAGCAGGGTTTTTCAAAGAGAACGTCGTGACTTGCGGGTGGGTCCTGGGTGGGTGTCGGGAGGGTCACAGAGCGACCGGTCGTGCCATTACCGCGGTGGTCATGACTGCAGGAGAAGCGCCCAACAGCCGCTCCCGGCTTTTACATCAAGAATGGCGGCCGCTGCCCAATTTCAATGGAAATAAATTAAGTTGTGAGGAGTCTTCCGGCCAGAAGCGGCAGCAGAGAGCAAGTCACGCGCCCTGCACGTACAGTTGACGTCAAGTGCCTTATACGTGCTTTTGGCACCAGATCAAGGAGCAGAGTTGCTTCTATTTTCCAGCTGCAGGCAAGAGGATTGTGAAGATGGATCATTTCCTGAAAATTAAGAAACATCCAGACACTCAAATGTACAGTTTACCTATTGGGCAGGATCTCACAATAGAATCTGCTGGAGAGAGCTGCTCAGGAGAGTCCAGGGAAGGACCTCTGGTTAACAGCCTACAAAGAAGAAATTTAACGTGAGAGCAAAGCCGTATAAAGATGATTTTTTGAGGTACGGTTTGGTCAATTGCGTCATTGCAAATAAAGATGCAAAGCCCATGGGCTGGATTGTCCGCAGCCCTTCGCCGAAATCGCGTTTGGCGCAGGGGCGGAGAATCAAAGTTCCCGATGGAATCGGCCCTGGCGCCGCTCCGCCCACTCTCCAGGCCCCGAATATCCATTCATCCGCAAATTACGCAGCGCTGCTGAGGGGGGGGGGGGGGGAGCCTTTGACAGAGGCCCGCACAGCGATACTCCGGTCCCAGCAGGCCGAGTTCCCGACTGCGTGGTTCTAACCACGTATGGCCGGTCGGGACACTCGCGTGGCGGCTGCGGACTCAGTCCCTGGTGGGGGATTGGGAACTGGGGGGGGGCCTTATGGGCGGCCGGGGCAGCGTTCGAGCCTGAAGGACCCTCGAGCGTGACCGATCGGGGGGGGGGGGGCCTAGTTTGTTGGTGTTGGTCAGCGGTCTGAGTCCGCCATGGCGCTCGGTGCGGCCGCTGGAGGCCGCCGCTATGCGGATGCGTGGACACAGAACCGGAAGTGCGGGGGCCCGTATCCGCGACCAAAGCTCCGTGAAGCACTCCGGGTCCCTGCCAGCCCCCAGGACGTAAATGAATCGACTTATATTTTTTGCAGGAAATTGGGGAGTAGAACGCCAGCATTTGTACGCCGGTGTGGGGACATAGCCCCATTTTGGAAGAATACAGCCCCATGTGTATTATATGCAGGGAAGTAAAAGGTATAGTTGCCATAGTCCCAGATGACAATAGGCTGCTTTCCCCTTTGAGGGGGAGGGTTGACTGGTGGTGGTTTAACCTGAGGGTCACCGCCCCTCAGGTGAGGGGCAATGTTGAGAAGGCGGGGCCTTCATGAAGGGAAGTGCTGGTGAATGAGAGAAGTTTCAGATTTTGAAAGTGAAGTGCTGGGTGAAAACCCCTTTTAAGGTTGAGACCCCAGAGTCGGAGACCCTATCAGAGACCTCCATCAGTGACCCCAACAGAGACCCCCTCCCCCCAACAGAGGTCCCAGCAGTCACCCTTGCCTGAAGGCTGAAGAGCAGTCCAGGCAAGAGAGTGAAAAATCGCTGTATTTTCACTTACCCTAACCTCTGCTGCTTCAGACAAAAGTGTTTAAAGCAGCAGCCTCCACACGAGTCACAGGCTTCTTCGAAAGTCAAATACCCTTCAAAGGGCTTGACAGCCTTTGAAATATAAATCTTCCATTCAATTCCACACTGAAAAACATTGCAGTCAGTGATTGACAATTTTATCACTCCAGGGACATGTGCTTGGTGGATTGTTGAGCTATCTTTCCCTTCATGCTTGAATGCATCTCCATTACCCTGCTTTGATGCTAACCACAATGTTTATAAACACTCTTGCTAGGTTGACAGTTCCTGATCACATCAACAGCAGCTAAATCCTTTCTGCTGTGAAAAAGTGGAAGCTGCTTTTGATGTGTCGAGGGTGTCCCTACATGCCAGCGGAGAGGGTCGGACAGGAATTGCATTGTGGGGGGGGGGGAGGGGAGGAACGGGGCCCGCCACCGGATCAAATGGGCCTCCATTTTGAGCGGGTGGCCCGATACCGAGATGCCGATGGAATCTGGCAAGCTCTCCTCCATGCATAAAGTAGGACGGGAAAGGAGAGAGAATCGCACATGAGCATTGCTTCCAGCACCAGCAGAGTGAGTCTCCGCTGCCAGGCAGTCTCCAGAAGGGAGAATCCAGACCTTATCATAGAGAATAGCAGCCCCTATGTATATTTTAGGGAATAGCATCCCCTGTGTACAATATTGAGAATTGCAGCCTCTGCTGAGATGATAGAGGATATCAGCCCGGGTGCAGATTACAAAGAGCAGAAGTCCCATGTATATTATAGGGATGGATTCTCCATTGGTCAACGTCAGTGGCAGATTTTCCGATTTGGTGGATAATGGGACATCGGTGATAGAATAGAATCATAGAATCTACAGTGCAGAAGGAGACCATTCGGCCCATTGAGTCTGCACCGGTCCCTGGAAAGAGAACCCTACCTAAGCCCACACTTCCACCCTATCCCCGTAACCCCACCTCTTTTTGGACACTAAGGGGCAATTTAGCATGGCCAATCCACCTAAACTGCACATCTTTGGACTGTGGGAGGAAACCGGAGCACCCGGAGGAAACCCGCGCAGACACGGGGAGAACGTGCAGACTCCGCACAGTCAGTGACCCAAGCGGGAATCGAACCTGGGACCCTGGAGTGTGAAGCAACTGTGCTAAACAACTGGGCCACCCCCATAAACGGGATCGGCACCAGGCGCCAATCCCGTTGCGATGTTCTGAGACCCTGCCGGCGGAGGCAACGAGCTACATGCCTGCGCGGCGACACCATGCAAAACCGCGACTTGCATGAATTTAAATATGATTAACGAGCTGGAGGCCCGATTTTGCAGACCCCCTGCGAAGCTCCACCCCTCTCAGGTGGGAATCACGTGATCGTAAGTTGGTGCAAGTATCTACAAGCGGGACCCAGGCACCATGGCCGTTGAGGGGGAGCAAGGAGGTCAGAAAACCTTTCAAACTTTGGGGATTTTCTTGGGGTGGGGGGCAGGGTGGGGGGGGAGGGGGTGTTGCCTGGACCTCGGTGGGGTAGCAGGGAACCACTTGGCGGCAAGAATGTGGACTCAGGATGCTCCCCTCAGGATCGGAGTACCCTGGCTGAGACCCCCATTGCTGCATTAATTATTTAACCCCCGCCCTAACTGTGATGTACAGGCTCCTGGCTGTTAAGACTACTGACAGTATCCTGTAAATGTTCTGAGGGCTTCTAGTCATGCGGAAAGCCACCCAGCTCACCCCTCTGGAAACCCTCATACCCCAGCAGTATCATCAAGGGGATGGGCGGGACCATACTCAATCGCCAGCCCATCAAGTGTCGGCACTTCTCAGAGCCGCGGCCTCACGGCAGAGGAAGCAGGGGAATGGCAGAACTCACCCCAAACAAAGGACAAATGCACCGTTGCCGCTGGAAGCCTCCCTGGCACACAGCCCCTCTCAGAGAACAAGCCACATCAGTTATCCCACCCCTGAGGATTACGAAATGTGTCCAAGCCCTCTGCCTGTCCACCGTGCCCCTGATCCCATCCATCCCGCCCCAGCCAGGAAACCTGATCAACCCCCTGTCACAACACAGCAGCTGAGGTCCCTGCAAACGAACACATCCCCCGCTCACCCCGATCTGTTGGACCTGCTCGCACACCAGGCTCTGAGCATGGAGATGATTGGCTGCACAGCTTGACCGTCTCAACCACACAACCAGTTGCCACGTTCCTGGTGGGAGAGCACAGTGCCGACCCAGTGAGGAGACCCACAGTAAACCCCACTGGATTCCCGGACAGCAGGATTGGCCGCCGTCGCCGGCATGCCCCAGGTCTGGGGGCGATCGATGGCACACATGTTGCCCTTGAGCATTGGTTCGACAAGTGGGGGGGGCCCTTTATCAATAGGAAAGGCTCTGCCCTGGTGAGGGTTCGCAGGTCCTGCGGTCCCCCCTCCTGTCTTCTCCCGCTCCCGGCAATTGTATGCGGCCTTCTCCTGGGGGTTGGTGGGGGGGAAATGGAAACTACAGTGTTTTTTAAAATAATATATTTTATTCAGGCATTTATAATTTTAACATTTTAAACAACAGAGAGATCCAACACACACAAAAACCCCACTATAACATACCCAACTCTCCACATCCCTAAACCCTAACTGCTCATACATTCGATTCCCTGCCCTTATTCGTCACTTCCATGCCTCCCCCTTTCCCCTACCCCACCCCCCTCCTGTTGAAGGTCAATGCTCCTTAAAGAAGTTGATGAACGGCTGCCACCTCCGAGCGAACCCCCCCCCCCCCCCCCCCCGAGCTCCCGGATCTTCCGGCACTCCAAATATTGCCACCTCTGGGCTCGGAGTCACCCTCCCTTCCAGGACCTCTGACATGACATCTGAGAATCCCGGCTAAAATCCCCTCAGCTCTGGACACGCCCAGAACATATGCACATGGCTCGCAGGACTTTCCCCCCACCGCCCACACCTGTCCTCCACCTCCTCAAAAAACCTACTCATCCGGGCCACAGTCATATGAGCCCTGTGGACCACCTTGGCTCAGCCTGGCACACAACGAGGATGCATTGACTCTCCTCAGGGCCTTCTCCCATAGCCCAACTTCAAACTCCCCTCCCAACTCTTCCTCCCACTTCCTTTTCACCTCACCGATTGGGACCCCTTCCCACTCCATCAGTTCCTTATATATTTCGGAGACCCTCCCCTCCCCAACCCCTGTTTTAAACATCACCTTATCCTGTAGCCCCCTTAGTGGGAAGCGAGGAAAGCTCGGGACCTGCCTCCGGACAATGTCCCGTAACTGCAGGTACCGAAATCCGTTCCCACCCGGTAACGCAAACCCCTCCTCTATCTCCTCCAGGCTCGGGATGCCCTCCTCAATGAAGGGATCCCCAAATCTCTCAGTCCCTGCCCGCTGCCACCTCCTGAAGCACCCGTCCAGTCCCCCCGGAACGAACCGGTGACTATCACAGATTGGTGGCCACACCGACGCCCCCTCCAGTCCCACGTGCTGCCTCCATTGCCCCCACACTCTCAGGGCTGCCACTGGGCTTGTGGAGTACGGAGCCGGTGTGAACGGCAGAGGTGCCGTCAGCAGAGCCTCCAGACTTGTGCCCTTGCAAGTTGCCGCCACCACTCCCTCCCCACCACCCATTTCCTAACCATCGCCCAGTAGTAATTGATAACGTTCGGAAGTGCCAATACCCCCTCCCCGTGCCCCCGCTCAAGAAGGACCTTCTTCATCCTTGGGGCTTTCCTGGTCCATATAAAACCCGAGATTGCCGCATTTATCTTCCTAAAAAATGCCTTGGGGACAAAGATTGGGAGACACTGAAACACGAACGGCAATCTCGGGAGGACTGTCATTTTCACAGTACCCTCCCCGCCAGTGACAGCGGGAGCACGTCCCACCTACGGAACTCCCCTTTCATTTGCTCAATCAACCTGCCCAGATTTAGTTTATGGAGCTGACCCCGTTCCCTTGCCACTTGATTCCCCAGGTACCTAATCTCCCTCCCACCACTTTGAACGGCATCACCCTCAGTCTCCTCTCCTGCCCCCTTGCCTGGACCGCAAAAACCTCGCTCTTGCCCATGTTCAGTTTGTAACCTCAGAACCGGCCAAATAAAGGAGCAATTCGTCCGCATGGAGCGAGACCCGTTGTTCCACCCCCCCCCTCACTATTTCCCGCCAAATGTTCGATGCCCTCAGCGCCATTGCCAAAGGCTCTATGGCCAGGGCAAACTGTAGTGGGGAGAGTGGGCACCCCTGCCTTGTCCCCCTGCACAGACTAAAATACTCTGATCGAACCCGGTTTGTCCTTCCATTCACCACCGGTGCCTGATAAAGAAACCGGACCCAATCCACAAATCCCGACCCGAACCCAAACCTTCCCAGGACACCCCATAGGTACTTCAACTCCACCCGATCAAAGGCCTTTTCTGCGTCCATGGCCACCACCGCCTCGACCTCGCGCCCCTCCGCAGGCATCATTATTACATTGAGGAGCCTCCTAATGTTGGACGTCAGGTGTCGTCCCTTAACAAATCCCGTCTGGTCCTCCATTATTACCCCCGGAACACAATCCTCTATGCGCATGGCCAAGATCTTTGCCAGCAGTTTTGCATCTACATTTAGCAGGGAGATTGGCCTGAACGACCCACAGCTCTCTGGATCCTTATCCCGCTTCAAAATAAGGGAAAGCGATGCCTGTGGTAACGCCAGGGGGAGCACGCCCAGCTCCTTTGACTCATTAAAAGCCTTTAGCAGGATCGGCCCCAACAACCCGGAAAACTTTTTTATAAAACTCAACTGGATATCCGTCTGGTCCCGGGGCTTTACCCGATTGCATGCCCCCAACCTGTCGATAACCTCCCCAAGTCCAATTGGCGCTCGCAGATCCCCCACCAACTCCTCGTCTATCCTCGGGAACTCAGCCCCCCCCAGAAATCGTTCCATACCCTCCTCCCCGGCTGGGGGTTCCGATTTATACAATTTACTGTAAAACTCCCAAAACACATCATTCGCCCCCGCCGGATTCAGAATCACCTTCCCCCCTGAATCCCTCATTTTCCCAATCTCTCTCGCCACCTCCTGTTTCCTCAGCTGATGCGCCAGCATCCTGCTGGCTTTTTCCCCATATTCGTACACCGCCCCCCTTAGCCCCCGTTCAGCCTTCCCCTTATGGGCCCGAATTGAGACGAGCTCTCCCCTAATAACCACCTTCAGTGCCTCCCTAACCAGCCCCGCCGAAACCTCACCATTGATCCTTATGTATCCCCGAATGGCCTCTCTCATCCACTCGCACGCCTCCTCCTCCGCTAGCAGCCCCACATCCAACCTCCGTTGTGGGCACAGGGCCTTTCCTTTGCTAACTTGCAGGTCTACTCAGTGCGGGGCGTGGGTCTGACACCACTATTGCTGAATATTCAGCATCTACCACCTCAGCCAGCAGCGCCTTATCCAAACAAGAACAAAGAACAAAGAAACGTACAGCACAGGAACAGGCCCTTCGGCCCTCCAAGCCTGCACCGACCATGCTGCCCGTCCAAACTAAAATCTTCTACACTTCCGGGGTCCGTACCCCTCTATTCCCATCCTATTCATGTATTTGTCAAGATGCCCCTTAAATGTCACTATCGTCCCTGCTTCCACCACCTCCTCCGGCAGCGAGTTCCAGGCACCCACTACCCTCTGTGTAAAACACTTGCCTCGTACATCTCCTCTAAACCTTTCCCCTCGCACCTTAAACCTAGGCCTCCTAGTAATTGACCCCTCTACCCTGGGGAAAAGCCTCTGACTATCCACTCTGTCTATGACCCTCATAATTTTGTAGACCTCTATCTGGTCGCCCCTCAACCTCCGTCGTTCCAGGGAGAACAAACCGAGTTTATTCAACCGCTCCTCATAGCTAATACCCTCCATACCAGGCAACATTCTGGTAAATCTCTTCTGCACCCTCTCTAAAGCCTCCACACCCTTCTGGTAGTGTGGCGACCAGAATTGAACACTATACTCCAAGTTTCCTCAGATCTCTATCCATAACAAAAAAATCTATCCGGGAATACACCTAATACACATGGGAGTAGAACGAAAACTCCTTTCTCCTCGGCCTCCTAAATCTCCATGGATTGGCCCCCCCTCCCCATGCACTCCATGAACCCCCGGAGCTCATTCGTCATAGCTGATACCTTCCCAGACCTAGAACTCGACCAGTTTAGCCTTGGATCCAGTACCATATTGAAATCTCCCCCATAATCAGTCGATATAAATCTAGGTCTAGGACTCACAAACGCAACGTCATCCCAGTTCGGGGCATATATGTTTACCAGTACCATGACCATTCCCTCCAGCTTCCCACTAACCATAACATATCTACCCCCCGGGTCCGCTTTTATATTCCCCACCTCGAATGCCACCTGCTCATTGGCCAGAATTGCCACACCCCTCGTTTTAAAGTCTAACCCCGAATGGAACACCTGTCCAACCCATCCCTTCCTTAACTTAATCTGGTCCTCCACCTTCAGATGTGTCTCCTGCAACATGGCCACGTCCGCCTTCAGTTGCCTGAAATGTGTGAAAACACAGGCCAATTTGACAGGCCCATTCAGTCCCCGAACGTTCCACATGATCAGCCTGGTCGGGGGGCACCCCGCCCCCCTCCCCTGCCGATCAACCAGAACCTCTCCTAGGCCAGTCTGCAGCCCATGCCCCGCACCTCCCCTGGCCCACCCTCGGGCAACTACTGTCATCAATCCTGCTCCACCTCCGCTTTGAAAGTCCACTCCCCGCTCCCACTCCCCCTCCCACCCCCCCCACCCCACATCGATCTTCAACTCACCCCCCACTTTGCTTCCGTGAACTTGACTTTATTAAAGCTCACCCTCCTCTTCGCAAGCTCGGCTCTCAGGTCTTGGTACACCCGAATCTCAACGTCTTCCCAAGTGCATCGCCTCATCTGCCTGGCCCATCTCATAATGCGTTCCTTGTCCAGGAACCGATGCAATCGTAACACCATCGCCCTCGGCGGCTTACCCCCCTGGGGTTTGCACATCAGCGCCCTGTGGGCTTGATCCACCTCCAACGGCCGGTCAAAAGCACCTTCCCCAAGCAGCTTCTCCAGCATGTTCCCAACATACGTACCCGCATCCGGTCCTTCAATTCCCTCCGGTAGTCCTACTATCCGGATGTTCTGCCTCCGAGAACAGTTCTCCACGTCTTCCACTTTCTCCAGCAGTCGCTTCTGCTGGTCACGCATCAGCCCAATCTCTGCTGCCATCGAGATGGATGTTCCTCCTGCTCCCCTGCCAGCTACTCCAACTTCTGGATCGACTGTCCCTGGTCTGCCAGTCTCATCTCCACACGGTCAACCACCGCCTTGATCGAGTCCACCGCCCGGGACAGGTCCTCCGCACTTTCCTTCCAGTGTTGGGTGAACTTCTCATTCAGGAAGCTTGCCAACTGGTCCATCGACCACTGAGCCGACAGGGCCAGACCCTGCCCGTCCACCATCTCCGCGTGCATTGTCCGCTCCTCACTCGCCTCAACCAACTGGTCCGCCTTTTCCCGGGCCCTTCTGGACTATAGCTCCATAAACTCGGGGGTCACTCTCTTCTGCTCTCCCTTCTGCACCGTTTTCCTACAGAATTCCTGCAACAAACCGGCGTAAAGGCCTCAAAAGGACCACCGTGAGCGGGAGCTGCCAAATATGCGACCGCTCACTCCATGGTCGCCTCCGGAAGTCCGGAAAAGACAGTTAGACAGTCCGACGCATGCAGCCCAGGGGGTGGGCAGTTGGTGGTCTCAGTAGCCAGGGCACCTGGCCATGGCAGCCGGTATGGGTGCCAGCATGTGGTGTAGTGTGGGGGTTTGCCCACCCTCTGTGTGGGGTGGGGGGAGGAGTTTGTGCCAAGGGCACAGTTCTGCCTACTCACCCTGGCCACCCTGAGGAGGTTACGCAGTTTTTCCAGCACTACTGGCCAGTCTGGACGACGTTTCCCACGGCGCTGCCCCCCTCTGCCAGCTGTGCCCAGGTATGGCGAACGGCAGCGGCTGGCAGCCTCCTTCCCGGGCAGAGGTACAGGGTCACTCTTGTCTTCCCCATGGTGTCCAGGAGGGTCTCGAGGTCTGTGTCACAAACCTTTGGGCTGCTTTCCTCTTTGCCACCTTGCTGGCTGGGATGGTGTGTGTGGGCGAGTGCAGTGTGTATTTGGGGCTGCAGCTGGTCAGCCTCCTGAGCGTCAGTCTTGAAACCGATGAATCCGGCACTGTTTCTCATTGGAGTCGATTGTGTTCCACGTGGAGCCGGTGCGAGCCCCTTAACGGTCGCTGAATCGATCCAGGCGCGGCCCCAGTTTTGCTGTCGTGAAGGTTCACGAATTCTGCGTTGACGTCATCACTTAGGGCGCGATTCTCCGTTTCCCGATGCCGATCTCGTAATCGGCAATCGGGCGGAGAATCCCTTCTGCCGCTGAAATCGTGGGCGGTGCCGCTTTGACGCAGGTTTCGAACGTTCCGTCCCCTCCAAAACGGCATCATCGCGGTGCTGTCCGCACGCCGGTGGGACGGTCTCAAGACATTGCCTGAGGCCCGCCCCCCCGATGCTCTGGCCCCCAACCGGCCGTGTTCCCGAGGGCGTGTGTTCTCATCCATCGGGAACGCGGCGGCTGCGGACTCAGTACAGCGCCGCCAGAGTCGGGGCGGGGCCGATCCGTGGGCAGGGGGGACTTTATCAGGGGCTGGGGGCGCGGTGGTGGGGTGGTCCGGGGCTCGCGAGCCGGCCAAAGGGGCCGGGTCCACGAGCGGCTGGCGCCATGTCGCAATCGCGGCCGCTACAGGCCGCTGCCGTGCACATGCGCGGCCACGGACCTGGCAATTCTCCGGGCTGCACCGTCAGATAGAGCTGGGTGCACTATGCTGCCCTGATGCTACCCCCGAGCAAAACGGAGGATCGGTGGCCGTTTTACGCCATTTCCTCTTTCGTAAAATGGCACCGTTCCCACGCCGGCGTGAGGTCATAGCCTCAAAATCAGATAACCAAGCCCAGTAGTGCTGTGTATACTGGAGAGAACGTAGGCCTTATAGAGTATGGCAGTCCCTGGGTGGAATTCCCCCCCCCCCCCCCCCCCGCCCCCACTCCGGGTGGGAGAATCGCCCGGGCGCCGCATGTGTCCCGCCACGCCGCCCCGGCACCCGCACGCGGTTCTCCCACCCCCCCCAAACCGGCGCGGCGAGAATCACGGCTGGCCGCTGGGAGAATCGCCGCTTGCCGTTTGTAACGGGCGAGCAGCGATTCCCCGGCCCGGATGGGCCAAGCGGCCTGCCCAACACGACAGGTTCCCGCTGGCGCCGTCCACACGCGGTCGCTGCCGGCGGGAACAGCGCGGGAACGCTGGGGGGGGCGGCCTGTGGGGGGGCGGGGGGGGGGGGGGGAGGGGGGTTCCTGCACCGAGGGGGGACGCAAAAGGAGTCTGGCCCACGATCGGTGCCCACGATCGGCGGGCCGGCCTCTCTGAAGGAGGACCTCCTTTCCTCTATTGCCCCGCAAGATCCATCCAACATCTTCTTGCCGGGCGGCCGCAGGAGGACGGCAACCGATTGCGCGGGCTGGCGCCGGCCAACCCGCGCATGCGCGGATGACGTCATTTATGCGGCGCCGCTTTAACACGGCGCCAAAGCCTGGCGCACGTAAATGATGCGGCACCCCTCCTAGGCCCCCGGGCGCGGGAGAATAGGGGGCTGGGAGCGGCATCCGACGCTGGAGTGAAACACTCCAGTTTTCACTCCGGCGTCAGGACTTAGTCTCCCGATGGGAGAATTGCACCCCCTGTGTTTGATACAGGGAATAACATCCGGGGCGGGATTCTCCGATATCGGCGCGATGTCCACCGACTGGCGCCAAAAATGGCGCGAATCAGTCTGGTATCACGCCGCCCCAAAGGTGCGGAAGTCTCCCCATCTTGAGGGGCCGAGCCCTCATCTTGAGGGGCTAGGCCCGCGCGGGACTGAGTTCTGCCCCGCCAGCTGGTGGGAAAGGCCTTTGGTGCCCCAGCCAGCTGGCGCGAAACTGACTTTGCCATGCGGCGCATGCGCGGGAGCGTCAGCGGCCACTCACGGCATCCCCGCGCATGCGCAGTGGAGGGGGTCTCTTCCGCCTCCGCCATGGTGGAGACCATGGAGAAGGCGGAAGGAAAAGAGTGCCCCCACGGCACAGGCCCGCCTGTGGATCGGTGGGCACCCCCCGGGGCCAGATTGCCCCGCGCCCCCCCCAGGACCCGGAGCCTGCCCGCGCAGCCTTGTCCCGCCGGTAAGAGAGGTGGTTTGATTCTCGCCGGCGGGACAGGCATTCCAGCAGCGGGACTTCGGCCCATCGCGGGCCGGAGAATCGCCGTGGGAGGGCCGCCAACCGGCGCGGCGCGATTCCCGCCCCTGCCGAATGTCCGGTGCCGGAGAATTCGGCAACCGGCGGGGGCGGGATTTACACAAGCCCCCGGCGATTCTGCGACCCGGCGGGGGGTCAGAGAATCCCGCCCCCCGATGTGTAAATTATTGGGTCATAGCAATCTCTATGTATATGAGAGAGAATTGCAGCCCCTATTTATATCTCAGACCCTGGGCGGGATTCTCCCCTACCCGGCGGGGCGGGGGGTCCCAGCGGGATGGAGTGGCGAGAACCACTCTGGCGTCGGGCCGCCCCAAAGGTGTGGATTTCTCCGCACCTTTAGGGGCCAAGCCCTCACCTTGAGGGGCTAGCCCCATGCTGGAGTGGTTGGTGCAGCCAGCGGGAAAGGCCTTTGGCGCCACGCCAGCCGGGACCGAAAGGACTTTGCATGCGCGGGAGCGTCAGCGGCTGCTGACGTCATCCCCGCGCATGCGCAGTGGGGGGTGTCTCTTCTACGTCGGCCATGGTGAAGACTGTGGCCGAAGCAGAGGGCACAGGCCCGCCCGCCGATCGGTGGGCCCCGATCACGGGCCAGGTCACCGTGGGGGCACCCCCAGGGCCAGATCGCCCCGTGCCGGGAAGAGAGGTGGTTTGATCCTCGCCGGCGGGACAGGCATTCCAGCAGCAGGACTTCGGCCCATCACGGGCCGGAGAGTCGCCGGGGGGGGTGGGGCACCGAGCGCTGACCGGCACGGCGTGATTCCCACCCCCGCCGAATCTCCGGTGCCGGTTGGCGGTCCCCCCCGCGCGATTCTCCGGCCCGGATGGGCCGAAGTCCCGCCAATAAATTGCCTGTCCCGCCGGCGTAAATTAAATCACCTACCTTACCGGCAGGACAAGGCGGCGCGGGCGGGCTCCGGGGTCCTGGGGGGGGCGCGGGGCGATCTGGCCCCAGGGGGTGCCCCCACGGTGGCCTGGCCCGCGATCGGGGCCCACCGATCCGCGGGCGGGCCTGTGCCGTGGGGGCACTCTTTCCCTTCCGCCTCCGCCACAGTCTCCACCATGGCGGAGGCGGAAGAGACTCCCTCCACTGCGCATGCGCGGGAAACTGTCAGCGGCCGCTAACGCTCCCGCGCATGCGCCGCCCGGAGATGTCATTTCCGCGCCAGCTGGCGGGGCAACAAAGGCCGTTTCCGCCATATGGCGGGGCGGAAATTCCTCCGGCGTCGGCCTAGCCCCTCAATGTTGGGGCTCGGCCCCCAAAGATGCGGAGCATTCCGCACCTTTGGGGCGGCGCGATGCCCGTCTGATTGGCGCCGTTTTGGGTGCCAGTCGGCGGACACCGCGCCGTTTCCGGAGAATTTCGCCCCTCAGATAGATATCAGAAAGATAGAGAGATTGAGAGAGATGCTGAAATATCAGAGAAATAAAGAGAGTGACACAGATATCAGATAGTAAGAAAGATAGAAAAATAGAGAAAGACAGAAAGATATCAGATGGAGAGAGAGACAGAGAGATAGAGACAGATATCAGAGAGATCGAGACAGATGTTAGAGGTTTGAGACAGATGACAGAGATGACAGAGAGATATCAGAGGGCGGGACTCAGTGACCTCAAGTTAAAGTCCGGTTTTGGGCGGGTTTGGCAGGGAGTTTCGTGACGGCCGTGTTGGCGTGATTGTGTCCCCTATTCAACGGCACTTAGAGCCAAAAATGAGACCCCACAAGATTCTCAGCATTACTGGCTCCCTCGCCGTCCGACTCCCCAGACTCGCGCCTCAGCGTCTTGTCGCTAACAATGGGGAGCTGCGTTTAAACGCTCCCTCACCACTCATTCCCAGCCAACACAAGCATGGCGGTGCGCAGACCTGCTCCTCGCTTAGGGGGTGCCGACCTGGCCAGGATTCCTGATGCTGTGGATGAGAGGTGGGGCACCCTGTTCCCCGAGGGGGTGTCTGAGGACCAGCAGCAGGGTTACCTATACCGCCTGGAAAGCAGTGGCAGCGGCTGTCAGTGCGGGCAGGAGGACCACCGTCCAATATAGTGTTATGGGCCAGGCATTAGAAACTCCAAGGTGGATTATGAAGCTCACCTGATCTACAACTTTTATTTTGAATTTGGCTCGGATGAACACAAGAGCCTTCACTTCAGGTGTGATTCATCAGACTTCCTAGGCACTTTTATCAAAACAAAGTTTATTATAAGAATATAGTTAACATATAAAACACAGCAAGAATTTATCAATTACAAACATAAAGAAAACACAACAGCTACAGTAATCTATGTATATGACTCTTAATGAATCCCCCTTAGTAGCTGTTCCAATTCAATACATAATCCAATAAACCAAAACCCCTTTCAAGGACGTGGCCCAGCACACTGTAATCTCACTTGAATGGGACTGGTCCTTTCCCTGAGATGCAGCCTCCAACCAGCAGATTCTAAACTCTTTCCGGAAAGGAACTCTGTCTTTAAAGTTACCAAGGCAGTTTGCCATACCTAATGTGCTTGCAGTTCCCTGGAACAGCTTTAACATGAAAACAGGGAAACACTGCTTCTCTTCTGCAGTGCGAAGCAACAAACCAAAACTGAAACCCAAACACCGACACCCCTTCTCACCTGACAGCCACAGCCCAGCTCCACCCACAAATGACAACACTGAAGCCGTGCTACAGGTCATGTGATAAGACAAAACCTTTCTTAAAGGGGCACTCACATGACAGTAGGAAGAAGACCACTGACCTCCAACAAGCTGCTAGGGTAAGTTACCACCTCTCTCCTGACATTAGTTCCACCTCCGACCCCTCAGATTCCCAAACCCCCTCGTCCTCCTCCCCGCAAATTGACTGTTGGACACCTTGCACCCTCCCACATCTGATCACATTGAACCAACTGGCACCCACCAGCATAACCCCTTCATTTACAGGTATGGTGCTCACACTGGGCACATGCTATAGACTCCCCCCTCCGACCCATCACACATGCGGCTCACAATGCCCTCTCTTTGTCTCCACAAGAGAAGGAAGCCTATAATAAACGAGAAAGGCCAAGACGAGGGAGGAATCCCAGAGATTCGAGTCTTCACCCCCACTGAGGAACAGGCCCTGAAAATCGGGGAGGTTGCCCGAGGAGAGAGCAGTCACCGACAGTGAGGTTGGCCTGTGTCAACCAGGTGAGGATCCATTGTCCCCTCACCCAGATGACCGGTCTCAAATGAGCTTTTCATGTCAGACAAAATGCTCCTTCCCTCTCACTGACCACTGCCCATTGCCTCGCAGGATCACCACCTGATGAGACCGAGCCATCCGGAGACACCATGGTGCAGACAATGGGGAGCCTCCAGGACTGGCAGCGCCAGATCACTCAGAGGCCTCTGGAGCTCACTCCCGCTGCCACTCCATCCCATGGAGTCCTCCAGGCCCTATGGGCACGGTCAGGGAGGAGGAAGTGCTGGAGGCCAACCCGGGGCCAAGAAGACTACATACAGCAGTCTCCATTTCTTCTGAATCCATCCACCCGCCCTCCCCCTCCCCCCATCCTGACACCGGCGCATCTCAAGGGCAGCAGGCAGACCAGGGTGGCACGACGATGCCAGTGACACCGGTAATCTAGCCGGGCCCCCACTGCTCCAGACTCTCCAGAGGATGTCCGCCAAGGGCAGCGAAGGCCACAGGGTGCGGAAAGCAGCCGGCTGCCTCCACCTGAGGACACACCCAGGCATAGGGCTAGACCTTGGAGGATCAAGACGAGTGAGGAGCACTGGGTGGGGTGGGGGTCACTACCTGTAACTAGGGGGAATGGAAATCTGTCACACGTAAATGCTCACTCTTAAACCAGGTTACAACTCATACATGTGAAGCCCCTGTCACGGTAATCTTCACAGTGGCCCGTTCCGCACCACACCCCCTGTCGGCCTCCGCTCCCCCAACTCCCATCGCCCCCCGGGCACAGTGGTCCAAGATCAGACCCCCCCCCCCGATGCAGACCCCATTCAGAGGATAGGCGCTGTCATGATATCCACATTAACATATCATGGTGCAATCACACACACACTGATGGACAGGTAGTTGGACCAACCAACACACACACATCGCAGCCAATCACCAGTGAGAGCACACGCACTATAAAACGGGGAACACCACAGTTCCCGCTCATTCTACCAGGAGATAGCTCAGAGCACAGAGCTCACAGCGTGCCACTCAGACATAGACCATGTGCTGAGTGCCTCACTAAGATAGTGATAGGGCTGGGTCCACAGGTTAGCTGGTGAAGCACGAACCTCAGCCAGCAGTTATTAGTTATTATTGTACAAGACAATAAAACAGAGTTGTACCATACACAACCGTGTTGGTTCATTTGTGTATCGGAATGCCCAACACGACAGGCGCGAGCGTTGTTAGCAGAAACACAGGAGTCAGACTTTACTGAGGAGCGGCAGAGCTTCCCTCGCAGCGAGTGATCATCACTCCCCTGCCTTGCGTGGTGACCCGCTGACAGTGCACACACAGGCCCATCACCCAGGAGTGGTGTTACACAGATTATTGGGGGGGGGGGGGGGGGGTGGAAATAGTGTGGTCGGGGAGGGAGCGGAGTGATAGAGGGTGGGGTGGGGAATAGGGGGGCGGAATGGGCGGGGGAAGAGGGATGGTGGGGTTGGGGAATGGGGAGGGCGGAGGGAGGACAATGGGGGGTGGGGAGGGCCGATCTCTCCCTGCACTGAGCAGTTCCGGCAAGCAGAGTTCCTCAATGCGGAAGCCGGGACAGAGTGCAAACGCAGAGAATGAGACAGAAAGGTAAAGCCAGGGAGACGCACAGACAGAGTGAGGCAAACTGAAAAGAAGAACAGAAGGGACGAGATGGATGAAAGTTCTGCCATTTTCCGTTCAGTTCTTGCTTTTGCTGAAGTCCATCACGTGCAGTTTGACAGGCCGAGAGCAGAGCTATTCTACCAGGACAGTCTGCAGCCCCAGGTCCTGTGCAGCACGGACTAATCGCCCCTCCCCACCACCCTTTCCCCCACCCCGTGGCGGGTTGGAGCGCTCAGACACTCTTGTTATTTGCACTGGAGCTGTGCAATCGACAGGCACCAACGTGAGATTGTGTGTCAATGTGCTGCACGCTTGTTGCCATAGAAACCTGCCCCATGTTTGAAGAGAGGAGATGCAGCAGAGTCTAATTGATGGGATGGGAGTGTGGACGGGGACAGCTGGTGCATTGGTCTGTAATCCCGGGAGGCCAGGCCTGGGCTATAATTAACAGCCTTCCGTCTCAAACCTCGCAGCTGCAAGAGGGGAGAAGTGGAAAGGTTATCGTCGGGTCTGAATGCAAACTAAATGTTAATTAAAGGGATATTCCTCGTGCAGTTGCGAGATTAAGGAGCGCGAGACAATGGGCTGGATTTTTTTTAACGGCTCCCCACCGTGGGGCATGTATTCAGCATGAGGGGCACGTACAATGTGACAGGTGGCTAGCCCACCGACCTCCTGCCCACCCCCCAACCGACCCCCTGGCACCGAAAGCAGCCACACAACACACACACAAATTCACCCACACACACTCTCACACAATACATACACACATATTCATCCCCCCACACACACATTCACCCACACTCACAATCTCTTACCCACTCACTCACAACACACATACACATATTCACCTAACCACACAAAAAACATACACACATATTCCTCCCCCACACACATATTCACACTTATTCATCCATGTACACACAACACACACAAATTCACTCACACACAACGCGCACGCATATTCATCCATGTACACACAACACACATATTCACCCACACACACACAACACACATACACCAATTCACCCACACCCACTCTCACACAAAACACACACACATATTCATCCATGTACGCACAACACACATACATATTCACCCCCCACACAACACACACATTCACCCACACAAAACACACACACATATGAAATGAAATGACATGAAATGAAAATCGCTTATTGTCACAAGTAGGCTTCAAATGAAGTTACTGTGAAAAGCCCCTAGTCGCCACATTCCGGCGCCTGTTCGGGGAGGCTGGTACGGGAATTGAACCGTGCTGCTGGCCTGCCTTGGTCTGCTTTCAAAGCCAGCGATTTAGCCCTGTACACACAACGCACATACATATTCACCCATACAGACACATATTCACCCCCCACACATCATATTCACCCCCTACAACACACACACATATTAACTCACACACACATATTCACCAACATTCACATATTTATACATATACTCACCCACACCCACATATGTACACACACATTCTCACCCATACTCACATATTTACACACACATATACTCACCCACACAAACACACACATATTCACACATACACACAGGTATTCACCACACACATTCACTCACATGCATGCACAAATATATTCACTTGCACGCACACAACACACACACACATGTACACAAACACACATACATAGTCGCTCACAAGCACACACAACGCACACATTCATTCATACGCAAATACACACATATATTCACCCACACACATTTATCCACACACACATGTACACACACATATTTATCCACACACAGAACACACCCACACACACAACACACATAATAATCATATCATTATCTTTATTCGTGTCACAGTAGGGTTACATTAACACTGCAATGAAGTTACTGTGAAAATCCCCTTGTCGCCACATTCCAGCCCCTGTTCGGGTACACTGAGGGAGAATTCAGAATGTCCAATTCACCTAAGAGCACGTCTTTCGGGACTTGTGGGAGGAAACTGGAGCACCCGGACTAAACCCACCAGTCACGGGGAGAATGTGCAGACTCCGCACAGATAGTGACCCAAGCCAGGAATCGAACCTGGGGCCCTGGTGCTGTGAAGCAACAGTGCTAACCACTGTGCTACCGTGCTGCTACACATACACTCACATACACAACATGCAGACACAAATATTCATCCACACATGCAGTCATACACACATATTCATCTGAACACACACATATTCATCTTGTTATGAATAATAATAATCTTTATTATTGTCACAAGTAGGCTTATATTAACACTGAAATGAAGTTACTGTGAAAAGCCCCTAGTCGCCACACTCTGGCGCCTGTTCAGGTACATTGAGGGTTAATTCAGAATATCCAATTCACCTAACAAGCACGTCTTTCGGGACTTGTGGGAGGAAACCGGAGCACCCGGAGGAAACCCACGCAGACACGGGGAGAACGTGCAGATTCCGCACAGACAGTGACCCAAGGCGGGAATCAAACCCGGGTCCCTAGCGCTGTGAAGCAACAGTGCTAATCACCGTGCTACTGAATCACGCTAGTCTTTAATGCGAGGGTATCTCCAAACCCAGAAGGGTAACGTGGTATTCCGGTTCATTGTGGTACATAGAGCATAGAACATACAGTGCAGAAGGAGGCCATTTGGCCTTGCGAGTCTGCACCGACCCACTTAAGCTCTCACTTCCACCCTATCCCCGTAACCCAATAACCCCTCCTGACCTTTTTGGTCACTAAGGGCAATTTATCATGGCCAATCCACCTAACCTGCACGTCTTTGGACTGTGGGAGGAAACCGGAGCACCCGGAGGAAACCCGCGCAGGCACGGGGAGAACGTGCAGACTCCGCACAGACAGTGACCCAAGCCGGGAATCGAACCTGGGACCCTGGCGTTGTGAAGCCACAGTGCCATCCACTCGTGTTACCGTGCAGCCCCAATGATGTGTTTTTCCTGGTATAATGTGATGAACGATGTGCAGCCCAGTGAGCAACAGTCCAGTCGCTGTGTGAAATATTAATAAAGAATATTTTTTAACTTAAAAGAAAGACAAACGCACGCATGACAAGAGGGAAGGTAATACGCTGTGACACTTAAATAGACTGCTGACTACACACACATAATTTCACAGGAAACTATCCCTTGGTCCCGAACTACCTATGTTTATCTGAACTCCGAGACAGCCCTTTTCCCAAACAATATCCAATATTAAATAACTTTACAGCTAAATAATTACCACAAGTAGGTTCAGGTGGCCATGTCAGGGAATTATCTTCCAGCTCAGCGAAGGTGAGAAATGGCAGCTTCTGTCAGGCGAGTGCATCTTGCTGCAGTTCTGATGTTAGCTGTCCCACGCTCTCTCTCTCTCTCTCTCTCGCGCGCGCGCGCTCTCTTTCCTTTGGACTCTATAGTTATACTATTTCTTTCCCTTTGTTGTTATTCACCCTGTGGAGTTGGCTTTTTGGCCGCTGGATGTGAATTTCCTTATCTGTCCACTTTGAAGTTACCACCTCTCTCGCCTCATTGTTCTCTCTGGTCACACATGTAAAATACTCTGTGGGATTCTCCGTCAGCGGGATTCTCCGTCAGCGGGATCCTCCGTCAGCGGGATTCTCCGTCAGCGGGATTCTCCGTCGGCGTGATTCTCCGTCGGTGGGATTCTCCGTCAGCGGGATTCTCCGTCGGCGTGATTCTCCGTCAGTGGGATTCTCCGTCAGTGGGATTCTCCGTCAGCGGGATTCTCCGTCAGTGGGATTCTCCGTCGGCGTGATTCTCCGTCAGCGGGATTCTCCGTCAGCGGGATTCTCCGTCAGCGGGATTCTCCGTCAGCGGGATTCTCCGTCAGCGGGATTCTCCGTCGGCGGGATTCTCCGTCGGCGGGATTCTCCGTCGGCGGGATTCTCCGTCAGCGGGATTCTCCGTCGGCGGGATTCTCCGTCAGCGGGATTCTCCGTCAGCGGGATTCTCCGTCAGCGGGATTCTCCGTCAGCGGGATTCTCCGTCGGTGGGATTCTCCGTCGGCGGGATTCTCCGTCAGCGGGATTCTCCGTCAGCGGGATTCTCCGTCGGTGGGATTCTCCGTCAGCGGGATTCTCCGTCAGCGGGATTCTCCGTCAGCGGGATTCTCCGTCAGCGGGATTCTCCGTCGGTGGGATTCTCCGTCAGCGGGATTCTCCGTCGGTGGGATTCTCCGTCAGCGGGATTCTCCGTCAGCGGGATTCTCCGTCAGCGGGATTCTCCGTCGGCGGGATTCTCCGTCAGCGGGATTCTCCGTCAGCGGGATTCTCCGTCAGCGGGATTCTCCGTCGGCGGGATTCTCCGTCGGCGGGATTCTCTGTCAGCGGGATTCTCCGTCAGTGGGATCCTCCGTCAGCGGGATTCTCTGTCAGCGGGATTCTCCGTCGGTGGGATTCTCCGTCAGCGGGATTCTCCGTCAGCGGGATTCTCCGTCGGCGGGATTCTCCGTCGGCGGGATTCTCCGTCAGCGGGATTCTCCGTCAGCGGGATTCTCCGTCAGTGGGATTCTCCGTCAGCGGGATTCTCCGTCAGCGGGATTCTCCGTCAGTGGGATCCTCCGTCAGCGGGATTCTCTGTCAGCGGGATTCTCCGTCAGCGGGATTCTCCGTCAGCGGGATTCTCTGTCAGCGGGATTCTCCGTCAGCGGGATTCTCCGTCAGCGGGATTCTCCATTGGTGGGATTCTCCGTCGGCGGGATTCTCCGTCAGCGGGATTCTCCGTCAGCGGGATTCTCCGTCGGTGGGATTCTCCGTCAGCGGGATTCTCCATTGGTGGGATTCTCCGTCGGTGGGATTCTCCGTCAGCGGGATTCTCCGTCAGCGGGATTCTCCATTGGTGGGATTCTCCGTCGGTGGGATTCTCCGTCAGCGGGATTCTCCGTCGGTGGGATTCTCCGTCAGCGGGATTCTCCGTCAGCGGGATTCTCCGTCAGTGGGATTCTCCGTCAGCGGGATTCTCCGTCAGTGGGATTCTCCGTCGGTGGGATTCTCCGTCAGCGGGATTCTCCGTCAGCGGGATTCTCCGTCAGTGGGATTCTCCGTCAGCGGGATTCTCCGTCAGTGGGATTCTCCGTCAGCGGGATTCTCCGTCGGCGGGATTCTCCGTCAGCGGGATTCTCCGTCAGCGGGATTCTCCGTCAGCGGGATTCTCCGTCAGCGGGATTCTCCGTCAGTGGGATTCTCCGTCGGTGGGATTCTCCGTCGGTGGGATTCTCCGTCAGTGGGATTCTCTGTCAGCGGGATTCTCCGTCGGCGGGATTCTCCGTCAGCGGGATTCTCCGTCAGCGGGATTCTCCGTCGGTGGGATTCTCCGTCGGCGGGATTCTCCGTCAGCGGGATTCTCCGTCAGTGGGATTCTCCGTCAGCGGGATTCTCCGTCAGCGGGATTCTCCGTCGGCGGGATTCTCCGTCGGCGGGATTCTCCGGCAGTGCACCCACGCCCGCGGGTTCCCCGATGGCGGGGGATGGTCACAATGGGAAACCCCATCGGCCGGCTGCCGGAACAGAGGATCCCGCTGGCAGCTGGGGGGCATCGCACAGGAAACCGGGGTTGGCGGGGCGGGAAACCCCACTCCTCGTGTTGCACTGATTGGCGAATTGACATCTCATCATTTCTCCAGATCTCTGCCTCTGGTCAGCTCCCCGTTTTCTTTGTTTTTTTCTTTTTTTTAACCTTAATTTTCCCTCAACACACATGTTCATCCAGACACACACACACATGCACACACATGTTCATCCACACACATGCACACACATGTTCATCCACACACACACACATGTTCATCCACACATGCACATGTTCATCCACACACACATGTTCATCCACACACACACATGTTCATCCACACACACACATGTTCATCCACACACACGCACATATTAATCCACACACACACATGTTCATCCACACACACACACACATGTTCATCCACACACACATGTTCATCCACACATGCACATGTTCATCCACACACACATGTTCATCCACACACACACATGTTCATCCACACACATGCACACACATGTTCATCCACACACACACACATGTTCATCCACACATGCACATGTTCATCCACACACACATGTTCATCCACACCCACACATGTTCATCCACACACACACACACATGTTCATCCACACACACACACATATTAATCCACACACACACACGTTCATCCACACACACACACATGTCCATCCACACACACACACACATATTCATCCACACACACACATGTCCATCCACACACACACACACATGTTCATCCACACACACACACATGTCCATCCACATGCACACATGTTCATCCACACACACACATGTCCATCCACACACACACACACACACATATTCATCCACACACAACGCACACACACACATACATACTCACCAGTACTCACACACACAGTACTCATACATTGAGAAGCTGTCAATTTATTTTTCTCTCCTCCTCCCATTCCTTTGCCAACAGCTTAGATCTACTGCAATTGGAGCGAGTTTAAAGTAACTTGGGAGGGATGTGCGAACCAGAAGATAATATCAGAGTGAATACAAAAGGACAGAGAATACCGGGAGAGACAGATAGCACTAGAACAGGAGATAGTTAATTAATAGGTGGGGTCAGAGTAAAGGAAAAATAATGGAGTCTAACTCAGGATTCCAGTGTCTGTATGTGAATGCACAGAGTGCGGTAAATAAGGGGGTGGATTCTCCAATCAGTGGGCGGGATTCTCTGCAGCCTTGCTCCGAAATCACGTTTGGCATGGGAGCGGAGAATCGATGTTTACGCGGGAATTGTGCCTGGCGCCGCTCCCGCGATTTTCCGGTCCCTGGAGAATCGCTCGCGCATGGATTACGCGGCGCCTGCTGGGGGGCCATTGACTGAGCCCCCCCCCCAGCGATTCTCCGGGCAAAACTGGCCGAGTTCCCGACAGCGTGGTGCTAACCACGTGTTGCCGGTCGGGAATCTCGGGTGACTCAGCCATCAGCCATTTTGGGGGGGTGGGCGGCAGGGGGATCCAGCACCGGAGGGGGTCTCATGGGCGGCCGGGGAAGAGATCGGGTGGCTCGGATCCGCAGGCGCGAGCCTTTTCGGGGTGGGGCCTACATTGTCAATGTCAGTCCGTGGTCTGAGTCCGCTGTGGCGCACGGCAGGCCGCCGCTGTGCGCATGCGGGGACTCCCGGCCGGAGGTGCAGGGGCCCGTATCCGCAGCCAGAGCTGCGAGAAGCACTGCTGGGCCCTGCCAGCCCTCTCCAGGTCGGAGAATCGCTGTAAATCTTTATATGGGATGTCTGGCGCGAAATGCCAGCGGTTTGACACTGGCGTGGGGACATAGCCCAAAGTCTCTCTGACCAGGATTTCCGATTGGTGGGAGAATGGAGCGTCGAGGGAAACGTGGATTTGGCACCGTCGCGGTGCTCCAATCCCCTGCCAGGGGCCTCAGCGTGCTACCCGCCCGGGCCGGGGCAGGATGCAAATCAAGTAATTAAATAAATCTTACTATCATTAACAGGCTCAACGCCAGAGTCTACAACACCTCCCCCCCCCCACCCCTCACACGCCCAAGGAAATCTTCCGAGCTGGCTTTGGTGCACGTTGGCCTAAGCGTGGCCCTGATGCAATGGACCCGAGGTGGGTCAACAGAGTCAGAGCATAACTGAGGTGCCCCCCCCCGCGAAGTCCGTGGGAAGTCCCGCTCCATCCACAATGCAAATCCTGCCTCCGCCGCTGGCAAGTAGGGGTATCCCCCTCCCCACCACAGGAATAGCAGGTCACTCCTCCACAGCACGCATACATGAGGATGACCTACAACCCCCATGACTCTCCCAGCACCCCCTATCAGTCACCCCCATCAGACCCTCCCAACAGACCCCCCATCAGAGACCCACAACAGAGACCCTCCCATCAGAAGTCCCAACAGAAACCCCCATCAATCACTCCTGTCTGAAAGATGAAGAGCAGTCCAGGCAATGAAGTGTAAAATCGCTGCATTTTCACTTACCCCTCACTAACAGCTGCTGCCTCAGGCAAAAGTGTTTAAAGCAGCAGCTGTTACAAGTGTCAGGGTCTTCCTTGAAAAGCAAATACACTTCAAAGAGCTTCAAATCCCTGAACCGCCTTTGAAATGCAAATCTTCCATTCAATTTCACACAGCAATACATTTCACTAGCCAATGATTGACAGTTTTATTGGTCCAGACACAGCTGCTCATTTATATTTCCCTTCATCCTTAAATGCATCTCAATTACTCTGCTTTGATGTGAACCACAAAGTTTGTAAACACTCTTTCTATCATTGACTGCTCCTCACCACTTCAAAAGGAGCTAAGTGCTTTCTGCTGAGAAAAGGAGGAGCTTGGTATTGGGCTCCAGTCGCTCCTGCCAGGATTTCCTTTACATTCCTTACAGAGACCTGGCTCAAAGAAGTGCAGGACTGGGTGTTTAAGATTCCTGGATGCAAGGTGCTGTGGATTGATAGGAAAGGAAGATAAGGAGGAAGTGGGGTGTTATTGAGTAAGAAGAGCATTGCAGTGATGGAGAGACAGGGTGCCTCAGAGGGATTAAGGACAGTATCGATTTTACTAACCTTAAGGACCAACAAAATCTACAATTACATTGCTGGGACTAAATTAACAGTCACTTAGACAAATGTAGGCTAGTTCAAGAAAGCTAGCAGGGATTTGTTCAGGGAAAATCGTGTTTAACTAACTTGTTTTTTTCTGATGTGGAGATGCCGGCGTTGGACTGGGGTGAGCACAGTAAAAAGTCTGACAGCACCAGGTTAAAGTCCAACAGGTTTGTTTCGAATCACTTGCTTTCGGAGCGCTGCTCCTTCCTCAGGTGAGTGAAGTGGTGGGTTCCAGAAACTTTCTGGAACATATCTCTTCATTCACCTGAGGAAGGAGCAGTGCTCCGAAAGCTAGTGATTCAAAACAGACCACTATTACCTGGTGTTGTAAGACTTTATGCTGTTTTTTTCCTGAACAGATAAGAAAGAGGGTTGATGAGGGCAGCGCTGTTGATGTTATATACACGGACTTCCAAAAGGTATTTGATACCGTTCTGCACAACTGACTTGTGAGAAATTTTACAACTCATGTAAGGTGACCAGACGTCTCGGTTTGGCCAGAACTGCCTGGGTTTTTAACCAAGTGTTCCAATGTCCCGCCACTTTTTTCCAAAATCCTCAAAAGTGCGGTTGTCATCTGCACCAAGGTCCCTTCCTCCCCCACCCCCCACCTTCCATTGATCACACATAGTTTGCCTTCAGTGTCTTGGTTGGGAGAGCAAGCAGCTGGCAGGGCAGGGTGGAGACCTGAGCAGGGATCAGAGACAGGCATGAGTGGGGGAGAGCCTGAGACATGACATCACCGGAAGGGAAATGTGTCATGTCATCCAGTCTTAATTTCACCTTAGCTTTGAGCAGAGCACAAACGCACAGCTCTGATGTCTTCACGCTTTATACCTGCGTATAACTGTTCTCATGTGTCCAGTCTTGATAAAGGAACCCACAATGTTTTTGCCAAATTGCTGATGAGCAATTGGTGTTTTGTGTCTTGTGCACTAAATAAGACCAAAGAGAACAATCCCAGTTTCTCCAGCCTCTCCGCTAAGTTCCTCTTTTCTGGAACATTCTAGTCAACCTTCTTTACACAATCTTCAAGGACTTGACATCCATCCTGAGTGTCGTCCCAGAATACAAACAAAATACAGTTTTTGTAAAAATATAGGGCGTCATCTAAAACTCAAAACAGAGTCCCATTTTCGGGGGGAGTGGGTATAGCAAAGTGTGTCTTGGCACTGCAGGCCCCGCTATCAAACAGGACTCTGTTTTCTTTGGCCTCGGTCGGGAACGTCCCGCCGAGGTCGGATTTACCTCACTTCCTGCACCGTCAAACTCAGCTTGTCAGTGCAGGAAGAGATCGGGCTGCCATTTTTAAATGCCGCCCCGATCTCTTGACCCCCCTCGGACTCTCCACCTTAGCCGCTGGGCCCCCCAAATGCCCCAACCTACCTCTTAGGGGGTCCTCGAGGGCGCCCCCTCACCCCATCTGATAAGGGCAGGGCAGGGCAACCCCCCCCTCCCCCCCGGACTGATCCCTGGCACGAGCAAATTGGCACCTGGGCATCTTGGAACTGCCAACCCGGCAGGGTGCCCAGGTGGCAGTGCCAAGGTGCCCAGGTGGCAGAAGTGCAGGGCACCACCATGCCCAGAGCCTGACCACGTGGGGCCTCCAATGGCCTAGGAGATCCCCCCCCCCCCCCCCCCCCCAGGTGCCATCACGCCTGATCCACATTTGTGTGGACCGGTGCGAAAGCGAGGTCTACCAGGCATGGGCGTTGGTTCCCGGGCCTCCGGAGAATCGGGCGGTGACATATTTAAAGGGGCCCTAATGGCTCACTTAAATACCTGAATATGGATCTCGCCCAGCGAGATACCGATCGTGATGTTTCGACAGATCTCGTTGGATCGCGCGAGACATTCCGAACTCTGCAGCGAGGCCGTTCGATTGTGCCCATACTTTAGTCACAAAATACCTCCAGGGAGGTAAAGTAGCAATCTGGTGGTGGTGTCTTCGATTAAACTTCGGAATCAGTTGATGAGGCATTTTACGTGAGGCCATATGTCCCTAATGGCCCCTATGTGTGGGAACCATTGGTTTATATCGGGGGAGATGGATGCGATGTGTGGGAGATGGCGTGGGGAGGGGATAGGGCGGGTAAGGGACCTGTTCTCGGAGGGTACGTTCATAGGAAGGAATTGCGGGAGAAGTTTGAGTTGCCGAGGGGGAGTGAGTTTAGGTATTTGCTGGTGCGGGACTTTGCACAAAAGGATTTACCCTCGTTTACGAAGTAACCAGAATATACGCTGTTAGAAAAGTGTGGGTTCTGGAAGAGTGGGGGAAAGGGAGGGTTGGGGGTGTCTACTGTTGGCGGGGGAGGGGAAGATGCTAATTGAAGGGATGAAGCAGAAGTGGGGATCGAGCTGGAGTGGGGGGTATGGAGTGAGATTATGCATCATGTCAACTTGGCCTGCTTCTGTGCGAGGATGAGCCTTATACAATTTAAGATGGTGCGCAGGGTTCATATGACACAGAACTGGATAAGTGTTTTTTGGGGGGATTGGAGGATGTGTGTGAGAATTATGGGAGGGGGGCCGGTGAATCACGCTCATATGTTTTGGGGGTGGGCAAAGCTGGAGGGTTTCTGAGAGGTTGTGTTTGAAGCTCGGGTGTAGTGGGTGTCAAGATGACGCTGTGCCTTTTGTTGGTGAGGTTTGGGGTGTGTCGGACTTGCCGGAGCTGGTGGAGGGGAAGGGGGCCGATGTTGTGGCCTTCACCTCCCTGATTGCCCGGCAACAGATTGTATTGAGCTGGAGGTCGGCAGCATCACCGGGGGCCAGGCCGTGATTGGGGGATCCGTGAGAATGTTTGAGCTGGTTGTAAATCAAGTTTGCCCTGAGGGGGTCAGAAGAGGGGTTTTACCCTCAGCGGAGGCCGTACCTCTCCTTATTTGAGAACTTGTTTGTCGCCAGTGGGAGGGGGATGGGAAGGGGGGAAGCAGGGGCAGAGTTTCAGGGTGACTAGGGAGAAAAAGCTACATACTGTGTATTTTTATTCATAAATTTAGAGTATCCAATTCATTTTTTTCCAATCAAGTGGCAATTTAGTGTGGCCAATCCACCTACCCTGCACATCTTTGGGTTGTGGGGGCGAAACCCACGTAGGCACAGGGAGAATGTGTAAACTCCACACGGACAGTGACCCGGGGCCGGGATCGAACCTGGGACCTCGGCGCCGTGAGGCAGCAGTGCTAACCACTGCGCCACCGCGCTGCCCAACTGTGTGTAACTTGTGTATTCTGATGTTCCATTTTCTGTTCGTAGCTGGCTGTGTTTGGATTAAAATATATATGGCGAGATTCTCCGTTCCTGAGTGTTAATGCCGGGGCAGGATTCGTGGACTTCCATGACAGCAAAACTGACACTGCACCTGGAATGATTCGGGGACCATTAAGGGGCTAGTACCTGCGCCGCGTGGAACACAATCGATTCCAATGAGAAATGGTGCCAGATTCGCGATTGATTATATGTAAGCTGCAACCACATATATACACTTCACTCCACACACACACCATCCCAGCCAACAAGATGGCACTGGTTGTGCTGGAGCGCGCCCGTACAGCTGATGGTTCAGCTGGGGCCAGAGGGCACCTAGGGGATGCCTTGGGGAGGGGGGGGGGGGGGGGCACCCCTACGACCCGTGGCTTTAAGTTCAAAGTGGGCAGCCAGGTGCGTGCGCAGCTGCCTTGCCGGCTGCGGCAATGGTGTTCTGTGCCCGTCCGCCCTGACCCCACAGCCCACCGCCTCGCCACCCCCCGCGGCACCCCCGGATCTGGCAGAAGACCCCCGGCCAGCGGCGCAACAAGCGATGTTGACACTTTCCGTACCCCCTCTCTCCCCTCCTCAGCAGCCACCGCACCTGTTCCACGATTTTTAAAAGCACAAACGAACCTGGCCGTCGGGAAATTCGGCCCATCGGAGGCAGAGAATCGCCGAGGCCCCAGAAAATACCGGGTTAGGCCCGCTAATGATATGCCAAGGGTGTTTACTGTACATGCGTTCTAGAACACATAGATGCCGCTGGCGAGGCGCCGGAGGATTGCGATTTGGTGTGAAATCGGCGCCTGCCGCGATTTCAGCGTTGGAACCCATTGTCCACCCAATCGTGTTTCCCGATTCCGGCATGGGCCGACAGAGAAGCCCGCCGATATATTTTTTAAATGGCCATCACAAAAAGTGCAATGATATTCAAATTCTCTACATCAGTCATGTTGCACTTTGAGGTGCTTCGATACAATTGAGATAGGTTTAATATTTACTCTGTACATTCAACATGAGTCATGCAGCCCGAGGGGGGTTCTATACATTGTCCAGCCTCTTTCTGCATTCTGCCTGTATAATACGAAGTCTTACGACACCAGGTTAAAGTCCAACAGGTTTGTTTCGATGTCACTAGCTTTCGGAGCGCTGCTCCTTCCTCAGGTGAAGGAGCAGCGCTCCGAAAGCTAGTGACATCGAAACAAACCTGTTGGACTTTAACCTGGTGTCGTAAGACTTCGTACTGTGCTCACCCCAGTCCAACGCCGGCATCTCCACATCATGCCTGTATAATGGTTGAGCCTAATCTCCTTGCTTGTATATTAAGGTGTCTGTTAGCGAGACTGTGCAAATCAGCATTTAATACAGGCAATGAATGTGTTAAAGTTCAGCAGGAGAGGGGACAGCCTGGGGCCGCTGTTGAGTACAATTCTATTTAACTGCTCCCAGATGGCTAATCAGGTCTAATGCCAGTCAATCAACACTGTGCAACAGATTGTCCAGGCTTCAGATAGACGCAGTCGATCACCTGCGCCACCATCTGCTTTTGGAGGTGTCCCTAGGGTAGGGGGATTTACTCAAGAAAGGCTGCTCTCCAGTAACAGACAGGATTAGCAGAGCAGAGCTTCTGAACTTTGTGTAGGAGGAAGGAAAGGATTGAGGAGCTAGGGCACTTCCAACTTTAACAATGCACCCTCTGGAACTGAGGCACTCATCGGCAGAAGGGGGCTGTGTCTGAGGATCACACACAAGAGGTGAAGGGAATGCAGTGCGTGCATCAAGGACACTGGAGCCTCTTGTAAGCTCAAAGCCAGTTTGGTATTGGTGTTATTGTAGTTTGGAATCTTGGAGGCCAGCGCCTGAGGCCTCAATGTCCTGCATTGTTGGGTCCAACTCCATTTTCCCAGCAGCATACTCACTGATCTAGTTCTGGGCTGGTCTTTGAAAGTGACTCCTGTAATGTTCTTGTCGGATGGTCTGATTTATATTTCAAGAACACTTGTAGCTAAAGCTATAAACGATTTATTAACATTAACTGTGGGTCAAATATCGCGGCGGCTCTGTGGCACAGTGGTTAGCACTACTGCCTATGACGTTGAGGGCCCAGATTCGACCCCGGACTCGGGTCACTGTCCGTGTGGAGTTTGCACATTCTCCCCGTGTCTGCGTGGGTTTCACCCCCCACAACCCAAAGATCTTCCCAAAGAATTCATTGCCACAGAGGGCGGTGGAGGCCGGGACGTTGAGTGTCTTTAAGACAGAAGTTGATAAATTCTTGATTTCTCGAGGAATTAAGGGCTATGGAGAGAGAGCGGGTAAATGGAGTTGAAATCAGCCATGATTGAATGGTGGAGTGGACTCGATGGGCCGAATGGCCTTACTTCCGCTTCTATGTCTTATGGTCTTATGTGCAGGGTAGGTGGATTGGCCACGCTAAATTGCCCCTTAATTGGAAAAATATAATTGAGTACTCTAAATTTATAATTTTAAAGATGTGTTGGTCACATATATACAAAACAACCAGATGAATAATAGTATGAACATGCACAAACCACTATGTCTCACTCAGCTCTCTAGTCAGTTTGAGGTCACCTGACTCTAATATTCACTTACATAGTAATGAAACTCCTAGTGGTCAGTCGGTGAATTACAACACAACCATGATATCACTACACCCCTTTCCTTTGAAGGAATAAATTAACATATTATCATCAGTATATTTACATGTGATATCATTAGCCTGTGAGTCTAACAGTATTAATTTTTTCCTTCAAAATTTTTAAAACTGGTTTAACGAATATACAAGAACAGCAAGCATAGTGTGGACAAATAGTCCAAATCTACAAATTGAGGTTTTCTTCTGACTCTGTTTGATCTTCTCAAATTTTGACCTTGTTGCTCAGAACTTGTAGATTCAATGTTCTCCACGATATTCTCATGCTCAGGAATTGTTGAACTATCTGATAGTGCAGCTGACGTTGATTCTGACATTGATTCACCATCCAACACATTGTTGTGAAAGTCTTCTCTGGTTTTCAAGAGCGTGTGATGATTTGTGTAATATTCTTGTCGGATGGCCTGATTTATATTACAAGAACACTTGTAGCTAAAGCTATAAACAATTTTTTATTTTAAAAAAAAATTTTTTATTGAAGTTTTCACAAAATATCAACAACAAAATGAAAAAGGAACCCAATAGAATTAAATACAAAACAAAATAGAACAACCCCATGCCCCCATCCCCCCTATACATGAAGAATAAATTAACACCCCGAATTAACACACAGCAAACATAGCAAATATATACACCCCCTCAGATCCCCCAGTGTAGACAAGCAAAAATAAAATAGAACCCCCCACCCCCCACCCCCGGGTTGCTGCTGCTGACTATTGTCTACCGTTCTGCTAGGAAGTCCAAGAATGGTTGCCACCGCCTGAAAAACCCTTGCACCGATCCCCTTAAGGCAAATTTCACCCTCTCCAATTTAATGAACCCTGCCATATCGTTGATCCAGGATTCCACGCTTGGGGGCCTCGCATCCTTCTACTGAAGAAGAATCCTTCACCGAGCTACCAGCGACGCAAAGGCCAGAATACCGGCCTCTTAGGCCTCCTGCACTCCCGGCTCCCCTGCAATCCCAAATATTGCGAGCCCCCAGCCCGGTTTGACCCTGGATCCTACCACCCTCGACACCGTCCTTGCTACATCCTTGCAAAACTCCTCCAGCGCTGGGCATGCCCAGAATATATGGGTATGGTTTGCTGGGCTCCCTGAGCACCTAACACACCTGTCCTCACCCCCAAAAAACTGGCTCATCCTTGTCCCGGTCATGTGTGTCCTGTGCAGCACCTTAAACTGTATGAGGCTGAGCCTCGCGCATGAAGAGGAAGAGTTCACCCTCCATAGGGCATCTGCCCACGTCTCCTCTTCGATCTCCTCTCCCAACTCCTCCTCCCACTTACCTTTCAACTCCAGCACCGAGGCCTCCTCCTCCTCCTGCATCACCTGGTAAGTTGCCGAGATCTTCCCCTCTCCAACCCACCCCCCCGAGAGCACCCTGTCCTGTACCGTGCGTGGCCGCAGCAGCGGGTATTCCACCACTTGCCGCCTGGCAAACGCCCTTACCTGTAGATACCTAAAGGTGTTCCCCGGGGGGAGCCCATACTTCTCCTCCAGCTCACCCAGGCTCGCGAACTTCCCATCCACAAACAGGTCCCCCAACCTTCTTATCCCTGCCCTGTGCCATCCCGAAAACCCTCCATCTATTCTCCCTGGGACAAACCGGTGGTTCCCCCGTATTGGGGTCCACACCGAGGCCCCCACTTCCCCCCTGTGCTGCCTCCACTGCCCCCAGATTTGAGGGTAGCCGCCACCACCGGGCTCGTGGTATACCTCATTGGAGGTAGCGGCAGCGGCGCCGTTGCCAGCGCCTCCAGACTCGTACCCACACAAGACGCCGTCTCCAGCCTCTTCCATGCAGCCCCCTCCCCCTCCATCACCCACTTGCGCACCATCACCACATTGGCGGCCCAGTAGTACCCACAGAGGTTGGGCAGTGCCAGCCCCCCCCCCCCATCCCTACTCCGCTCCAGGAACACGCTTCTCACCCTCGGAGTCCTTCGCGTCCACACAAACCCCGTTATGTTCCTGTTGACCCGCCTAAAGAAGGCCTTCGGGATAAGAATGGGGAGGCACTGGAACAGGAACAAAAACTTTGGGAGCACCGTCATCGTGACTGACTGCACCCTACCCGCCAGGGACAGCGGCAACGCGTCCCACCTCTTAAACTCCTCCTCCATTTGCTCCACTAGCCTCGTGAAATTAAGTCTATGCAGGGCCCCCCAGCTCCTGGCCACCTTGACCCCCAAATACCTGAAGCTCCTCTCCGCCCTTTGTAGTGGGAGCTCGCCAATCCCCCTCTCCCAGTCCCCTGGGTGAACCACGAACAACTCGCTCTTCCCCATGTTGAGCTTGTACCCCGAGAAATCCCCGAACTCCCTGAGGATCCTCATTACCTCCGGCATTCCCCCCACCGGGTCCTCCACATATAGCAGCAAGTCGTCCGCATAGAGCGACACCCGATGCTCCTCCCCACCCCGCACCAACCCCCTCCAGTTCCTCGACTCCCTCAGTGCCATAGCCAGGGGTTCAATCGCCAGTGCGAAGAGCAGGAGGGACAGGGGACACCCCTGCCTCATCCCTCGATGCAACCGAAAGTACTCAGACCTCCTCTTGTTCGTGGCCACACTCGCCATCGGGACCTCGTACAACAGCCTAACCCACCTGACGAACCCCTCCCCAAACCCGAACCACTTCAGCACCTCCCACAAGTACACCCACTCTACCCTATCGAAGGCCTTCTCTACCCTATCGAAGGCTTTCTCAGCGTCCATCGCCACCACTATCTCCGCCTCCCCCTCCCTCGCCGGCATCATAATAACGTTCGCATTCAACTGCCTCCCCTTCATGAACCCCGTCTGGTCTTCGTGGATCACCTGCAGCACCCAGTCCTCAATTATCGTGGCTAAGACCTTCGCCAGCAGCTTGGCATCTAAGTTCAACAACGAAATCGGCCTGTAAGACCCACACTGCAGGGGATCCTTGTCCCGCTTCAGGATCAAGGAGGTCAGTGCCCGGGACATCATCGGTGGCCAAGTTCCCCCCTCCCTTTCCTCATTGAACGGGCCCAACAGGTCCACATATTTTTTGTAGAATTTGACCGGGAAACCGTCCGGCCCCGGTGCCTTCCCCGCCTGCATGCTCCCTGTCCCTTTGACCAGCTCCTCCAGCCCAATTGGGGCCCCTAATCCCGCCACCAGTCCCTCCTCCACCTTAGGGAACCTCAATTGGTCCAGAAAGCGGCCCATCCCTCCCTCCTCCCGTGGTGGCTCGGACCGATACAGTTCCTCATAAAATTCCCTGAAGACCCCATTGATGCCAACCCCACTCCGCACTACACTCCCTCCCCTATCCTTAACTCCCCCAATCTCCCTAGCTGCGTCCCGCTTCCGAAGCTGATGTGCCAGCATCCGACTTGCCTTTTCCCCATATTCATAAACCACCCCTGGGCCTTCCTCCACTGCGCCTCTGTCTTGCTGGTGGTGAACAGGTCGAATTCAGCCTGGAGGCTACGCCTCTCCCTCAACAGTCCCTCCTCAGGCACCTCTGCATACCTCCTGTCTACCCTCATCATCTCCCCCACCAGCCTCTCCCTCTCCCTCTCTCTCTCCTCTCCTTGTGGGCCCTAATGGAGATCAGCTCTCCCCTAACCACCGCCTTCAGCGCCTCCCAGACGATCCCCACTCGGACCTCCCCATAATCGTTGGCCTCCAGGTATCTCTCTATGCTTCCTCGGACCCGCTCACTCACCTCCTCGTCCGCCAACAGCCCCACCTCCAAGCGCCACAACGGGCGCTGGTCCCTCTCCTCCCCCAGCTCTAGGTCTACCCAATGTGGGGCGTGATCCGAAATGGCTATCGCCGAGTACTCGGTATCCTCTACTCTCGCTATCAGCGCCCTGCTCATAATAAAAAAGTCGATCTGTGAGTAGGCCTTATGAACATGCGAGAAGAATGAAAAATTCCCTAGCCCCCGGCCTTGCAAATCTCCAAGGGTCCACCCCTCCCATCTGGTCCATAAACTCCCTCAGCACTTTAGCCGCTGCCGGCTTCCTACCCGTCCTGGACCTGGAGCGGTCCAGTGCCAGATCCAACACCGTGTTAAAGTCCCCCCCCCCATTTTGGAAAAGAGTAAAAACAACAGGGTTGTGGTGATGGGAGACTTCAAGTTCCCCAATATTGACTGGGACTCACTTAGTGCCAGGGGCTTAGACGGGGCGGAGTTTGTAAGGAGCATCCAGGAGGGCTTCTTAAAACAATATGTGGACAGTCCAACTAGGGAAGGGGCGGTACTGGACCTGGTATTGGGGAATGAGCCCGGCCAGGTGGTAGAAGTTTCAGTAGGGGAGCATTTCGGGAACAGTGACCACAATTCAGTAAGTTTTAAAGTGCTGGTGGACAAGGATAAGAGTGGTCCTTAGGATGAATGTGCTAAATTGGGGGAAGGCTAATTATAACAATATTAGGCGGGAACTGAAGAACATAGATTGGGGGCGGATGTTTGAGGGCAAATCAACATCTGACATGTGGGAGGCTTTCAAGTGTCAGTTGAAAGGAATTCAGGACCGGCATGTTCCTGTCAGGAAGAAGGATAAATACGGCAATTTCCGGGAACCTTGGATAACGAGAGATATTGTAGGCAGAGAGTTGGGATAAAAGGTTCTTTTTCGGAATGGCAACCGGTGACGAGTGGTGTCCCGCAGGGTTCAGTGTTGGGGCCACAGCTGTTCTCTTTATATATTAACGGTCTAGATGATGGGACTGAGGGCATTCTGGCTAAGTTTGCCGATGATACAAAGATAGGTGGAGGGGCAGGTAGTACGGAGGAGGTGGGGAGGCTGCGGAAAGATTTAGACAGTTTAGGAGAGTGGTCCAAGAAATGGCTGATGAAATTCAACGTGGGCAAGTGCGAGGTCTTGCACTTTGGAAAAAAGAATAGAGGCGTGGACTATTTTCTAAACGGTGACAAAATTCATAATGCTGAAGTGCAAAGGGACTTGGGAGTCCTAGTCCAGGATTCTCTAAAGGTAAACTTGCAGGTTGAGTCCGTAATTAAGAAAGCAAATGCAATGTTGTCATTCACCTCAAGAGGCTTGGAATATAAAAGCAGGGATGTACTTCTGAAGCTTTATAAAGCATTAGATAGGCCCCATTTAGAATACTGTGAGCAATTTTGGGCCCCACACCTCAGGAAGGACATACTGGCACTGGAGCGGGTCCAGCGGAGATTCACACGGATGATCCCAGGAATGGTACGCCTAAGATACGATGAACGTCTGAGGATCCTGGGATTATATTCATTGGAGTTTAGGAGGTTGAGGGGAGATCTAATGGAAACTTACAAGATAATGAATGGCTTAGATAGGGTGGATGTAGGGAAGTTGTTTCCATTCGCAGGGGAGACGAGGACCCGGGGGCACAGCCTTAGAATAAAAGGGAGTCACTTTAGAACAGAGATGAGGAGAAATTTCTTCAGCCAGAGAGTGGTGGGTCTGTGGAATTCATTGCCACAGAGGGCGGTGGAGGCCGGGACGTTGAGTGGCTTTAAGACAGAAATGATAAATTCTTGATTTCTCGAGGAATTAAGGGCTATGGAGAGAGAGCGGGTAAATGGAGTTGAAATCAGCCATGATTGAATGGTGGAGTGGACTCGATTGGCCGAATGGCCTTACTTTCACTCCTATATCTTATGGTCTTATGGTCTAACCCAGCGAGGTGAGACTGCTGTAACAGCCCAGCCAGGTCAGACTGCTGTAACAACCCAGCCAGGTCAGACTTCTGTAACAACCCAGCGAGGTCAGACTGCTGTAACAACCCAGCGAGGTCAGACTGCTGTAACAACCCAGCCAGGTCAGACTGCTGTAACAACCCAGCCAGGTCAGACTGCTGTAACAACCCAGCGAGGTCAGACTGCTGTAACAACCCAGCGAGGTCAGACTGCTGTAACAACCCAGCCAGGTCAGACTGCTGTAACAACCCAGCCAGGTCAGACTGCTGTAACAACCCAGCGAGGTCAGACTACTGTAACAACCCAGCGAGGTCAGACTTCTGTAACAACCCAGCGAGGTCAGACTGCTGTAACAACCCAGCCAGGTCAGACTGCTGTAACAACCCAGCGAGGTCAGACTGCTGTAACAACCCAGCGAGGTCAGACTGCTGTAACAACCCAGCGAGGTCAGACTGCTGTAACAACCCAGCGAGGTCAGACTGCTGTAACAACCCAGCGAGGTCAGACTTCTGTAACAACCCAGCGAGGTCAGACTGCTGTAACAACCCAGCGAGGTCAGACTGCTGTAACAACCCAGCGAGGTCAGACTGCTGTAACAACCCAGCCAGGTCAGACTGCTGTAACAACCCAGCGAGGTCAGACTACTGTAACAACCCAGCGAGGTCAGACTTCTGTAACAACCCAGCGAGGTCAGACTGCTGTAACAACCCAGCCAGGTCAGACTGCTGTAACAACCCAGCGAGGTCAGACTGCTGTAACAACCCAGCGAGGTCAGACTGCTGTAACAACCCAGCGAGGTCAGACTGCTGTAACAACCCAGCGAGGTCAGACTGCTGTAACAACCCAGCGAGGTCAGACTGCTGTAACAACCCAGCCAGGTCAGACTGCTGTAACAACCCAGCCAGGTCAGACTGCTGTAACAACCCAGCGAGGTCAGACTGCTGTAACAACACAGCGAGGTCAGACTGCTGTAACAACACAGCGAGGTCAGACTGCTGTAACAACCCAGCCAGGTCAGACTGCTATAACAACCCAGCGAGGTCAGACTGCTGTAACAACCCAGCGAGGTCAGACTGCTGTAACAACCCAGCGAGGTCAGACTGCTGTAACAACCCAGCCAGGTCAGACTGCTGTAACAACCCAGCGAGGTCAGACTGCTATAACAACCCAGCGAGGTCAGACCGCTGTAACAACCCAGCGAGGTCAGACTGCTGTAACAACCCAGCGAGGTCAGACTGCTGTAACAACCCAGCGAGGTCAGACTGCTGTAACAACCCAAGGAGGTCAGACTGCTGTAACAACCCAGCGAGGTGAGACTGCTGTAACAACACAGCGAGGTCAGACTGCTGTAACAACCCAGCGAGGTCAGACTGCTGTAACAACCCAGCGAGGTCAGACTGCTGTAACAACCCAGCCAGGTCAGACTGCTGTAACAAACCAGCGAGGTCAGACTGCTGTAACAACCCAGCGAGGTCAGACTGCTGTAACAACCCAGCGAGGTCAGACTGCTGTAACAACCCAGCGAGGTCAGACTGCTGTAACAACCCAGCCAGGTCAGACTGCTGTAACAACCCAGCCAGGTCAGACTGCTGTAACAACCCAGCGAGGTCAGACTGCTGTAACAACCCAGCGAGGTCAGACTGCTGTAACAACCCAGCCAGGTCAGACTGCTGTAACAACACAGCGAGGTCAGACTGCTGTAACAACCCAGCCAGGTCAGACTGCTGTAACAACCCAGCGAGGTCAGACTGCTGTAACAACCCAGCGAGGTCAGACTGCTGTAACAACCCAGCCAGGTCAGACTGCTGTAACAACCCAGCCAGGTCAGACTGCTGTAACAACCCAGCCAGGTCAGACTGCTGTAACAACCCAGCCAGGTCAGACTGCTGTAACAACCCAGCCAGGTCAGACTGCTGTAACAACCCAGCCAGGTCAGACTGCTGTAACAACCCATCCAGGTCAGACTGCTGTAACAACTCAGCGAGGTCAGACTGCTGTAACAACCCAGCCAGGTCAGACCGCTGTAACAACCCAGCGAGGTCAGACTGCTGTAACAACCCAGCCAGGTCAGACTGCTGTAACAACCCAGCGAGGTCAGACTGCTGTAACAACCCAGCCAGGTCAGACTGCTGTAACAACCCAGCCAGGTCAGACTGCTGTAACAACCCAGCGAGGTCAGACTGCTGTAACAACCCAGCCAGGTCAGACTGCTGTAACAACCCAGCCAGGTCAGACTGCTGTAACAACCCAGCGAGGTCAGACTGCTGTAACAACCCAGCGAGGTCAGACTGCTGTAACAACCCAGCGAGGTCAGACTGCTGTAACAACCCAGCCAGGTCAGACTGCTGTAACAACCCAGCGAGGTCAGACTGCTGTAACAACCCAGCCAGGTCAGACTGCTGTAACAACCCATCCAGGTCAGACTGCTGTAACAACCCAGCCAGGTCAGACTGCTGTAACAACCCAGCGAGGTCAGACTGCTGTAACAACCCAGCGAGGTCAGACTGCTGTAACAACCCAGCCAGGTCAGACTGCTGTAACAACCCAGCGAGGTCAGACTGCTGTAACAACCCAGCCAGGTCAGACTGCTGTAACAACCCATCCAGGTCAGACTGCTGTAACAACCCAGCGAGGTCAGACTGCTGTAACAACACAGCGAGGTCAGACTGCTGTAACAACCCAGCGAGGTCAGACTGCTGTAACAACCCAGCCAGGTCAGACCGCTGTAACAACCCAGCCAGGTCAGACTGCTGTAACAACCCAGCGAGGTCAGACTGCTGTAACAACCCAGCGAGGTCAGACTGCTGTAACAACCCAGCCAGGTCAGACTGCTGTAACAACCCAGCCAGGTCAGACCGCTGTAACAACCCAGCGAGGTCAGACTGCTGTAACAACCCAGCGAGGTCAGACTGCTGTAACAACCCAGCCAGGTCAGACTGCTGTAACAACCCAGCGAGGTCAGACTGCTGTAACAACCCACCCAGGTCAGACTGCTGTAACAACCCAGCGAGGTCAGACTGCTGTAACAACCCAGCCAGGTCAGACCGCTGTAACAACCCAGCGAGGTCAGACTGCTGTAACAACCCAGCGAGGTCAGACTGCTGTAACAACCCAGCCAGGTCAGACTGCTGTAACAACCCAAGGAGGTCAGACTGCTGTAACAACCCAGCGAGGTCAGACTGCTGTAACAACCCAGCCAGGTCAGACTGCTGTAACAACCCAGCGAGGTCAGACTGCTGTAACAACCCAGCCAGGTCAGACTGCTGTAACAACCCAGCCAGGTCAGACTGCTGTAACAACCCAGCCAGGTCAGACTGCTGTAACAACCCAGCCAGGTCAGACTGCTGTAACAACCCAGCGAGGTCAGACTGCTGTAACAACCCAGCGAGGTCAGACTGCTGTAACAACCCAGCCAGGTCAGACTGCTGTAAGAACCCAGCCAGGTCAGACTGCTGTAACAACCCAGCGAGGTCAGACTGCTGTAACAACCCAAGGAGGTCAGACTGCTGTAACAACCCAGCGAGGTCAGACTGCTGTAACAACCCAAGGAGGTCAGACTGCTGTAACAACACAGCGAGGTCAGACTGCTGTAACAACCCAGCGAGGTCAGACTGCTGTAACAACCCAGCGAGGTCAGACTGCTGTAACAACCCAAGGAGGTCAGACTGCTGTAACAACCCAGCCAGGTCAGACTGCTGTAACAATCCAGCCAGGTCAGACTGCTGTAACAACACAGCGAGGTCAGACTGCTGTAACAACCCAGCCAGGTCAGACTGCTGTAACAATCCAGCCAGGTCAGACTGCTGTAACAACCCATCCAGGTCAGACTGCTGTAACAACCCATCCAGGTCAGACTGCTGTAACAACCCAGCCAGGTCAGACTGCTGTAACAACCCATCCAGGTCAGACTGCTGTAACAACCCACCCAGGTCAGACTGCTGTAACAACCCATCCAGGTCAGACTGCTGTAACAACCCAGCGAGGTCAGACTGCTGTAACAACCCAGCCAGGTCAGACTGCTGTAACAACCCAGCGAGGTCAGACTGCTGTAACAACCCAGCGAGGTCAGACTGCTGTAACAACACAGCGAGGTCAGACTTCTGTAACAACCCAGCCAGGTCAGACTGCTGTAACAACCCAGCCAGGTCAGACTGCTGTAACAACCCAGCGAGGTCAGACTGCTGTAACAACCCAGCCAGGTCAGACTGCTGTAACAACCCAGCCAGGTCAGACTGCTATAACAACCCAGCGACGTCAGACTGCTGTAACAACCCAGCGAGGTCAGACTGCTGTAACAACCCAGCCAGGTCAGACTGCTGTAACAACCCAGCGAGGTCAGACTGCTGTAACAACCCAGCGAGGTCAGACTGCTGTAACAACCCAGCCAGGTCAGACTGCTGTAACAACCCAGCCAGGTCAGACTGCTGTAACAACCCAGCCAGGTCAGACTGCTGTAACAACCCAGCGAGGTCAGACTGCTGTAACAACCCAGCGAGGTCAGACTGCTGTAACAACCCAGCCTCTCTCCCACCCAGGTACTGGAAACTACTCTATCCTGTATCCCCCGTGGCGGCGGCAGTGGAAAGGCCGGCACCTGTTTTCTCAGGAAGTCTCGCACCTGCAAATACCTAAACCCGTTCCCTGCTGGCAATTTAAATTTATCCTCCAAAGCTTTCAAATTGGGAAAGCTCCCGTCGATAAATAGATCCCCCATCCTTCTAATTCCTGCCCTCTGCCAACTCCGCGAACCCGCCATCCAGCCTACCCGGTACAAACCTGTGGTTATTATAAATCGGGGTCCAAATCGATGCTTCTTCCACTCTCTCTTATATCTCCGCCACTGCCCGCAGATCTTCAGAGCCGCCACTACCACCGGACGTGTGGTGTACCGGGCCGGCGAGAACAGCAGAGGTGCCGTTACCAGTGCTCCCAGACTGGTGTCTTTACATGACGCCGCCTCCATCCGCTCCCACGCCAACCCCTCCCCCACTACCCACTTCCTAATCATGGCTATATTCGCCGCCCAGTAGTAATTGCAGAAGTTCAGCAGGACCAACCCACCCTCCCTCCGACTGCGTTCCAGCAACACTTTCTTCACTCGCGGGGTTTTACCCGCCCACACAAAGCTCAAAATAATCTTATTCACCCGCTTGCAAAAGGCCTTAGGGCTGAAGATGGGGAGGCACTGAACGACAAACAGAAATCTGGCGTGGACCGTCATTTTCACGGCCTGTACTCTCCCCGCCAGTGATAGCGGGAGCATGTCCCATCCCTTAAAGTCCCCTTCCATTTGTTCTACCAGCCGGGATAGGTTTAACTTGTGCAGTGCCTCCCATTCCCGGGCCACCTGGATTCCCAGATATCGAAAATTCTTCCCTACCATTCTAAGCGGAAGCTCTCCCAATCTCTTCTCCTGTCCTTTTGCCTGGATCGCAAACAACTTCACTTTATACCCAGAAAAGATGCCAAATTCCCCCAAGATTCACATTATTCCCCTATCCCCGCCAACGTGTCCGAAATGTACAAGAGCAGGTCAAAGAGCAACAAAGAACAAAGAAATGTACAGCACAGGAACAGGCCCTTCGGCCCTCCAAGCCCGTGCCGACCATACTGCCCGACTAAACTACAATCTTCTACACTTCCTGGGTCCGTATCCTTCTATTCCCATCCTATTCATATATTTGTCAAGATGCCCCTTAAATGTCCCTATCGTCCCTGCTTCCACTACCTCCTCCGGTAGCGAGTTCCAGGTACCCACTACCCTCTGCGTAAAAAACTTGCCTCGTACATCTACTCTAAACCTTGCCCCTCTCACCTTAAACCTATGCCCCCTAGTAATTGACCCCTCTACCCTGGGGAAAAGCCTCTGACTATCCAACCCTGGGGAAAAGCCTCTGACTATCCAACCCTGGGGAAAAGCCTCTGACTATCCATCTGCGTAGAGCGGGACCTGGTGCTCCACCCCCTTCCACCCCCCCCACCCCCACCCCCACCCCCCACCCCCCGAACCAGCCCTTTCTAGTTCCTAGAGGCTCTTAACGCCATGGCCAATGGCTCTATGGCCAGAGCAAACTGTAACGGGGAGAGGGGGCACCCTTGCCTCGTCCCTCGGTAAAGTTTAAAATACTCCGACCTCAGCCGGTTCGTACGTACACTCGCTACAGGTGCCTGATAGAGCAACCGCACCCAGTCAATGAAGCCCTCACCAAACCCAAACCTTCCCAGCGCCTGCCACAGGTAATTCCACTCCACCCGATCAAAAGCCTTCTCCGCATCCATCGCCACCACCACCTCCACCTCCTCTCCTTCTGAGGGCATCATAATAACATTTAAAAGCCTTCGAACGTTGGCCTTGAGCTGCCTGCCCTTAACAAATCCCGTCTGGTCTTCCTCTATCACCCCCGGGACACAGTCCTCTATCCTTGTGGCCAGTATCTTAGCCAGCAGTTTGACATCCACATTCAGTAGAGAAATCGGCCTGTATGACCTGCATTGCTCCGGATCCTTCTCCCGTTTCAGGATCAATGAAATCGAGGCCTGCGACATTGTTGGGGGGAGGACTCCCTTCTCTCTTGCTTCATTAAATTTCCTCACCAGTAATGGACTCAATATCTCTGAAAACGTCTTATAGAATTCCACCGGGTAGCTGTCAGGCCCCGGGGCCTTGCCCGACTGCATGCCCTCCAGCCCCTTGATTATTTCCTCAATCTCAATTGGGGCTCCCAGTCCCTCCACCTGGTCCTCCTCCACCTTCTGGAACCTCAACTAATCCAGAAATTGCCTCATCCCTGTCATGATATTCAAACACATACATCATGATGGACACACTAACAGGCAAATCAGAGTACACAACACCACAACCAATCACAGACAAGAACACCAACCACATAAAAAGCACGAGCACGACACCTGGTGGTCAGTTGGTCTGGGGAGAAGGGAACAAGAAAGAGCTGTTGAAACACCACAAGCAGGGAGCCCCCCACGTGCAGAGTGCAAAGACCAAACTGTAAATAGTGAGTTTAAATAAAGAAGCGTTGTACCATATACAACTGTGTTGGCTCATCTGTGTGTCAGAACACCCAACACCACATGGTACAGGAGTGGATCGATACCTGCCTACCAACCTGCCATTCTGGACATGGACCACACCGGCAAACCGCAGCCGATGCAAGTCACGGGGAACCTAGGCACCAACTGGAAGCTCTACAGGCAGCGATTTGACCTGTACATCCGTGCCACCGAAAAACAGAATGTCTCGGATGACTCGAAGATTGCAATGCTCCTCTTCTACGCAGGCCCGCACGCAACCGATGTTTTTAACTCACTGGTGTTCGAAGAAGGCGAAAACCAGGCCAAATATGACACGGTCATCCTCAAACTGGACCAGCACTTTCAAGTTGAAGTAAATGAAAGTTTTGAAAGATACATCTTTCAGCAACGCCTGCAAGGTAAGGAGGAGCTTTTTCAACCCTTTTTGACGCACCTCCGGATTCTAGCGCAGTCCTGCGGTTACGGCACCACTACAGAGTCCATGATCAGGGACCAGATTGTTTTTGGCGTTGCCTCTAGTGGCCTACGCCAGCAGCTTCTTAAAATGAAAAGCCTCACCTTAGCGTCTGCTGTGGAAGCCTGTGTCCTCCACGAAAATGCTACCTGCCGTTTTGCCCGATTTCAGGCGTCCGAGCTGGCACGGAGGGGGTCCCCAGCCGTCGAATCGGCAAGCCAGGCCGCCCACGACATCGAACGCATCCAGGCCGTCGATTACCTCCCGACCCACGGCCCGGACGACAGCGGCCGCTTCCCGCGCTTTTTGCGGTCTCCCGCGCAGGTGCGCGCCAAAAATAACGGCCACAACGAGGGACGCACTGCGCAGGCGCGCCCACCGCAAGATCGCACTGCGCATGCGCAGTGGCGCAACGAACGCCGTGACGTCATGACGTGCAGCAATTGTGGAGGTCTACACTTAAAAGGGCAATGTCCTGCAAAAAACCGACAGTGCCACAGATGTGCCATGATGGGCCACTACGCAGCCCGCTGTCGTGCGCCTCAACCCATGGATCCGGCGCATCCTCGACAACCTCGCACACGAGTCAGGACCGTCCAGCCCACGCATCAAGACTTCCAGTTAAGTGATGCAGATGACCAGGATGCATTCCGAGTCTCCGTCATTGATGTCAACAAGGTCAATGCCATCAATCCAGCCGATGAGTGGTGTGCCACCCTGACGGTCAACCCGAATTCGTCGCAAACCCATTAGACTGGACTTATAATACCGTTCATATGTTTAACAAGTTCCACGATTTTACATGATAACCTGTTGTTGTTTATCGTTCCAGATGTCGTCTGACTGGACAACTGTTCAAGTTTTTTTTCTTCTTCTTCTCTCGTTCGCATTTCTGTTATGTTATGGTACAACTTGATTCATGTGACGCACCCGACATCGCCCCATGTACATAGTTCCGTCATAGGCACATGCTGCACACGACACACACACACTCTTAGATGCACTCACGTCACAATCATATTTATTACCACGGAGGCACATATCCTTGTAAAGAGGGGGGATGTCATGATATTCAAACACATACATCATGATGGACACACTAACAGGCAAATCAGAGTACACAACACCACAACCAATCACAGACAAGAACACCAACCACATAAAAAGCACGAGCACGACACCTGGTGGTCAGTTGGTCTGGGGAGAAGGGAACAAGAAAGAGCTGTTGAAACACCACAAGCAGGGAGCCCCCCACGTGCAGAGTGCAAAGACCAAACTGTAAATAGTGAGTTTAAATAAAGAAGCGTTGTACCATATACAACTGTGTTGGCTCATCTGTGTGTCAGAACACCCAACACCACAATCCCCTCCACCCGAGCCGGGGGTTACGACTCATATGATTTACTATAAAAGCCCTTAAACACCTCGTTCACCCCCGCTGGGTCCAGGACAGTATTACCGTCTCTACTCGTTACTTTACCTATCTCCCTGGCCACCTCTCTTTTCCTGAGCTGGTGTGCCAACATTCTGCTTGCCTTTTCCCCGTACTCACCGGTCGCCCCCCTTGCCTTCCTCACCGTTCCACTGCTTTCCCTGTGGTCAACAGCCCAAACTCCACCCGTAACCTCCGCCGCTCCCTCAGTAGCCCTGCGTCCGGGGCCTCCGAGTATCTCCTGTCCACTTGGAGTATCTCCTCAACTAACCTGTCCCTCTCAGCCGTTCCGCCTTTTCTCTGTGGGCCCGTATCGAGATTAATTCCACTCTGACTACTGCCTTCAAAGCTTCCCAGACCGTCGCTGCAGAGACCTCCCCCGTATCATTTATTTCCAGGTAGTTCTGGGTGGACTTGTTTGCCCGCCCACAGATCGCTTCGTCCGCTAGCAACCCCACATCCAGTCTCCACAGCGGGCGTTGCCCTCTCTCCACACTAACCCGTAGATCCACCCAGTGTGGGGCATGGTCCGACACTGCAATTGCCGAATACACAGTATACACCACCTTCGGTATTAGTGCCCTGCTCAGAACAAAATAGTCGATGCGAGAGTATACCTTGTGGACATGTGAAAAAAAGGAAAACTCCTTCGTCCTCGGCCGTGCAAACCTCCATAGGTCTACTCCCCCCATCTGTTCCATAAAACCCTTCAATTCCTTTGCCGCAGCCGGCCTCCTCCCTGTCCTGGATTTTGACCAGTCCAATTCCGGATCAATGACTGTGTTGAAGTCCCCTCCCATGATCAGGTTATGTGACTGTAAGTCTGGGATCTTACCTAACAGCCACCTCATAAATTCCACGTCATCCCAATTTGGAGCATATATGTTCACAAGTACCACTCGCACCACCTCCAGCTTCCCACTCACCATTATGTACCTACCCCCCTTGTCTGACACGATTCTCCCTGCCTCGAATGCTACTCGTTTGCTGATCAAAATCGCTAACCCCTCGAAAGGGAGTTTCTCAAAATGGAGAACTGTGACCAGTGGTGTTCCACAGGGGTCCGTGCTGGGACCACTGTTGTTTGTGATATACATAAATGATCTGGAGGAAGGTATAGATGGTCTGATTAGCAAGTTTGCAGATGACACTAAGATTGGTGCAGTAGCAGATAGTGAAGGGGACTGTCAGAGAATACAGCAGAATATAGATAGATTGGAGAGTTGGGCAGAGAAACGGCAGATGGAGTTCAATCCGGGCAAATGCGAGGTGATGCATTTTGGAAGATCCAATTCAAGAGCGAACTATACGGTAAATGATAAAGCCCTGGGGAAAATTGATGTACAGAGAGATCTGGGTGTCAGGTCCATTGTACCCTGAAGGTGGCTGCGCAGGTCGATAGAGAGGTCAAGAAGGCATACGGCATGCTTTCCTTCATAGGAAGGGGTATTGAGTACAAGAGTCGGCAGGTCATGTTACAGTTGTATAGGACTTTGGTTCGGCCACATTTGGAATACTGCGTGCAGTTCTGGTCGCCACATTACCAAAAGGTTGTGGATGCTTTGGAGAAGGTGCAGAGGAGGTTCACCAGGATGTTGCCTGGTATGTAGGGAGCTAGCTATGAACAGAGGTTGAGTAGATTAGGATTATTTTCATTAGAAAGATGGAGGTTGAGGAGGGACCTCATTGAGGTCTACAAAATCATGAGAGATATAGACAGGGTGGATAGCAAGAAGCTTTTTCCCAGAGTGGGGGACTCAATCACTAGGGGTCACGAGTTCAAGGTGAGAGGGGAAAAGTTTAAGGGAGATATGCGTGGAAAGTTCTTTACGCAGAGGGTGGTGGGTGCCTGGAATGCATTGCTGGCAGAGGTGGTAGAGGCGGGCACGATAGAGTAATTTAAGATGTATCTAGACAGATACATGAATGGGCAGGGAGCAGAGGGGTACAGATCCTTAGAAAATAGGCGACTGTTTTAGATGGAGGATCTGGATCGGCGCAGGCTTGGAGGGCCGAAGGGCCTGTTCCTGTGCTGTAATTTTTCTTTGTTCTTTGTTCTTTGTCTTTGAGTCCAGTCCTGAGCGGAACACTTGGCTAACCCACCCCTTCCTCAATCTCGTCTGGTCTGTAACCTTTAGGTGTGTCTCTTGTAGCATTGCCACATCCGCCTTCAGCCCCCTCAAATGCGTGACCGGCCCATTGAGTCCCCTCACGTTCCATGTGATCAGCCTGGACCGGGGGCATCCACAGTACTTCTCCAAGGCTTAAGTGTCTTTTAATTCGCCTCCAGCTTCATTTCTTTAATAAAGGTCCATACTTCAACTGGCGTTTCAAAGTAGAAGTCCCGTTCCTCATGTGTGACCCACAGACGGGCTGGGTACAGCATCCCGAACTTCACCCCCTTCTTAAAGAGGGTCGTTTTTGCCCGATTGAACCCAGCTCGCCTCTTGGCCAAATCCGCTCCCAGGTCCTAAGAGATACGCAACTCACAGTTCTCCCACTTGCTGCTCCGTTCTTTCTTGGCCCACCGCAAAACGTGTTCCTTGTCCATGAAACGGTGAAAACGTACCACCATGGCCCTCGGCGGCTCGTTTGCTCTGGCCTTCCTCGCGAGGGCTCTGTGCGCTCTGTCCAATTGCAGGGGGCGAGGGAATGCCCCAGCCCCCATCAACTTCTCCAACATGTCCGTCACATAAGCCCTCGCATCTGATCCCTCACTGCATTCAGGGAGGCCAACAATTCTGAGATTCTGCTTCCTGGACCTATTCTCCAGGTCCTCCAGCTTCTCCTGCATTCTTTTCTGCCGGTCGTTCATCAACCCCACCTTGCTTTCCAGCACGGTTATATACTCCTCGTGCTCGGACAACTATTGTTCCACCTCCTGGATCGCTCTCCCGTGGGTTTCCTGATTCTGAACCACTTGATCAATCGAAGCCTTGATCGGGTCCAGCGTGTCCTTCTTCAGCTTGGCAAAGCAACCCTCGAAAAACTTCACCAGTTGCTCCGTCGACCACTGTGCCGTCTCCCCGCGGCCCTTGCCCTCCGCCATGCTGTCCCGTGTTACCAGCTCTGCTTGCGTCTCCCTTGTAGGACTTTGCCGTCTCACACGGCCACTTCTGGTCCAATTCTCCATACACCGGAGGGGGACTTCTCCGCACTGTCTCACTCTTCACTGCTTTATCCCATAAAATCCAGAAAAAAACGGGGGGAAAAAGGTCCAAAAGTCGGTTACAGGCGGGAGCTATCAAATGTGTGACCTACCCCTCCATGGTCGCCACCTGGATTCGACAAATGGAATGTTTAATTGCAAAGGGAATGGAATGGAAAAGTTTGGCAAGTTTTACTGTAGTTCCACAGGGCCTTGGTGAGATCATGTCTGGGGTGCTGTGTCCACCCTTGGATATATAATCCTATTAGAAGCACTTCAGAGGCTCACTGGACAAATCCCTGAAATGAAGGGCTTATCCTGTGAGGAAAGGTTGATCAGGTTGGGTGTAAACCCATTGCAGTTTCGAAGAATGAGAGGTGATCTTATTGAAACACAAGATTCTGAGGGGACTTGATGGATAGTGGGAGGATCTTTCCTCTTGTGAGAGAGACTGGAACCAAGGGAGAATTGGTGGACTACTGTTTAAAACGGAGATGAGGAGAACGTTTCTTCCCTCAGAGAGTCGTTAGTCTGTGGGATTCTTTCCCCCAGAGAGCAATGAAGGCCAGGCCATTGAATTTATTCACGGCTCAAGTCATACAGATTTTTGATAGACAAGCGAGTCGAGGGTTATTGGGGACAGGCAGGAAGGTGCAGTTGGAACCAGTTCACCCATGTTCTTATTGAATGGCAGACAGGCTCGAGGGGCCGAATGGCCTCCTCCTGATCCTAAATCCTATCAACCTGTGGCTAGCTCCCTCAGGCCGACAAAAATGATTCCGTGGCACTGTTCGGAAGAGGAGCGGGGGAATTCCTCCGGCTCGTTATTTAGCACGTCGCTTAAAGAAAACAATTATCGCATGGCTGTGGGAGCTTGCTGTGCGCAGCAAGCCATGATTCCAACATGACATCCTTTTCAAAAGTACTTCATTGGTGACATCCTCAGGGCGCGAATGCGCTGCAGAAATTCAAAGCCTTTCTTTAAAATCGAGTTTTAAACAGAGACAACTCCACGCTGCTAAGTTTAAAATAACAGGAAGTTTATTTGTTTTTTTTGTGCTTTCAATTTAATATATTTTTTAAAAATCACAGTGTTTAAAGTCACACAGCGCCTGACAATTCACAGCTTCAGTAACAAGACAGTCTAATCTCTACACATCTACTCTTCATCCGCTATCAATATCTGAGGAACGGTTTTGATCAAGCTGGTAACTAGTTTACCGGCTCACATGTTTACTTGGCTCAGGCAGTAACGTGCTCCCCTCTCAGTCAAAAAGGTTGTGGGGTCAAGTTTCACTCCAGACACTTGAGCACATGAATCAAAGCTGGCTCTCCCAGTGCAGGACTGAGGAAGTGAGGATGTCATCTTTCAGGTTAAAGCCAGTTCCCCTCTGCCCCCTCAGTTGAATTGCCAAGGTACCTAATGGCACTTATTTGAAGGGAAGCTCATGAGTGTCCCCGGCGCGCTGTGGGCAATATTTATCCCCCAACTAACATTGTTTAAAACAAATGCACAGTGGATCTGCTCGGCATCACGTCGCTGTTTGTGGGATCTTGCTGTGCTTCTCCCACCTGGCCCCCAGGTGGGTGAACTGGCAGGGCTGGGGAGGAGGTGGCATGTGAGCCATTTAGGGGGCCTTCAGGTTCCCTGGATACTCCACCAAATTTAGGGGCTCGCTTTGCCCGCCCTGCCCCACCCCATTATCTGATAAGTCCACCGCGCTGAAATCAAAATTCAACGCACTCTCTTCAACCCAACCTCATTTCTCCCCGGGGACTGAAACCCGTGGAGCTCCTTCCCTCTGATCAACCGACTATTCACGTCCAGCGGCCTAACTACAGGCCTCATCCACTCAACTCCTTGAAATTATTCAGTTCAGTGGTGGATTATGGGTGGCAGGCACACTGCCATGACCTAACGGAAGAATGGGACAGCCTGGAGGGGCTGAATGGCCTCCTCCTGTTCCAATGGTGCCCCCTCCCGCACCCTTTGACTGCCTTTCCCAGCAAATCGAGAGCAGTGCGAACTCAACTGGGGAAGGCACTGGGACAAGGGTAACCGAGGGAGCAGAGCCCGGAATTCACCCTCAACAAAAAATACAGAGTTCGCATTACAGGGTTAGTGAGAAAGGAAATTTCAGAGGAACATTCACACAGTGTTCTACTCAACCACACGATTCACAGCTTTAAGAGATACACTTATGATCTAATTCTGCAATATATAGTATATTACTGAGGCAGGAGCCGGTTTGTTTAAGAGCCATTATCATCAACAGGGTGCATGTTAATTGTGCTGAGTAATCTCCGAATCCTTCACTCGGTTTTTTGGGGGCCGGGGTGGGCGGCAGGGATGGGATGGGAGGATGGGGGTGAGGGGACGGTTAGAGGTGAGGGCGATCAGGACCCGCCAATCTTTGGCACAGGATTTTAAATATAATATTGGGCGTCTGAAGTCGGTGTCAGGATCGTTGAATCGCGTGGGGCCTCAGTTTGCTCCTCCGGAGGAGGAAAAAGGCGCAGTTTGGGAGGGGAGGGGATTTATAGGTGAACGCTAACCTCCAACACTCAGCTGTTCACCCCGCCCCACTCGCACTCATGGCCGAGGCAGGGGGAAGAGAGTATATTTAACTGTGTGTGTAAATAAATAAGCATTGACTTTGAACTAACTGGTGTACCGACTCTTTGATCAGTATTCGGGTTTGAACCTTGTGGCGGTATCGAAAGATACCTGGCGACTCTAGAGCAAACGTAATTAAAATTAAGGAAGGCGACCATATTGACCGCCATATTCAGAGCCAACCAAAGAGAGCAACACATGCATCACCTTAAATATTCACTTCCTCCACCACCGCCGAACAGTGGCAGCTGTGTGTATGTGTACCATCTATGAGATGCACTGCAGGAACTCACCAAGGCTCCTTCCAGACCCATGACCACTATCATCCAGAAGGACAAGAGCTGATACCTGGGAACTCCACCAGCTGGAGGTTTCCCTCCAAGTCACTCACCATCCTTACTTGGAAATACATCGCTGTTCCTTCACTGTCGCTGGGGCAACATCCTGTGGAGCATCCTTCCCTAACAGCACTGTAGGTGTACCTACGCCACATGGACTGCAGCCGTTCAAGGCATCAGCTCACCACCACCTTCTGAAGGGCAACTAGGGATGGACAACAAATGCTAGCCTAACCAGCGACGCCCGCATCCCGTAAATGAATTTTGAAAAATCTGCTCTCCTTGTCCTTTTAGACGGTGGAAGTTGCAGCTTTGGAAAGCGCTGTCGAAGGAGCCTTGGGGACTTGCTGCAGTGCATCTTGAATGGTGCACACGGCTGCCACTGTGCATCGGTGGTGGAGGAAGTGAATATTTAAGGTGATGCATGGAGTGCCAATAAAGCGGGTTGCTTTCTCTTGGATGGTGTTGAGCGTCTTCAATAAGAGCTGAAATTCTCTCCTATTCCTGTCTCAGCCATGAGTGCGAGTGGGGCGGGGTGAACAGCTGAGTGTTGGGCGATATCATTCGCCTATAAATCCTTGAATGAATACAAAAATGAACAGGACAGGTCGGCAAACTCAGTCAAAGAGTTAGGATTTAAGGGATGTCTTAGAGGAGGAGAGGGAGGCAAAAAGATTTTCCAGAACTTGGAGCCTCAGCAGTTAAAGGGCCTCAGTTGGCAGCGGGACATCCAGGAGTTTTCCTGCCACGGAATTAATGGGGACAGAGGTTTGAAAGCAGCAGGGTTCCCACCTGCCACCTTCCTGCCCAATTAAATGCTGTCCTCCCACTGCCATCAAAACTGCCAGGGGACAAGGCATTAAATGCCCCCCTGTGGGACAGCACGAACGTGGTGGGTCAGTGGGAATATCTGGGAATCACCCAGTGTTTATTAATTGTAGTTAGAATAAAGGTTGAGTTGAAACATGGGCGTGCTGGGGTGTTGGTTCTTACAATGGCTATACCTTGTCCCCTGTTTCACCTTGGAGACCTTTGACTCCAATAGATAATCAGGAAGTGGAGCAGGCTGACTAGGCAAAAAGGGAAGTGAAGACAAACAGCAGATGTATCCTGAGGAAACAGTCTGAAATTAATTTTAGAATAACTTAGTCATCAGCAGATCTGTTCGAGAATGACAGAACTTCTGCCCTGTACATGGAGCAGGGCAGCTCCATGCACTGTAACCAATAGGAATGTGACAAAGGGGACTGGCGTGTTTGTTCAGAATGGGTTACTGGCTGTCTCAAGCCAAATCCATTAACTAGCTAGGACACCCTGACCAGAATCTTGTGCCGTTAACTGATGTCTCAGCCGTTGGTTGGAGAGCCTCATGTCACCTCTTTCCGGGAAGACGCACCGCAATTTATGCCAATCATACATTTGACAGGCCAACGGCAGCTTATCCCTCCTCCATGGGTCAGCGTCCATCAGTGGTGGACAGGGGGATCTCTATGGGTCAGTGTACAATAGTGATGGACAGGGGGATCTCTATGAGTCAGTGTACATCAGTGATGGACAGGGGATCTCTATGGGTCAGTGTACAATAGTGATGGACAGGGGGATCTCTATGGGTCAGTGTACAATAGTGATGGACAGGGGATCTCTATGGGTCAGTGTCCATCAGTGATGGACAGGGAATCTCTATGGGTCAGTGTACAATAGTGATGGACAGGGGATCTCTATGAGTCAGTGTACATCAGTGATGGACAGGGGATCTCTATGGGTCAGTGTACAATAGTGATGGACAGGGGATCTCTATGGGTCAGTGTACATCAGTGATGGACAGGGGGATCTCTATGGGTCAGTGTCCATCAGTGATGGACAGGGGGATCTCTATGGGTCAGTGTCCATCAGTGATGGACAGGGGATCTCTATGGGTCAGTGTACATCAGTGATGGACAGGGGGATCTCTATGGGTCAGTGTACATCAGTGATGGACAGGGGGATCTCTGTGGATCAGTGTACATCAGTGATGGACCAGGGGGATCTCTGTGGGTCAGTGTACATCAGTGATGGACAGGGGTTATCGATGGGTCAGTGTACATCAGTGATGGACCAGGGGGATCTCTATGGGTCAGTGTACATCAGTGCTGGACAGGGAATCTCTATGGGTCAGTGTACATCAGTGATGGACAGGGGATCTCTATGGGTCAGTGTACATCAGTGATGGACAGGGGGATCTCTATGGGTCAGTGTACAATAGTGATGGACAGGGGGATCTCTATGAGTCAGTGTACATCAGTGATGGACAGGGGATCTCTATGGGTCAGTGTCCAATAGTGATGGACAGGGGATCTCTATGGGTCAGTGTACATCAGTGATGGACAGGGGATCTCTATTGGTCAGTGTCCATCAGTGATGGGCCGGGTGGGGGGGTGGTGGGGGTGGGGGGTGGGGGGGGGGGGAGCAGTTTTCTCTATGGGTCAGTGTACAACCGTGATGGCCCAGAGGCTTCTATTTAATTCAGTGTCTATCAGTGACGGGCCAGGAGGTGGGGTTTGGGTCAGTATCTGACAGAGGTGACACGAGTTACTCATTCATATTACATTTTCCGTTTCTTGCCAAGCTGCCATATCCTTCAGATGCAACAGAAGGGGGAAAATATTAAGTGAAAGAATAATACATCCAACTTCAAGTGTCCAGCATATTAAAACAAAATCACCATCCAGCCCACTTGTTATCTTCTCATATGCTGGTGAATGGTGACGCAGCCATGGTAGCTGGCACACTGTGGCATGGTAGAAACATGGGTTAGCGTTGCCGAGGTGGGGTCGATGCAGAATACTCCATCTGTGCCTTCCGCCATGTTGTCCTTCCCGCCGAGGACGTAAATCATCCCATTGCAAACCGTCAGCCCACAGTTCTCCTGCGTCCCATAAATAAAAGTGGAGATAATTATTTATTCATTGTCTGTGACTTCCTGTACTTTCTGTCTTTACTCACAATATTTTGCCCCAGTACCCCATCTCTAAATGCTGCTGCTCTGGTATAGGTCCAGACCTGCCAGCTTGCCAGCCCAAACTGTGATTTGTCACGTACAAGCAGACAATTCAAATGCCAGGAGTTTGACTTTGGGGCATCAAACTATCTCCACCCACGGTCCACAACAATCAGGAGTGGGAATCCTGGCTGGTTTAAACAAAGAACAAAGAACAAAGAAAAGTACAGCACAGGAACAGGCCCTTCGGCCCTCCAAGCCTGCGCCGACCATGCTGCCTGTCTAAACTAAAATCTTCTACACTTCCGGGGTCCATATCCCTCTATTCCCATCCTAATCATGTATTTGTCAAGGTGCCCCTTAAATGTCACTATCGTCCCTGCTTCCACCACCTCCTCCGGCAGCGAGTTCCAGGCACCCACTACCCTCTGTGTAAAAAACTTGCCTCGTACATCTACTCTAAACCTTGCCCCTCGCACCTTAAACCTATACCCCCTAGTAATTGGCCCCTCTACCCTGGGGAAAAGCCTCTGACTATCCACTCTGTCTATGTCCCTCATAATTTTGTAGACCTCTATCAGGTCGCCCCCTCAACCCCCTTCGTTCCAGTGAGAACAAACCGAGTTTATTCAACCTCTCCTTATAGCTAATGCCCTCCATACCACGCAACATCCTGGTAAATCTCTTCTGCACCCTCTCTAAAGCCTCCACATCCTTCTGGTAGTCTGACGACCACAATTGAACACTGTACTCCAAGTGTGGCCTAATTAAGGTTCTATACACCTGCACCATGACTTGCCAATTTTTATACTCAAAACTTTTACTTTTATTGCTCCTTTATTTTCCCCTCCTAGCAGCTGGCCAGCACAGTAGCACAGTGGTTAGCACAATTGCTTCACAGCTCCGGGATTCCAGGTTCGATACCTGGCTTGGGTCACTGTCTGTGCGGAGTCTGCACGTTCTCCCCGTGTATGCGTGGGTTTCCTCTGGGTGCTCCAGTTTCCTCCCACAGTCCAAAGATGTGCAGGTTAGGTGGATTGGCCGTGTTAAATTGCCCGGAGTGTCCAAAATTGCCCTTAGTGTTGAGTGGGGTTACTGTGTTATGGGGATAGGCTGGAGGTGTGGGCTTGGGTAGGGCGCTCTTTCCAAGAGCCGGTGCAGAATCGATGGGCCAAATGGCCTCCTTCTGCATTGTTGATTCTATGATGACAAAGTCGATTGTAACTTTACCCGTGTCATAATCTTGGCCGAGACCATGTGACTATCTACACTAGACCTTCCAGGACTCTACGGGGACAATGCTTTGGACAGTGCTTAATTTGTGTTCCTTGACATTCAAGCTTTGAAACTATAGGATATACCACAGCAGGGTTTCTGGACTTCCAATAACCCTTGACATGGAACATGTCTATCAACCTCTTAACGATCATTGCCCATGTCGCCTGACTATGTCCAGATAGGAATTGACACTGGAATGTACATGATCCAGGTCATGCCAGGCAAGAGTGAACTTATCGCAATTGCACAACTTGTCCAGGTAGGCGCTTTGCTCCATCCGTTGGGCTATTACTATCAGTCTTCAGCTCAAAACAGTTTTGCATTATGGCTTGAGGCGATACTGGCCAAGGATCTTGCTATGTTCTCTGGCGGTGGAATTCTTCGTTCCCGCCACTATCAATGGGAAACCTGTTGCTGAGGGTGCACTGCCGGTGGCACCAGTGAATCCCACCTCTGGAGAATTCCGGCCCAGGCCTACACCTGTAGGTTTTCATAGAATTTACAGTGCAGAAGGAGGCCATTCGGCCCATCGAGTCTGCACCGGCTCTTGGAAAGAGCACCCTACCCAAGCCCACACCACCCTATCCCCATAACCCAGTAACCCCACTCAACCAACACTAAGGGCAATTTTGGACACTAAGGGCAATTTAGGATGGCCAATCCACCTAACCTGCACATCTTTGGACTGTGGGAGGAAACCGGAGCACCCGGAGGAAACCCACGCACACACGGGGAGAACGTGCAGACTCCGCACAGACAGTGACCCAGCCGGGAATCGAACCTGGGACCCTGGAGCTGTGAAGCAATTGCGCTAACCACTATGCTACCGTGCTGCCCTTAAGGACGGAAGATTTCCTTCCCTAAAGGACATTAGTGAAAAGTTTTTACAACACTGGTGTCACGGTCTCCCTTTGATTCCAGATTATTTTTTCATTGGATTCAAATTTCACTGTCTGCCGTGGTGGGATTTGAACCCAGGTCCCCAGAATATTACCCCGGGTCTATGGATTAGGAGTCCAGTGACAATGGCACTAGACCATTGCCTCCCCATTCAAGAGGGTCTCTGTAATTATATGTAACGACTTACAACATGCATGAGTGAGACCTCACATTTTCAGCTATTCCCTGTCTGGGCCTTGGAGGAAGAGTGGCATTGCAGGAAGATAACCTCGTCAACTGAAGGGTCCTTACACCATTAAATGCCAGCTCTAACTTTTAGTTTAATTCATATTTAAAGTGCAAATATAGCAACCTCAGGAAAGTCACAAGGATGCTGAGGGCAAGTTAGGGGCTGGTTTAGCACAGTGAGCTAAATCGCTGTAATACAGATTGTAATACAGAACAATGCCAGCAGCACGGTTCAATTCCCGTACCGGCCTCCCCGAACAGGCGCCGGAATGTGGCGACTAGGGGCTTTTCACAGTAACTTCATTGAAGCCTACTTGTGACAATAAGCGATTATTATTATTATTATTAAGTTAGTGTTCCACAAGGTGGCACGGTAGCACAGTGGTTAGCACATTTTCTTCACAGCTCCAAGGTCCCAGGTTCGATTCCCAGCTTGGGTCACTGTCTGTGCGGAATCTGCACATTCTCCCCGCGTCTGCGTGGGTTTCCTCCAGGTGCTCCGGTTTCCTCCCACAGTCCAAAGACGTGCTTGTTAGGTGGATTGCCCTCAGGTTGGATGCGATTACTGGTTTACGGGGATAGGGTGGAGGTGTGGCGAGCTCTTTCCAGGAGCCAGTGCAGACTGGATGGGCCGAATGGCCTCCTTCTGCACTGTAAAGTCTATGACATAGAAATCTTTCAGAAATTGGTGATGATTTGCAACTCATAACCTGTCGCTTCCTATTCATTCCAGAGCTATATCAGGCTAATAATGGTAAGGCCCATTAAACTCTGTTATTTATCCAGAAAATTCAATCCCAATGTTTATAGCCTAAAGATCTGAAGAGGTTCTGAAACTTCAACTAAACGGGTCAAAGCCTTCAGTGAAAGGAAATGCTGAACATTCAATGGCTTAGACCAGGTTCCGTGATCTTACCAGAGGTCCTGGAGTATTGTCCATCACTGTCCAGTTGTCCTTTATTGGGTCATATTTATACATACACTCCATGAGTCCACCCATCACATAAATTACGTCATTCAGGGTCACTCCATTGATGCAGCGTTGAGTAAAAGGTGTTGAGGATGTAAGTGTCCAATCATTTTTCACTGGATCATAACACTGGACCTGCAAAAGAGACATTTACTGTTATATACAAACATGTAAGACTAGTCATTAGAAATAGCTAGGGCCAGGGAGAGAAATCAAGGGTCCTGCTGATTCTCCTGTTTCTGGGTTGCTTATCCCAAACCTTTAACCCTCCCCCTCATATCCTTTGGGTACCCAGATTTGGGAACCGTAGTCATAATGTGGTTGAACCATTTTCTATAAGTTTAGCTAAACATCTGGACTTGTGCACTCAATGCCTCTATTAATAAATCCCATTGAAAGTTCAGGGCCAGGATTCTCCAAAAATGGGGCTATGTCCCCACACCCGCTGCAAAATGGGCACAAATCACTCCAGACTTTTTTTGAAAAGTCCGGAGTGATTCTCCGGAGTTTATGGGGATTGCAGAGTTCCGCCGTGCTCCCTGCAGCTGCTGCTGCCGATACGGGGACCTGCACGTGCGGGTCTGCGCGCGCGGCGGCCGTTTTCACGCCGGCCCCCGTGCAACATGGCAGAGCCCTACAGCGGGCCAGCGCGGAAGAAGATAGGCTCCCACCGGAATGCGCGCGCCCACCAATCGGTTGCCTCCGATCGCGGGCCTGGCCATCGTGGAGGCTTCCCCCGGAATCTCATCCCCCCCCGCCCCCTCACCAGGACGGCCCCTGCAGCCGCGTTGCCAAGCTGCCGCCGGGTAAAACCATACGGGAACCATGACGGCGGGACTCAGCGGGAAGTCGGACGGTCGATCGCGGAGAATCGCCGCGGGGGCCTCTTTCAACGGCCCCCGACCTGCACCACGTCGACCGCGTGCACACGGCTGGCGGGCGATTCGCCGGTCTGTGGAGAATCGCGTCCCGGCTTGGACCCGATCACGATCGCGCCGTGGGGGGTCAGAGAATCCCAGGTTTCAGTGAGATTCACTTTACAGGGTTGACTTTGTCAGATAACTGCGCACAATTTGGTCGTTCATGTTAAATGATCAACTCTCCTTCAAACCAGGTTCTAAGTGTTAAACAAGTCACAGCATGAAAATGACTCGAACCTCACAACCCCGAGGTTCACAATCTCAAGCACGATTGAGAATGTCTTGAATGAACAGTGACATATTCAGTTGACGCGATGACTCCTGGTTTCATTTCCAAGTTTAAAATTAAAAACTTCCATTAAATTAGCATCAACAAATCCACCTGCAATGTTTTGCTATTTCTATCCAAACAAGTGGGCTCTGTTAACAGAAACGTTGCAGCCAGAATACTCCGGCCATTGTGATTCTCTTCCCTCATTTCAAATTGAAACTTTTTAGCATTATAAATTGCACACTTTTGAATACCCAGCCTGGAGCGTATAACAGGAGAGCAAAGTGCTGAAGATGCTGGAAACCTGAAATAGTAACAGGAAATGCTGGAAATGTAGAGAGCGAAATAGAGTCAACGCTCCAGGTCCACGATCTGCGGTAGGTCTGATGAAGAGTCACTAGGCCCCAACCATCTTCCGCTGCTTCAGCAATCGCCTTCCTTCCATCATAAGAAGAGGGGATGTTTGCGGATGACTGCACGCTGTTCAGCGTCGTTTGCGATTCCTCAGATAATAAAGCAGCCCGTGTCCAAATCAGGAAGAACTCGTTAATATCCAGGCTTGGGCTGACAAGTGGCAAGTTACATTCGCGCCACACAAGTGCCAGGCAATGACCATCTCCTATAAGAGAGGATCTAACCACCGCCTCTTGATATTCAATGGCATTACCATCGCTGAATCCCCCACAATCAACATCCTGGGGGTTACCATTGATCAGAAACTGAACAGGGCGAGCCACATTAATACTGTGGCTACCAGAGCAGGTCAAATGCTAGGAATCCGATGATGAGTAACTCACCTCCTGAACCCCCAAAACCTGTTCACCATATACAGGGCACAAGTCAGGAGTGTGATGGAATGCTCTCCACTTGCCTGGATGAGCGCAGTTCCAACAACACTCAAGAAGCTCAACACCATCAAGGACAAAGCAGCCCGCTTGATTGCTCCCCCTTCCACAAACATTCACTCCCTCCACCACCAATGCACAGTGGCAGCCGCGTGTACCATCTACAAGGAGCACTGCAGAAATTCACCAAGTTTCCTTAGACAGGACCTTCCAAACCCACGACCACTGCCATCTAGAAGGACAAGAGCAGCAGATACCTGGGAACCCCACTCACCACCCTGACTTGGAAATATATCGCCGTTCCTTCACTGTCGCTGGGTCACAATCCCAGAACTCCCTCCCTAACAGCACAGTGGGTGTACTTACACCTCAAGGACTGCAGCAGTTCAAGAAGGCAATTCACCACCACCTTCAGAAGGCAAGTAGGATTGGGTAATAAATGCTGGCCTAACCAGCGACATACACATTCTGTAAAAAAAATGAATTTTGAAAATGTTTTTCTCTTAGCTGATGCTGCCAGACGTGCTGAGCATTTCCAACACTTCCTGTTTCTGCTGGAGCAAAAATAACCCCTTTTGCTAAGTCCCTAAAAAGCAATTAAACTTTGGTCAGCCTTTCAGTTCCCTTCAGCAGCAGCTGCTGCCTGAGATCTGGGTCTGGATTCTCCGCTCCCAGACGCCAAAATCGCATTCGGCGACGGGGCAGAGAATCTGTTTTGGCGCCAAAATCAGGAGCGGCACAGTTTTTCAATTCTCTGCCCCCTGAAAAGTGGCGTACTCTAGGAGTACACTGTGCCGATTATCCACCGCCTCAGGCCATTGCGGACTCAATCCGGGGCCGCCACAGTCGGGGGAGGGCCGATCGACGGGCGGGGGGGGGGGGGGAGGGTTCATTCGGGGCTGGGGCTCTGTTGGCGGGCAGTCTGGGTCGCGCGAGCGGACCGGCGGGGGGCACTACTTTGGCGGTCCAGGTCCGCGGGCTGAGTCCACCATGGAGCATGCGCGCCCTCTGACCGGGAAGTGCTGGGGGCCGTATCGGCAGCTAGAGCTGCGAGCTCTACGACAGCCGCCCGCTAGCCCCTTGCAAGACGGCTTTTGATGGCCGTTTTCCTGGCATAAAAGACCACCATTTTCACACCGGCATGGGGACTTGGTCTCCAAAATGGAGAATCCAGCCCCTGGTTTGGCGCAACATGACATTTTTTAAAAATCAGGTATAAAGAAAACAGAGATCTAGTCGAGTGAAAGAAAAGTCAAGGCAATAATAATGATCATTAAAAAGTGCAAAGCAGCAGAGCTAACTAATAAAACCTTTTTTGCCTTTTTGTTTCGGAAGCAAAGTTAGAGAGAGACCGACTCGGCCCAGGTCCTGGCCACCATGATCGGGAGATGTGACTGGAGGTGAGCTGAGGAGTTGGGTTTAACTAAAACAGACCTTGTGTTCATGTCTAGTGGAGAAGACCCCAAGTTGGCCTCAGGACCAGCATGTGTGCAGGAAGGGTCTCCAGCTGCAGATCCTGGAAGCCCGGGTTTCGGAGCTGGAGGGTCGGCCGGGGACACTGTGGAGCGGTTCTGGGGGAGATGGGACCTCTACAAGCTGGGCAACACACCTGGGCAAGACCCTTGAGGGGGGTACTTGCTAGAACGGTTGGGGAGGATTTAAACTAATATGGCAGGGGGATGGGAACCTATGTTTCAGAGCAGGAGGAATCAAGAACAAGAGAAAAACACTGCAAGGAGAATTTAAAAAGTAATAAGCCGAGAAATTAAGGGCCAGAATCAGAAGACATTGTAAGAAATAGTAGGGATGGCATAAGGAATGTTAAAAGGACTAGCCTTAAGATTTTGTACCTGAATGCTTGAAGCATTTAAAATAAAATGGATGAATTAGTTGTGCAGATGTAAAGGAATATGATATAGTTGGGATTACGGAGACATGGCTCCAAGGTGACCAAGGATGGGAACTAAACATTAAAAGCGATTCAGTTTTTAAGAAGGACAGACAGAAAGGAAAAGGTGGTGGAGCTGCATTGCTGATTAAAGAAAATATTGATACAATTTTGAGGAAAGATATTAGCAGAGGTGACGTGGAATCTGTATGGGTTGAGTTAAGAAAAAGCATGGGGCAAAAAAATATTCGTAGGCATAGTATACAGACCACCAAACTGCAGTGGTAATGTTGGGAATCGCATTAGACAGGAAATCAGCGATACATGTGATCAAGGAACATCTGTGATAATAGGTGTCTGTAATCTGCATATAGATTGGTGAGTCAATTAGTCACAGTACAATAGAGGAGGAACTTCTGGAATGCATATGGGATGGTTTTCTGGACCAATACTTTGAGGAACCAACTTGGGAACAGGCTACCTTGGACTGGTTGTTGGGGCAATGAGAAAGGATTAGAGGCAATCTAGTTGTGAGAGAATCCTTGGGCATGAGTGGCCACAATGTGATAGAATTCTTTATCATGGTGGATAGTGAGGTAGTTGATTCTATGACTAGGGTACGGAACCTCAATAAAGGTAACTACAATGGTATGAGGCATGAGCTGGCTATGATGGACTGGGGAACATTACTGAAAGGCAGGACAGTGGACAGGCAATGGCAGGAATGTATAGGTGAACCCCAAAAGTTGTTCATTCCTACTTGGTGCAAGAGTAGAAAGGGAACCATGGCCAAACCATTGCTAACAAGGGAAATTAGAGATAGTATTAGATTCAAAGAAGAGGCATACAGATTAGCAAGAAAAAGCAATAGAGCTGAGGATTGGGAACAGTTTAAAATTCAACAAAGGCAGACCAACGGATTAATTAAGAAGGGGAAAATACAATATGAAAGTAAGCTAGCGGGGAACATAAAAACTGACTGTAAAAGTTTCTGTCGATATGTTAAAAAAAAGATTGATAAAAGTGAATGTAGGCCTCTTTCAGTCAAAAGCGGGGGAACTCATAATAGGGAACAAAGAAATGGCTGAGGAACTAAATTGATACTTTGCTTCTGTCTTCACAAAGGAAGACATGAATAATGTACCGGAAGTTCTGAGAAACACAATTTGGAGTGAAGAGCTGATGGAAATGAGTATTAGTAGAGAAATCGTTTGGGGGAAATTAAAGGGATCGAAGGCGGATAAATCTCCAGGGCCTGATAATCCATATCCCAGAGGACTTAAGGAAGTAGCCCTAGAAATAGTACATCCATTGACAGTCATTTTCCAAAATTCATTGGACCCTGTAATGGTTCCTACAGATTGGAGGGTAGCTAATATAATCCCGCTGTTCAAAAAGGGAGGTAGAGAGAAAACAGGGAACAATAGACCAATGAGCCTAACATCGGTAGCAGGGAAGTTGCTCGAGTCCATTATCAAGGATTGCATAGCACAACATTTGGAAAGCTGCGGTGTAATCAGACAAAGTCAGCATGGATTTATGAAGGGGAAATCATGCTCGACAAATCTAGTGGAATTCTTTGAAGATGTAACTAGTAGAGTTGACCAGGGAGAACAGGTGGATGTGGTTTATTTAGGCTTTCAGAAGGTTTTCAACAAGGTCTCACATAGCAGATTACCGAATAAAGTTAAAGCGCATGGGATTGCGGGTAGTGTCTTGAGATGGATAGAAGTCCGGTTGGCAGACAAGAATCAAATTGTTGGACTAAATAGGTCTTTTTCCAATTGGCAAGCAGTGACAAGTGGAGTATTGCAGGGATCTGTGCTCGGACCCAACTTTTTACATGATATATTAATGATTTGGACAAGGGAACTAAATGCATTATCTCCAAATTTACAGCTGATACAAAGTTGGGTGGGAGGGTGAGCTGTGAGGAGGATACAGAGATGCTTCAGTGGGATTTGGACAGGCTGAGTGAATGGGCACATGCATGGCAGGTGCAGTATAATGTGGATAAATGTGAGGTTATCCGCTTCGGTAGCAAAAATAGGAAGGCGGATTATTATTTGAATGGGTGTAAATTGAGAGAGTTGGATACTCAGCGAGACCTTGGTGTCCTTGTGCATCAGTCGCTGAAAGTAAGTGCGCGGGTACAGCAGGCAGTAAAGGCGGCAAAATGGTATGTTGGTCATCATAGTGAGGGGATTTGAGTATAGAACTAGGGATGTTTTAGTACAATTATATAGGGCGTAGGGGAGGCCACACCTGGAGTATTGTGTGATGTTTGGTGTCCTTATCTGAGGAAGGATGTTCTTGCTATGGAGGGAGTGTGGCAAAGGTTTACCAGGCTGATTCCTGGGATGGCGGGACTGTCATATGAGGAGAGACTAAGTCAGTTAGGATCATGTTCATTGGGGTTTAGAAGAGTGAGAGGGGATCTCATAAAAACTTATAAAATTCTAACAGGATTAGACAGGGTAGATTGAGAAAGAATGTTCCTGATGGTGGGGGGAGTCCAGAACTAGGGGTCAAAGTTTGAGGATAAGGGGTAAACCTTTTAGGACTGAGGTGAGGAGAAATGTCTTCACCCAGAGAGTGGTGAATCTGTGGAATTCACTACCACAGAAAATAGTTGAGTCCAAAACGTTGTGTAATTTCAAGAAGGAATTAGGTATAGCTCTTGGGGCTAAAGGGATCAAGGGATATGGGGGGGGGGGGTGGAGAGCAGGATTAGGGCATTGAACGTGATAATTATCCATGATCATAATGAATGGTGGAGCAGGCTCGCTCGAAGGGCCGAATGGCCTCGTCCTGCTCCTGTTTTCTATGTATGTCTCCATATGAAAATGTGGGAGCTGGAAGTGGGTTGGCCAGGGTTTCCCTTCTCTCTGTACCCAGTGTGTGGATAGGTTTTTCAGGAGTGAAAAGGTTGGGGAGGGTGGGAGGGGTGCCCCGTCTGCGCACGCCATGTACTCGTGCTGTTCTCACTCTCTCAATCACTATCGAGAGGGGATTGAGGTCAGGAGGTGACATAGGAATTCAGAGACCTTAGAAGGACACATGCAGAAGAACAAATGCAGCCACCTGTGGAGGAAGTGAAGTCTGAGCCTGTATTGGAGGAAGAAAATGCTGAGGATCCTGATGTAAAATCTCCAACCTCCCCACCAGCCAGACGATCCAGCAGCCGTTCCAGCTGAGGATTCAAGATGTTCTCCTGGGCTTCAGGAAGGAGTAAGAATCTTCCCGCGGCCAATCGAGGAAACAGAAACACCGCGGCCAATCTGATACCCAAACAGGCATCAGTTATTTGTCGGGAACTTGCCTCATGATATTGATGAGATGTGTTACGGGCGAGGTGTTTTCAGAACCCCAAAATGTATCATGGAGTTCAACCAACCTCCCCCTTTAATGGATTGTTGCTTTTGAAGCACATGCTGTGGTTTTGCAATTATGGACACATGGATTTTTAAACACAAAACAATGTTTATTCCATGAACTCAACTTAACCTTTTAAATAAACATTGGATCACTTAACACCCCTTACTTCAAAGATAACCCCGAAAATAATACAACAGTAAATAATTCCGCAAAATGTTCCTTCAAACCTCCAAAAGACTTCACTTTAACAACAAACATGAGGTTACATTCAATATACTTATAGTCTTTGGATTTTCAGACACCACCAGACCAGCTCTGAGTTTTTCTTCTTGCAGCTCTTTGCAAAGCACACAAACACTCCCAGCTTTCTCCTCAAACTGGCTTCCTCCTTTTCAGCTGCTCTCAGCAAACCAGCCAGGCCCTTTTCAGCTTTCCTCTCAATCTCAAACTAAAACTAAACTGCAAAATGGCTGAGATAAAACCAAGCTCCACCCACACTCTGACATTACTGCATTTCTTAAAGGTACATTGCTTAAATATCCATTTCTTAAAGGCACTCTCACATGACAGATGGAACTGAACGAGTTTTTCACAGGGTATGCCAATGTGGTGGAACTTCGCATTAACACCCATACTAGTGAGCGGAGCAGGTTGGGAAGGGGCTGGCCCAGGGCCCACAAACCATCGCGCGAGGAGGAAGGTTGGGAAGGGCTGAAGAGATGAGACGCTCAGGGTTTCACCTTTTACAGGAAGCACAGGCCTTGCCCTGATCTATGATATGTATTTGCCCATTCCCAACTCGATGATAAACCATCCAAATCATTCCAAGAGCTTTCACAGCTTCTTAAAACTTTGATGGCAGACCCGGTGGAAGAGTTTGTGGGTTTCAGCAACTGCCCCGCTCCTCTTGTGCCCATGCCTGCACATTTGAATGCCTTCTTTCCCCAAATTCCTGCTGGACTGTCCTGTATTGATATTCCACTCAGCCTCTTGGTAGCTGTGCCTGCAGACTTGGGCTTCCAGGCCTCTTTCGGGCATGAAAAATACCTGCAGTAAATTCTGTGCCAAGCTAAATTGACATTGGGCACCAAGTAGAAGGACTTGCTGATACAGCCTGCACAAAACAAAACGATTGCAAGTTGAGGCTACGGCAAGTTCTCAGTGGTGATCAGACTTCCAGATCTCACTTCACCGCGGTTCGCTGCACCTGGCAGGAGGGGGTCTGAGTGAGGGCAGAGTCGAATTCCATTCCTGGCCAAAACTGGCCTCGAGCGGTGGGGGGGGGGGGTGGTGCGGTGATGAAGCAAACCCTCAGGATGCAGGTCTCAAAGACAAAAAGGTCGAAATGAGAATCCATGAGGTAAAAAAGGAATCTGGTGCATCCTACTCCTCGTCCAATACTAGCATAGGAGCAGGCCACTCGGCCCCTCGAGCCTGCTCCCGCCATTCAGTAAGATCATTGGCTGACCGGATTGTAACCTCAACGTCACATTGCTGCTGACCCCGCAATAACCTTTCACCCCCTTGCTAATCAACAATCGCTCTAGTTCTGCCTTAAGAATATTCAAAGGCCACCTTTTGAGGAAGACATTTCCAGAGACACACGGCCCTCCGAGACAAACATTTCTCCTCAACTCTGCCTTAAATGGGAGACTTATTTTTAAACAGTGACCCCTAGTTCTAGATTCTCCCACGGGGGGAAACGACCTCTCTACATCCATCCTGTCAAGACTCCTCAGGATTTTATATGTTTCCATCAAGTCACCTCTTACTCTTCGAAACTCTTCTGGATACAAATCTAACCTACCCAACCTTTCCTCACAACACAACCCACCCCATTCCTCATATTAGTCTGGTAAACCTCCTCGGAACTTCTTCCAATGCATTTACGTTCTTCCTTAAATAAAGAGGCTGATATTGGACGTGGTTCCTAACTGCGGCGCCACAACACACTGGTGTGCTGAGAGAAGGGTGTCGTGTCCACCTGCAATCCCACACGCGTGCCCTTGCATCAAACCGCCCGACAAGCCCCAACCGTCACTGCACGGCCCCGTCAACAGGGGACTCAGTCATGCCGGTTATTTCTCGGCCGTCCACAGAAATTTCCCTGAAAGTCGAAAGGGAATGACGGCTGCAGTTTGCGTTGTGAAGCTGAGGGGTTTTGTTGAGGCGCTAGTTTTGGCCAGAGGGGGGCGGGGGTAAGGGGGTAAGGTCGAGGTTGTTGGCTGTGCAGCCGGACCCGAGGTGGGGAAGGGGGGTTTAGGAGAGGGCCAAAGGCGGGGCCTTACCATGTGTTAGATCACTGGCTGCCACTAGAAAGTGATGTTGGGCGAGGCAGTAAAATTCTCAATGGAGAAAATACGCTCGATAAACAGCGACTGCCTCTCCGTTTCTGTTATTTTTACTACAAAGTACAACCTGGAAAACTACACAAGATAACTTTGCGACTTCTCATAGCCTCATTTCCCCTCTGCATAATATCAAATATAATAAACGTTGATTTTTTATGTTCTGTGCTGCCTGATGCAAGCTACGGCGTATAAGGTTTTAGGTGTGGGGCACTTAATTTCAAATATCTGCTGAACATTGCACTCTTAATCTACCTCCATGAAGCAACAGAGAACCCAGTTCACAATTAAGATAGTGGGCGGGATTCTCCACTCCCACGCCGAAGTGGCCGCGCCGTCGTGAACGCCGTCGAAGTTCACGACGGCGCGGAACGGCCCCGGTCCCGACCGATTCAGGCCCTGACAATGGGCCAGTATCGGGGCCCCGTCATCTACCCGCGCCAGGCCTTGTCGCCCGTGTAAAAGCGGCGCCGCAGAGATGACACGGCCAGCGCCGCATAACGGATGTCATCCGCGCATGCGCGGGTTGGCCGGCGCCAACCTGCGCATGCGTGGTTGCCGTCCTGTCCAAATCCACCCCGCAAGAAGATGGGGGACGGATCTTGCGGGGTCGCGGAAGGAAGGAGGTCCTCCTTCAGAGAGGACGGCCCGACAATCGGTGGGCACCGATCGCGGGCCACCCCACATTGCAGGTGAAGCCCGTTGCAGGATCCCCCCTCGCCCCCCCACAGGCCGCCCCCCCCTCCAGCGTTCACGCACCGCCCACGACTGCTGCGACCAGGTGTGGACGGCGCCGGGGGGAACCCGCCGTTTTGGCCTGGCCGCTCGGCCCATCCGGGCCTCAGAATCGCGGGGGTGCCGGAGAATCGCCATTTTGGGTGTTTCCGGCGATTCTCCGGCCTGCGGCCCGTGCAACTCAACCGGGCCATTCCCGCCGCTTGGGAGAATCGCGGGAGGGCGTCGGACCGGCGTCCCCGGAAATTTCGCCGGCCCAGGCGATTCTCCCAACCGGCGTGGGAGTGGAGAATCGCGCCCAGTGTGTGGTATAATGTTGACACTGTTGCTTCACAGCACTAGGGACCCGGGTTTGATTCCAGGCTTAGGGCACTGTCTGCGCGGAGTCTGCACATTCTCCCCATGTGTGCGTGGGTTTCCTCCGGATGCTCCGGTTTCCTCCCACAGTCCAAAGATGTGCAGGTTAGGTGGATTGGCCATGCGAAATTGCCTTTAGTGTCCAAAAAGCTGCACTGTAAATTCTATGATTCCGTGATTAGTATTAAGAGTGCTACATTTAGGCATCATAAATTGACAAATAGAAACGTTTCAATCTAATAATGACAATAAGACTTTATGTTCATATTACCCCCCATTGAAGTGCCCAAATTGTAAAGTATGTAGTTATTATCTAATATTAAATATATTGCTATCATTTAGCACACAGCAGGTGTCTGTAACAGAGCTACAGAGTGTAACACAAAGATATCAATGGAAACCATGTTTTGCTAAAGGGGAGCAAATAAATGATATGTATCTTGTTCAGGAGTATGAAATTAAATTCACATCTCACAATTACAAGCATGTACAGTGTGTTACATTAAATTTGGTGTTTCGATTTGACATTTAACTTGGTAAATGTCAGAAAGGTTGTTTTCATACAGAGCGACAAGATGTATTTCCTTGTTTTCTGGTTGGCACTGATTGTGTATCTTCATGCTTAATACCTCTTCACATTGTAACAGTAATTATTGTTGCACTGAATATAATGGGCTGGATTCTCCGATTCTGCAGCTACATCCGCAGGATCTGTCTGGTCTTATGACCAAAGAGTCGGCGGCGCCCCCGCACTGACCCTTCGTCCGGTGGGGGGCTAGCAGCCATGCCCTGCAAAGTCCCCGGCTTTACCGCAGAATGGCCGGGTCCGTGGCCACGCATGTGCATGATGGCAGCCTGCCACGGCTGTGCCGTGCAACAGGGCGCCGGCCGCGCGCGGACCCAGCCTGGCAAAAACTGCCCCCTGTAAAACCCCCCCTCTTGCCACCTCCGGACCACCCCCCGTCAGTTTCCCTAGCCCCGCCTAAGCCCCCCCCCCCGCCAGCGGAACAGCTCCCCCCGCCCCCGCCCCCGACTGTGGCGGTCCCTGAAAGTTGTGAGGACACGCGCCCCACGCCGTCAGGGACTCAGCCCGTTGGGGCGGAGCATCGGGGGAGGGCCTCACGTGAGGTCCGGAGGCTGACCTGACGGCGTGCAGCGCACTCCTTGTTTCTGCGGGGGCACGGCATCGGAGAAAGGGCACCGCCCCCGATTCCAGTGTCGATACGCATGCTCCGGCCGATCGGCCAACGCGATTTCAGCGTCGCTGATTGGAGAATTCAGCCCAAAGTGCTGACACCGATGCAGAATCTGTGGACTTTCACGATTGCAAAACTGGATCGATTCGACAACTGAGGAGGGGCTGGCACCGGCGCCACGTGCAACACAACCGATTCCAATGTGAAACGGCGCGGGATTCGCCGGGTCCATGATTGACACTCGGCAAGCTGACAAGCTGCAACCGCAGATACACATTGCATTCCCCACACACACTCAACCCAGCCAATAACAAGGCACTGGTTGTGCTGCAGTGTGCCCATACAGCTGATGTGTCGGCACCCCAGTGGCGTTGGGGGACATCTATATGACCCGTGTTCACAGTGGGCTGTTAGCGGCATGCGCAGCTGCATGACTGCCTTGCCGGCTGCTGCAATGGTGTTCCGTCCACTCCAACCCCACAGCCCACCTCCTGGCCGCCCCCGCGACTCTCCCCGAACTTGGCAGGAGCCCCGGCCAGCGGCTCAACTGTCAGCAAACCAAGGCGATGTTGGACACTTTCCGTACCCCCTTTCTCTCCATCAGCAGCCGCCACGCCGGTTTCAAGATTTTTGAAAGCACAAGTGAGCCGCGGCGCCGGGAACTCGGCCCATCGGAGGCGGAGCATTGCGGAGGCCCCGGAGAATATCGGATCGGGCCCGCTAATGATTTGCAAACGGTGTTTGCTGGACCACATTGTCACCGCTGTCGAGGTGACGGAGAATAGCGACTTGGCATCAAATCGGCACCTGCCGGCATTCTAGTATCAGATCCTATTCTCTGCCCAATCGCGTTTCGCAATTTCGCCGTCAGCCAATGGAAACTCCCACCCAATGGCTTTGAATTGAACAGAAGTTCAGTCCGAATGCTGATTTAAACTTGGCACACAGGATGAATGGTTGCGCAAAGAGGAGACACTTCATCTGTAGCAGATTGCTGAATCGTGGCGCACCCTTGTGTACGTTTGCCAACTGTCGGCTTACCACTACATTGTGGGTGTTAACGAACAAGCGATTCAGCTGAAAAAGTGTGAGTGCGCACATTGAAGTGCGCGGTGTTACTGAATAGGTCGCCAACCACTGTCGTACACAATCCTCCAGTTGTGGTTCCACCAGCGCCCCGTACAATTGAAGAATAACCTCCCCACTTTTGTAATGAATTCCCCTCACAGCAAACAATAACATTCTATTAACATTCCTAATTACTTGCCCTACCTGCGTACTAGCATTTTGTGATTCATGCACTAGGACACCCAGATCCCTCTGCATCTCAGAGCTCTGCAATATCTCACCAGTTAGATAACAATATTCTTCCTGCCAAAATGGACAATTTCACATTTTCCCACATTATACTCCAGTTGCCAGGTCCTGGCCGACTCACTGAATCTATCTACGGCTATTGTCGCCTCCTTATGTCCTCGTCACAACTTACTTTCCTATCCTTGTGATGTCAGCAAATTTAACAACCTACACTTCAATCCCCTCATCCAAGTCATTTATATAAATTGTGAACAGTGGAGGCCCCAGCACTGAGCCCTGTGACACACCACTCATCCTGTTCGGCCAGTTCTGTTTCCTGTTAACTAGCCAATCTTCTATCCATAGAAACAAAGAAAATAGGAGCAGGCGGAGGCCATTCTGGACCTTCCAGCTTGTTTCACCATTCTTTATGATCATGGCTGATCATCCACCTCAATAGCTCGATTCCCCCATGTGCTCAGAACCCTGTTGCCCCGTGCTAGCGATCATAGAGTGACTACAATGCAGAATGAGGCCTTTCGTCCCATCTGCACCGACCCAAGGGCACCCTACCGAGGCCCAAGCCCCCACCCTATCCCCGTAACCCCACCGAACATTTTGGACACTAAGGGGCAATTTAATCAGGCCAATCTGCATTATACTGCATCTGCCATGCATTTGCCCACTCACTCAGCTTGTCCAAATCACACTTAAGCATCTCTGCATCCTCCTCACAGCTCACCCTCCCATCCAGATTTGTGTCATCTTCCAATTTGGAGATATTACATTCAGTTCTCTCATTTAAATCATTAATATATATTATGAATCGCTGGGGTCCTAGCACTGATCCCTTCGGTACCCCACTAGTCTCTGCCTGCTAATTTGAAAAAGACCCATTTATTCCGACTCTTTGTTTCCCATCTGCCAGCCAGTTTTCTGTCCCCCTCAATGTACTAACCCCAGACCCGTGCTCTTTAATTTAAACGCCAATCTCTTACGTGGGACTTTGTCGAAAATCTTCTGAAAGTCCAAATATACCACAACCACTGGCTCCCCCTCATCAGCTCTACTTGTTGCATCCTCAAAGAATTCCGGTGGATTTGTCAAGGATGATTTCCCTTTCGTAAATCTATGCTGATTCTGTCCGATCCTGCCACTGTTTTCAACGGCTCTGCTATTAAATCTTTGCAATTGCATTCTAGAACTTTCCTCACTACCAACGTTAGGCTGACTGGTCTATAATTCCCTGTTTTTTTCTCTGCCGCCCTTTTTAAATAGTGGAGTTACATTAGCTACCTTCCAATCTGTAGGAACTGTTCCAGAGTCTATAGAATCTTGGAAGATGACCACCAATGGATCCACTATTTCTAGAGCCACTTCCTTAAGTACCCTGAGATATAGATTATCAGGCCCAGGGGATTTAACAGCCTTCAATCCCATCAATTTCCCCAACACCATTTCTCTACTAATCATAGGATCACTATAGTGCAGAATAAGGCCTTTCGGCCCATCTGCACTGACCCTCTGAAAGAGCACCCTACCCAGGCCCACACCCCCACCCCATTCCCGTAACGCAACTTAACCTTTTGGATACTACGGAGCAATTTATCATGACCAATCCACCTAACCTGCACATCTTTGGACTGTGGGAGGAAACCGGAGCACCCGGAGGAAACCCACGCACACACGGGGAGAAAGTGCAAACTCCACACAGTCACCCAAGGCTGGAATCGAACCCGGGTCCCTGGCGCTGTGACTGATTTCTTTCAGGTTCCCCCTCTCACTGTGTTCCCCAACATTTCTGGTACATTATTTGTGTCCCCCTTTGTAAAGACAGAACCAGAGTATGTATATAGTTGATCAGCCATTTCTTTGTTCCCCATTATAAATTCCCCTGTTTCAGACGGTAAGCGATATACATTTGTCTTCACCAATCCTTTTTCTCTACACATACCGATCGGAACTTTTACAGTCAGTTTTTATGATCCTCGCCAATATATTACGCCTACACCATGAGCTTTTATTTTCCGCAATAACATTTGATGTGGAACTTTATCAAATGCCTTCTGAAAATTTAAATACAGCACATCCCCACAGAAATGTGACCCCCTTCAATGAACTGCAATAAATTGGATAAGCCTGATTTCCTTTTCAAAAAACCATGTTGACTCTGCCTGATCACCATGAACTTTTCTCAGTATCCTGCTGTCTCCACCTGTCCTGCCACCTTCAATAATCCATACACATTTATACCCAGGTCGCTTTGCTTCTGAAGCCCTCAGGATTTTACCCCATATTTTATATTATCTCTCATTTTCTTCTTCCCAAAATGTATCACCTTACATTTGTCTGCATTGAACGTTATCTGCCATCTACCTGCCCACTCTACCAACCTGGTTTTGGTCAAAGGGGAATACGTCTTAGAAGACAAGAAAGAGGCAAAGAGGTTTCGGGCCTTGACAGCTGAAGGCAGGGCCATCGATGGTGGAGAGATTGCAGTTGGGGACAGCAAGAGAGCTGAATTGGAGGAACACGGAGGTCCCAGAGGGTCATGGGACTGGAGCAGGTTACAGAGATGGGCAGGAGTCAGGCTATGGAGCAATGCTAACAGACAAATTAGAATTTTAAAATTGAGTGGAACCAGTTAGCCAACATTGGCCAAGGAACGGGGGCCGAAGGGGGTGAAGGCAGAGGAATGGTTGGGTGGTGGGAAGAAAGACTTGCATTCCAATAGCACCTGACACAACTCAAGACATCGTAGCATGTAAACATGACTCAAAAGAGGGCGACTGAGTGGTGATGTACAATACTCCAAAATCTCTGGGGGAATCACAGAAACTGGACTGTCAAGTAAAATCCGTTAGAGGTTTGGAATTTCCATTGACGAAAGACTTGTCTGCATTGTCAAGTACATTGAAGTTTGAGAATGTGCAGTTCACTGGTGTTACGTTGGAAAGCCAATTTGTGCACAGCAAGATCCCACACATAACAATGCAATAATGGCTGGACGATTGTTTTTTTTTGTGACATTATTTGAGGGTATAATATTGGCAAGCACACCGGGGAGAACTCTTCTTTTCTTTGTGCAGTGGGAAGTTTTACATTCACCTGGGATGGTTTAACGTTTGGGGCGCCACTCAAGGCTATGGACACATATAGTGGCCGTAACCTTTATGCCTCCAAGAGAGAAAGTAGGGAGTCTCTTTCCTTACCTTGTTGGAGTTTAGTTGATTGCTTAGCGCCCCTCCTAGCACGTAGAGTTTGCTTAAGCAGGCGGCAACTGCTGCTGAACTCACGGCTTCCAATAAAGATGCAGTGTAGGACCAGCGGTTCAAGTACGGATTGTAGCACTCAACACTGGACATCCTGCTGAATCCGTTAAAACCACCCACAACATATAGCTAAAAAACAAGGAGATGTGTAATCAGTCAGTGCTTATCTGTCTCACCTCACTCTACCTCAAAGGTCTCAGGCATTATTTTAGAATTTGAGCTAAACTGCTACAGATGACCAGTTTCAGAAGGCTTCCGATTCAGTCGGGTCAATTATTTCAATGGTCATGTGTGACTAGCTATGCACAGCAACAAAGCAGTAGGCACAAAGGATGGCAATGGCCCTCAATGCTTTGGTCAACAGGGTCCTATCTGGTGAAACTTCAATTTTTTGTTCCTATTCCTCCCTTTCTCCCTTAAGGCAGTTCTTGATAGAGTCCCAACTCACATGGCATCATCCTTCATTCAGCCAATCATCGGAAATAGGAGCAGGAACAGGCCATTCGGCCCCTCTTCCCCGCCCCACCACTCAGTTAGATCATGGCTGATCTTTCACCTCAATACCATTTTCCTGCACTATCCCCTTATCCCTTGATACTTGTAATAATGGGGTAGCACGGTAGCACAGTGGTTAGCACTGTTGCTTCACCGCTCCAGGGACCCGGGTTCGATTCCCAGCTCGGGTCACTGTCTGCGCAGAGTCTGCACGTTCTCCCCGTGTCTGCGTGGGTTTCCTCCAGATGCTCCGGTTTCCTCCCACAAGTCCCGAAAAGACTTGCTTGTTATGTGAATTGGACATTCTGAATTCTCCCTCCGTGTTCCCGAACAGGGGCCGGAATGTGGCGACTAGGGGCTTTTCACAGTAACTTCATTGCAGTGTTAATGTAAGCCTACTTGTGACACTAATAAAGATTATTATTATTATTATATCTAGAAACCTGCCAACCTCAATCTTGAGCATACTCATTGACTGAGCCTTCACCATCCTCTGAGGTAGAGAACTCTAAAGATTTACCACCCACTTAGTGATAAAAAAAAGTGATCCCATCTGTACCTCAAAACACTTTCAAATGTCTGTACGATACGGGATCCATTAGCTCAGAGTATCAGCTGTTTCTTTAACCACAATCATTTTATGAATCTGCCTCTTTGCTCTCAAGGAAAGAACAGCTGTGGGATCTGCCCCTTCACTTTCTATGAAGCACTAGAACAAACAGGCAGATTCATTTTTTAAAAAGCAGTTAGAGAAACAGCTGCTATCTGACTTAATGGATCTTGCAGAGCTATACAAATAAATAATCTGATTCATCACTTTGAAGTTTCAGTGAGCTGTCAATCACAATGCTTTTAGCAGGCAATGGAGTGTGAAATTCAATGTAAACAATCCAGTTCAAAGCATTGAGCCTCCTCGCCATACACACTGACTTCAATGCTTCAAAAGGCAATGAAATTGACTGTGTGAAAACCACTTCTAAGGATTCCATCAGTTTAAAAGCAAAACTTTCACCTGCATCTTACTGACCTTTAAACTTGGCATACTGGCAGACATTTTAAAGGATTTAGTGGTACACGTTGGGTCACTTTCACTTTATTATGAGAAAATTTTATTTCTTACTGACTTACTGTTTAAAGGAATTAGGGGTGCAAATAAGAACACCTTCACTTTATTATTATTGATGTGTGATTATGAGATAACGAATGACTGTTTAAATAGTACAGGGGTACAGATGAGCACCTTTTCACTTTATTATGAGAAAACTTTAACTTTTACATACTGACTGACTGTTTAATGGTTTGAATAGCTGCAGATGGGGAGAGCTGCAAAAGGAGCCTCATCCCAAGGAACATCCTCCACCTGAGCCCCACCAGCCCAGCACAAGCCCCCCGACCCCCACCTCACAGATAGGAACCCCTCGGCACCCTTGTGGCAATTGTTGGGCGGCGAATACCGGACTTAATATTTACTTGGAACAGGAAAGTTCCAAGCAGCACGTCGGCGCAGTGGTTAGCACTGCTGCCTCACAGCGCCAGGGACCCGGGTTCAATTCCGGCCTCAGGTGACTGTGCGGAGTCTGCACATCCTCCCCGTGTCTGCGTGGGTTTCCTCCGGGTGCTCCGGTTTCCTTCCACAATCCAAAGATGTGCTGGTTAGGTGGATTGGCCATGATAAATTGCCTCTTACTACCCAGGCATGTGCAGGTAAGATGGAGTTACGGGGATAAAGCAGGAGTGTGGGTGTGAGTACGGTGCTCTTTCAGAGGGTCAGTGCAGACTCGATGGGCTGATTGGCCTCCTTCTGCACTGTAGGAATTCTATGATGCTATGAAGTGGGTCCATATTGGTAACATATAGGCTAAACCACAATGACAGATTTCGTTCCCTAAACGGCATTAGTGAACCAGATGGGTTTTGACGACAATTTGATTGTCGCCATTACTGGGACGAGGGCAGCACGGTAGCACAGTGGTTAGCACTGTTGCCTCACAGCGCCAGGGATACGGGTTCGATTCCCGGCTTGGGTCACTGTCTGTGTGGAGTCTGCACATTCTCCCCGTGTCTGCGTGGGTTTCCTCCGGGTGCTCCGGTTTCCTCCCACAAGTCCCGAAAGACGTGCTTGTTAAGTGAATTGGACATTCTGAATTCTCCCTCTCCCGAACAGGCGCCGGAATGTGATGATGAGGGGATTTTCACAGTAACTTCATTGTAGTGTTAATGTAAGCCTATTTGTGACAATAAAGATTATTATTATTGTATTCCAGATTTAGCACCGTGGTGGGATTTGAATCTGCATCATCAGCACAGTGGCCTGGGCCTCTCGATTATAAATCCACTGACATTACTACCACGCTATTATCATCCTGCCAAGGGATCATCAGTAATGAACACTCCTGCTACCAAATTATGGCAGCTATTAGTTAAGAACAATCTCTAGTCAGTATGTCACTCTGTCCAGTCCCTACCTGGCCTTGCAGTACCACCATTCTGTGCCTCCATCTTCCTTTATTCAAAGGAGCCACTCTGACCCAGATATTGAGCTGTGAGTTATACATCCACACATCATTACTGTACAGGTTCCCACCTAGAAAGGAAATCCACACAATATTTATTACACATCGGCAACGTGCCTTTAAGAATACATTAGAAGTGGCATTTTACATTATTTGCTTCTGAATACACCCAGAAAAATAGAACAGAAAATTGATACTTGCTTTTATAAAGCCTCTTGCACATCCACCAAATGTGTCAAAACAATTTACAGCCAATGTAGTAGTTTTGTAAGCCCAATTTCGCACAGTAGCCTCCCACACCCTCAATGTAATAATGAGCAAATAATCTGTTTCTCCTTGCGATGTTTTAAAAAAAATGTATTTTATTACAAACATGTATCAAACCATGTTACTGCAAATAAACACCCCGGGAAACATACTTCTCAGCAATCTACTATACAGTCTGTACAGATTTTGCCCCTTTTTCACCCCCCCCCCCCCCCCCCCCCGCCTACAGCGCACAGCCCCCCAAACACGGTCACAAACCTTTCCTCAAGCCCCCCTGAAGAGCACCTTAACTCATACTTTATCTTCTCCAACCGCAGGAAGTTGTGCAGGTCACCCAGCCAAGCCCTACCCCCGGTGGCGATGACGACCGCCACTCAAGAAAAATTCACCACCGTGCAATCAGAGAGGCGAAGGCCACGACATCGGCCTTCCTCCTCTCCATGAGCTCCGGCTTCTGTGAAACCCGAAATATCGCCACCAAAGGGTCTGGGTCTACCTCCTCCTCCACTATCCTGGCTAAGACTGCGAACACTCCCGCCCAGAATCTTCCCAATTTTTCGCAATCCCTAAACATGTGCGCGTGATTCGCTGGCCCCCGCCCACACCTCTCACACTCATCTGCTACCCCCTGAAAGAACCCACTCATTCTCGCCCGAGTCATATGCACCCTGTGCACCACCTTAAACTGTATCAGGCTCATCCTTGCACAAGAGGAGGTCCCGTTTACCCTTCGCAGTGCCTAACTTCATACTCCCCAATTGATCTCCATTCCCAACACCGCTTCCCATTTCTCCTTGATCTTCACCACCCGCTCACCTCCCTGCTCCCCCAGCCACTTGTATATATCCCCAATTCTTCCCTCCCCTTCCACAACCGGGAGCAGCAGTTGCTCCAGCAGGGTGTATCCCGGCAACCTAGGGAACCCCCTCCAGACCTTTCGCACAAAGTCCCTAACCTGCAGATACCTGAACTCACTCCCCCTCGGCAGCTCTACCCTCTCCCTTAACTTCTCCAGATTGGCGAACCCTTCCTGCAAATACAGATCCCTCACCATGTTGTCACACACTCACATATAACACACTCCCATGTTGTCACACACTCACATATAACACACTCCCATGTTGTCACACATTCACATATAACACACTCCCATGTTGTCACACACTCACATATAACACACTCCCATGTTCCCACACATTTACATACAGACAGACTCCCATGTTGTCACACACGCACATATAACACACTCCCATGTTGTCACACACTCACATATAACACACTCCCATGTTCCCAAACATTTACATACAGACATACTCCCATGTTCCCACACGTTTACATACAAACACACTCATGTTCCCACACATTTACATACACACACTCCCATGTTCCCACACATTCACATACAGACACACTCCCATGTTCCCACACAGTAAGGGGGAAAGTGTAAGGCAGAGAAGCCATAGTCAAAAATCAAAAAGGGCGACAGTACAAGGTACAGTGACTGAGGGGAGCTCAGTGAATAGGACCAGGAATACTAAAAGAAATAAAACGCAAAGTGAAAACATTAATGGTAAGCGACGTGGCAGGTTGTTACAGGAAGATATGGGTTCAATGACAAGGAAAATTAGGAGAAAAGTTAAGAGGAAATATAACTTAGGAGAGGTTACTGATCGAGGTGTTAAGATTCAAAACGGAGGTAAAAAAGCCAACATAAGTGTAGTTTACCTGAATGCTCGTAGCATTCGGAATAAGGTAAATGAGTTGATTGCGCAAATCATCGTGAATGACTATGATTTAGTGGCCATTACTGAAACATGGTTAAAGGATGGTCACGACTGGGAGATAAATATCCGAGGGTATCAAACTATTCGGAAGGACAGAGTGGATGGTAAGGGAGGTGGTGTAGCTCTGTTATTTAAGGATGACATCCGGGCAATGGTAAGGGATGACATCGGTGCTATGGAAGATAAGGTTGAATCCATTTGGGTGGAAATCAAGAATAGTAAGGCGAAAAGGTCACTGATAGGAGTCGTCTATAGGCCACCAAATAGTAACATGATGGTGGGGCGGGCAATAAACAAATAAATAACGGATGCATGTAGAAATGGTACAGCAGTTATCATGGGGGATTTTAATCTACCTGTCGATTGGTTTAACCAGGTCGGTCAAGGCAGCCTTGAGGAGGAGTTTATAGAATGTATCTGCGATAGTTTCCTTGAAAAATATGTAATGGAACCTACGAGGGGACAAGCGGTCCTAGATCTGGTCCTGTGTAATGAGACAGGATTGATTCATGATCTCATAGTTAGGGACTAACGACATAGGCAGGAAGGGGCATGAGGTCCTGCAGCAGGAGTTCAGGGAGCTAGGCAGAAAGTTAAAAGATAGGACCTCTAGGGTTGTAATCTCGGGATTACTCCCTGTGCCACGTGCCAGTGAGGCTAGAAATAGGAAGATAGAGCAGCTAAGCACGTGGCTAAACAGCTGGTGCAGGAGGGAGGGTTTCCGTTATCTGGACTACTGGGAGCTCTTCCGGGGCAGGTGTGACCTATATAAGAAGGACGGGTTGCATCTAAACTGGAGAGGCATAAATATCCTGGCCGCGAGGTTTGCTAGTGTCACACGGGATGGTTTAAACTAGTATGGCAGGGGGGTGGGCACGTGAGCAATAGGTCAGAAGGTGAGAGCATTGAGGGAGAACTAGGGAATAGGGACAGTGTGGCTCTGAGGCAGAGCAGACAGGGAGAAGCTGCTGAACACAGCGGGTCTGGTGGCCTGAAGTGCATATGTTTTAATGCAAGAAGTATTACGGGTAAGGCAGATGAACTTAGAGCTTGGATTAGTACTTGGAACTATGATGTTGTTGCCATTACAGAGACCTGGTTGAGGGAAGGGCAGGATTGGCAGCTAAACGTTCCAGGATTTAGATGTTTCAGGCGGGATAGAGGGGGATGTAAAAGAGGTGGCGGAGTTGCGCTACTGGTTAGGGAGGATATCACAGCTGTACTACGGGAGGACACCTCAGAGGGCAGTGAGGCTATATGGGTAGAGATCAGGAATAAGAAGGGTGCAGTCACAATGTTGGGGGTTTACTACAGGCCTCCCAACAGCCAGCGGGAGATAGAGGAGCAGATAGGTAGACAGATTTTGGAAAAGAGTAAAAACAACAGGGTTGTGGTGATGGGAGACTTCAACTTCCCCAATATTGACTGGGACTCACTTAGTGCCAAGGGCTTAGACGGGACAGAGTTTGTAAGGAGCATCCAGGAGGGCTTCTTAAAACAATATGTAGACAGTCCAACTAGGGAAGGGGCGGTACTGGACCTGGTATTGGGGAATGAGCCCGGCCAGGTGGTAGAAGTTTCAGTAGGGGAGCATTTCGGGAACAGTGACCACAATTCAGTAAGTTTTAAAGTGCTGGTGGACAAGGATAAGAGTGGTCCTAGGGTGAATGTGCAAAATTGGGGAAGGCTAATTATAACAATATTAGGTGGGAACTGAAGAACCTAGATTGGGGGCGGATGTTTGAGGGCAAATCAACATCTGACATGTGGGAGGCTTTCAAGTGACAGTTGAAAGGAATTCAGGACCGGCATGTTCCTGTGAGGAAGAAGGATAAATACGGCAATTTTCGGGAACCTTGGATAACGAGAGATATTGTAGGCCTCGTCAAAAAGAAAAAGGAGGCATTTGTCAGGATTAAAAGGCTGGGAACAGACAAAGCCTGTGTGGAATATAAGGAAAGTAGGAAGGAACTTAAGCAAGGAGTCAGGAGGGCTAGAAGGGGTCACGAAAAGTCATTGGCAAATAGGGTTAAGGAAAATCCCAAGGCTTTTTACCTTTTTACCACACATTCACAAAAAATGCACCCATGTTCCTGCACATTTACATGCAAACACACTCCCATGTTCCCACACATTTACAGACAGACATTCCCATGTTCCCACACATTCACATACAGACATACACCCATGTTGTCACACACTCACATATAACACACTCCCATGTTCCCACATATTTGCATACAGACACACACCCATGTTGTCACACATTTACATACAGACACATTCCCATGTTGTCACACACTCACATGTAACACACTCCCATGTTGTCACACACTCACATATAACACACGCCCATGTTGTCACACGGTCACAAATATCTCACTCCCATGTTGCCACACATTTACATACAGGTGCGCTCCCATATTCCCACACATTTACATACAAACATACTCCTATGAACCCATTATTTTACATACAAACACACTCCCATGTTCCCATACATGTACATGTTCCCACACATTTACACAGAGCACATTCCCATGTTCCCACACATTTGCATACAAACACGCCAATGTTCCCACACATTTACATGTAACCCTCCCATGTTCCCACACATTTACAGACAGACATATTTGCGTTCCCACACATTCACATTTCAGTGCCTATACAGATTCCCACACCCAGGCACAATGACCCCAGGCTCCTGTTGCTGACCTGAGAGGAAGATGTCATTCTTTAAGGCACACACAGCAAACTCAGATTTGGAGTAGTCTGGTATCTTGGTCAGTTGTGCCCATTCGCCAGTGCCTGGATTGTATTGTTGGGTGTACGGCAGCGTAGTGCAACCCTTCCTATCACAGCCTCCCACCATCACGATAACCTCTGCGACATTCATGAACCTGAGGAAAAAGAAAAGCCTCTGCGGTTAAGGTTAGGTTCCCAGGTGTATCTCCACAGCATTGCTCACCGTATCTCTATTGATCCATGAAATGGGTACAGGAGCAAAGCACCACCTGGCATACAAAATCACAGAGGTGTTTAGAATTCATAGAATTCATAGAATTTACAGGGCAGAAGGAGGCCATTCGGCCCATCGAGTCTGCACCGGCTCTTGGAAAGAGCACCCTACCCATGTTCAACACCTCCACCCTATCCCCATAACCCAGTAACCCCACCCAACACTAAGGGCAATTTTGGACACTAAGGGCAATTTATCATGGCCAATCCACCTGGTGCAGAAGGAGGCCATTTGGCCCATCGGGTCTGCACCAGCTTTCTGAGTGAGCCAATTCACTTAGTGCCAGTCTCCCCATTACCCCGCAAATTTTTCCTTTTCAGGCTAGCTGTCTAATTCCATTATGAAAGCTTCAATTGGACCTGTCTCCACCACTATCTCAGGCAGCGCACTCCAAACCCTAACCACCCGTTACGTGAGGAAGCCTTTCCTCAGATCGCTTTTGTTTCTTTTGCCAATTAGTTTAAATTTGTTCCCTTACATTCTCGATCCTTGCCCCTAGTGGGAACAGCTTCCCCCTGTCTACTCTGTCCACTGTGACGGACTCAGATGAACCTTGCTTTGCCACATGCCGGAGTGTGTTGCAGAGTGCCATGTCCTCGGGACGTAGCATATTACAGCAAATTAACTACTTCTGGAATGTAATTTAACGGGCAGCACGGTAGCACATGGTTAGCACTGTCACTTAACAGCGCCAGAGTCCCAGGTTCGATTGGCGTCTTGGGATACTGTCTGTGCACAGTATGCTCGTTCTCCCCGTGTCTGCGTGGGTTTCCTCCAGGTGCTCCGGTTTCCTCCCACAGCCCAAAGATGTGCTGTTAGGTGAATTGGACATTCTGAATTCTCCCTCAGTGTACCCGAACAGGCGCCGGAATGTGGCGACTAGGAGCTTTTCACAGTAACTTCATTGCAGTGTTAATGTAAGCCTACTTGTGACAATAAAGATTATTATTTTAATCAATACTGCCATGCAGAAACTGCTGCAATTAATTTTGTACATCGCCAGTTCCCACAAACAGTAGCAGGGTGCAATGACCAGATTCCTGGGGCGGGATTCTCCGCAATCGGCGCGATGTCCACCGACTGGCGCCAAAAACGGCGCGAATCAGTCCTGCATTGCGCCGCCGCAAAGGTGCGGCATTCTCGGCATCTTGAGGGGCCGAGCCGTCACCTTGAGGGGCTAGGCCCGTGCCGGACTGATTTCCGCCCCGCCAGCTGGCGGGAAAGGCCTTTGGTGCCCCGCCAGCTGGCGCGGAAATGACTTCGCCGGGCAACGCATGCGCGGGAGCGTCAGCGGCCGCTCACGGCATCCCCGCGCATGCGCAGTGGAGGGGGTCTCTTCCGCCTCCGCCATAGTGGAGGCCGTGGCGAAGGCGGAAGAAAAAGAGTGCCCCCACGGCACAGGCCCGCCCGCAGATCGGTGGGCCCCGATCACGGGCCAGGCCACCGTGGGGGCACCCCCCGGGGCCAGATCACCCCCCCCCCCCCAGGACCCCAGAGCCTGCCCGCGCCGCCTTGTCCCGCCGGTAAGAGAGGTGGTTTCATTCTTGCCAGCGGGACAGGCATTCCAGCAGCGGGACTTCGGCCAATCGCGGGCCGGAGAATCGCCAAGGGGAGCCCGCCAACCGGCGCAGCACGATTCCCACCCCCGCTGAATATCCGGTGCCGGAGAATTCGGCAACCGGTGGGGGCAGGATTCACGCCAGCCCCCCCGGCGATTCTCCGACCCGGCGGGGGGTCGGAGAATCCCGCCCTAGGTTTGCAATCGCTGTTGGTTGAGGGATACATTTTGTGCAGGGCACTGAGAACATTTCTGCTCTTTTCAAAATAGTGCCTCGGGACCATTAGCGTCCGCCTACAAGAGGAGATGGGGTCGCGCGTTAAGTCTCGCCCAAAACACGGTCTGTTACTGTTAGATACATTGGTTTCCTAACTCTGGAATAGATCTTGCTGGAGGCAATGGTCTTTCCTGCGCAACTATTTTATTGACATTACTAACTGTACAAAGGGTTACAGAACACCAGGGGTGGCACGGTAGCACAGTGGTTAGCACTGCTGCCTCACAGCACCAGGGACCTGGGTTCAATTCCAGCTTTGGGTGACTGTCGGTATGGAGTTTGCACTTCCTCCTGTGTCTGCATGGGTTTCCGCCGGTTCCTTCCCACAGTCCAAAAATGTGCAGATTAGGTGGATTGGTCATGATACATCATCGCTTAGTCTCCAAAAGGTTAGGAGGGGTTACTGGGTTATGGGGATAGTGTGGAGGCGTGAGCTTAAGTAGGGTGCTCTTTCCAAGGGTCAGTGCAGACCCGATGGGCAGAATGCCCTCCTTCTGCACTGTAAATTCTGATCCTCTATGACCAGGACATGGCTACAGCCCCTTATTTAGTCACTTCTCACTCACCTTCTCTCGCTAAGTGACATCACAATGACATTGCTCCTCATGGCCACACACAGAATCGCAGATTTATTACAGCGCAGAAGGATGACATCTGTCTCTCTGTGTCTGCACTGACTCTCCTAATGTTGGTATTATGTGCTCAAGGGACTACTGGACAGTGGGGGGGGGGGGGGATTGAACAGGTGATCTCTGACCTGGATTCCATGCATTGAGCCGGGGGGGGGGGATTGAACAGGTGATCTCTGACCTGGATTCCATGCATTGAGCCGGGGGGGCGGGGGGGGGGGGGGGGGGGGGGGGATTGAACAGGTGATCTCTGACCTGGATTCCATGCATTGAGCCAAGGCTGAAGTGTTTAACAAAAAGATCCAACTTACTTCCTTGGTCTGGCTCTTGGAGACATTATCTCATTGCCAAAGATGTGATACCGCCTCGCTTCTTGAAGCAAGGGCAAGCATTCCTTAGAGCTCAGAATAAGCTCATCTGTTTCAACTTTCTCAACAAAATATATCTGCTCCAGTAAGGGAATTCGAACCCGCTCTAACAGCTCTTTCAGCGCTCGTCTCCTATTGGGCACATCATGGTAGACCCAATGCATCACAGCTTCGAAGACGGTCTCCTCCTTTGTAACAGCCAAGAAGTCGCTAGTCAACTGGTCGCACAGGTCATCCTTGGACAATTGCAAAAATTCTTCGTGCTGGATCACATCCGGAAAACGTTCCAGGAGAAACCTTTTGCTTTTCTCGGACAAGGCTTGGATGGAGAAGAGGTTGGCAAAACTCAAGAAACCCAAGCAGTTACAAGGGGCCAGCTGGTTCTCCAAGAACTCCACGCAACCTTGTCGGAGAGCTGAGACCTGGAAGAGGTCAGACGCCTCCAATAGACTCTGGACGTTGTCCTCTCGGATGTCCACCCTGCCTCCGTACATATAGTCTATCACACAATCCATGGCGTCTGCAGGGATCCCTTTGATGTCCACCGTGTCCTGTTGCCTTTCCTGGAGATCATTGCTAAACATTCCCCGGAAGTAGACGCTGTTAGCAGAGAGTGTGGCTCGATGACAGTGAAACTCATGCCCATCAATCCGAAGCACAACATCAGTGAAGAGTCTGCTTTTACGAAAAGCGTTCAGGTTGCTTAAGACATCTTCAGCGTGGCATGTCTTGAGGTTAAGGTCTGTGGTAGGGGTTTTGGTGGCTATTTGTGTTTCTCTTTCTGTGTGTTCTGGAACTGTGCTTCCGAATCCCATCATTGGCTGGAACGACCTTCGCTTCCTAGACAATTGAAATATATGTAATGAGTAAAGTTCCTCCGGTTAATTGGGATAGTACCACTCGCGTAGATACTCTTAAATCCCCCCCAAGATGTTTCTATGTCTTTCACTAAGAACCTAAGGTGGCCATTCAGCCCATCTTACCTGTGCTAGCTCTTTGCAAGACCTATCCAAGCAGCTTGATTCCCTTCTCTTTCCCCTTAGCCCTGTATTGTTACCCATTTAAGTATTTTTACAACTCTCTTTCAAAAGATTCTTCTGAATCTGTTTCCATCACGCCTTCAGGGCGCCTTCTAGATTCACAACAACTCAGTGAGTTGAAAAGACGTCTCTTCAATTTTCCTTTGGCTCTTTTGATTTTCAACCAGCTATAAATACAGAAAAAGCTGGATAAACTCAGCAGGTCTGGCTTCATCTGTGGAGAGAGAAACAGAGTTAACGTTTCGAGTGTAAATATGACTCTTCTGCAAAACCGGTTCTGTAGTATTTTGTTTTTATCTTCAATCTGTTGTTTGGTGGCACAGAATTTGAATATTGCTGGAAAGAGAGAAGGGCTGTCAAAGTTTTTGTCTTGCACTCATCACGACAAATGCAAGAATGCCAAATTTAAAACAATCGCAAAGGGTCATCTCCTCTCCACGGTCGTCACTGCTGCCTCAGAGGAGGGAGGAGGGCGCAACCCGAAATGTGACCTCTGCCACCCCTTCGGGGGTCGTGGCCCACAGTTTGGGAATTGCTGCCGTAAGGCACTTTGAGGCCTCTGACGGTCATGAAAGATGTTATATAAATGTGAGTCTTTCTTTCGATCTCCTCTTCTTCTTACAATCTACAGGTCTATAAAAGCCCGACCATAGCATTGTTTGCCACTTCTTTCTCTCACCTTCCAGCCTACTTTTTCCTACTGTGGTTAACTCTATAGAGTGTGGCTGTTCAACACAATCTCGCAGCATGAGCGGGAAAGACTTCCCAATAGTTTCTGTCCTGTAGGCCACCTTTTATAAAGAAAGTGTCCTCTCTGTCTGATCTATTGATCACAAGGATTGGTTCGACAGAGCCTGAATTTGTTGCGGGCACTGGTAGGTGTACATTCCAGCTTGGTGGACAATCCAGTTGTGTATTAATCATCATTTGGGTCTCCCAAAATTAAAACTTCCAACAGCTCCATTTCCAAATGAGTGTATTTTGGTCCCAGAAGTGACGTGTTCATTTATCAATGGAACAGAGGAACAGGCGGCCGCCCGCCCCTTTTGGCCTGTTCAATTAGATCATGTGTGATGTGTATCTTAACTCCATCTACCCTTCGATTTCTGTAACCCCTAATATCCTAAAGCCCTTGCCCTACAACAATTTACCAATCTCAGTTTTGAAATGTCTGATTGACCACCAGCCTCAACAGTATTTTTCAGGGCGAGAGAGTTGCAGATTTCCACTCCCCTCTTTTGAACTGTTACGATCCTGGACGAGGCCCCAACGGTGGCTAGCACACAGAACAGAAAGCCCAATATCTTATTTTCATTTTGTAAGACTGTGGGGAATCACTCCAGGAGTGATTGCACAAAAAATAGGGAAGTGGTAGATTAAAACAAACTTTATTACTAACACAGTATTTAAATATCTATGACATCACACGAGAAAATAGTTTACAATTACCCCTTAAACAATGCTAATCAGTACAGCGACACAATAACCCTTAATTGTTATCTTTATTCCCACTCAAACAACAACAAAAAATCTCAGCCCTCAATCCACTGTTCATTACCATTCGCACTCAGGAATACCTCCTTTACAGAGATGACTTTTGACACTGCTTTAAAGTAAAGACCTGACTCCTGTCAGAACCATGCAGGAACTCTGGCTGTATTTCTTCAGAAGCTGCTTCAGCTTGTTTCAGCTCACCTGCTCATCAGACAAGTCTGAACTGCTTAGACAGAAACTGCTAATCTATCTGCAGACATATCCTTTAACTGAACAGAGATGCATGACTTCTGATCACATCTCCAACCAACTCACAACTAAAGCACTGCTGTTGTGCAAAATGCCTGATGCCTTAGCTCCACCCAGTAACTACATCGCCTTACCAAGCTGAAATCTAAGTAACTCCTCAGGGAACCCCCCTTTAATCCAAACAAACTGCATTAGCCCAAGCTTTTTACAATGCTTTTGTTGCACCCCTGGCTCGCAACCTTTCAAACCAAGATTCTTTAAAACATGACTGCAGCAGTCAAACACACTCTAACCTGGGATATTAACCCTTACTGCACCAAATACCTATAATACACTACATCTGAAATGCCCATATTTATCACAGAAGTGCTTCCTGGCATTGTCCCTGACTGGCCCTATTCAGGCTATGTCCCCTTGTTGCAGACCACCCCACCAGAGGAAATTGTTTTCTAATCAATAAATCATTGCAAACAACCTGAATCTTCTGCACTCCAGCCCCATCCATGCAACCTGTCCTCACAATTTAAACCATTAACCTCAGGATCATTCTGACGAAGCTGGCTTTTACCCCCTCCAAGATCAGTATTTCCCTGCTGAGGCACGGTACATGGAGCGGAATGCAGTGCTCTAGATATGACCAGGCCCGAGCTTTAGACAACTGAAGCATAACATACGCCCGTTTGTATTTCAGCCCTCCCAAGGTAAACACTAACTTTCCATTAACCTTTCTTAACTGATTATTTATTCGTGCCCGCCAAATAATGGACACGGAAATCCCTCGGCTCACCCACGCTTCCTCACCCCACTAGAGAGGAACATCGAGTACCACGTAAAACATGAAGTTGATTTGGCTATGAGCCCACGTTGCGCTGTCAGCAAAGACCAAATGCACATGAAGGAGGGTCTTTGTAACATAGCCAGACTCTCCTCCTGTCCCAGGTCACCTGTATTAACAGGTTCCATGCCAGTTGCTGAAGCTGAAACTAAGACACTGAGTTTTTCTTTATTGAGAGCATTTACTGACTTGTTCAGTCTCACAGCTCTCCCCAATTCAGCCCAGTGCCCCAGCTGTCCCCTATTTATATGTTCTTGTCATAAACCAGTATATTAAATAAAAATAATCTAATAAAAAGGGTTGCACCTATTTTTATGCGCTCAAAGACAATTAGTACCCATCCCCGGTTTCTAATAGCGTTAACAATGTAATTGAAGTTAACAAAATTAACAATGTAATTGATAAGACATTGGCAATCTGTTGTTGAAATCCTCATCCATGTCTTAGTTTCTTCTAGGCTTGGCTCTTGCCAATATTCTCCTGGACAACCCCCCATTTTTCACCTTCCATAAACTTGAGCTCATCCATAACTGTGCTATTGATATCCTGGGCGGGATTCTCCACTCCCACGCCAAAGTGGCCGCGCCTTCGTGAACGGCGTCGAGGTTCACGACGGCGCGGAACGGCCCCGGTCCTGACCGATTCAGGCCCTGACAGTGGGCCAGGATCGGGGCCGCGTCATCTACACGCACCTTTCCATTAACGCGTAAAAGCGGCGCCGCATAGATGACGCGGCCGGCGCCGCATAACGGGAGTCATCCGCGCATGCGTGGTTGTCGTCCTGTCTAAATCCGCCCCGCAAGAAGATGGGGGACGGATCTTGCGGGGCCACGGAAGGAAGGAGGTCCTCCTTCAGAGAGGACGGCCCGGCGATCGGTGGGCACCGATCGCGGGCCACCCCACATTCCAGGTGAAGCCCGGTGCAGGATCACCCCTCGCCCCCCCCACAGGCCGCCCCCCCCCCCCCCCCCAGCGTTCACGCACCGCCCACGACTGCAGCGACCAGGTGTGGACGGCGCCGGGGGGAACCCGCCGTTTTGGCCTGGCCGCTCGGCCCATCCGGGCCTCAGAATAGCGGGGGTGCCGGAGAATCGCCATTTTGGGTGTCTCCAGCGATTCTCCGGCCTGCGGCCCGCGAAACTCGACCGGGCCGTTCCCGCCGCTTGGGAGAATCGCGGGAGGGCGTCGGACCGGCGTCCCCGGAAATTTTGGCGGCCCAGGCGATTCTCCCAACCGACGTGGGAGTGGAGAAACGCGCCCCCTAACTTTCACCAAGTCCATATCACCCACCGTCCTTGTGCTTGCTGAACTACATCAACTCCCGAACTGAAAAGGGTCATTGACCAGTTGGGCCAGATTTTCCAGGGGTGGGTCGGGGGGGGGGGGGGGGGGGGGGGGGGTCTGTTCTGCGTCGCCTCTTTGAGGGAGTGCCTGCCACTTTAAGTGCCCCTCAGGCATTGACAGGATAATGGCAGACCTCCCCTGGGCTCAAGGACCCGGGGAGACCCACCCAATCAGAGGCCGGCAGCTCTGCTTAATGGCAGTGCCACTGGTGAGGTGCTATCTGTTGCTGGTACCACACTCACCTGAGGACAAGTACCATCACTGCAATCCAGGCCAGCGTTAAGTGATGTCGGGAGGGGTCAGCAGCAAGAACTCAGAGCGCCCCCCCCCCCGCCCCTATCCTCAGGAATGAGGTCCCCCGCATTGTCTCTCTCAGCAACCAGCTCCCCCCCCCCCCCCCCCCCCCTTCCCATCACCACCACCACCCATCCCTGCAACTTGGGAGTCCATAAGCAACCCCACATGGGCATTCTTGTCACACCCCCTGGTGAACTGCCCCCCCCCCCCCCCCCCCGATTTACAGAAAAGGTTTGTGAAGACATTAGTCCGGAGAGGATATTTTACAAGACGCAACACAGGCCAGAATCCAGCACAGTGCAGAGTAATCACTATTCCCCAGATTCACACAGAGAAGACCAGCAAACATTCGTATAATTGATTCAGAGTGTAATCATTGTGGTCGGCGTCCCCATCACTCAGACGAAAGGATAAAAAGATACCAATAAGAGCAGGGACTCCGAGGACAAAAGGAAAGCCAGGATAAAGCCATGAGCGCCTGGCCTCATGGGGCATGCCACCCTCCACAAGACAAAGCCACACATTCGAAACCTAACTCCGCCTCCAAAGACCTCCAGGTAAAGAAAGTGAACCCTGAGCGTAAGGGAAAAACCTCTCCTTCTTCAAGACGTTCCTCAAAACCTACCCCTTTGATCAAGTTTCCGATCCCCTATCCTAATATGTCTGACGTGTCAACATTTGTTTAGAAACATTCCCGAGAATTGACTTCGGACCTTTTATTATGGGAAAGGTGCTATATAAATGCAAGTTGTTGTTCTTTATATCCCTACATTGGCCCGAATGAATCTTTCACTAATTTAAACATGCAATCCCTGACTGCCAAATGTGTTCTGGGCTTATTGCTTTGTTACGGGACCCACTCAATCTGGGTCGGCTGATATGGCAGTCAGAAATGAACCAGCAAAGCTCTGTCCACACTGTGTTCAACAGCGATTATGAGTCAGAAAATCTATCACTGTCTACAGATGTAATCAGGCAGTGGCATTGCTCTGTTTGTTAGGGGCACCACACTGTTATTGCTGCCTCGGTCTGCAGCTGGAATTTAATTTTCATGCTACTTGTGAACTCGGGAGCAAAGATTTTCAATTAAACAGCAATTTTGTCACATCTTTCAGCACGTTCCAAAAGTGTTCACAAACCAATTCATTATTTATGAAGCGTTCTCAGTTGTCATCATCAAATAGAATCACAACAGAAGGAGGCCATTCAGCCCATCAAGTCGCTGCTGGTTCTTTGGCCAGGCTACTTTTAATCCTTCATTGAATGTGAGCAAAGCCAGCATTTATTGCCCATCCCTAATTGCCCCTTGAGAAGGTGGTGGTGAGCTGCCTTCTTGAACCGCTGCAGTCCATCCGGTGTAGGTGCACCCACAGTGCTGTCAGGGAGGGAATTCCAGGATTTTGATCCAAGGGCGGTGAAGGAACGGCGATGTATTTCCAAGTCAGGATGGTATACAGCTTGGAGGGGAACTTCCAGGTGATGGTGTTCCCAGGTATCTGCTGTCCTTGTCCATCTGGGTGATAGAGGTTGGAAGTTTGGAAGGTGCTGTCAATGGAGCCCTGGTGAGTTGCTGCAATGCATCTTGTAGGCGGTACGCACGGCTGACATTGTGCGTCATTGGTGGTGGGAGTGATGCTGACTGGGGTGCCAATCAAAGAACAAAGAACAAAGAAAAGTACAGCACAGGAACAGGCCCTTCAGCCCTCCAAGCCTGTGCTGACCATGCTGCCCGTCGAAACTAAAATCTTCTACACTTCCTAGGTCTGTATCCCTCTATTCCCATCCTATTCATGTATTTGTCAAGATGCCCCTTAAATGCCACTATCGTCCCTGTTTCCACCACCTCCTCCGGCAGCGAGTTCCAGGCACTCACTACCTTCTGTGTAAAAAACTTGCCTTGTACATCTCCTCTAAACCTTGCCCCTCGCACCTTAAACCTATGCCCCCTAGTAATTGACCCCTCTACCCTGGGAAAAAGCCTCTGACTATCCACTCTGTCTACGCCCCTCATAATTTTGTAGACCTCTATCAGGTCACCCCTCAACCTCCGTCGTTCCAGTGAGAACAAACCGAGTTTATTAAACCTCTCCTCATAGCTAATGTCCTCCATACCAGGCAACATCCTGGTAAATCTCTTCTGCACCCTCTCTAAAGCCTCCACATCCTTCTGGTAATTGAACACTATACAGTAAATGAAAAAGCCCTGGGGAAAATTGATGTACAGAGAGACCTGGGTGTTCAGGTCCATTGTACCCTGAAGGTTGCTGCGCAGGTCGATAGACTGGTCAAGAACGCATACGGCATGCTTTCCTTCATCGGAAGGGGTATTGAGTACAAGAGTTGGCAGGTCATGTTACAGTTGCATAAGACTTTGGTTCGGCCACATTTGGAATACTGCGTACAGTTCTGGTCGCCACATTACCAAAAGGAGTGGATGCTTTGGAGAAGGTGCAGTGACGGTTCACCAGGAGTTGCCTGTTATGGAGGGTGCTAGATATGAAGAGAGATTGCGTAGATTAGGATTATTTTCATTAAAAAGACGGAGGTTGAGGGTGGACCTCATTGAGGTCTACAAAATCATGAGAGGTATAGACAGGGTGAATAGCAAGAAGCTTTTTCCCAGAGTGGGGGACTCAATTACTAGGGGTCACGAGTTCAAGGTGAGAGGGGAAAAGTTTAAGGGAGATATGCGTGGAATGTTCTTTACGCGGAGGGTGGTGGGTGCCTGGAACGCATTGCCGGCAGAGGTGGTAGAGGCGGGCACGATAGCATCATTTAAGATGCACCTAGACAAATACATGAATGGGCAGGGAGCAGAGGGACACAGATCCTTAGAAAATAGGCGACAGTTTTAGATAGAGGATCTGGATCGGCGCAGGCTTGGAGGGCCGAAGGCCTGTTCCTGTGCTGTAATTTTTCTTTGTTCTATGTTCTTTGTACTCCAAGTGTGGCCTAACTAAGGTTCTATACAGCTGCAACATGACTTGCCAATTCTTATACTCAATGCCCCAGCCAATGAAGCCAAGCATGCCGTATGCCTTCTTGACTACCTTCTCCACCTGTGTTGCCCCTTTCAGTGACCTGTGGACCTGTACACCAAGATCTCTCTGACTGTCAATACTCTTGAGGGTTCTACCACTCACTGTATATTCCCTACCTGCATTAGACCTTCCAAAATGCATGACCTCACATTTGTCCGGATTAAACCCCATCTGCTATCTCTCCGCCCAAGTCTCCAAACAATCTAAATCCTGCTGTATCCACTGTCAGTCCTCATCGCTATCCACAATTCCACCAACCTTTGTGTCATCTGCAAACTTACTAATCAGACCAGCTACATTTACCTCCAAATAATTTATATATACTACAAACAGCAAAGATCCCAGCACTGATCCCTGCGGAACACCACTAGTCACAGCCCTCCAATCAGAAAAGCACCCTTCCATTGCTACTCTCTGCCTTCTATGACCTAGCCAGTTCTGTATCCATCTTGCCAGCTCACCCCTGATCCCATGTGACTTCACCTTTTGTACAAGTCTGCCATGAGGAACCTTGTCAAAGGCCTTACTGAAGTCCATATAGACAACATCCACTGCCCTACCTGCATCAATCATCTTTGTGACCTCTTTGAAAAACTCTATCAGGTTAGTGTGACATGACCTCCCCTTCACAAAACCATGCTGCCTCTCACTAATACGTCCATTTGCTTCCAAATGGGAGTAGATCCTGTCTAGAAGAATTCTCTCCAGTAATTTCCCTACCACTGACGTAAGGCTCGCCGGCCTGTAGTTCTCTGGATTATCCTTGCTACCCTTCTGAAACAAAGGAACAACATTGGCTATTCTCCAGTCCTCCGGGACGTTACCTGAAGACAGTGAGGATCCAAAGATTTCTGTCAAGGCCTCAGCAATTTCCTCTCTAGCCTCCTTCAGTATTCTGGGGTAGATCCCATCCGGCCCTGGAGACTTATCTACCGTAATCTTTTTCAAGACACCCAACACCTCGTCTTTTTGGATCTCAATGTGACCCAGGCTATCTACACACCCTTCTCCAGAGTCAACATCCACCAATTCCTTCTCTTCTCCACCAATTCCTTCTCAATCAAGTGGGCTGCTTTGTCCCAGACTGTGCCAAACATTTTGAGTGTTGTTGGAGCTGGACTTATTCAGGCATGTGGAGAGCATTCCATCACACTCCGGTGCCTTGTAGAATTTGGGGAGTCAGGGGGTGAATTACTGGCCTCAGAACTCTCGGCCTCTGACCTGCTTTTGTAGCCACAGTATTTCTATGGCTGGGTCCAGTTCAGTTTCTGATCAATGGTAACCCACAGGATGTTGATAGTCGGGGATTCAGTGATGGTAATGCCATTGAATGTCAAGAACTGTGATCCTGGCCCAGACCCCAACAGTTGCTAAGATACTGGATAGAAACCCCAATGTTTTATTTGAATTTTGTAAGACTGTGAGGAAAGGATATCTTTCTCCAGGAGTGATTTCACACACAATAGGGATATGTTAGATTAAAACAAACTTTATTACTTACACAGTATTAAAAAGACACTGGCATAGTAATCCAGAGACCTAGGGCACTTGGGTTCAAATCCCGCCAGGGCAGATGGTGGAATTTGAATTCAATAAAAATATGGAATTAAAAGCTTAATGACCATGAAACCATTGTCGATTGTTGTAAAAACCCGTCTGGTTCACTAATGTCCTTTAGGGGAGGAAATCTACCGTCCTTACCCGGTCTGACTTACATGTGACTCCAGACCCACAGCAATGTGGTTGACTCTTAAATGGCCGAGCGAGACACCCAGTTCAAGGGCAATTCGGGATGTGTAGCAAATACCTGCCTTGACACCTACATCCTATGGAAGAATAAACATTTTTTCTTCATCTCTCTTTTAGTTCTTTTGCCAATTATCTTAAATCAGTGTCCTCTGGTTATCGACTGATACAGGAAGGTTTCTCCTTACAGTTATGGGAGAGTTGTTTTCAGAACCCCAAAATGTATCATGGAGTTCAACCAACCCCCATCTTTAATGGATTGTTGCTTTTGAAGCACACGGCTTGTTCCCCAGGTGTAGTATTACAATTATGGACACGTGGATTTTAAAACAAAACAATGTTTATTCCATGAACTCAAATTTACCTTTTAAATAAACATTGGATCTCTTAACACCCCTTACTTCAAAGATAACCCCAAAAATAATACAACACTACCCAATCCTTCAAACTGTTCCTTTACACATCCAAATCCTTCAAACAGAAGTACATTAGATTTATATTCAATACTGAGACCTTTTTACAATTCCGATTTCACCAAATGATTAAGAGATAGTCCTTCATGGCAGAGATCACCAGCAATGCAGCTCACAGCCACACCCAAGCTTTCTTCAAACTGAAACTAAAACTCCCAAAGAGCAGAAGTGAGCTCAGCTCTCCACCCCCCCCCCCCCCCCCGTGACATCACTTCAGTAATATGATCAGCTTCATTACTTGAAGGTACATTTCCTAAACATCCAATTCTTAAAAGCACTCTCACATGACATTATTTACTCACTCAACACCGTGCATTCCCCATGGCAACACCTGGAGCAATCGGAGTCAACTTGCCAGCCCATCAGCACCATTTTCTCATGCAGCTTAAATTGTTGCTCCTTTTGAAATTTGGCGTTCTTGCATCTGTCCTGATGAGTGCAAGATAGAAAGCTTCGACGTCATGTCTCCTTTTATACAGCACTTGGGAAGGTTCTTTTATATCCACCTGGGCAGGAAGACAGCAACTCCATTTTGGGTCTCATCTGAACAGCTGCACCTCCAACATTGCGGAGGTCCCTCAGCGCTCACTGAGAGTGTCACCCTGGAGTATGTACTGAAGTCACCTGGAATTGGCGGGAGGGGGGGGGGGGAGAGTCTAACCTGACCGGGGGGGGGGGGGGGGGGTGGGGGAGGGGGGGATAATCCACATCCTGCTGACTGCCCGTTCATAGATCATAGAATTCACAGTGCAGAAGGATGCCACTCAGCCCATTGAATCTGCACCTGCTCTTGGAAAGAGCACCCTACTTAAGCCCACGCCTCCATCCTATCCCCAGTACCACAGTAACCCCACCTAACCTGCACATCTTTGGACTGTTGATAGGAAACCGGAGCACACCCACGCAGGCACGGGGAGAACGTGCAGACTCCGCACAGTCACCCGAGGCTAGAATTGAACCCGGGTCCCTCGCGTTGTGAGGCAGCAGTGCTAACCACTGTGCCACGGCTAACAACAGGACTGCTGACAGGGGGTCTCACAAGTCTCTCCCTGCCCCCCCCCCCCCCCTCACCAGCTCTGCGACCCGCTCTCTCAGGGGCACAGACACACTTGTGTTAAAAAACTAAATGGGCGAGCGACACCATTGTTGGCCTTCAGCTGGCAGGCTCGGTGAATCGGTGCCAGGCCTGGGGTTAAGTGGGGGGGGGGGGGGGGGAGGGAAACCGAGCAACTAATTCATTACTGTTCAGCAAAAGGAGGGTTAATCTTGGATCGGGATCAGGGCTGGGATGCGGTTTAGATTTAGAGATGAGGTGGGCACAGGAGCCCTGTTCCCCTGCCACCCTAGACAATGAAGTTGGACCAGCTTGACAGTCTGCTTAAGAGGGAGCTCGATGACAGCATGTCATATGGGAAAGAGCTCCATCTCTTCCACACTCGTCCTTTTGTCTGCTCGATCAGAGACTGGTACACGCTTCCTGCTACTGAGCAGAACATCGAACACACCCCCACACACACACAACACTCAAAAAACAAACACTGGTCAATTATCTTAACCTAGCCCGGATATGAAAATGCAACAGACTGACAAGATTAAAAATGAGCTTGGCAAACCGAATTGCACTTCAGTTAATGTTCTGTATCTGACGCCTCCCTCCTCCAAGAATCACCCCCACCACACACACACCTCAGCCCCAACCACGTCAGCACCAATTTATATGGAAAATTATTTTAAAATATACATAGAGTAAAGGAAATGGCTTTAAAAAAAAGAATCATTCCAATAAAGTTTCGGTCTCATGGCTCTCTATTGAACACAGAAAAGTGTAACAAAAATAGGGGGGAGAACGGTAGCGAAATTTACCAACTGACAGTGAAAATGAGCAACACGGAGGGGGGCCAATGTCCTCCCAGTTTGCGAACCTTTCCCGTTTGGAATCCGCTTCTCTCTGTCACTCACCTCCTGTGCCTGACTCCTCCTGTGGAAACCTTGTGCACAAACTCCTCAGCCCGCAATCCTCGCTCTTTGCTGCCAGTTCTGTTTATAAATGTGACCCAGCGGTGCGAGCATCAGTCACCACTCACTCCGCCTCCCTGGCGCTGCTCCGATCATTGTTTCCTGGAGCCTGCGATTTGACATTTGTGCCGGAAGATCCCCATTATCAGGAATGAGGGTATTGCCTTTCTTTTCTAACAATCCCTTCTCTTTCATTTCTTCCCTCTGGGGTACTCTGCCCTCCCAAATCCACCTCACCCCATTCGCTTCGGGATACAGCTCCCCTCTGTGCCTCTCTTAGAATCCCTGCACTGCAGAAGGAGGCCATTCGTCCCATCGAGTCCTGGGACTTCCCTCCCTAACAGCACCGTGGGTGTACCTACACCTCAGGCACTGCAGCGGTTCAGGAAAGCAGCTCACCACCACCTTCGGAAGTGCAACAGGGGTAAACCATTTAGGACAGAGATGAGGAGACATTTCTTCACCCAAAGAGTGGTGAGCCTGTGGAATTTATTACCACAAGAAGTAGTTGATGCTAAAACATTGAATGTATTCAAGAGGCGGCTGGATATAGCGCTTGGAGAGAATGGAATCAAAGGCTATGGGGAGAAAGCAGGATTAGGCTATTGAGTTGGATGATCAGCCATGATCGTGATGAATGGCGGAGCAGGCTCGAAGGGCCAAAAGGCCTCCTCCTGCTCCTATCTTCTATGTATGTAACTAGCAATGGGCAATAAATGCTGGCCTAACCAGCGACACCCAGCAACCCTCCGAAAGAGCACTCGATGTAGGCCCACTCCCCCCGCCCTATCCCTGTAACCTCACGCATTGATCATGGCCATCCACCAAACCTGCTCACCTTTGGACACTATCGGCACAATCCAATGGCAAAGCTGCACCTGAAAAGCAGCTCGCCGCAGCACAGAGTGGTCAATAAAAGACAGAGGACTCTGCTCCCCGAATCTACCCAGCTCGCAACACCTCACGTCAGCTAACAGATCTCGCTAGACATTGCGATGAAAATCCCGCCCATTGTGGGTGGGATCACTTTTTAGCATACGTGAATATTACAGCAAGGCAGCTAGTTTCACTTTAATGTGCAGTTTCCTTAAGTACCCAAGGTGTTGCAATCTATGACCTTCGCTCGGAGACTCTGGGCGAGCGCCATTCAGAATTGGTCCACACAAATGGGCATCTTAGGAGTCTCCCATGGATCGGACATCTCTAGGTGCATGCCCTTTGGGCAGGGGGTACCCTGGCACTGGGGTGCCACTCTGAAGGAGGACCTCCCTTCCTCTGCCGCCCCGCAAGATCCATCCGACATCTTCTTGCGAGGCAGCCTCGGGAAGGACGGCAACCGCGCATGCGCGGATGATGTCATTTACATGGCACCAGCCGCGTCATTTACGCAGCGCCGCTTTTACGCGGCGCCACTGCCCGGTGCATGTAAATGACACGACGGCGCTGCTAGCCCCCCGGGGGCGGGAGAATAGGGGGCTGGGAGCGGGCTCCAATGCCGGAGTGAAACACTCTGGTTTTCACTCCGGCGTCGGGACTTAGTCTCCCGATGGGAGAATTGAGCCCAGGGAATTTAATAGGAATCAGTCTTGACTCATCTTTTTAAAAATTTGTTTATGGGACGTGGGTGTCACTGGTGAGGCCAGCATTTATTGCTCATCGCTAGTTGCCAGAAGGTGGTGGTGAGTTTCCTTCTTGAACAGCTGAAGTCCCTGAGGTGCAGGTACACCTACTATGCTGTTAGGGAGGGTGTTCTAGACTTTTGGCCCAGCGACAGTGAAGGAACGGCGATATATTTCCAAGCCAGGGTGGTGAGTAACTTGGTGGGGAACCTCCAGGTGGTGGGGTTCCCAGGTATCTGTTGCTCTTGTCCTTCTAGATAGTAGTGGTTGTGGGTTTGCAAGGTGCTGTCTAAGCAGCCTTGGTGAGTTCCTGCAGTGCATCTTGTAGATGGTACACACGGCTGTCACTGCTCATCGGTGGTGGGGGGTTTGAATGTTTGTGGAAGGGGGATCAATTAAGCGGGGCTGCTTTGTCCTGGATGGTGTTGAGGGTCTTGAGTGTTGTTGCAGCCTCACTCATCCAGGCAAGTGGAGAGTATTCCATTACACTCCTGACTTGTGCCTTGTAGATGGTGGACAGGTTTTGGGGGGTCAGGAAGTGGGTTACTCTCCGCAGGATTCCTAGCCTTTGACCTGCTCTAGTAGCCACAGTATTAATATGGCTGGGTCCAGTTCAGTTTATGATTAATGGTAACCCCCAGGATGTTGATTGTGGGGGATTCAGTGATGGTAATGCTATTGACGGTCAAGGGGGGTGATTAGATCCTCTCTTGTAGAAGATGGTCATTGTCTGGCACTTGTGTGGTGCAAACATAACTTGCCACTTGTCAGCCCGAGCCTGGATATTGTCCAGGTCTTGCTGCATTTGGACATGGACGGCTTCAGTGTCTGAGGAGTCGCGAATGGTGCTGAACATTGTCCAGTCATCCGCAAACATCCCCACTTCTGACCTTATGATGGAAGGGAGGTCATCGATGAAGCAGCTGAAGATGGTTGGGGCTAGGACACTACCCTGAGGAACTCCTGCAGTGATGTCTTGGAGCTGAGATGATTGCCATCGAACCACCACAACCATTTTCCTTTGTGCCGGGTATGACTCCAACTGAAGGCACCAGCACAATATTTAACTCTTTCCAGTCTTAGCTTTGAGCCAATAGGCTGCACCCTCGGTCAAAAGGACATGGTTTCAAATCCCCAATCTAACAACATGAGCGTGTTACCCTGTGCAGTACTGAGGGATCACTACCCTCTCCAAGGTGCTGTCTTTCGACTGAAATGGTGAAACCCAGACCCTATCTGCCCTCTCAGATAGATATAAATGATCCCATGGCACAATTTTGGAGAACTGGGGCACTCTCTCAGTGTCCTGGCCAATGCTAATCTTTTAACCAACATCACCAAAAAGAGATAATTTGGGCACATTCCCATCATTGGCTGTGCGGGTCCATTGTGCACAAAATGGCTGCCTCATTTCCCCACAGTTCAACTGTGGCGACACTTCCCTCAATTAAGATGCAGCATTGAGAGGTGGATAGTGAGTGAATAGGGTTTCATAGATTATCATAGAATTTACAGTGCAGAAGGAGGCCATTCGGCCCATCGAGTCTGCACCGGCTCTTGGAAAGAACACCCTACCCAAGGTCAACTCCTCCACCTTATCCCCATAACCCAGTAAACCCACCCAACACTGAGGGCAATTTATCATGGCCAATCCACCTAACCTGCACATCTTTGGACTGTGGGAGGAAACTGGAGCACCCAGAGGAAACCCACGCACACACGGGGAGGACCCGGTGGCACAGCCTTAGAATAAAAGGGAGTCACTTTAGAACAGAGATGAGGAGAAATTTCTTCAGCCAGAGAGTGGTGGGTCTGTGGAATTCATTGCCACAGAGGGCGGTGGGGGCCGGGACGTTGAGTGTCTTTGAGACAGAAGTTGATAAATTCTTGATTTCTCGAGGAATTAAGGGCTATGGAGAGAGAGCGGGTAAATGGAGTTGAAATCAGCCATGATTGAATGGTGGAGTGGACTCGATGGGCCGAATGGCCTTACTTCCGCTCCTATGTCTTATGGTCTAAATGTGTATCTTTCCTGAGATTCAGAAACAAAAAACTGAACACATTCTCCAGGTCTGACCACGTTTCTCTAGATCTGAAGATCACGTCCTCACTTTTTTATTCCAATCTCCTTGAGACAAAAGTCCCATTTCACCTTTCGACTACCTTTTGTCGATGGCCTCTCACCTTTTACTAATTTGTATACATGGACACTCCAGGTCATTCACCATGCTGACTTGGAAAGATATCACTGTTGCTTCATTGCCGTTGGGTCAAAATCCCAGAACTCCCTCCCTATCAGCACGGTGGGTGTACCTGCACCACATGGACTGCAGCGGTTCGAGAAGGTGGCTCACCGCCACCTTCTCAAGGGCAACCAGTGATGGGCAATAAAGAAGAAAGAACAAAAAACAATACAGCACAGGAACAGGCCCTTCGGCCCTCCAAGTCTGCAGGTGCAGGGCAAGTTAGCAAGAAGCTGTGAGGAATTTTAACCCTATCACCGCTATTTATTTTGTTTTCCGCAATGGGAGGAGAGATCTCAATACCTTTGTCAATGCACATTACTCAAAGCATAAAGCTTAAAATGCAAATGCTTTCTGATTTGTGCGTGAAGAAAACTTGAGAAAGGCATGCTGAGCAAAAACGTAATTCAGTGTCCCCTGTCTGTGCACAGATTCCAGGAAATACGTTTATGTCATTCAAAAACAGTTAATTGCTCATTAAATTGCTCTCACCAGTATTATGCAGATAGTATTATCTAAACCTTCAACCTTAACTTGTTTACACTTTATTGCCTCATGTGTTTGAATATAGTTATAAAAACGCTATCTAAACTTCAATTTTCATTGGAAGGGGGTCATGAAAAAATAAATTTGTATTACATTGAAAACATAAGTGCAGCAGAGAAAGTGGAAACTATGGTCAGGCTATTCGCGACGGCATCACCCGACTGGATGCACGTCATCATCGACGCCGGGCGGCGTCACAGCACAAAAGACGTCGCCCCCACCCCCCCCCCGGAGACACGACAAGATGGCCGCCCGCCACGCAGCCCCGAGGTTCCAGGAGCGAGACATCGAGGCGCTCCTGGACACAGTAGAGGAGAGGAGGGAGGCCCTGTACCCCGGACACGGCCGCAGGGTCGCCCCACGTCTCAGCCAGCGTCTGTGGAGTGAGGTGGCAGAGGCCGGCAGCGCTGTGGCCCTGACACCACGGACAGGCACCCAGTGCCACAAGAAGGTGAACGACCTCGTCAGGGCAGCCAGGGTGAGTATGCCCCCACCCGATGTGCGGCACCCCCCCAGGTGCAACCAACCCTAACGCTAACCCTAACACTAATGTGCTGCGCACCTCTGCCAATATACGCACAACCGCTAGCCTGCATTTATATCCCTGTCTAACACTGTTGCCCTTTACCCCTGCCCCCCCACCCGCCCGCCCCCCACAGGAGAAGCACGCACACAACAACAGGGAGCGTGAGACGACTTGAGGGGGCCCAGCTGATGAGAGACGACTCACCGTTCATGAGGAGAGGGCCCTGGAACTGGCAGGCGGACCGAGGTTGCCGATGCAGAGTTCGGGGGCGCACCACCAAGTGAGACACTCACAGACCGTCCCCATTCCCCCATATCCCCACATCCCCCCTCCCATTATCCCCCATATTCCCCTCCCCATACCCCCCCTCCCCCATATCCCCCCTCCCCCATATCCCCACTCCCCCATATCCCCACTCCCCTATATCCCCCTCCCCCATATCCCCCCTCCCCCCATATCCCCCTCCCCCATATCCCCCCAATATCCCCCCTCCCCCATATCCCCCTAATCCCCCCTCCCCCAAATCCCCCCTCCCCAAATCCCCCCTCCCCATTTCCTCCCTCCCCCATATCCCCCATTTCCCCTGATCACCGCCTGCGTGTCTAACCATGCATGCTGTATTGTGTGTTGCAGGACCAAACGTCGAGGCACCCGTCCCCGCGGATGCCGTCCACCCACAGGATGCCCCGGGGCAGCAACGATACAGGGACAGGCCTGACCCCTCCAGCATGCGACACCCCCACGGCGGCCACGAGACAGGGACAGGCCCGGAGCAACAGGGAGACGACGACCCCGTTTTGTGCAAGTGTGGCAATGCAATCGTGTGACACCCAGCGACGAGGGGGCAACCACAGGCCCCCGTTGCAGCCGGGCCAGGACACCCCTACCCGGGACACCCCTACCCGGGACACCCCTACCCGGGACACCCCTACCCGGGACACCTCTACCCGGGACAACCCTACCCGGGGTTCCCCGACCCGGGACAGCCCGACCCGGGGCACCCCTACCTGGGGCACCCCTACCCGGGACACCCCTACCTGGGACACCCCTACCCGGGGCACCCCGACCCGGGACACCCCTACCCGGGACAGCCCTACCCGGGACAGCCCTACCCGGGACATCGCCCCTCTGCTGGGCTATGTTGTGCAGGACGCAGCACACCACAATGATGCGGCCGACCCTATCTGACGGATACTGAGGGCCCCCCCAGAGCGGTCCAGACACCTGAAACGCATTTTGAGCACGCCAAAGGACCTCTCTATCACACCCCTTGTCGCTGCATAGGCATCATTGTAGCTGTTCTCCACGTCATTCTGTGGCCTCCGTATAGGCGTCATCAGCCACGACCGCAACGGGTAACCCCTGTCGCCCAGCAACCAGCCCCCGAGCCGCGGGTGGCGTCCCTCGAACATGCCGGGGCTGTAAGACCGTGACAACACGTATGAGTCATGGACACTTCCCGGGGACCGGACGCAGATGTGCAATATCATCACGCGGTGGTCGCAGACCACCTAGATGTTTGTGGAGTATGTCCCCTTCCTCTGGGTGAACACGGCCCTCTTATCTGCAGGTGGCCGCACGGCGATGTGCATCCCGTCGATCGCGCCCTGGACCATGGGAAACCCGGCCACGGCAGAGAAGCCCACGGCCCGAGCATCCTGGCTGGCCCGGTCCACAGGGAACTGGATGTAGCGGTCCGCAATGGCATATAGGGACTCTGTCACTGCCCGGATGCACCGGTGCACCGATGTCTGTGAGATGCCGGACAGGGCCCTACTCGGCGCCTGGAATGACCCCATGGCATAAAGGTTCAGGGCCACCGTAACCTTGACGGACACGGGGAGAGGGTGTCCCCCCCCAGTGCCATGCGGTGCGAGGTGTGCCATCAGGCGGCAGATGTGTGCCACGGATTCCCGGCTCATTCGGGGTCTCCACCAGCATGCCCAGTTCATGAGGTCCTGGTACAACGAGCGTGACCGGTACACACAGAGGCTCCTCGGGCGTCTCTGTGGCGCCAAGACCTCCTCCTCGTGCTCCTCCTCCTCTTCGTGCTCCCCCTGCTCCAACTCCTTCTTGTCCTGTCGAACAGGTGGCTCTCCAGCCTGGGCGGCTGCTGCCTGCCCCTCTGCGGCAGCCTCTGCCGCCTCACTGGCCCGCTCCTCCTCCCCCAGGGCAATAGAAGTGTGGCTGCCGCCATGGCGACCAACATCGCTGGCTGATCAGCTAACATGACGGCCTGCAGAGGGTGGGGAACGGCGACATGTCATCATTGCCCGTACCCCTCCCCCCGCCCCCCCGCAGCCAGGTGCCATGGGCTGCATGGGCGCGATTGTTGGAAGCTGGCACCTGGCCAGGCGGATGACCTCCCTTGCACTCTCCCCCCACCCCGGCACCCGCCCTCTCCCCCCACCCCGGCACTCGCCCTCTCCCCCCTCCCTGGCACCCGCCCTCTCCCCCCCTCCCTGGCACCCGCCCTCTCCCCCCACCCCGGCACTCGCCCCCTCCCCGGCACTCGCCCCCTCCCCCCTCCCCGGCACTCGCCCTCTCTCCCCTCCCCAGCACCCGCCCTCTCCCCCCTCCCCGGCACTCGCCCTCTCTCCCCTCCCCAGCACCCGCCCTCTCCCCCCTCCCCGGCACCCGCCCTCTCCCCCCACCCCGGCACTCGCCCCCTAAAGGGAGTCACTTTAGAACAGAGATGAGGAGAAATTTCTTCAGCCAGAGAGTGGTGGGTCTGTGGAATTCATTGCCACAGAGGGTGGTGGAGGCCGGGACGTTGAGTGTCTTTGAGACAGAAGTTGATAAATTCTTGATTTCTCGAGGAATTAAGGGCTATGGAGAGAGAGCGGGTAAATGGAGTTGAAATCAGCCATGATTGAATGGTGGAGTGGACTCGATGGGCCGAATGGCCTTACTTCCGCTCCTATGTCTTATGGTCTAAATGTGTATCTTTCCTGAGATTCAGAAACAAAAAACTGAACACATTCTCCAGGTCTGACCACGTTTCTCTAGATCTGAAGATCACGTCCTCACTTTTTTATTCCAATCTCCTTGAGACAAAAGTCCCATTTCACCTTTCGACTACCTTTTGTCGATGGCCTCTCACCTTTTATTAATTTGTATACATGGACACTCCAGGTCATTCACCATCCTGACTTGGAAAGATATCACTGTTGCTTCATTGCCGTTGGGTCAAAATCCCAGAACTCCCTCCCTATCAGCACTGTGGGTGTACCTGCACCACATGGACTGCAGCGGTTCGAGAAGGTGGCTCACCGCCACCTTCTCAAGGGCAACCAGTGATGGGCAATAAAGAAGAAAGAACAAAAAACAATACAGCACAGGAACAGGCCCTTCGGCCCTCCAAGTCTGCGCCGATCATGTGTCCTATCTAGACCAACCACCTGTATCATTCTATACCCTGTCTGTTCATGTGCCTATCCAGATAAGTCTTAAGGGTCGCTAACGTACCTGCCTCAACCACCTCACTTGGCAGTGCATTCCAGGCCACCACCGCCCTCTGTGTAAAAAACTCCCCCCGCACATCTCCACTGAACTTTTCCCCCCTCGCCTTGAACTTGTGGTTCCTTGTAATTGCCATTTTCGCCTTGGGAAAAAGCCTCCAACTGTTCACCCTATCTATACTTCTAATAATTTTATCAACTTCCATCAGATCGCCCCCTCAGCCGCCGTCTCTCCAGGGAGAACAATCCCAGTTTATTCAATCTCTCCTCATAGCTAATACCTCCATACCAGGCAACATCCTGATACACCTTTTCTGTACTCTAAATGCTGGCCGAGCCAGCGACCCCCATATCCCTTGAATCAATTTTTAAAATCCCTTTGCTCCTCCAGTCTTCCTCGTCTCTCAATGTTTAGAAAAGATTTGGATTTGTTTCTGAAAGTGAATGGCCTCAAACTTCCCCACATTGAACTCCATCTGCTGCAATATTGGGCACTCAGTCACTGATGACCTCCCAGATCTAACCCTTACTATCTCCTCTCTGTTATTTCTCTCAGCCACATGTTCCTGTTACCACTGCTTTGCTTAAATTTGCTTGTTCCTCTAACGCTCCCAAACTTTGGGCCTTCAGGGCCTTGCATGTCATCCACAATATCCTCATTAAGATATTATTCTATTATCTCTCAGTCAGATGCATTCCTTCCCTCACCTCAGAATTGTGGAACATGCCACCTACCACAGATTCTTCATCCGTGTCCAATGTACAAGCTCGATGTCATCTCCCGACTATGTCTTTATTTCAAAAATTTTTCCTGCCCCTTGACGGCGTCTTGCAGGCAAATAAAACAGAATCTCCATTGACGCTTTCATCAGCGAATGTACTGTGTTCATGCTACTAAGCCAGAAGGATCCAGATTTAATTCCTGGCCATACCTAGTAGGCTCATTCTCAGCTAGTCGTCACTGTTGTGGATAGCACTCCGCGCTGAGTCAAAATGTTGGGCATGCAGAGTCCAGAGACTTTGGCACCATATATAGGCTAATACTTTCCGTGCAGTACTGAGGGAGTGCTGCACATGAGTATTGCTGAAAAAGAGACCTGCTGTAAAATCTTTTCATCTTGCACTCATAAGGACAATTCACAGGAATGCTATAAATGTTAAAGTGAACAAAAATGTACATTTCATAATTTATACTAATTTAATTTAATGTTGTTCCCTTTGCAAGTTGCTAGTCTCCTGTCCGTCCTGATGAGTGCAAGATGAAAAACTTTGACAGCATGTCATTTTCTCAGCAATACTCAGCTTCTGCACTACCAAATGACCATGAATGCTGTCCTGTTTGTTGGTGGTGCTGTGAACTATAGAAATATTAATGGGGAAGCGATGATGTAGTGGTATTGTCACTGGCTGGTAATCCAGAGACCCAGGGTAATGCTCTGGGGAACTGGGTTCATAGGAACATAGGAATTAGGAGCAGAAGTCAGCAATTCAGCCCTTTGAGCCTGCTCCACCATTGAATCAGATCATGGCGGATATCTTCCTGGTCTCAAATTCACCTCCCTGTCTGTTCTCCATATCCCTTTAACCCAGTTCTTTTTACCAGAAATATATCTATCTCCTTCTTGAAACCGTTTAATGACTCAGATTCCACCACACTATGGGGCAGCGAGTTCCACAAATTCACCACCCTCTGCAAGAAGTAGTTCCTCCTCATCTCAGTTCTAAATCTACCGCATCTCAACCTGTGACCTCTCGTTCTAAATTGCCCCACAAGGGGAAACATTTGGTCTACATTTGCTTTATCAATCCCTCTTAGTATTTTATATACCTTGATCAGTCAGATCCCCTCTCATCCCTCTAAACTCCAGCGAGTATGAGCCCAAACTGTTCAATCGCTCCTCATACATCAACCCTTTCATCCCCGGAATCAATCTGGTGAACCTCCTCTGAACTGCCTCCAATGCCACCACACCCTTCCTCAAATAAAGACACCAAAACTGGACACAATACTCCAGATGTGGTCCCACCAACACCCTCTTCAATTACAACAACACTTCTCTACTCTTATACTCCAGTCCTTTTGCAACAAACTCTAACATTCCATTTTCCTTTTCAATTACACGCTGTGCCTGCAGACCGACTTTCTGCGATTCATGAACAAAGACTCCTAGATCCCTCTGCCCAGACACATTTTGAATCTGCTTTCCATTTAAGTAATAATTTGCCTTTCTATTCTTTTGGTCAAAATGGATAACCTCACACTTATCCACATTAAACTCCATCTGCCAAATTTTGGCCCATTCTCCTAGCCTAACTCTATCCGTCTGCAAAATCTTTATCTCCTCTTCACTACCTGCTTTCCCACCTATTTTAGTATCATCTGCAAATGTTGCTATGTTACACTCTGTCCCTGCTTGCAGATAATTTATATAGATAAACAGTTGATGTTTGAGGACTGACCCCTGTGGCACCCCACTAGATACAGTTCGCCAGACAGGGAAAGACCTGTAGTGATCTGTATATCTGCTGGTTTGTAACGGGTTAACAACTGTCTCATAGTGTTATACAACCACTAGATGGCAGCACTAGATCCATGTATATAAACTGAACTCATAGGATCTTCCCGCCTCTTCGAACTAGGAGTGACGAGACAGCAGAGTGTTAGAGAGATTTAGCTTAGTTGGCACGTGTAGTTAAACATAGTTAATACTTCTTCTGATTTACTTCATCATCAGTTATAATTGTGAAGAGTGAACAAACTCATTAGTACTTATATTCATTATTCATTAAATGTTATTTGCTTTAAATTGAAGACTGATAGCTTTACTGAACTACCACCATCAGACCATTCTGGGAGTAAGCAAAGAGTAACAACATATTACAATCACGCAATATAACAGGACCCATTTAACCCGACTCTCTGCTTTCTGTCAGTCAGCCGATTCTCAATCCAATCTAGTAATCTACCCCCATCCCTTGTGATCTCACCTTCTGGATCAGTCTTTTATGTGGCACCTTGTTAAGATTTCATAGAATTTACAGTGCAGAAGGAGGCCATTTGGCCCACCGAGTCTGCACCGGCTCTTGGAAAGAGCACCCTACCCAAGGTCAACACCTCCACCCTATCCCCATAATCCAGTAACCCCACCCAACACTAAGGGCAATTTTGGACACTAAGGGCAATTTATCATGGCCAATCCACCTAACCTGCACATCTTTGGACTGTGGGAGGAAACCGGAGCACCCGGAGAAAACCCACGCACACACGGGGAGGATGTGCAGACTCCGCACAGACAGTGACCCAAGCCGGAATCGAACCTGAGACCCTGGAGCTGTGAAGCAATTGTGCTATCCACAATGTTACCGTGCTGCCCGCTAAACACCTTCTGGAAGTCTAGATATACCACATCCACAAGTTCCCCATTATCCACCTTGCTGGTTGCGTTCTCAAAGAACTCAAGCAAATTTGTGAAGCATAACTTACCCTTCAAGGCAAGGGCAATGATGGAATTTGAATTCAATAAAAACCTGGTACTACAAGGCTAATGATGACCATGAAATCATTGTCGATTGTTGTAAAAGCTCACCTCAATTGTATCAAAATGTGACAGAAATTGGAAGGAATGAATGAAACCAGACAGACCATCGATATTGATCAAGGCAATGGAAATAACAATGGCAAACCCAGCCCTAGTAACCTCTTTACTAACATATGGGGCTGGTGCCTGGCTCGCTGACGAGTCAAGCAACAGTCTGACGTAGTCGTGCTCACAGAATCATACAGATATTGTCCCAGACACCACCATCACCGTTCCTGGGTATCCCCCCCACCGCCAGCACCTACCAAACCTACAACCTCCCCCAGGGCAGCAGATACCTGGGAACACCACCACTTGGAGGTTCCCCTCCAAGTCACTCACCATCCTGACTCGGAAATATATCGGCCGTTCCTTCACTGTCATTGGGTCAAAATCCCGGAACTCCCTCCCTCACAGCACTGTGGGTGTACCTACACCACATGGATTGCAGCGGCTGAGGAAGGCAGCTCACCACCACCTTCTCGAGCGCAATTAGAGATGGACAATAAATGCTGGCCTGGCCATTGCCACCCACATCCCAGGAATGTTTTTTTTTAAACTGCAGTGTTTTAGGAAATGCAGCAGCTAACTTTCATACAGCAAGACCCCACAATCTGCAATGTGAGAATGACCAGATAACCTGTTTTAGCGACGTTGGTCGAAGGATAAACATTGGCCAGGGCACTAGCGGGAACTCCGCTTCGAAAAACACTGGCACACAATTTTTCACATTGTGCTGATAGGCCAGATGGCCTCCCGAGTTTAATACCTCGTCTGAAAGACAGCACTCACTTAGAATTGCACAGTCAGTACCAGGCTCGATCTTGTGCTTAAGAGCAGGGCTAGAACCCGTGACATTCTAAATCAAAAGAGCGTTATCCTTAAGGGGCGATTTTGAGCCCATGTTAGCGCTCCGCGGGCCCGCCGACATGGTCGAAAAATCAGATTTCCCGATTTTCCACGCCCCCCCCCCCATCTGTGAGGTCACGCCCACTAAGGGTGAGAGCCTCATTTTAATGTGTAGGAATGCTTGAATGCAATACCCAGCACCACCCCCACCACATGATCCCCGCTCTCACTGAATATTCAAACCTCGCTGATGTGCAGCTACGTGAAGACATCAATGAGTCGACGGGTTCGGGTACAAGTTACAGAGGGACATAGATAAGCTGCAGCGCTGGGCTGAGAGGTGGCAAATGGAGTTTAATGCAGAAAAGTGTGAGGTGATTCATTTTGAAAGGATGTGGAGATGCCGGCGTTGGACTGGGGTGAGCACAGCACAAAGTCTTACAACACCAGGTTAAAGTCCAACAGGTTTGTTTCAAATCACTAGCTTTCGGAGCGCTGCTCCTTCACCCGAGGAAGGTGCAGTGCTCCGAAAGCTGGTGTTTGAAACAAAACTGTTGGACTTTAACCTGGTGTTGTAAGACTTCTTACAATAAAAATGTAGGGCACCCAAATTATTGATATGTTATGTGGGATATGCAACCACAGAAACATATCACAACAAACACTTGCAAAATCCTTCCCTGGCTGCCTAGGTTGTTTTTATTATTATCGCTGGCATGGACTGATCCTGATGAGCCACATTCCATTGATTCCGTTTCCATGTTGTCAGGAGGGTTGTCATATCCGGTTAGGTGCATTCCATTGATCATGATGCTGTGATCGCCTGACGTTTTGCCAGTGTTTGTAAACATTATTCCATTCAACTGTGACTGGAGTATCGCAATAATCACCCGCGGGCCCGGTACAATATTTCAGTTAGCTTGCATCATGGAATACACAGATATCAATGAGATGAATTGCAACACAATTTATCAATCAAAACTAGTTTGGGTAGACCACTACCCGAGTTGATTTTGGGTTAGTACTGAGCATTTTCAAAGAAACTGAGAAGAAGACAGTCCTAACCAGACTGACTCACCTTTTTGGAAAGTCATGTTGCAGCTGTATAGAACATTAGTTAGGCCACACTTGGAGTATAGTGTTCAATTCTGGTCACCACCACTACCTGAAGGATGTGGAGGCTTTAGAGAGGGTGCAGAAGAGATTTACCAGAATGTTGCCTGGTATGGAGGGTATTAGCTATGAGGAGTGGTTGAATAAACTTGGTTTGTTCTCACTGGAACGACGGAGGTTGAGGGGCGACCTGATCGAGGTCTACAAAATTATGACGGGCATAGACAGAGTGGATAGTCAGAGGCTTTTCCCCAGGGTAGAGGGGTCAATTACTAGGGGGCATAGGTTTAAGGTGAGAGGGGCAAGGTTTAGAGTAGATGTACGAGGCAAGTTTTTTACACAGAGGGTAGTGGGTGCCTGGAACTCGCTACCGGAGGAGGTGGTGGAAGCAGGGACGATAGTAACATTTAAGGGGCATCTTGACAAATACATGAATAGGATGGGAATAGTGGGATACGGATCCAGGAAGTGTAGAAGATTGTAGTTTAGTCGGGCAGCATGGTCGTCACGGGCTTGGAGGGCCGAAGGGCCTGTTCCTATGCTGTACATTTCTTTGTTCTTTGTTCTTCTTTTCTGTTTGATCGCAAGAAACGGTGAAATGTCCCTTCCTCGGATTCGGACTTCATCCCAGTATGTAATTCACCAGCATTCCTCATCAATAAAGTGATTGCCATCGGATCCTTTACACACTTCTGTGTCTCATTCCCCGCACCCCATCTTCTACAGCCTTACCCCCACCCCTCAGCCTGGATTCTGGGCAGACACCCCAAGCTTTTTTAAAAATAAATTTAGAGTACCCAATTATATATTTTTTCCAATAAAGGGGCGATTTAGCGGGGCCAATCCACCTACCCTGCACATCTTTGGGTTGTGGGGGCGAAACCCACGCAGACACGGGGAGAATGTGCAAACTCCACACGGACAGTGACCCAGGGCCGGGATTCGAACCGGGTCCTCAATGCCGTAGGCAGCAATGCTAACCACTGCACCACGTGCCGCCCCCCCCCCCCCCAACCTTTTTTTTAAACCCACATGGGATGTGGGTTAGACCTGCTTTAGTTGCCCATCCCTAATTGCCCTTGAGAAGCGGGTGTTGAGCCGCCTTCTGGAACCGCTGCAGCGAAATTATAAATGAAAATGAAAGTCGCTTATTGTCACAAGTAGGCTTCAAATGAAGTTACTGTGAAAAGCTCCTAGTCGCCACATTCCGGCGCCTGTTCGGGGAGGCTGGTACGGGAATTGAATGGTGCTGCTGGCCTGCCTTGGTCTGCTTTCAAAGCCAGCGTCCATGTGGTGTTGTGACACCCACGGTGCTGTTGCGGAGGGAATTCCAGGACTTTGACCCAGAAACAGTGAAGGAGTTATCGTTGCTGTCCCTCAAACGGACAGGTCAGCCCAACAAACATAGATGCGCAGGAAAGCCGAGACAAAATGAAGAACAGAGAGCCAACTTTCTTGGAGCCTTCCACACTCCGCTGGCGTGAATTTTCTGGAATTCCCACTTCCACTGACAAAATGTGGCAGTTTGGAGGTGCAGGGCAAGTTAGCGAGAAGCTGTGAGGAATTTTAACCCTATCACCGCTATTTATTTTGTTTTCCGCAATGGGAGGAGAGATCTCAATACCTTTGTCAATGCACATTACTCAAAGCATAAAGCTTAAAATGCAAATGCTTTCTGATTTGTGTGTGAAGAAAACTTGAGAAAGGCATGCTGAGCAAAAACGTAATTCAGTGTCCCCTGTCTGTGCACAGATTCCAGGAAATACGTTTATGTCATTCAAAAACAGTTAATTGCTCATTAAATTGCTCTCACCAGTATTATTCAGATAGTATTATCTAAACCTTCAACCTTAACTTGTTTACACTTTATTGCCTCATGTGTTTGAATATAGTTATAAAAACGCTATCTAAACTTCAATTTTCATTGGAAGGGGGTCATGAAAAAATAAATTTGTATTACAGTGAAAACATAGGTGCAGGAGAGAAAGCGGAAACTATGGTCAGGCTATTCGCGACGGCATCACCCGACTGGATGCACGTCATCATCGACGCCGGGCGGTGTCACAGCACAAAAGACGTCGCCCCCACCCACCCCCCGGAGACACGACAAGATGGCCGCCCGCCACGCAGCCCCGAGGTTCCAGGAGCGAGACATCGAGGCGCTCCTGGACACAGTAGAGGAGAGGAGGGAGGCCCTGTACCCCGGACACGGCCGCAGGGTCGCCCCACGTCTCAGCCGGCGTCTGTGGAGTGAGGTGGCAGAGGCCATCAGCGCTGTGGCCCTGACACCACGGACAGGCACCCAGTGCCACAAGAAGGTGAACGACCTCGTCAGGGCAGCCAGGGTGAGTATGCCCCCACCCGATGTGCCGCACCCCCCCAGGTGCAACCAACCCTAACGCTAACCCTAACACTAATGTGCTGCGCACCTCTGCCAATATACGCACAACCGCTAGCCTGCATTTATATCCCTAACACTGTTGCCCTTTACCCCTGCCCCCCACCCGCCCGCCCCCCACAGGAGAAGCACGCACACAACAACAGGGAGCGTGAGACGACTTGAGGGAGCCCAGCTGATGAGAGACGACTCACCGTTCATGAGGAGAGGGCCCTGGAACTGGCAGGCGGACCGAGGTTGCCGATGCAGAGTTCGGGGGCGCACCACCAAGTGAGACACTCACAGCCCGTCCCCATTACCCCATATCCCCACATCCCCCCTCCCATTATCCCCCATATTCCCCTCCCCATATCCCCCCTCCCCCATATCCCCCCTCCCCCATATCCCCCTCCCCCCCCACCTCCCCCATATCCCCCCCATATCCCCCCTCCCCCATATCCCCCTAATCCCCCCTCCCCCAAATCCCCCCTCCCCATTTCCTCCCTCCCCCATATCCCCCATTTCCCCTGATCACCGCCTGCGTGTCTAACCATGCATGCTGTATTGTGTGTTGCAGGACCAAACGTCGAGGCACCCGTCCCCGCGGATGCCGTCCGCCCACAGGACGCCCCGGGGCGGCAACGATACAGAGACAGGCCTGACCCCTCCGGCATGCGACACCCCCACGGCGGCCACGAGACAGGGACAGGCCTGACCCCTCCGGCATGCGACACCCCCACGGCGGCCACGAGACAGGGACAGGCCTGGAGCAACAGGGAGACGACGACCCCGTTTTGTGCAAGTGTGGCAACGCAATCGTGTGACACCCAGCGATGAGGGGGCAACCACAGGCCCCCGTTGCAGCCGGGCCAGGACACCCCTACCCGGGACACCCCTACCCGGGACACCCCTACCCGGGACAGCCCGACCCGGGACAGCCCGACCCGGGGCACCCCTACCCGGGGCACCCCTACCCGGGGCACCCCTACCCAGGACACCCCGACCCGGGACACCCCTACCCGGGACAGCCCTACCCGGGACAGCCCTACCCGGGACAGCCCTACCCGGGACAGCCCTACCCGGGACACCCCTACCCAGGACACCACTACCCAGGACACCGACACACATGACACATTCACACCTACAGAATCTGCCTTTGTGCTCTGTCCAAAGCGTGCAGGGGTGTCGTGTGCATTGAGCGCCAGTGTGTGTGTGAGGGGTGGTCTTACGTCGGCCCCAGGTGAGTGTGCCCGCCCCCCCCCCCCCCCCCGGGTCGCCCTCACCATCCCCCCGGGCAGAGGACGGGACCGTGCGCTGCAGTGTCACGGCCGCATGCAGGGACGGTCCGGGTGGAGGGTGGTACTGTGGCCATGGGTCAGACATTGTCCAACGATGTGGAGCCAGGAGCTCATCGCAGAGCGGGTTGTCATCATCCTCCACGGCCTGCAATAGACACGCTTCCACCGGCGACTGTGTGAGCCCGGCCTGTTGTGCCGCAGGTGGATCTGCAATGGAGGGGTGGTGTGCATGCGGGTGGGGTGGGTGAGGGTGTTGGCGGTGGGTGGGTGGGTGGGGGGTGAGGGTGGTCGGATGTTGCCATGGCGTGCGGTCTGTGCCCATACTCGCCGATTCCGCCCCCTAGTCAGTGAACTGGGCGGCTATCAGCCTGTCCCGTGCCCGCTGGCCCAGCCGGTAACGGTGGGCAGCCTCCCGCCCATGTCCAGCCCGTCTGTCCTGATCATTGACCCCATCCCCATCATCTGGGGAGGACTGCTGCTCCTCCACTCCGCCCTCCTCTACCTGCGGAACATCGCCCCTCTGCTGGGCTATGTTGTGCAGGACGCAGCACACCACAATGATGCGGCCGACCCTATCTGACGGATACTGAGGGCCCCCCCAGAGCGGTCCAGGCACCTGAAACGCATTTTGAGCACGCCAAAGGACCTCTCTATCACACCCCTTGTCGCTGCATAGGCATCATTGTAGCTGTTCTCCACGTCATTCTGTGGCCTCCGTATAGGCGTCATCAGCCACGACCGCAACGGGTAACCCCTGTCGCCCAGCAACCAGCCCCCGAGCCGCGGGTGGCGTCCCTCGAACATGCCGGGGTTGTAAGACCGCGACAACACGTATGAGTCATGTACACTTCCCGGGGACCGGACGCAGATGTGCAATATCATCACGCGGTGGTCGCAGACCACCTATGTGTTTGTGGAATATGGCCCCTTCCTCTGGGTGAACACGGCCCTCTTATCTGCAGGTGGCCGCACGGCGATGTGCATCCCGTCGATCGCGCCCTGGACCATGGGAAACCCAGCCACGGCAGAGAAGCCCACGGCCCGAGCATCCTGGCTGGCCCGGTCCACAGGGAACTGGATGTGGCGGTCCGCAATGGCATATAGGGACTCTGTCACTGCCCGGATGCACCGGTGCACCGATGTCTGCGAGATGCCGGACAGGGCCCTACTCGGCGCCTGGAATGACCCCGTGGCATAAAACGTAATTCAGTGTCCTCTGTCTGTGCACAGACTCCAGGAAATACGTTTATGTCATTCAAAAACAGTTAATTGCTCATTAAATTGCTCTCACCAGTATTATTCAGATAGTATTATCTAAACCTTCAACCTTAACTTGTTTACACTTTATTGCCTCATGTGTTTGAATATAGTTATAAAAACGCTATCTAAACTTCAATTTTCATTGGAAGGGGGTCATGAAAAAATAAATTTGTATTACATTGAAAACATAGGTGCAGGAGAGAAAGCGGAAACTATGGTCAGGCTATTCGCGACGGCATCACCCGACTGGATGCACGTCATCATCGACGCCGGGCGGCGTCACAGCACAAAAGACGTCGCCCCCACCCCCCCCCCCCCGGAGACACGACAAGATGGCCGCCCGCCACGCAGCCCCGAGGTTCCAGGAGCGAGACATCGAGGCGCTCCTGGACACAGTAGAGGAGAGGAGGGAGGCCCTGTACCCCGGACACGGCCACAGGGTCGCCCCACGTCTCAGCCGGCGTCTGTGGAGTGAGGTGGCAGAGGCCGTCAGCGCTGTGGCCCTGACACCACGGACAGGCACCCAGTGCCACAAGAAGGTGAACGACCTCGTCAGGGCAGCCAGGGTGAGTATGCCCCCACCCGATGTGCCGCACCCCCCCAGGTGCAACCAACCCTAACGCTAACCCTAACACTAATGTGCTGCGCACCTCTGCCAATATACGCACAACCGCTAGCCTGCATTTATATCCCTGTCTAACACTGTTGCCCTTTACCCCTGCCCCCCACCCGCCCGCCCCCCACAGGAGAAGCACGCACACAACAACAGGGAGCGTGAGACGACTTGAGGGAGCCCAGCTGATGAGAGACGACTCACCGTTCATGAGGAGAGGGCCCTGGAACTGGCAGGCGGACCGAGGTTGCCGATGCAGAGTTCGGGGGCGCACCACCAAGTGAGACACTCACAGCCCGTCCCCATTCCCCCATATCCCCACATCCCCCCTCCCATTATCCCCCATATTCCCCTCCCCATATCCCCCCTCCCCCATATCCCCCCTCCCCCATATCCCCACTCCCCCATATCCCCCTCCCCCCTCCCCCTCCCCCATATCCCCCCTCCCCCATATCCCCCTAATCCCCCCTCCCCCAAATCCCCCCTCCCCATTTCCTCCCTCCCCCATATCCCCCATTTCCCCTGATCACCGCCTGCGTGTCTAACCATGCATGCTGTATTGTGTGTTGCAGGACCAAACGTCGAGGCACCCGTCCCCGCGGATGCCGTCCGCCCACAGGACGCCCCGGGGCGGCAACGATACAGAGACAGGCCTGACCCCTCCGGCATGCGACACCCCCACGGCGGCCACGAGACAGGGACAGGCCCGGAGCAACAGGGAGACGACGACCCCGTCTTGTGCAAGTGTGGCAACGCAATCGTGTGACACCCAGCGACGAGGGGGCAACCACAGGCCCCCGTTGCAGCCGGGCCAGGACACCCCTACCCGGGACACCCCTACCCGGGACACCCCTACCCGGGACAGCCCGACCCGGGACAGCCCGACCCGGGGCACCCCTACCCGGGGCACCCCTACCCGGGGCACCCCTACCCAGGACACCCCGACCCGGGACAGCCCTACCCGGGACAGCCCTACCCGGGACAGCCCTACCCGGGACACCCCTACCCAGGACACCCCAACCCGGGGCACCCCTACCCAGGACACCCCGACCCGGGACACCCCTACCCGGGACAGCCCTACCCGGGACAGCCCTACCCGGGACACTCCTACCCGGGACAGCCCTACCCGGGATACCCCTACCCGGGACACCCCTACCCGGGGCACCCCTACCCGGGACACCCCTACCCGGGACACCCCTACCCAGGACACCCCTACCCAGGACACCACTACCCAGGACACCGACACACATGACACATTCACACCTACAGAATCTGCCTTTGTGCTCTGTCCAAAGCGTGCAGGGGTGTCGTGTGCATTGAGCGCCAGTGTGTGTGTGAGGGGTGGTCTTACGTCGGCCCCAGGTGAGTGTGCCCCCCCCCCCCCCCCCCCCCCGGGTCGCCCTCACCATCCCCCCGGGCAGAGGACGGGACCGTGCGCTGCAGTGTCACGGCCGCATGCAGGGACGGTCCGGGTGGAGGGTGGTACTGTGGCCATGGGTCAGACATTGTCCAACGATGTGGAGCCAGGAGCTCATCGCAGAGCGGGTTGTCATCATCCTCCACGGCCTGCAATAGACACGCTTCCACCGGCGACTGTGTGAGCCCGGCCTGTTGTGCCGCAGGTGGATCTGCAATGGAGGGGTGGTGTGCATGCGGGTGGGGTGGGTGAGGGTGTTGGCGGTGGGTGGGTGGGTGGGGGGTGAGGGTGGTCGGATGTTGCCATGGCGTGCGGTCTGTGCCCATACTCGCCGATTCCGCCCCCTAGTCAGTGAACTGGGCGGCTATCAGCCTGTCCCGTGCCCGCTGGCCCAGCCGGTAACGGTGGGCAGCCTCCCGCCCATGTCCAGCCCGTCTGTCCTGATCATTGACCCCATCCCCATCATCTGGGGAGGACTGCTGCTCCTCCACTCCGCCCTCCTCTACCTGCGGAACATCGCCCCTCTGCTGGGCTATGTTGTGCAGGACGCAGCACACCACAATGATGCGGCCGACCCTATCTGACGGATACTGAGGGCCCCCCCAGAGCGGTCCAGGCACCTGAAACGCATTTTGAGCACGCCAAAGGACCTCTCTATCACACCCCTTGTCGCTGCATAGGCATCATTGTAGCTGTTCTCCACGTCATTCTGTGGCCTCCGTATAGGCGTCATCAGCCACGACCGCAACGGGTAACCCCTGTCGCCCAGCAACCAGCCCCCGAGCCGCGGGTGGCGTCCCTCGAACATGCCGGGGTTGTAAGACCGCGACAACACGTATGAGTCATGTACACTTCCCGGGGACCGGACGCAGATGTGCAATATCATCACGCGGTGGTCGCAGACCACCTAGGTGTTTGTGGAATATGGCCCCTTCCTCTGGGTGAACACGGCCCTCTTATCTGCAGGTGGCCGCACGGCGATGTGCATCCCGTCGATCGCGCCCTGGACCATGGGAAACCCAGCCACGGCAGAGAAGCCCACGGCCCGAGCATCCTGGCTGGCCCGGTCCACAGGGAACTGGATGTAGCGGTCCGCAATGGCATATAGGGACTCTGTCACTGCCCGGATGCACCGGTGCACCGATGTCTGCGAGATGCCGGACAGGGCCCTACTCGGCGCCTGGAATGACCCCGTGGCATAAAACGTAATTCAGTGTCCTCTGTCTGTGCACAGACTCCAGGAAATACGTTTATGTCATTCAAAAACAGTTAATTGCTCATTAAATTGCTCTCACCAGTATTATTCAGATAGTATTATCTAAACCTTCAACCTTAACTTGTTTACACTTTATTGCCTCATGTGTTTGAATATAGTTATAAAAACGCTATCTAAACTTCAATTTTCATTGGAAGGGGGTCATGAAAAAATAAATTTGTATTACATTGAAAACATAGGTGCAGGAGAGAAAGCGGAAACTATGGTCAGGCTATTCGCGACGGCATCACCCGACTGGATGCACGTCATCATCGACGCCGGGCGGCGTCACAGCACAAAAGACGTCGCCCCCACCCCCCCCCCCCGGAGACACGACAAGATGGCCGCCCGCCACGCAGCCCCGAGGTTCCAGGAGCGAGACATCGAGGCGCTCCTGGACACAGTAGAGGAGAGGAGGGAGGCCCTGTACCCCGGACACGGCCACAGGGTCGCCCCACGTCTCAGCCGGCGTCTGTGGAGTGAGGTGGCAGAGGCCGTCAGCGCTGTGGCCCTGACACCACGGACAGGCACCCAGTGCCACAAGAAGGTGAACGACCTCGTCAGGGCAGCCAGGGTGAGTATGCCCCCACCCGATGTGCCGCACCCCCCCAGGTGCAACCAACCCTAACGCTAACCCTAACACTAATGTGCTGCGCACCTCTGCCAATATACGCACAACCGCTAGCCTGCATTTATATCCCTGTCTAACACTGTTGCCCTTTACCCCTGCCCCCCACCCGCCCGCCCCCCACAGGAGAAGCACGCACACAACAACAGGGAGCGTGAGACGACTTGAGGGAGCCCAGCTGATGAGAGACGACTCACCGTTCATGAGGAGAGGGCCCTGGAACTGGCAGGCGGACCGAGGTTGCCGATGCAGAGTTCGGGGGCGCACCACCAAGTGAGACACTCACAGCCCGTCCCCATTCCCCCATATCCCCACATCCCCCCTCCCATTATCCCCCATATTCCCCTCCCCATATCCCCCCTCCCCCATATCCCCCCTCCCCCATATCCCCACTCCCCCATATCCCCCTCCCCCCTCCCCCTCCACCTCCCCCATATCCCCCCCATATCCCCCCTCCCCCATATCCCCCTAATCCCCCCTCCCCCAAATCCCCCCTCCCCATTTCCTCCCTCCCCCATATCCCCCATTTCCCCTGATCACCGCCTGCGTGTCTAACCATGCATGCTGTATTGTGTGTTGCAGGACCAAACGTCGAGGCACCCGTCCCCGCGGATGCCGTCCGCCCACAGGACGCCCCGGGGCGGCAACGATACAGAGACAGGCCTGACCCCTCCGGCATGCGACACCCCCACGGCGGCCACGAGACAGGGACAGGCCTGACCCCTCCGGCATGCGACACCCCCACGGCGGCCACGAGACAGGGACAGGCCCGGAGCAACAGGGAGACGACGACCCCGTTTTGTGCAAGTGTGGCAACGCAATCGTGTGACACCCAGCGATGAGGGGGCAACCACAGGCCCCCGTTGCAGCCGGGCCAGGACACCCCTACCCGGGACACCCCTACCCGGGACACCCCTACCCGGGACAGCCCGACCCGGGACAGCCCGACCCGGGGCACCCCTACCCGGGGCACCCCTACCCGGGGCACCCCTACCCAGGACACCCCGACCCGGGACAGCCCTACCCGGGACACCCCTACCCGGGACAGCCCTACCCGGGACAGCCCTACCCGGGACACCCCTACCCGGGACAGCCCTACCCGGGATACCCCTACCCGGGACACCCCTACCCGGGGCACCCCGACCCGGGGCACCCCTACCCGGGACACCCCTACCCAGGACACCACTACCCAGGACACCGACACACATGACACATTCACACCTACAGAATCTGCCTTTGTGCTCTGTCCAAAGCGTGCAGGGGTGTCGTGTGCATTGAGCGCCAGTGTGTGTGTGAGGGGTGGTCTTACGTCGGCCCCAGGTGAGTGTGCCCCCCCCCCCCGGGGCACCCTCACCATCCCCCCGGGCAGAGGACGGGACCGTGCGCTGCAGTGTCACGGCCGCATGCAGGGACGGTCCGGGTGGAGGGTGGTACTGTGGCCATGGGTCAGACATTGTCCAACGATGTGGAGCCAGGAGCTCATCGCAGAGCGGGTTGTCATCATCCTCCACGGCCTGCAATAGACACGCTTCCACCGGCGACTGTGTGAGCCCGGCCTGTTGTGCCGCAGGTGGATCTGCAATGGAGGGGTGGTGTGCATGCGGGTGGGGTGGGTGAGGGTGTTGGCGGTGGGTGGGTGGGTGGGTGGGGGGTGAGGGTGGTCGGATGTTGCCATGGCGTGCGGTCTGTGCCCATACTCGCCGATTCCGCCCCCCCGCCCCCTAGTCAGTGAACTGGGCGGCTATCAGCCTGTCCCGTGCCCGCTGGCCCAGCCGGTAACGGTGGGCAGCCTCCCGCCCATGTCCAGCCCGTCTGTCCTGATCATTGACCCCATCCCCATCATCTGGGGAGGACTGCTGCTCCTCCACTCCGCCCTCCTCTACCTGCGGAACATCGCCCCTCTGCTGGGCTATGTTGTGCAGGACGCAGCACACCACAATGATGCGGCCGACCCTATCTGACGGATACTGAGGGCCCCCCCAGAGCGGTCCAGGCACCTGAAACGCATTTTGAGCACGCCAAAGGACCTCTCTATCACACCCCTTGTCGCTGCATGGGCATCATTGTAGCTGTTCTCCACGTCATTCTGTGGCCTCCGTATAGGCGTCATCAGCCACGACCGCAACGGGTAACCCCTGTCGCCCAGCAACCAGCCCCCGAGCCGCGGTGGCGTCCCTCGAACATGCCGGGGTTGTAAGACCGCAACAACACGTATGAGTCATGTACACTTCCCGGGGACCGGACGCAGATGTGCAATATCATCACGCGGTGGTCGCAGACCACCTAGATGTTTGTGGAATATGGCCCCTTCCTCTGGGTGAACACGGCCCTCTTATCTGCAGGTGGCCGCACGGCGATGTGCATCCCGTCGATCGCGCCCTGGACCATGGGAAACCCAGCCACGGCAGAGAAGCCCACGGCCCGAGCATCCTGGCTGGCCCGGTCCACAGGGAACTGGATGTAGCGGTCCGCAATGGCATATAGGGACTCTGTCACTGCCCGGATGCACCGGTGCACCGATGTCTGCGAGATGCCGGACAGGGCCCTACTCGGCGCCTGGAATGACCCCGTGGCATAAAGGTTCAGGGCCACCGTAACCTTGACGGACACGGGGAGACGGTGTCCCCCCCCCCAGTGCCATGCGGTGCGAGGTGTGCCATCAGGCGGCAGATGTGTGCCACGGATTCTCCGGCTCATTCGGGGTCTCCACCAGCATGCCCAGTTCATGAGGTCCTGGTACAACGAGCGTGACCAGTACACACAGAGGCTCCTCGGGCGTCTCTGTGGCGCCAAGACCTCCTCCTCGTGCTCCCCCTGCTCCAACTCCTTCTTGTCCTGTCGAACAGGTGGCTCTCCAGCCTGGGCGGCTGCTGCCTGCCCCTCTGCGGCAGCCTCTGCCGCCTCACTGGCCCGCTCCTCCTCCCCCAGGGCAATAGAAGTGTGGCTGCCGCCATGGCGACCAACATCGCTGGCTGATCAGCTAACATGACGGCCTGCAGAGGGTGGGGAACGGCGACATGTCATCATTGCCCGTACCCCTCCCCGGCACTCCCCCTCCCTACCCCCCTCCCCGGCACTCCCCCTCCCTACCCCCCTCCCCGGCACTCCCCCTCCCTCCCCCCTCCCCGGCACTCGCCCCCTCCCCCGGCACTCGCCCCCTCCCCCCTCCCCGGCACTCGCCCCCTCCCCCCTCCCCGGCACTCGCCCCCTCCCCCCTCCCCGGCACTCGCCCCCACCCCCCCTCCCCGGCACTCCTCCCCGGCACTCCCCCCCTCTCCCCCCCTCTCCCCCCCCCCCGGCACCCGCCCCCACCCCCCTCCCCGGCACTCCCCCCCCTCTCCCCCCCCTCTCCCCCCCCCCGGCACCCGCCCCCACCCCTCTCCCCGGCACTCCCCCCCTCTCCCCCCTCCCCGGCACTCCCCCCCCCTCTCCCCCCTCCCCGGCACTCCCCCCCCCCTCTCCCCCTCCCCGGCACTCCCACCCCCCTCCCCGGCACCCGCCCCCACCCCCCTCCCCGGCACCCGCCCCCACCCCCACCCCCCTCCCCGGCACTCCCCCCCACCCCCCTCCCCAGCACTCCCCCCCACCCCCCTCCCCAGCACTCCCCCCCCTCCCCCCCTATCCCCCCTCCCCGGCACTCCCACCCCCCTCCCCGGCACCCGCCCCTACCCCCCTCCCCGGCACTCCCCCCCACCCCCCTCCCCGGCACTCCCCCCCCCCCCCGGCACTCCCCCCCACCCCCCTCCCCGGCACTCCCCCCACCCCCCGGCACCCCCTCCCCCCCCCGGCACTCCCCCCCCCTCCCCGGCACTCCCCCCCCCTCCCCGGCACTCCCCCCCCCTCCCCGGCACTCCCCCCTCCCCGGCACTCCCCCCCCCTCCCCTCCCCCCTCCCCGGCACTCCCCCCCTCCCCCTCCCCCCCTCCCTACCCCCCTCCCCCCCTACCCGGCACTCCCCCCCCCCCCCCTACCCGGCACTCCCCCCCCCCCCGGCACTCCCCCCCCCCTCCCCGGCACTCCCCCCTCCCCGGCACTCACCCCCCCTCCCCCCCCTCCCCGGCACTCCCCCCCTCCCCCCCTCCCCCCCTCCCCCCCTCCCCCCCTCCCTACCCCCCTCCCCCCCACTCCCCCCCTCCCCCCCTCCCTACCCCCCTCCCCCCCACTCCCCCCCTCCCCCCCTCCCCGGCACTCTCCCCCTCCCCCCCTCCCTACCCCCCTCCCCGGCACTCGCCCCCTCCCCCTCCCTGGCACTCGCCCCCTCCCCCCTCCCCCCTCCCCGGCACTCGCCCCCTCCCCCCTCCCCGGCACTCGCCCCCCTCCCCGGCACTCGCCCCCACCCCCCCCTCCCCGGCACTCCCCCCCTCCCCCCCCCTCCCCCCCCTCTCCCCCCTCCCCGGCACCCGCCCCCACCCCCCTCCCCGGCACTCCCCCCCCCTCCCCGGCACACCCGCCCCCACCCCCCTCCCCGGCACTCCCCCCCCTCCCCCTCCCCGGCACCCGCCCCCACCCCCACCCCCCTCTCCGGCACTCCCCCCCCCCCTCCCCGGCACCCGCCCTCTCTCCCCTCCCCGGCACTCCCCCCCCTCCCCCTCCCCCCCCTCCCCGGCACTCGCCCCCTCCCCCCTCCCCGGCACTCGCCCCCTCCCCCCTCCCCGGCACTCTCCCCCCCTCCCCGGCACTCGCCCCCTCCCCCCTCCCCGGCACTCGCCCCCTCCCCGGCACTCGCTCCCTCCCCCCTCCCCGGCACTCGCCCCCTCCCCGGCACTCGCCCCCTCCCCCCTCCCCGGCACTCGCCCCCTCCCCCCTCCCCGGCACTCGCCCCCTCCCCCCTCCCCGGCACTCGCCCCCTCCCCGGCACTCGCCCCCTCCCCTCCCCCCTCCCCGGCACACGCCCCCTCCCCCCTCCCCGGCACTCGCCCCCTCCCCCCCTCCCCGGCACCCGCCCTCTCCCCCCCTCCCCGGCACCCGCCCTCTCCCCCCCTCCCCGGCACTCGCCCCCTCCCCCGGCACTCGCCCCCCTCCCCCCCTCCCCGGCACTCGCCCCCTCCCCCCTCCCCGGCACTCGCCCCCTCCCCCTCCTCCCTCCCCGGCACTCGCCCCCTCTCCCCTCCCCGGCACCCGCCCTCTCCCCGGCACCCGCCCTCTCCCCCCTCACTCTCCCCCCTTCCCCCCTCCCCTCCCCGGCACCCGCCCTCTCCCCCCTCCCCCTCCCCTCCCCGGCACCCGCCCTCTCCCCCTCCCCTCCCCGACACCCGCCCCCTCCCCGGCACCCGCCCCCCTCCCCCTCCCCCCCCCGGCACCCGCCCCCCTCGCCCGGCACCCGCCCCCTCCCCCCTCCCCCCCCCGGCACCCGCCCCCCTCCCCGGCACCCGCCCCCCTCCCCCCTCCCCGACACTCGCCCCCTCCCCCCCTCCCCGGCACTCGCCCCCTCCCCGGCACTCGCCCCCTCCCCCCTCCCCGGCACTCGCCCCCTCCCCCCTCCCCGGCACTCGCCCCCTCTCCCCTCCCCGGCACCCGCCCCCCTCTCCCCTCCCCGGCACCCGCCCCCTCTCCCCTCCCCGGCACCCGCCCTCTCCCCCCTACCCCCTCCCCTCCCCGGCACCCGCCCTCTCCCCCCTCCCCTCCCCGGCACCCGCCCCCTCCCCCCTCCCCGACACTCGCCCCCTCCCCCCTCCCCGACACTCGCCCCCTCCCCCCTCCCCGACACTCGCCCCCTCCCCACCTCCCCGACACTCGCCCCCTCCCCGACACCTCGCCCCCTCCCCGACACTCGCCCCCTCCCCGACACTCGCCCCCTCCCCGACACTCGCCCCTCTCCCCTCCCCGACACTCGCCCGCTCTCTCCTCCCCGACACTCGCCCCCTCTCCCCTCCCCGACACTCGCCCCCCCTCCCCACCCCGACACTCGCCCCCCCTCCCCTCCCCTCCCCGACACTCGCCCCCTCTCCCCTCCCCGACACTCGCCCCCCCTCCCCGGCACTCGCCCTCCCTCCCCTCCCCTCTCCCCTCCCCCCTCCCCTCTCCCCTCCCCCCTCCCCCCTCCCCCCTCCCCCCTCCCCCTCCCCCCTCCCCGGCACTCGCCCCCTCCCCCGTCCCCGGCACCCGCCCCCTCCCCGGCACCCGCCCCCTCCCCGGCACCTGCCCCCTCCCCCCCTCCCCGGCACCCGCCCCCCCTCCCCCCCTCCCCGGCACCCGCCCCCCTCCCCGGCACCCGCCCCCTCCCCCCCTCCCCCCTCCCCGGCACCCGCCCCCTCCCCGGCACTCGCCCCCTCCCCGGCACTCGCCCTCTCCCCCCTCCCCGGCACCCGCCCTCTCCCCCCTCCCCGGCACCCGCCCCCTCCCCCTCCCCCCTCGCCGGCACCCGCCCCCTCCCCCCCTCCCCGGCACTCGCCCCCGCCCCCTCCCCCCTCCCCGGCACTCGCCCCCTCCCCGACACTCGCCCCCTCTCCCCTCCCCGACACTCGCCCCCTCTCCCCTCCCCGACACTCGCCCCCTCTCTCCTACCCGACACTCGCCCCCCTCTCTCCTACCCGACACTCGCCCCCTCTCTCCTCCCCGACACTCGCCCCCTCTCCCCTCCCCGACACTCGCCCCCTCTCTCCTCCCCGACACTCGCCCCCTCTCTCCTCCCCGACACTCGCCCCCCTCTCCCCTCCCCGACACTCGCCCCCTCTCTCCTCCCCGACACTCGCCCCCTCTCTCCTCCCCGACACTCGCCCCCCTCTCCCCTCCCCGACACTCGCCCCCTCTCTCCTCCCCGACACTCGCCCCCCCCTCCCCGGCACTCGCCCTCCCTCCCCTCCCCGGCACCCGCCCCCTCCCCCCCTCCCCCCTCCCCGGCACCCGCCCCCTCCCCCCTCCCCCCCTCCCCCTCCCCCCTCCCCCCTCCCCCGGCACTCGCCCCCTCCCCCCGTCCCCGGCACCCGCCCCCTCCCCGGCACCGCCCCCTCCCCGACACCTGCCCCCTCCCCCCTCCCCGGCACCCGCCCCCTCCCCCTCCCCCTCCCCGGCACCCGCCCCCTCCCCCCTCCCTGGCACCCGCCCCCTCCCCCCTCCCCGGCACCCGCCCCCTCCCCGGCACCCGCCCCCTCCCCGGCACCCGCCCCCCTCCCCCCTCCCCGGCACCCGCCCCCCGCCCCCTCCCCGGCACTCGCCCCCCTCCCCGGCGCACTCGCCCTCTCCCCCCTCCCCGGCACCCGCCCCCTCCCCCCTCGCCGGCACCCGCCCCCCTCCCCCCTCCCCGGCACTCGCCCCCACCCCCTCCCCCCTCCCCGGCACTCGCCCCCTCCCCGACACTCGCCCCCTCTCCCCTCCCCGACACTCGCCCCCTCTCCCCTCCCCGACACTCGCCCCCTCTCTCCTACCCGACACTCGCCCCCTCTCTCCTCCCCGACACTCGCCCCATCTCTCCTCCCCGACACTCGCCCCCTCTCTCCTCCCCGACACTCGCCCCCTCTCCCCTCCCCGACACTCGCCCCCTCTCTCCTCCCCGACACTCGCCCCCTCTCTCCTCCCCGACACTCGCCCCCCTCTCCCCTCCCCGACACTCGCCCCCTCTCTCCTCCCCGACACTCGCCCCCTCTCTCGTCCCCGACACTCGCCCCCTCTCCCCTCCCCGACACTCGCCCCCTCTCTCCTCCCCGACACTCGCCCCCCTCTCTCCTCCCCGACACTCGCCCCCTCTCCCCTCCCCGACACTCGCCCCCTCTCCCCTCCCCGACACTCGCCCCCTCTCCCCTCCCCCGACACTCGCCCCCTCTCCCCTCCCCGACACTCGCCCCCTCTCCCCTCCCCGACACTCGCCCCCTCTCCCCTCCCCGACACTCGCCCCCTCTCCCCTCCCCGACACTCGCCCCCTCTCCCCTCCCCGACACTCGCCCCCTCTCCCCTCCCCGACACTCGCCCCCTCTCCCCTCCCCGACACTCGCCCCCCTCTCCCCTCCCCGACACTCGCCCCCTCTCCCCCTCCCCGACACTCGCCCCCTCTCCCCTCCCCGACACTCGCCCCCTCTCCCCTCCCCGACACTCGCCCCCTCTCCCCTCCCCGACACTCGCCCCCCTCTCCCCTCCCCGACACTCGCCCCCCCTCCCCCTCCCCGGCCCCTCGCCCTCCCTCCCCCTCCCCGGCACCCGCCCCGGCACCCGCCCCCCTCCCCCCTCCCCGGCACCCGCCCCCCTCCCCCCTCCCCGGCACCCGCCCCCTCCCCCCCTCCTCCCTCCCCCCTCCCCGGCACCCGCCCCGGCACCCGCCCCCTCCCCCCTCCCCGGCACCCGCCCCCTCCCCCCTCCCCGGCACCCGCCCCCTCCCCCCTCCTCCCTCCCCCCTCCCCGGCACCCGCCCCCTCCCCCCTCCCCGGCACCCGCCCCCTCCCCCCCTCCTCCCTCCTCCCTCCCCCCTCCTCCCTCCCCCTCCCCGGCACCCGCCCCCTCCCCCCTCCCCCCTCCCCGGCACTCGCCCCCTCCCCCGTCCCCGGCACCCGCCCCCTCCCCGGCACCCGCCCCCTCCCCGGCACCCGCCCCCTCCCCGGCACCCCGCCCCCCCCCCTCCCCCCGCCGCACCTGCCCCCCTCCCCCCCCCTCCCCGGCACCCGCCCCCTCCCCCTCCCCCTCCCCGGCACCCGCCCCCTCCCCCTCCCCCCTCCCTCGCACCCGCCCCCTCCCCCCCTCCCCGGCACCCGCCCCCTCCCCGGCACCCCGCCCCCTCCCCGGGAACCCGCCCCCCTCCCCGGGAACCCGCCCCCTCCCTCCTCCCCCCTCCCCGGCACCCCGCCCCCGCCCCCGCCCCCCTCCCCGGCACTCGCCCTCTCCCCCCCTCCCCGGCACTCGCCCTTTCCCCCCTCGTCGGCACCCGCCCCCTCCCCCTCCCCCCTCCCCCTCCCCCTCCCCCTCCCCCTCCCCCCTCCCCTCCCCCTCCCCCTCCCCGGCACCCGCCCCCTCCCCCTCCCCGGCACCCGCCCCCTCCCCCTCCCCCCTCCCCGGCACCCGCCCCCTCCCTCCTCCCCCCTCCCCCGGCACCCGCCCCCTCCCTCCTCCCCCCTCCCCGGCACCCGCCCCCTCCCTCCTCCCCCCTCCCCGGCACCCGCCCCCCGCCCCCTCCCCGGCACTCGCCCTTTCCCCCCTCGTCGGCACCCGCCCCCTCCCCCCTCCCCCCTCCCCTCCCCCTCCCCCTCCCCCGGCACCCGCCCCCTCCCCCTCCCCGGCACCCGCCCCCTCCCCCCCTCCCCGGCACCCCGCCCCCTCCCCCCCTCCCCGGCACTCGCCCCCTCCCCCTCCCCCCTCCCCGGCACTCGCCCCCTCCCCGGCACTCGCCCTCTCCCCCCTCCCCCGGCACCCGCCCCCTCCCCGGCACCCCGCCCCCTCCCGGCACCCGCCCCCTCCCCCCTCCCCGGCACTCGCCCCCCTCCCCCGGCACTCGCCCCCTCCCCCCTCCCCGGCACTCGCCCCCCTCCCCGTCACTCGCACCCCTCCCCGGCACTCGCCCCCTCCCCGGCACTCGCCCCCTCCCCGGCACTCACCCCTCTCGCCCCTCCCCGGCACTCGCCCTCTCCCCCCACCCCGGCACTCGCCCCTCCCCGGCACTCGCCCCTCCCCCCTCCCCGGCACTCGCCCCCTCCCCCCTCCCCGGCACTCGCCCCCTCCCCCCTCCCCGGCACTCGCCTTCCTCCTCCACCCTCCACCCCTCTCGCCCCTCCTCCACCGCCACCCCTCTCGTCCCTCCTCCACCGCCACCCCTCTCGTCCCAATGACATAAAGATTAAGAGTTTAGTCAGTAGTAAAGTCTGAAACATATGGCCCAGTGTGCTGCCATGCCACCATGTATCAGCAGTGACAATATTACGCAGGAGGTTGTTGATAGCTTTACATACCTAGACTTCACAATAACCAGCAATCTGTCACTTGATGCTGAAATCAACACACACTTGGCACAGTAGCACAGTGGTTAGCACTGTTGCTTCAGAGCTCCAGGGTATCAGGATCGATTCCCGGCTTGGGTCACTGTCTGTGCGGAGTCTGCATGTTCTCCCCGTATCTGCTCCGGTTTCCTCCCACAAGTCCCGAAAGACGTGCTTGTTAGGTGAATTGGACATTCTGAGCTCTCCCTCCGTGTGCCCAAACAAGCGCTGGAGTGTGGCGACTAGCGGATTTTCACAGTAACCTCATTGCAGTGTTGCATCTTCAGCGCGCTCCTCAACAGTGGTGAAACCTGGACAACAAATGCTAGGCAGGGGAAAAGATTGAACAGTTTCCACCTTCACTGTCTCAGGCACATCCACAACATCTCTTGGCAGGACAAGACAACGCTGAGATCCTGGAGCATGCTAATTCCATCAGCAGTCACTCATTGCAACAATATCTGAGCTGGCTGGCCAGGTTCATAGAATGCACGATGGCCATAAAGACAAAGACCTTCTGCACTGGTCACAACACTCTGGCATCCATATTCCACTACAAGGACACATGCACTTGCAAGTGAGGTGTGAAGATGGAAGACATTCTGGGCAGTAGGGTGGCTCACTGGTTAGTGCCAGGGACCCGTGTTCGATTCTGGTTTCGGGTGACTGTGCGGAGTCTGCACGTTCTCCCAGTGTCTGCGTGGGTTTCCTCTGGGTGCTCCAGTTTCCTCCCACAGTGCAAAGATGTGCAGGTTAGAAGGTTTGGCCGTGCTAAATTGCCCCCCGAGTGTCCAAATGATCAGGTGGTGTTACAGGGATAGGGCGGGGGAGTAGTCCTAGGTAGGGTGCTCTTTCGGAGGGTCGGTGCAGACCCGATGGGCCGAATGGCCTTGTCTGCACAGTAGGGATCCTATGGTTTTCCCAGTGATGGCAGGATCTGAGGATTATTTCCAGTGATTGCAGCATTTTTCCGGCTCCTATGTGGGATCTTAGGCACACGATAATCCCTTCCCAAGAAGTGGGAACTTTAAAGGAAAAAAAATCAAAAATAAAATTGGATAACTCAATTCCTGGTCTGCAGTATTGAAAGGGAGAAGTCTGTGCACGAGGAATGAGTCAGTCACGTTGGTTTAAACAGGCGACGTGCAGAAGACTGAACACCACTCCATGAATCAAGAGCTCTCCTTCACATCGGAACGCAAGTCTTAGGAGCAGGTATAGATCACGTGGCTATATCAGGAATATCAAAACTGAAGTGGTTGGGATCTCAATTCCACTTTGTATTATTGGATTATTAACAGTTGTTTTTTAAAAATAAATTTAGAGTACCCAATTCATTTGGTCCAATTAAGGGGCAATTTTAGCGTAGGGCCAATCCACCTACCCTGCACATCTTTGGGTTGTGGGGGTGAAACCCACGCCAACACCGGGAGAATGTGCAAACTCCGCACAGACAGTGACCCAGGGCCGGGAAATCGAACCTGGGACCTCGGCGCCGTGAGGTGCCGTGCTAACCACTGCGCCACCGTGCCGCCCTAGCCGGTTGTTTTTTTTAAAAACACATTTCTTCCCTGGGATGTGGGTGTTTCTGGCTGAACCACCATTCGTTCTTCCCCATCCCCCAATTGCCCTTTGAACGGAGTGTCTCACTCGGCCATTGCAGAGGGGCAGCTAGAGTCAACCACATTGTTGTGGGTCTGGAGTCACATGTGGGTCAGGCCAAGTAAGGACAGCAGATTATTTAGTGAGCCAGATGTGTTTTAACGACAATTGATGATAGTTCCATGGTCACCATTTGTGAGATTAACTGTGCAATATCAGAATTTATTCATTGAAATTCTACCAGCTGCCACCGTGGGATTTGAACCCTTACCCCCCATGGCCTTCTCAGGGCCTGTGGATTACATAACCACGGTGCCACCAACTGCCCCAGACCCTGTTGATACCCTATCACTCACCTTAAATGGCATCCAATTGAAGATTTTGATCGCTCCGCCCTTGGCAGTCATGTTTCATGAGTCTGGGCCTGAGGAGCTAGAATTCTCTCCTTAAACTTCTTCACATCACTCCCCCCCTTTAAGCTGCTCCTTAAACCTTATCTCTTTGACTGAGACTTTAATCCCCACTCCACATGTGCCTTTTCCAGGTTAATTTTTGTTTGATGCACTCCTGTGAAGCTTCTTGGGATTTTTCTGTCATGTTATAGGTTCTATATCAATGCAAGTTGTTGTAGGAACCTTGCTCATTGCAGGGGGGAGATGTCAGGCTGGGCTAACGCAACAGCCAGAGGGAGTATCCGAAGGAAGGGGCATGTCCAACTCCAAACATTAACTTGGCTTCTCTCTCCAGAGATTCTGCCAGATCTGCTGAGTATTTCCAGCGCTTTCTGTTTTCATTATATATCAGAGGAAATATCCATTTGCAATTCCCTCCCATTCTCACCCCCAACTCCCTCCCAACGTTTGGGACAGAGGCTTTGCTGAGTAAAGATTTGACAACAGATTTGGTGCCCCCAACTTCAATGGTAAGCTACCATCCTTTGCCACTGCTACAACGATGGCAATCTCGGAGGCTGGCGTCTGATCATTTATGTACTTTGTCATGAGTGATATTTTTATAGTTTTAGATGAATTGTTTTAATATTTCAGCTAAGAATTGACAATTATAATGAACGCGACTCACTGATCAATCATCCTCGGCATCCAAAGTTCACTGGAAGCATTCAGGGAGTTCAGGGTTATGCACGCAGTGAAGGTTTTTTTCCCACTCTTTCAGAGGCGGAGGGTTATGCTGGGCTTGGCCAGCATTTGTTACCCATCCTTAATTGCCCTTGAACTAAGCGGCTTGCTTGACCATTTCAGAGGGTTGTGAGGAGTCACCCACGGCGAGAGCACGCCACACACACCAAATGGAGAAAATCCAAATTCACCATCCGAGGGTTCCGGAAGAGGGCTTCCACAAAACGTGGGAGCCATTTACCCGGTTGCTCCGAGACCTGTATGTGACCAACAACCGGGAAGCCAAAGATCAGGAGGGGGTAGCCACGACAGAGTCAGGAAGAGGGGGGGGAAAAGCAAAGGGAAAACCGGTGGGGAGCATAATGCAGGGAATCACAATCACCACTGCAAACACTGCGAGGAAGAAATAAAGGAAAAGGAAGGGAAAACTGTGATGTAATTACGTAAATAGTCAAAACCAAACTATGTATAAATAGTTCGAGTTTGACTTCTTATATATTCTCTTGTTTAAGTCCCACTGTTTGTTCATATTTACATTTGTTGTCTGCGTGGGTCTCACCCCCACAACCCAAATATGCGCAGGATAGGTGGATTGGCCGCGCTAAATTACCCCTTAATTGGGACAAAAAAAAATTGGGTACTCGAAATTGCAACAAAAAAAATGTATGTTTGTTTTGTATACCAAAAACTCAATAAAAACATTTTTTTTTTTAAACTTGGATGGAACCAAGTCTGAAAGATTACAATTATTGGGGAAAATTGAATACATTTGTGGGTTTTCTTTTCCTTTTCAGAGAAAAAAAAAACTTGAAGGAAACCGGATGGAGAATTTTCAATCTATGAATGGGGTTTGACAGGGTCAATGTGGAGACAATGAGACAAATGCGCCCATTGGCTCCCGTGCATGAAGATTCTTCTGAACGGAGGCTGCTGCACATTTCTGTCGCTGAAATGCATAATGCGGTGACACTTAGGAGGAAGAGAGACAGGACACAACCCCTTTTTACAGTTGGGTGTTCAGGTGGGTCTGGTCAGGGGAGGTAGTCAGGTCCACTTGGGGGCAGCAAGGGTGAGGATGGGGAGGCAGTTCGGGCTGGTGGGGGGGGGGGGGGGTGATTGGATTGAGAATCAGGTCAAGCAAGGGGAGTAGTTGGGTTGTTCGGAGGGTGGTCGACTTGGGGGGTGGGGGAATAGTTGGGGTCTGGTTGGTGGAGGTAGCCCGGTCTGGGGGATATTTGGGTCGGAGCTGGGGGGCTGTGGGGGAAAGTCAGGTCAAGCAGGGGAGCAGCTGAGTCAGATTGGGGTGTAGTTATGGAGTTACCTAGGTATCAGACCAGAGCTTACCGTCTGGAACATTTCCTGGTTAACCATCCAGGTAAGTCCCACGGAACTGCCCCAAATTGCTGACTCCTGCTCAGAGTCAAACATTTGCGTAGGGTCCCAGGGGGCAAAGGGTTTCTCCATCAGAAATTTAAATACCCGGCAATTCCTGTGTACGTGTGTGGGTCAGGATTGCCATCGGCTCCTGGAGCATACATCCAGTCTCCCGTGATCCAGAAATCGGGAGATTTCAATCACTGTTTCACTTGTGGGAGAATCCAAAACTTTGGAGTTCAGGAATACAGGATCATAGAATTTACAATACAGAAGGAGACCATTCGGTCCATCAAGTCTGCACCGGCTCTTGGAAAGGATAGTTATCATGAATCCATTTAGGAAATAAGTGAGTGGCTCTGGAACTTTCTGCCACTTGAAATGGTTGAGGCAAGTATCTTGGCCTTTTCACAGGAAAACTGGATGAATGAGAGAAAGTGGAATAAAAAGTAATGAAAGGCTGAGATGAGGTAGATGGAGTGGAAGGAAAGGAGACTTTATGTGGAGTATAAAAGTCAGCATAGACTAGTTGGGCTGAATGGCCTTACGGCATGCTGTATACTCTACAATATCAGGCAAATTATCCTGATTGGGCTTACAGGCCCGAATCTTTAGACCAACAATGAGAAATGGATTGCCGTTGCGCTTGGAGATTCCCCCCACTCGACCCTATTGCGCATTTATTTTGGGGTATTCCGGTTCCGGCTGACACAGAAATCCATGACACAGTGTCCCTTGGGGAACTCTGTCAGAGAGGCGTAGAGTCAGGAGGAGGACCCGCCAGGTCAGTGAGATATGGGTCTGGTCAACAGAGTCGCCAGGTTGGGTCAGAGGTGGGTAGTTGAAGGGGATCAGTTCTCTAGTTACCTAGGCGTTAGGCGAGGTTTGAATCGGTCTAATATTTCCCGGGTAACTACCCAGGAAAGTACCGTGGAACCGTCCAAAGTCTGCGACTCTAACACAGAGTCAGAGGTAGTCAAGGAGGTCATGGAGACCAGGGAAATTGCCCGAGGGGCAGCACAGTGGGTTAGCCCTGTTGCCTCACGGCGCCAAGGTCCCAGGTTCGATCCCGGCTCTGGGTCACTGTCTGTGTGGAGTTTGCACATTCTCCCAGTGTTTGCGTGGGTTTCGCCCCCACCACCCAAAAGGTGTGCAGGGTAGGTGGATTGGCCACGTTAAATTGTCCCTTAATTGGAAAATATTAATTGGATACTCTAAATTTTAAAAAATAAGAAATTGCCCATCGGAAGTTTAAACTTCCCAAACAATTCCCAAGTAGGTCTATACGTGTGGACCAAGCGGGTCCTTTTGCACATCGTCAGTAGGTATGCACAGTCTCTGATGATGTGGAGACCAGATAATTTGGACAGCATTGAGCAGCAGACAATTTTGGGCCTTTTGATAAATACATGGAAACAATGTGTGAAAAACGTAAATGCCATTAACTAGCCGAGTGTCCCAGAGCACGAGTCACTGCTTTGTTCTCAACGACTCATGAAGACCTGAAGCGCAAAACCCAAAAGGTTATAAAAAAAATGTTTTACCTGAATTTTCTTTCAACACTTTTGTCCATTTATCCTGTAAATGTTGAGTTTTTGTTTTACAAACAAAGAACAAAGAACAAAGAAATGTACAGCACAGGAACAGGCCCTTCGGCCCTCCAAGCCCGTGCCGACCATATTGCCCGACTAAACTACAATCTTCTACACTTCCTGGGTCCGTATCCTTCTATTCCCATCCTATTCATATATTTGTCAAGATGCCCCTTAAATGTCCCTATCGTCCCTGCCTCCACTACCTCCTCCGGTAGTGAGTTCCAGGCACCCACTACCCTCTGCGTAAAAAACTTGCCTCGTACATCTACTCTAAACTTTGCCCCTCTCACCTTAAACCTATGCCCCCTAGTAATTGACCCTAGTAATTGACTAGTAATTAAAAAGGCTGTTCAACTAAGAATCATCCAATTGGACAGTGAATAGTCTGTTGGCTTTTCAATTGGTGCTGCTTCATTGAGGATGGCCAGATAGCCAATGGCACGTGTGTGGTGGTGAGGCAGTTCGAGTCAGAGCTCACCTGAAGGGAAACTCCGTGAACAGGCCCAGGTTTGACAAACCCTCTGCACAACCTCACTGCTGCACCTCGGAGCTCAAGCATGCAATACGCATCTTAAAGTGGAGATGTGGCAGCAAACACAGTGAGGCTGAAGTTTGGAGTTGGCCGCAGAGGAGGGACTGCAGTTTGGGATTAGCAACAGGAAGGCCTGCAATACATACGGATATACACACACACACGTGTGTCAGGTTTCAGAGAATACATTCCTGCTGGCTATGCACCATGTGATGTCGGCAGATTATTTTCACGGGCTTCAAGCCGTTCTCCACCTGTGATGGTATGAGCAACACCTCTTGGTAAACCTCTCATCATGTTTTACAAGATCCAGAGCATGGGCACCTCCATACCTTTCCTCCTTGCGGCTAACGAATATAACAGGAGAAAAATCTGGCGACGAGGATTGAGGGAGAAAAGAAAATCGCTGGAAGAAGAAATTTGACGACTAAAGAGTGGAGATGGCATCAGGAACAACGGGAGATTCCCAGGTCTGGACTCGCACGCAGACATCGGGCGAAGCATTGCCATTGATGCTGAAGGTTTAGGAACGTAGGGATTAGGAGCAGAAGTCAGTAATTCAGCCCTTCGAGCCTGCTCCACCATTCAATCAGATCATGGCTGATATCTTCCTGGTCTTAAAATAAAATGTCATCTGCAACTGTAAGACGACAGGGGGGGGGGGGGGGGGGCGGTGGGAGAACACTTTCTTGCGTTGAAGGGAGTAGGGCCTGGGCTGCAGGGATCCTGCACAAAGTGGCGAAGCTAAACGTGTTGTGGAGAACAGGGATTCCGAAGTCTGCCAACTCTGGACAGCCCACTACTGGGGGCGGTGGACGGTGGGGGGGGGGGGGGGGGGGAAATGCCAGGCAAGGCAGCAAAATATAAAGGGGATCGGTTGGGCCATAATTTCCCAAACAAAATTGGAAGGAAGTTGGCTGAATATATAGACCCTCGGAGCCGGTATCTGGAATGGCGGGAAAAAGGGCACCACGGATGTATTTGATGAAAACCGTGAGACTTGGAACTCATATGAGGAATTATTTCTCATAGCGAATCAACCACCGGAGGACCTGAAGATCGCAACATCTCTCAGCTCAGGAGGGCATACAACCTTCATGCTGCTACAAAATCTGGCAAAACCAGGAGATAATTAATGAATTAATGAATATCTTACAGGGGCATTTCTCTCCTGGACCTTTGTTGATTGCAAAAAGGTTTCAGTTCCACCTGCCTAGTGAGGAAGAAAGTGAAAGCGTTTTACAATCATAGCGACTTTAAGAATATTGCTAATTTGGTGCAACACCTGATGACACTCTTCGTGATAGGCTGGTTTGTGGATTCTGCAGTGAAGCTATTCAGAGGAATCTGCTTAATGCAAGTGATTTAACTCTAAAAGCTGCTGTGGAAGTTGCCACAGTAATGGAGCTAGCAATAAGAGAAGCTTCACAGAAAGGGGCTGAAATGAAGATTCACAAAATGTATACCACAAGCAACAAGGCTGCAAGGGTACAACCATGTCACCAATATACACAGGTTGGACACTCAGCGGGTGAAATGCTGGAGTAAAACAAATACATGCAAGAACAGTGACAAGAAGGACCACATTTTCAAGGCATGTTGGGCTCAGAAAACTACACCAAGACTGTACAAGAAGGAAAGCACATCTAAAGATTAGTTGTGTCTATCAATTAGTGATTGAAACTCAAGATCACTCAAAAGACAACGCAACCGAGCTACTGCAGGAGCTTATGCTAGATGTTTTATCAATGCGGGGTGATCAACAACATTTTGGGGCATATCCAAAACACAAAGGTCATGAAATTAAAATGGAAGTGGGTATGAGCGCGCCAGTATCATTAATAGCTGAGACAGTATCTAAGGTGGTGAAAGTCCGGGTCAAGCCAAGCTGGGGGCTAGCAATATTTGGAGTAGTGGACGAGCCGGGAGTGCAGGAGGCGAAAGAGGCTGGCATTCTGGCCTTTGCGTCCCTAGTAGCCCGGCGAAGGATCTTGCTAATGTGGAAGGAGGCGAAGCCCCCCAGCGTGGAGACCTGGATAAATGATATGGCAGGGTTTATCAAGTTGGAAAGGATAAAGTTTGCCTTGAGAGGGTCTGCGCAGGGGTTCTACAGGCGGTGGCAACCGTTCCTAGACCATCTCGCAGAGCGTTACATGAAGGTCGGACAGCAGCAGCAGCAACCCGGGGGGGGGGGGGGGGATCGTTCGTTGGGGGGGGGGGGGGTCCTGTGGGGGGCATGTGAGCAAGAAAGCACATGAATGATCCGGAAACTGACATTGTCGGGAAGAATCCAATGTACAAAGTTCAGTAGTTTATTGACTTGCCATGTTCATGTCTTGCCACGCGAGTTCTTTTTCTTTTCTTTATTACGGGGGGGGCGCCCCGTGTGTACCGGCTCCGGCTGTCGTACCAGAACCTCACGGACCGGGAATGCAGGAGACTCCGGATGAGCCGGGAAACCGTGGCACACATCTGCCACCCGCTGGCACGTCTGGTATCGTGTGGCACTGGGGGGGACAACCTCTCCCCGTGTCCGTCAAGGTTACAGTGGCCCTGAACTTTTATGCCACGGGGTCATTCCAGACGCCAGGTGGGGACCTGTCCGGCATCTGGCAGACATCGGTACACCGGTGCATCCGGGCAGTGACAGACGCCCGATATGCCATTGCGCACCGCTACATCCGCTATTGTTATTGAAAAATTCCTAATAAAAATATATATTTTAAAAAAAATTAATACCCAAGACAATTTATCAGCAAAAGTTGAAACACCTGCCTTCACAACTGTCACGTGATCCTACATAGAACATAGAACATTACAGCGCAGTACAGGCCCTTCGGCCCTCGATGTTGCGCCGACCTGTGAAACCACTCTAAAGCCCATCTACACTATTCCCTTATCGTCCATATGTCTATCCAATGACCATTTGAATGCCCTTAGTGTTGGCAAGTCCACTACTGTTGCAGGCAGGGCATTCCACGCCCTTACTACTCTCTGAGCAAAGAACCTACCTCTGACATCTGTCTTATATCTATCTCCCCTCAATTTAAAGCTATGTCCCCCTCGTGCTAGACATCACCATCCGAGGAAAAAGGCTCTCACTGTCTACCCTATCCAATCCTCAGATAATCTTGTATGTCTCAATTAAGTCACCTCTTAACCTTCTTCTCTCTAACGAAAACAGCCTCAAGTCCCTCAGCCTTTCCTCATAAGATCTTCCCTCCATACCAGGCAACATTCTGGTAAATCTCCTCTGCACCCTTTCCAATGCTTCCACATCCTTCGTATAATGCAGCGACCAGAATTGCACGCAATACTCCAAATGCGGCCGCACCAGAGTTTTGTACAGCTGCAACATGACCTCATGGCACCGAAACTCAATCCCTCTACCAATAAAAGCTAACACACCGTACGCCTTCTTTACAACCCTCTCAACCTGGGTGGCAACTTTCAGGAATCTATGTACATGGACAGCGAGATCTCTCTGCTCATCCACACTGTCAAGAATCTTGGCACCACACAACCCTGCCATGGCAATCTCTGCAAGACGTGCCAGATCATCGACATGGGTACCACCATTACACATGAGAACACCACCCACCAGGTACGTGGTACATACTCGTGCGACTCGGCCAACGTTGTCTACCTCATACGCTGCAGGAAAGGATGTCCCGAAGCGTGGTACATTGGCGAGACCATGCAGACGCTGCGACAACGAATGAACGGACATCGCGCGACAATCACCAGGCAGGAACGTTCCCTTCCAGTCAGGGAACACTTCAGCAGTCAAGGGCATTCAGCCTCTGATCTCCGGGTAAGCGTTCTCCAAGGCGGCCTTCAGGACGCGCGACAACGCAGAATCGCCGAGCAGAAACTTATAGCCAAGTTCCGCGCACATGAGTGCGGCCTCAACCGGGACCTGGGATTCATGTTGCATTACATTCATCCCCCACCATCTGGCCTGCGAGATCCTACCAACTGTCCTGGCTTGACACAATTCACACCTCTTTAACCTGGGGTTACCCCATCTCTGGATCTGTAAAGATTTAATCACCTGCTAATGCTCGCATTCCAAGCATTGTCTGGCATCTTTGAATCTGTCTATATTCCTGTTTCTGGAACATACCTCTTCATTCACCTGAGGAAGGAGCAGCGCTCCGAAAGCTAGTGACATCGAAACAAACCTGTTGGACTTTAACCTGGTGTTGTCAGACTTCTTACTGTGCTCACCCCAGTCCAACACCGGCATCTCCACATCAAGAATCTTACCATTAGCCCAGTACTCTGTCTTCCTGTTATTCCTTCCAAAATGAATCACCTCACATTTTTCTGCATTAAACTCCACTTGCCACCTCTCAGCCCAGCGCTGCAGCTTATCTATGTCCCTCTGTAACTTGTAACATCCGTCCGCACTGTCCACAACTCCACCGACTTGAGTGTCATCTGCAAATTTAATCACCCATCCTTCTACGCCCTCCTCCAGGTCATTTATAAAAATGACAAACAGCAGTGACCCTAAAACAGATGCTTGTGGTACACCACTAGTAACTGGACTCGTCTGAACATTTCCCATCAACCACCACCCTTTATCTTCTTCCAGCTAGCCAATTTCTGATCCAAACTGCTAAATAATCCTGAATCCCATGCCTCCGTATTTTCTGCAGTAGCCTACCGTGGGGAACCTTATCAAACGCTTTACTGAAATCCATATACACCACATCAACTGCTTTACCCTCATCCACCTGTTTGGTCACCTTCTCAAAGAACTCAATAAGGTTTGTGAGGCACGACCTACCCTTCACAATACCGTGTTGACTATCTCTAATCAAATTATTCCTTTCCAGATGATTATACATCCTATCTCTTATAAACCTTTCCAAGATTTTGCCCACAACAGAAGTAAAGCTCACTGGTCTATAGTTACCGGGGTTGTCTCTGCTCCCCTTCTTGAACAAGGGGACATTTGCTATCCTCCAGTCTTCTGGCACTATTCCTGTAGACAAAGATGACTTAAAGATCAAGGCAAAGGCTCAGCAATCTCCTCCCTAGCTTCCCAGAGAATCCTAGGATAAATCCCACCCGGCCCAGGGGACTTATCTATTTTCACACTTTCCAGAATTGCTAACACCTCCTCCTTATGAACCTCAAGCCCTTCTAGTCTAGTAGCCTGAATCTCAGTATTCTCCTCGACAACATTGTCTTTTTCCTGTGTGAATACTGACGAAAAATATTCATTTAGCACCTCTCCTATCTCCTCGGACTCCAAGTACAACTTCCCACTACTGTCCTTGACTTGCCCTACTCTTACCCTAGTCATTCGTTTATTCCTGACATATCTATAGAAATCTTTAGGGTTATCCTTGACCCTGCCTGCCAAAGACTTCTCATGTCCCCTCCTGGCTCTTCTTAGCTCTCTCTTTAGGTCCTTCTTAACTAACTTGTAACTTTTGAGCGCCCTAACTGAGCCTTCATGTCTCATCTTTACATAAGCCTCCTTCTTCCTCTTGACAAGTGTTTTGACTGCTTTAGTAAAGCACGGTTCCCTTGCTCGACCACTTCCTCCCTGCCTGACAGGTACATACTTATCAAGGACACGCAGTAGCTGTTCCTTGAACAAGCTCCACATTCCCATTGTGCCCATCCCCTGCAGTTTTCCTCTCCATCCAATACATCAACTACTAAGACCTATCCCAACTCGAAGTATCCCGTATATATGTCCGGAGCAAAAGGACAAGAGAATGTAGCCAGTGTAGATGTGGGTGAACTGATTATATTTTAGTGCTCTCGTTCAGACACAACTGGCCAATTGTGATCGTGACCAATTGCTGCTCAGATGTAAATGGCCTCAGACGTACTGGAACTGTACATCTGTCACTGTCTTGGGAGACAAAACATTCAGCAAACTTTAGAACTGAGCCATTCAATCCATACAGTGAATATGAACATTTCTCCTTACAACAGTGACAGACCACTTAAAATTCACAAGGTTTTACAAATGCACATTTTTTTTTATTTTTAAAAACCTTCAATTTACGGGATATGTGGTCATCGCCGGCTGAGCCAGCATTTATAGCCCATCCTGAATTGCCCTCGAGAAGAATCTCATTCAAAGACACCAGGGTGAACACTGTGAATGGTGAATGATATGGCACACTGACCAACAGCAACAGATCTGCACAAGTTATGGGGCTGGTTTAGCACACTGGGCTAAATCGCTGGCTTTTAAAGCAGACCAAGGCAGGCCAGCAGCACGGTTCAATTCCCGTACCAGCCTCCCCGAACAGGTGCCAGAATGTGGCGACTCGGGGCTTTTCACAGTAACTTCATTTGAAGCCTACTTGTGACAATAAGCGATTTTCATTTCATTTCATTTCATTCATTTCAAGTGCAGTCACTGATGTGGTTCCACTGTGAACCAACAGCACTCCTGTTCTGATGGTGACTGCTTCACTGGTATCAACAAACCGACAGGTGTTAAATGCAAACCGCGCCGCACGTACACCCTCAAATCCCCCTGGTCGTAAATCAATGGGATCAAGCACCAGTTCATGTCAGGAAGGAGAACTTCAGCATCAACCCCTTGGGCATCATCCAATAACAAGCAATCAGGAAAGCCAAAAGATGAGAACCAGATTAGATTAGGCATTGATTAGATTAGTCAGCAAAACAAGCCATACGAAGGGAAAGACACTGACAATTTTTTTTAAATTATTTACGGGATGTGGGCGACGTTGGTCAGGCCAGAATTTATTGCCCATCCCTAGTTGCCCTTCAGAAGTTGGTGGTGAGCTGCCTTCTTGAACCGCTGCAGTCCACGAGATGCAGGTACACCCACTGTGCTGTTAGGCAGGGAGTTCCGGGATTTTGACCCAGTGACGGTGAAGGAACGACGATATGAAAATGAAAAAAATGAAAATCGCTAATTGTCACAAGTAGGCTTCAAATGAATTATACTGTGCAAAGCCCCTAGTCGCCACATTCCGGTGCCTGTTCGGGGAGGCTGGTACGGGAAAAGAACCGTGCTGCTGGCCTGCCTTAAAAGCCAGCGATTTAGCCCAGTGTGCTAAACCAGCCCCAAGTTCGAATGGTGAGTGACTTGGAGGGGAACCTCCGGGTGGTGGGGTTCCCAGGTATCTGCTGCTCTTGACCTTCTAGATGGTAGTGGTGATGGGTTTGGAAGGTGGTGTCTAAGGAACCTTGGTGAGTTACTGCACTGCATCTTGTAGATGGCACACATGGCTGGCACCATTTGTTGGTGGTGGAGGGTTTTAATATTTGTGGACAGGGGGAGCAATCAAGCGGCTGCTTTGACCTGAATAGTGTCAAGTTTCTGGAGTGTTGTTGGAGCTGCACTCAGCCAGGCAATATTAATAATAATCTTTATTATTGTCACAAGTAGACTTAATACTGCAATGAAGTTACTGTGAAAATCACCTAGTCATCACATTTCGGCGCCTGTTCGGGTACACGGAGGGAGAATTCAGAATGTCCAATTCACCTAACAAGTATGTCTTTCGGGATTTGTGGGAGGAAACCGGAGAAAACCGACACAGTCTCCTAGTAGATGGTGGACAGGCTTTGGAGGGGGGTCAGGAGGTGAATTCCTCGCCATAGGATTCCTAGCCTTTGACCTGCCCTGGTAGCCACAGTATTAATTGTTCAGTTTCTGATCAATGATAACCCCCAGGTTACAATCGTCGAGAAAGTGACTGGTACAAAACACTTTGCTAAACTTGACCGCAGTGCATCAACTTGCAGCAGAATATCTTATATCATTCACCAATCACCTTGGATGCAAGCTCAAACTGGGAAGCAATTCTGCAGCTGACACATTTCAGCACATGGTTGAATCTGCACTGCAAAGACTTGATAACACACTGACTATCAGGATGACGTTATTCCCATCTGCAGTCACACGGAAAGTGAAATTGAGATATGCCTACAAGCATACCTACGTCTTAGAGAATGTGCCCTTGCTTTTCAGCCACATGCTGAGCAATGAAGAGGTCTCACCTGATCTGTGGGAGGTTGAAGCCTTTGCAAATACCAAGGTCCTATAAACGTGCAGGAAGTCTGCAGTGTATTAGGGCTCATAACGTACTGTCGTCACTTTATTCCTTCCCTCGCTACGCTATCTATCCCCCTCGGTGACCTGACAAAAGAGGCCACCAAGTGGGAGTGGAAGATGTCACTCAAACAGGCTGGACACCAGATCAAACAGGGGTTCCAAGTTGCAGAAATGCAATAAAAACCTACCCAGCTAATTGTGGATGTCAGAATGGTTGTCTTAAATGCAGAAAGATAAACCAGGGAACCCATCAATTGTTGCGATGGCAAGATATTGCTAACACCCGTAGAGCCCCATTATCCTCAGAGAGAGCAAAGTGCTCTTAATCACAGGGCATCTTACATTATCATCCCTACTTGTTTGTGTGTTTGAAGCAATAACCAATCATAGACTACTAGCAAACCTGTTCAACAATCTATAGCAAATACCGACTCAAATAGAGACTTAGATACTACAAGAGTACAAGTTCAATGTTTAGCATCAGCCAGGCAAGCTCAACCCTGCTGACTAACCTTCGCAATGTCCTTTGCCACCCGTCAGTCCTATTAGTCACAAAGAAAAGGGTGTTGAACAACATTCCAACTACACAAACCTAAACCCAACACCAAAGTCACCAAGTTAACATCAAAGCACAACAAAACAAGATGAGGCGTTGATACGATGTATGATGTGTGATGATGGATTGAAAATATTTTGGAATTATGCTGGTGTTCTGTAAAGAAGGCTGTGTGCCTGGGTACATGACCTAATTAAGATGGGGAAGGGTAATAGAGACAGCTTGTCTGGGAGAGTTGAAAGATAAAAGAGAAAAGGTGCTAGATGTATGCATTTGTAATGAAACACTATTGTGATGTGGATTTACAAATAGGTTGTTTTTTAAATTTGCATTAGGAGATAGATAAGACATGGGCTTTCAGCTGTTAAATCTCACATGGGCATTCAAGGGAGTTTTACAACTTGCAACGGTTTCATCAGTAACCAATTAGGGTTTATTAAATTTTATTTGACCCGAAAGTGGAGGCAATGGGGAAACGTGAATGATATTTATACATTTTGGAAAAGTTTGAGATAAAAGAGGTGCTGAGGACAATAGAATTGTAGATAAAGGGGGTAAAGGGTATTTAAGGAAAGATGTTGATCGGAGTTGTGGAGGCTGTGTGGGGATATATCCCGCGACCAGCTCTGCGCTGAGAGAAGGTGTGAAATCCGAGGCAGCCATCCACAGACCAGAAAAGTGTTTGGGCCCGATTCTCCCCAAAAGTTAATTTGTGGCGGGATTTCAGAGAGTTCCCCACTGCTATTCAATGACATTTAGTCACGATTTTGGGCCCTGGGGAGTTTCTCACCGGTTTAGCCCACACTAGGAATTTTCTTTTGCACTGGGAGCTGAACTCAGAGATCGGGCCACCATTTTGAAAGGGTGCCCCAATCTCTAGGTGAGCTTGTAGGTCCCCCACACACATGGGCACTACCCCACACCTCCCAAGTGAGGAAAGCTCGCGATAGGGTCCCCCCTCCTCAGCCCCCCCCCCCAAGCCCACTTAAAGCATCCCCTCCCTCTAGCAACCCCACCTATCATCCCCCAACTCCCTGGAGGCCCTACATACCTACCCTGCACGCCCCCATCCTTCAAACCCCCCCTCCTTCCAAGGCCATGGTCCCCCCGGCCCTTGGCAGGGCCACCTGGAACTCAGGCACCCTTGCACTGCATTCTGGCAGTGCTCCTGCTGGCTTGACAGTGACATCTGAGTACCTTGGCAGTGTCAGGGTGGAGTGCCAAGGTGCCAATGTTCCAGAGGGAGGGCCAGGGACCCACCCTGCACTTACCTTGACCACCCTGGAGACCTTCCGGGTGCCGTTCCACCTGATCCACGATTGTGTGGCCCAGCACTGATCAGCGCCCGGCTGCAGCCTCCCTGGGGAAGCCAAAGAATTAAGGGAGGCTGGTGGATTCCGTGCAGGTAAGTAGTAAGTAGGTTTACGACCTACTTTCATGAGCGTCATTTGGTCCCGTCCATTTGAGGCGGGGTTCCAACTTCGATAACTCGCGGGGCTTCGGGAGGCTGTCGGGAGGCTCAGTGGAGGCCTTTCCCGGCATTCACTGGCCGCGTTGCAGTCAAGCGAGAGCCCAACGTGACCGGAGATTCACACCCAAGGTTTCAGAGAGCAACTTGTTTCTGAACTTTCTTGGATTTCCACAGCAGAGTGTTAGTGTGTGAGGAGTTGTGTGATAAAGCTTTATTAAAGTAACAAAAAATGCTACTAGACTTTAATCGTTACAAATCTATAAGGGAGTGTTGGCAAGTAGTTTACTTGTGTGTTCTGACCAAGGCTATGGGGGGGGGGGGGGGGGGGGTGGAGGTCTGTGTTTTTTAAGACTGTTTAAGCTTTTTCTTCGATAATAAATCTCTTAGGTGACAAACTGGAAAGATGGATTCGAGAGGCCGTCATACTAAACAAAATCTCTCATGTGCTACAGGGTCTTCATGATGTTCGAAATGAGCTCACTGTTGCACCACACCAGAGCTCACGTTACACAACAACTGCCCTGTCATTCCACAATCATTGAGGGAATGTGTTGTCGAGACAGCAGATGAAGGTAACCATGGAACGGTCAAAACTCCTTCGGGTGAAAGGATCCCCAGAAGTGGTCACATGGTAGAACACAAAATCAAGCAGTGTTTGCCATATTAACAACAATATCAAATCTTTGTGATCCTCTCAACGTGTCTGAACTACCACCTTGACCATGGATTGAAATTAGCGCATTGAGTTTACAGATTTGCACACTGGTGAACACTGGCGACTATAGCTGGTTACGAGTCGTGGAAATAGCTGGGTCTACATCACGGAAAGCAGTCATCCCAAAGTGTGACCACCTTTTGCCTTGTTTGGAATTCCTCAAAAGGGTGAGAAGCGACAATGGAGATTACTGGAAAGCCTCAAGCTCGGTCATCTTTACACGTCCTGTGCGAACCCGTCTTCCTGAGCTACCCCACGGATCAAATGACCGACGTGAACACAAACGCGGTTGAGAACAGAAAGATCGAATGAGAGTGAATGCAGAGTGAAATATGAAATTCAGAGTTACAACACTGAAGCCAGGAGATAAATTGCTTGTGAGACATGCTGGTCATGCTGGAGAGCAAACAAACCCCCATGACATCCAACCATTTTGTTGTGATCAACACACAAGGATCAATGATTATTGCTAAGCACAGTTTACAAATGATTACACAAAATGCACCATTCTTCAAAGCACTGAAAACATTCAAAAGCATTAGAACCATCCAGACATCGACATCTCAGATGAAGATGAAGAATGAGTTAAAGGAGACCAGACCTGATGTTAAATGCTATCCTACTTGAGGGAAACAGCCACCATAATTAAGCGATCATGTTACAAAGTCAACTATTTTCAGTTGGTGAACAAATCTTTTATCCCATTGTATATGACTGAGTGCAATGTTAAATTAATTCAAATGTGTGCGTAGGTAATAGTGTTACCGGTGAAGTTAAACATTCAAGTTATGCTTAAAGTTTATTGTTCACACTTTTGGAAACAAACCATAGAAATACACTACGACTCTCATTTACCAAGAAGGGAGGGATATAGTGTATTAAAAATTCCATTGTGCATTTTGTCCACGTAACGTTGCCATATACGCTTATACCAGCAGAGTGAGTCTAGAAGGAGCATAAAGGAATCCGTGTTTTAACAATATGTGCACCATTTTGATTCTAATGCGTCTTGCAGAATCTTATTGCTTCTTCCCAGGGTGGAAAATAGTTGAAGTTAGACAGTTCCCAGATGCTGGAATAAAACACAGCAGTGCTCTTCTGTAGTACTGCTACCTCGGAGTAAGACACCACTCGCATTAAGGATGTCAACCTTCCAGGAATTCCCTGGACTCTGTCGGAATTGAAGATCGACCTCCAGAGCAAAGCTGCGAGCAAAACCCAGGGAGGAGGGGCAATTAAAAAGAATGCATTTTCCAGTCGTCTTTGAATCTATTAGTTAAGGAAATATTGGAGACTGTGTAAAAAGAAAAAAAGGGAAGGACGAGCGAGTGGGGTGATTGGAAGTAAGAGTTCATATCATGAAACCTCCAAGAACATGAACAACCAGGGTTGTTGACCGTAGATCCACCAGGAAACTTGCTTAGGATAAATAGTCCATTTAGACACCTGCAAATTATCAGGGCTATTCAGTACAGGTATGAACCAAAGAAACACTGCGTGCATCTCGGAATATTTTCCACCAAGTAGAAGTGTTATTCTTTCATATATATATTTAAATGTAATTTCACATACCCACAAAATGTAAACTGAACATACAACCACCCACCTTGAAATGGATGGGAAAAAACCAAGAAAAGACCAAATTCCACAGATCTCTCCGCAAGAGCAAGGAGCTATTGAACTGGCAAGCAGCAGGCATCAGAGGGTTTCCTGCATTCGCTTCCCACCGGCCACCATCCCATTCCCCAGGACCTGCCCCCGTTTGTGCTTGACTTTAATTTGGAGATGCCAAGGGGTAGATTCCCGAGGATTTGTTTCGGCGGCAGGGAGGGGCAATGACCTCTTTCTTCACATGCACAACACTAGTCCGAGGCCTCGCCCCCAACACCCCTGACCCCACCCCGTCAACTCACTGCCGTCACGATCTCAAGTTCGTTCACAGTGAAATCGCAATCCATGATCTCCGTGGCGTGAGGGGAAATTGGGGTGGTGGGAGGCAGAGTGGGCTGGGGGGAGAGAGAGGGTGGGAGATGGGGGTGGTGGCCGATGGATTTTCTCCCGAAATCGGACATCACAAAAGGGAGAAGTGCGAAGACCGCGGGAGCCTCTCAGTTGATCCGCATCTTCGTCCCTCGTCGGGCCAGGGGGCTGACCGTCTCGTGCGCAAACCCATCAAAGCCGCTCTCAGAGCAGAAGGAGCCATCTTCGGAACTGGCCACGCCGTTGCTGATCTCTGCAATACAGGACAACAGGAGGTTAGTGCTGACCCAATCCCAGCCCGCACTGAGTAAGCACCAGGCAAAATCCATCAGGATAGTTAAAGGCTCAGTGTGCTGAGGCAGGGAAGAAAGCAGCAGAGGGGAAGGATGGGGAGGCCGGGCCGGGCTGGGGAAGGACGGGGAGGCCGGGCCGGCTTAGAGAGGATGGGGAGGCTGGGCCGGGCTAAATTAGGGAGAATGGGGAGGCTGGGCCCGGCTGGGTTAGGGAGAATGGGGAGGCCGGGCTGGGGAGGCCAGGACAGGGGGAGGATGGAGGATAGGGAGGCCGGGCAAGGATAGGGTGGATGGGGAGGACGGGGCGGGCTGGGGGAGGATGGGGAGGCCAGGCCGGGGGGAGGATGGGGAGGCCGGGCTGGGGGAGGATAGGTAGGTCGGGCCGGGGGGAGGATGGGGAGGCCGGGCTGGGCCGGGGGGACGATGGGGAGGCCGGGTTGGGGGAGGATGGGGAGGCCGGGCTGGGCTGGGGGAGGATGGCGAGGCCGGGCTGGGCTGGGGGAGGATAGGGAGGCCGGGCCGGGGGGAGGTTGGGAAGGCCGGGCTGGGCTGGGGGAGGATAGGGAGGCCGGGCCGTGGGGAGGTTGGGGAGGCCGGGCCGGGCCGGGGGGAGGTTGGGAAGGCCGGGCCGGGGGGAGGTTGGAAAGGCCGGGCCAGGCAGGGGGAGGATGGAGAGGCCGGGCCGGGCAGGGGGAGGATGGGGAGGCCGGGCTGGGGGAGGACAGGTAGGCCGGCCGGGGGAGGATGGGGAGGTCGGGTCGGGGGGAGGATGGGGAGGCCGGGCCGGGCAGGGGGAGGATGGGGAGGCCGGGCCGGGCCGGGGGGATGTTGGGAAGGCCGGGCTGGACCAGGGGAGGTTGGGAAGGCTGGGCTGGACCGGGGGAGGATGGGGAGGCCGGGCCGGGGGGAGGTTGGGAAGGCGGGCCGGGGGAAGGTTGGAAAGGCTGGGCCGGGGGGAGGTTGGAAAGGCCGGGCCAGGCAGGGGGAGGATGGAGAGGCCGGGCCGGGCAGGGGGAGGATGGGGAGGCCGGGCTGGGGGAGGACAGGTAGGCGGGCCGGGGGAGGATGGGGAGGTCGGGTCGGGGGGAGGATGGGGAGGCCGGGCTGGGCAGGGGGAGGATGGGGAGGCCGGGCTGGGGGAGGATGGGGAGGGCGGGCCGGGCAGGGGGAGGATGGGGAGGCCGGGCTGGGGGAGGACAGGTAGGCCGGGCCGGGGGAGGATGGGGAGGTCGGGTCCGGGGGGAGGATGGGGAGGCCGGGCTGGGCAGGGGGAGGATGGGGAGGCCGGGCCGGGGGAGGATGGGGAGGCCGGGCCGGGGGAGGATGGGGAGGCCGGGCTGGGGGAGGATGGGGAGGCCGGGCTGGGGGAGGATGGGGAGGTCAGGCCGGGGGGAGGATGGGGAGGCCGGGCCGGGGGGAGGATGGGGAGGCCGGGCTGTGGGAGGGTGGAGAGGTCAGGTTGGGGGAAGATGGGGAGGCCGGGCTGGGCTGGGGGAGGATGGGGAGGCCGGGCCGGGCCGGGGGGTGGTTGGGAAGGCCAGGCTGGACTGGGGGAGGTTGGGAAGGCCGGGCTGGACTGGGGGAGGATGGGGAGGCCAGGCCGGGGGGAGGTTGGGAAGGCCGGGCTGGGGGAGGATGGGGAGGCCTGGCTGGGCAGGGGGAGGATGGGGAGGCCGGGCCGGGCCGGGGGGAGGTTGGGAAGGCCGGGCCGGGGGGAGGTTGGAAAGGCCGGGCCAGGCAGGGGGAGGATGGAGAGGCCGGGCCGGGCAGGGGGAGGATGGGGAGGCCGGGCTGGGGGAGGACAGGTAGGCCGGCCGGGGGAGGATGGGGAGGTCGGGTCGGGGGGAGGATGGGGAGGCCGGGCCGGGCAGGGGGAGGATGGGGAGGCCGGGCCGGGCCGGGGGGATGTTGGGAAGGCCGGGCTGGACCAGGGGAGGTTGGGAAGGCTGGGCTGGACCGGGGGAGGATGGGGAGGCCGGGCCGGGGGGAGGTTGGGAAGGCGGGCCGGGGGAAGGTTGGAAAGGCTGGGCCGGGGGGAGGTTGGAAAGGCCGGGCCAGGCAGGGGGAGGATGGAGAGGCCGGGCCGGGCAGGGGGAGGATGGGGAGGCCGGGCTGGGGGAGGACAGGTAGGCGGGCCGGGGGAGGATGGGGAGGTCGGGTCGGGGGGAGGATGGGGAGGCCGGGCTGGGCAGGGGGAGGATGGGGAGGCCGGGCTGGGGGAGGATGGGGAGGGCGGGCCGGGCAGGGGGAGGATGGGGAGGCCGGGCTGGGGGAGGACAGGTAGGCCGGGCCGGGGGAGGATGGGGAGGTCGGGTCCGGGGGGAGGATGGGGAGGCCGGGCTGGGCAGGGGGAGGATGGGGAGGCCGGGCCGGGGGAGGATGGGGAGGCCGGGCCGGGGGAGGATGGGGAGGCCGGGCTGGGGGAGGATGGGGAGGCCGGGCTGGGGGAGGATGGGGAGGTCAGGCCGGGGGGAGGATGGGGAGGCCGGGCCGGGGGGAGGATGGGGAGGCCGGGCTGTGGGAGGGTGGAGAGGTCAGGTTGGGGGAAGATGGGGAGGCCGGGCTGGGCTGGGGGAGGATGGGGAGGCCGGGCCGGGCCGGGGGGTGGTTGGGAAGGCCAGGCTGGACTGGGGGAGGTTGGGAAGGCCGGGCTGGACTGGGGGAGGATGGGGAGGCCAGGCCGGGGGGAGGTTGGGAAGGCCGGGCTGGGGGAGGATGGGGAGGCCTGGCTGGGCAGGGGGAGGATGGGGAGGCCGGGCCGGGCTGGGGGAGGATGGGGAGGGCGGGCCGGGCAGGGGGAGGATGGGGAGGCCGGGCTGGGGGAGGACAGGTAGGCCGGCCGGGGGAGGATGGGGAGGTCGGGCCGGGGGGAGGATGGGGAGGCCGGGCTGGGCAGGGGGAGGATGGGGAGGCCGGGCTGGGCAGGGCGAGGATGGGGAGGCCGGGCTGGGGGAGGATGGGGAGGGTGGGCCGGGGGGAGGATGGGGAGGCCGGGCTGGGCAGGGGGAGGATGGGGAGGCCGGGCTGGGCTGGAGGAGGATGGGGAGGCCGGGCTGGGGGAGGATGGAGAGGCCGGGCCGGGGGAGGATGGGGAGGCTGGGCCGGGGGAGGATGGGGAGGCTGGGCTGGGCTGGAGGAGGATGGGGAGGCCGGGCTGGGGGAGGATGGAGAGGTCAGGCCGGGGGGAGGATGGGGAGGCCGGGCCGGGGGGAGGATGGGGAGGCCGGGCTGGGCAGGGGGAGGATGGGGAGGCCGGGCTGGGGGAGGACAGGTAGGCCGGGCCAGGGGAGGACAGGTAGGCCGGGCAGGGGGAGGATGGGGAGGCCGGGCTGGGCAGGGGGAGGATGGGGAGGTCGGGTCGGGGGGGGAGGATGGGGAGGCCGGGCCGGGGGAGGATGGGGAGGCCGGGCTGGGCAGGGGGAGGATGGGGAGGCCGGGCTGGGCAGGGGGAGGATGGGGAAGCCGGGCTGTGGGAGGGTGGAGAGGCCGGGCTGGGGGAGGATGGGGAGGTCAGGCCGGGGGGAGGATGGGGAGGCCGGGCTGTGGGAGGGTGGAGAGGTCAGGTTGGGGGAGGATGGGGAGGTCAGGCCGGGGGGAGGATGGGGAGGCCGGGCTGTGGGAGGGCGGAGAGGTCAGGTTGGGGGAAGATGGGGAGGCCGGGCTGGGCTGGGGGAGGATGGGGAGGCCGGGCCGGGGGGAGGTTGGGAAGGCCGGGCTGGACCGGGGGAGGATGGGGAGGCCGGGCTGTGGGAGGGTGGAGAGGTCAGGTCGGGGGGGAGGATGGGGAGGCCGGGCCGGTCAGGGGGAGGATGGGGAGGCCGGGCTGGACTGGGGGAGGATGGGGAGGCCGGGCTGGACTGGGGGAGGATGGGGAGGCCGGGCCGGGGGGAGGTTGGGAAGGCCGGGCTGGGCCGGGGGAGGATGGGGAGGTCGGGTCGGGGGGAGGATGGGGAGGTCGGGTCAGGGGGAGGATGGGGAGGCCTGGCTGGGCCGGGGGGAGGATGGGGAGGTCCGGCCGGGGGGAGGATGGGGAGGCCGGGCTGGGCAGGGGGAGGATGGGGAGGCCGGGCTGGGCAGGGGGAGGATGGGGAGGCCGGGCTGGGGGTGGCTGATGGAGAGGCCAGGTGAGGAATTAGGGTGGAAGGAAGTGTAGGACAGATGGAGGAAGGCAACAACTTATAATTCTAAAGGACCTTCACAACATTAGCATGTGCCAATACACTTTAATAACAAATAAGTACTTTTGCCGTGTAGCCATTGGGACTAGAATGCAAAGTAAGAGATAATTGATGAGGTTGTTATTTAATCCACAGAGTTGTGATCTGGAAGGCCCTGCCTTAAGGAGTGTTTGGAATGTGATTCCAGAGGAACTGTCACAAAGGAATTGGATAAATACCCACATTGGATACGTGGCGCGGCGTACTCCGAGAGTACGCCACTTTGGAGGGGGCAGAGCATCAAACGCAATTCCCCAAGTGTGATCCAATCGGGAATTTCACCATAAATTCTCATGGCCTGATTGTTTCTCGAGAATTGAATTAGAACATAAGAACTAGGAGCAGGAGTAGGCCACCTGGACCCTCGAGCCTGCTCCACCAATCAATGAGATCATGGCTGATCTTTTATGGACTCAGCTCCACTTTCCGGCCCAAACACCATAACCCTTAATCCCTTTATTCTTCAAAAAGCTATCTATCTTTATCTTGAAAACATTTAATGAAGGAGCCTCAACTGCTTCACTGGGCAAGGAATTCCATAGATTCACAACCCTTTCCTGGCTTTCATGTACAATAACTGTGATCTTATCAACTTGCGTCAGCACTGTTAATGCTTTTACGATCCACTCTCCCGCTTCTGTTTTTCTACCTAATAATGATTCATCTCTTCAGGGGAATAAGTGATGTCCTCATCTCTTCGGAGAAAAACAAACCATTTGCAATGTTGCAACTTGCCACTGATCCATCCCCTTTGTGGCCTGTCAATGGATTCCTTTTTGGCTTTTCTCATGTTCCACGGGGCTGTCACAATGCTGGTCGATCATCTCCTATCAACTGTCATTTTATTTGGATTTGATGAGTGATTTAACAGCTAGACGTCCTTCCTACCACTAACCCTCCCCATGATGCCAGCACTGATCCATGGTGACCGCCCACACTAGTGGCTGTGACCTGTGATTCTAGAACCTGTTTACGTGGTGCTGTATTTTGGTTCCCTCGTTATTAGCACCCACCCAACATTTTGGCATCCTCTGCAAATTTTAACAGCCTACCTCCTGACAAATAACCTCCCTTTCACTCCTGACTTTTGCTTTCTCCTTTGGAACCTCCATTTCATAAGATGTCAAGGTCAGCGGTTGTTTCCTGTCCCCAACTTTCCTCGAACGGAGTGGCTCACTGGGCCACTTCAGAGGGCAGTCAAGAATCAACCGGAGTGGATCTGGAGTCACATGCTGGCGAGGCCAGACAAGGACGACCGATCTCCTTCCCTGAAGGACATTAGTGAACCAGATGGTCATTTAGATGCCAAACGCTAGCTCGGTTTCTGTCTCACACCCGCTGACAGACCTGCTGAGTTTATCCAGTATTTTTTCCCATTTTTATTTCCAGCATTCGCCACGTTTTACTTTTCATTGAACCAGATGTGTTTGGCGAGAGCTCCATGGTCACCATTACGGACACTAGCTTTCAATTCCAGATGTTATTGTGTCATGGCAGTGTCCCTTTAAGAAAGAATTTTGTCTTATCACACGGCTTCAGTGATGTCATTTGCGGCTGGAGGATTTTTTACTTTCGCTTTCAATTTGGACTACAGAAAGAGACCAGAAGTATTTTGGCCTGTCTCCCTCTATTTTCATTTCAAATATCTGTTCCAGTAAAAATCACCTTGGTGGTGGCTTTGGAGATATAATTGCTTTCCAAAGGGAATTTGAATTCTTGATGATTGAAAACCAGATCAGAATCACAGGGACTGGGCAGCACAGTGGCACAGTGGCTAGCATTGTTGCCTGTGGAGCTGAGGACCCGGATTCCAATCCCGGCCCTGGGTCACTGTCCGTGTGGAGTTTGCACATTCTCCCCGTGTCTGCGTGGGTTTCGTCCCTACAACCCAAAAGATGTGCAGGTTAGGTGGATTGGCCACGCTAATTGCGAACAAAAATAAAATAATTGGGTACTCTAAATTTATAAACAAAACAAAAAAAAGAATCACAGGGACCAAGACCAGTCTTAGTCTGGTGAGAATACAGTGTGCTGGGCCAAGCCCTTGAATAGGGGTTTTTGGTTGTGGATTTTATTTTTGAATTGGAACAGTTAAGGGGGAATTCATTAAGTGTTATACATAGATGACTGTAGCTGGGTGGTGTCTTTATGTTTGTAATTGATACATATTCTTGCTGTGTGTTTATATAAATGTTAACTAAGTTCTTAGAATAAAGTTTGTTCTGATTAAAGTGTCTTGGAAGACTTGAATCGCACTTGAAGTGAAGGCTCTTGTGCCCATCCTAGCCGAATTCAACATAAAGGTTGTAGGTCAGATGGACTTCATAATATACTTTGGGGTTTCAAAGCCCTAGTGAACCGATACCTGCAGCCATCAACATGACAACACCCCAGCCATCTGCATATTAATCAGCAATCCCCGGGAACAATTGATACAAAATAGACACACAAAGCCGACCCAGACCTTTCGGCGCCAGCAGGAGCTGACACAAAGAGAGGTGGGTGACCACCCCTCGATCAAGGAATCGCTCCAGCATTGGAGAATATCGAACCAAGTGATTGAGACCAAGTCCAATCACTTGGAGCCAGGTACAAGGTCCGCCCCGAGAGGCGGGAAGCCCCTGGGGACTATAAGAATAGGGGCCAAGTTCAAATCGACCCTTCTTCTCCTCTCCGCACCCTTCGAGACCCTTCTGCAAGAGAACGTAAGTTTTACTCCAACGATCGCTACCAGATAGGCACTCCTGACTATCGACTTGTACCAGCTTTGAATCCCGCAGGCTCAGAACCCATTCGAAAGGCCATTCGTTTCCCTGACCTGGTGGGCCATTTCCAAAGTTAAGTATTGGCCTGTTAGTTGTAGGATGTAGCTTAGAAGTAGAATTAATGTATAAGTATTAATTGCTGTATATAATAAATGAGCGTTGATTTAACTCTTACTAAGCGGTGTGTTGGATTATTAATCATTACTCGGACTTGAACCACGTGGCGGTATCAGAAAGATACCTGGCGACTCAAGAGCAAAGGTGACAGAATAAGAGCAATTAAACTAAGGCTAAAACGAGCAACATTAGCCCATAACCATTGTCTGAATTCAAATTCAAAAATCGTGGTGGGATTTGATCGATGGCCATCCACAGCATTAGCCTGGGCCTCTGGGCTACTAGCCCAGTTCCATGACCACCATGCCACTGAGTCTCCTCTGTTTAACCTCCCCTAATCTTCTTTGCTCTAAATAAAGCAATCCCAGCTTCTCCAGTCTCTCCACATAACTGGGAAACCAGCACCCCCTGCTCTCTCACCTCCCCCCTCTCAAAGAACCTATCCTTGTTAGAGCCGCACTCACCCAGGTAAATGGAGAGTATTCCATCACACGCCTGACTTGTGCCTTGTAGATGGTGCACAGGCTTTGGGGAGTCAGGAGTTGAGTTTCTCACCACAGGATTCCCAGCCTCTGATGTGCGCTTGTAAGCCAGTGTGTTCATAAGGCTGGCCCAGTTCAGTTTCTGGTCAATGGTGATCCTGAGGACGTTGATTGTGGGGGATTCAGCGGCGGTAATGCCATTGAACGTCAAGGGGAGATGGATCGATTCTCTTTTGTTGGAGATGGTCATTGGCTGGCATTTGTGTGGCGCGAATGTAACTTGCCACTTGTCAGCCCAAGCCTGGATATTGTCTGGGTCTTGCTATACAAGACATTGGTTGTACAAGACATTAGTAAGACCACACATAGAATACTGTGTTCAGTTCTGGCCCCCCCTATTATAGGAAGGATATTGTTAAACTAGAAAGAGTGTAGAAGAGATTTACAAGGATGCTACCAGGACTTGATGATCTGAACTATAAGGAGAAGCTGGATATGCTGGCACATTTTTCCCTGGAGCGTAGGAGGCTTAGGGGTGATCTTATGGAGGTCTATAAAATAACGAGGAGCATTGATATATTAGATAGTCAACATCTTTTCCAAAAGGTAGAGGAGTCTAGATCGAGAGGGCATAGGTTTAAGGTGAGAGGGGAGAGATACAAAAGAGACCAGAGGGGAATTTTTTTCACACATAGGGTGGTGAGCATCTGGAATGAGCTGCCAGAGGCAGTGGTAGAGGCGGGTACAATGTTGTCCTTTACAAAGCAGTTAGACAGTTACATGGGCAGGGGGCGTATAGAGGGATATGGGCCAAATGAGGGCAAGTGGGACTAGCTTAGTGATAGAAACTGGGCGGCATGGACAAGTTGGGCCGAAGAGCCTGTTTCCCATGCTGTAAACATCTATGACTCTATTTGGACATGCACTGCTTCAGTATCTGAGAAGTCGCAAATGGTGCTTAATATTGTGTAGTCATCAGTGAACATCTCCACTTCTGACTTTATGATGGAAGGGAGGTCATTGATGAAGCAGCTGAAGATGGTTGGGCCTAGGACACTACCCTGAGGAACTCCTACAGTGATGTCCTGGAGCTGAGGTAACTGACCTCCAGTCACCACAACCATCATCCATTGTGCCAGGTATGACTCCAACCAGCGGAGAGTTTTCCCCCTGATTCCCATTGACTCCAGTTTTGATAGAGCTACTCGATGCCACACTCGGTCAAATGCTGCCTTGAGTGTTATTGGAGCTGCACTCATCCAGGCAAATGGAGAGTATTCATTCACAGATGGATGGTGGAGAGCTTTGGGTAGTCAGGAGGTGACTGGCTGGGCAGGCTGGAGAGGACAAATGGCCTGTTCCTGCTCCTATTTCTTTCTTCTTGTGCATTTGACGCCAGGTCAGGAAAGGTGCCACAGAAATGCAAATCTTTTTTTCTTTAAAGAGGATTCAATCAGTTTCAGAATCAGAGCGATACAGGTCACAGCTTTCAGGGGAATGTTAGAATAGATATTAAATGCTGGATTAGCAGGGGCAACCTTTGGGAATCAGCAGTGTTAAAGGATGAAGAGGACAGTCTGTACTAAATATCTGTCGGCGAGAAGGAAGTGGAGGCTCTCACAATCACTCATGGGTCTTGTCTGCAGAGCAAACAGATAATAATAGCAAAGATTTCCTTCCCTAAAGGATATTAGTGAACCAGATGGTGTTTAAACGAATGCCCAGCAGCTTCTAGGTCATCATTAGCGAGATTGGCTTTTTAGTCCAGATTTATTAAGAAATTAGATTTAAATTCCTCTGTGCCATGGCGGGGTTTGAACTCGTAACTCTGGATCATTAGTACGGGTCTTGGAATTACTAATCCAGTAACTTAACCATGATGATGCCATACCCAGTGAATGGCCACTCATAATTGAACCATGTGTAACAAAGAACGGGGCTACATATGAGCCTTACACTCATCTTAGCAAATTAGGAAAGATAGCGGACACTTCTGGGACTCCTAGTCTTGCCCAGGGCCAACATGAGAATGGAGCTCTTGACTTGTGATAACCTTCCCCTTGCTCGCGTGATGAGTTCTCTGTTCCAGAGTATTTTTGTTACCAATCTCATGAGCGGTGTATGTAATTGATTGTACTGATGAGTTTTCTTAATAAAGCTTAGTAATCATGCTCTCTCGAGTTCTTGTGCCTGTATAATAAAGGAAAGATGGCCAATATTCACAGCCCAACAGCAATAAAACCAACTTGCTTCAACAGAGCATTTTTAAGATGGCACGGTGGCACAGTGGTTAGCACTGCTGCCTCACAGCGCCAGGGACCCGGGTTCGATTCCCCGCTTGTGTCACTGTCTGTGCGGAGTCTGCACGTTCTCCCCCTGTCCGCGTGGGTTTCCTCCGGGTGCTCCGGTTTCCTCCCACACGTCCAGAAAGACGTGCTTGTTAGGTGAATTGGACATTCTGAATTCTCCCTCTGTGTACCCGAACAGGTGCCGGAGTGTGGTGACTAGGGGATTTTCACAGTAACTTCATTGCTGTGTAATGTAAGCCTACTTGTGGCACTAATAAAGATTATTATTAAATAATGAGGATTATTATTAAAGTTGGCACATGAATTCTGATATCGCTCTTACATTACTCATTACCATACATATTTGATTAACCCATTACACCACACCCCACTCCGCCCTCAATCAGTCATCTTTGAATGTTACGCCCTCCCAACCCCCTTGCCTTAAACAGACAAGCAACACGGCACAGGTCAGCTTGCCGTGCTCCCCTCGCCCGCCTCTGGGTTAACACCAGTGGTAGTGGGTGAAGCCTTTACGTGGGCAATTGATGGATGGGTACCAGCCTCCCCGAACAGGCGCCGGAATGTGGCGACTAGGGGCTTTTCACAGTAACTTCATTGAAGCCTGCTCGTGACAATAAGCGATTTTCATTTCATTTCATTAATTGATGGATGGGAAGACCATCCAGGATCGAGGAGAATAAATTTCTTCACTCAGAGGTTTGTGAATCTTTGGAATTCCCCACCCTGGAGAGCTCAGTTGTTGAGCATATTCAGGACGGAGATATTTTGGGGGCTTTGAAGGAATCGGGGAATGTGGGAATGTGGCAGGAAGATAGAGTTGAGGCAGAAGACCTGCTGTGATCTTATTGAATGGAGGAGCAAGCTCACAGTCCTCCTCTTCTTCACTTGTGTTACTCCGTAAAGAGGGCAATTGGGAAGGGGCACACACCCAGAGGACCTGGGCCCAATGGTGCCAGTCCTGACCTGCTTTCCTTAGTGCAGGTGAGACTGCTCCGTTTAGTCAGCCGAAGCAGCAAAGGGCAGTCATTATTATCTGAAGACCCAGTTACTGATTGAAGAGCAAGAAACTCTTTATCTCGCTTTAACTAAAGCCTTTTTAAAAAATTTGCAAGCAAGCGGCATGACTTGTAACCTCAACTGACCAACCCCCCCCCCACCCCCCCACACACTCCGAAAGCCATATCAATTTTTTTTCACAGATTCAAAGACGTTGGCAGCATAAAAGGAGGCCATGCGGCCCATCGTCTCCATGTTGGGCGTCAAAGATCTGACTACACTAATCCCATCTTCCAGCGCCTGGTCCATAGTTCCTGCAGCGCAAGTGAATATCTAAATACTTCCGAAATGGGATGAGGGTCTCTGCCTCCACCGCCCTTTCAGGCAGCGAGTTCCAGACTCCCACCCCCCCCCACCCTCCCCTCTGGGTGAAAAGGTTTCTCCTCAACGCCCCTCTTAGCCCTCCACCCCTTACCTTCAATCTATGCCCCCTGGTTATTGACCCCCTCGACTAATGGAAAATGTGTCTTCCTGGCCCTCCCCCTCCCGCCCTATCTATGTCCCTCATAATCTTACACGTCTCTGTAGGGGATGTTTAGCACTGGGCTAAATCGCTGGCTTTGAAAGCAGACCAAGGCAGGCGAGCAGCACGGTTCAATTCCTGGACCAGCCTCCCCGAACAGGTGCCGGAATGTGGCGACTTGGGGCTTTTCACAGTAACTTCATTGAAGCCTACTTGTGACAATAAGCAATTTTCATTTCATTTCATTTTTCTATCAGATCCCCTCTGAGCCTTTGCTGCTCCAAGGAAAACAGCTCCGGCCTACACCAATCTCTCCTCGTCGCTCCGACCCTCCTAGCAAATCTCCACTGCACCCTCTCCAGTTCTTTTGGCGAAGATACTGCGGATGCTGGAAGGTAGAAATAAAGACAGAAAATGCTGGAAATACTCAGCAGGTCGGTCAGCGCCTGTGGAGAGTGAACCCAACTTCACATTGAGAGCGCTTGTTCGGAAGGACAGTCATATTAGACTCAAAACTTTAATCCTGTTTTTTTTTCCTCTCTGCACAGGTGCTGCTGAGCACTTCCAACATTCTCTGTTCTTATTTCATTTTTTTTTTTTTTAAACAAAATATTTGTTCAAGGGATGGCTCGACCAGCATCATTGCCCGGCCCTGATTGCCTCGCAGACTAAGGAAATGATCGTTCTCACCTTGATGAGTTAAAGATGCAAGCAGGGCTGCACCGTACCTGCAAAGATGAGTTTCTCTTTCATTATATTGACATCCTTGCTGGACCTGCGGACAGCTGCGCTCAGCATAATCTGTTCCGGGTTATAGGTCCTCATGCTACCCAGCCGCCATCTGCAATGGGAAACAGACCATTTAAAAAACAACTCTCCCACCCCCGTGTTTCGGTCAGAACCGTTTTGATGCCATTGAGGGAATTTGACTATCAATCTCTATCTCAGGCCTTCCTTTGGATCCCACTGTCAGCAGGCGGTGGAGGGGCGAGGGGAGGGACTGGAGGTGCGGCACGGGCAAGGGGCGAAGGGAGGAGGAGATATGCGCTGACTTTTTCCCCTTTTTCACTCCCTCCAGACAACCAAACCAGTCTTGCTGTGCTTGCTCCAGAGAGCATGATTTAATGCAGGAAAGCATAGAACCCCAACAGTGCAGAAATAGGCCCTGCGGCCCATCGAGTGTGCACCGACCTTCGAAAGAGCACCCCACCTCAGCCCTACCCCTGTAAAACCCATCTTTGGACACCAAGGGGCAATTTAGCGTGGCCAATCCACCTAACCTGCAGATTTTCGGACTCTGGGAGGAAACCGGAGAACCCGGAAGAAACCCACGCAGACACGGGGAGAACGTGCAAACTCCACATAAGACAGTGACCCGAGGTCGGAATCGAACCCGGGTCCCTGGTGCTGTGAGTCAGCAGTGCTAACCACTGTGCCGGTCTAAGTTGGAGGACAGGGTTTTACTAATCGAAAGGTTTAGGCCTACCTCCCACTCGGCAGCCAAAGGCCTACCATGGAACCATTCGGGTTTAGATCCCACCAGACATCATCCAAATTTACAACCATGAAAGGAAACTCAGTGAAAAATATCTTTAGAAAAAGCAAACATCCCACTTTGGATAGTCAGAGGCTTTTTCCCAGGGTAGAGGGGTCAATTACTAGGGGGCATAGGTTTAAGGTGCGAGGGGCAAGGTTTAGAGGAGATGTACGAGGCAAGTTTTTTTACACAGAGGGTAGTGGGTGCCTGGAACTCGCTGCCGGAGGAGGTGGTGGAAGCAGGGACGATAGTGACATTTAAGGGGCATCTTGACAAATACATGAACAGGATGGGAATAGAGGGATACAGATCCCGGAAGTGTGGAAGATTTTCGTTTAGACGGGCAGCATGGTCGGCACAGGCTTGGAGGGCCGAAGAGCCTGTAAGTGCTGTACTTTGTTCTTTATTCTTTAAGATTGGAGGTTACCATCTCCGTTGATAACACAACAACTTGTGTTTATATAGCACCTTTATCATAATGGAACGTCCCAAAGGACTCCTGCGGAGCATCATAAAACATAGTGTCATACTGAACCCCATAAGGACAGATGACCAAAAAGCTTGGTCAAGGAGGCAGGTTTTAAGGATGGTCTCAATGGAGGAGGTAGAGGCGGAGAGGTGCGGGGAGGGAATTCCTGGACTTCAAACCCAATCAACCCCAGCCATCAATGGAGGAGCAATCAAATGCTAAGATACAAAAACGGCCAGAATTGGATGAGCATGAGAAAATTGTGCAGCTCCGGAGAGCTGGCTGCACTTTATTGCTAAGGGATTGAGACACGGGAGAGAATTTAGTCGGGATGTGTTCACATTGACAAGCCAGGCACCTTTGGCGTTCACGTCATGTGAACGTGCGACTGCTTCTTTCACTTATCGGGGTCGTGGATCCAACGCACTTTCAGGCTCCTGATAAATGCACCTCCGATTTCGGAGAACGAGGTGTGTGACGCTCAATCAATAATCTGCTTCACCTCAACAAAGCGTAGGGACACCGTTCAAAGTTTATGGGTGGGATTCTCCGTCGCCAGCAGTGCTGGTTTCCCGGCCACAACGGGAAACCTCGCTGGCCGGCTGCGGGAATGGAGAATCCCGCTGCCGGCGGGGGCGTACTGCGTCGGAAAACGGGGCTGGCGGGATGGAGAACCCCACGCTATGTTTTCCGCAAAGTCATTGTCTTACTGGGACTGAAAGGGTTAAATAACGAGCAGGTTGCAGAGCACATTTTGAAACAGTTAGCGGGACCCGGATGCTGAAGCCAAGCCCCCATTTCCAGTAGATTAAATGTTTCTGCTAAGGGAAAAGGGGTAGTCCATCAATCCCGTACCAGCCTCCCCGAGCAGGCGCCGGAATCTGGCGACTAGGGGCTTTTCACAGTAACTTCATTTGAAGCCTACTTGTGACAATAAGCAATTTTCGTTTCATTTCATTTCATTTCACACAGCAGAGGAACAAGCTCAACAAAGCCATTTGGACCTGGTGCAGAGTTTAACCAGAATTTTGGCTACCGCAAGGGTTTTAACAGGCAGTGAGAGATACTGTAAACACTCTTGAAGGGTGGATAAAGTTTGTATAGCTGTCATGGTCTGAGGTTTTATAAAAAGCGCCTGTTCTTCCAACTGAAAGAAAAACAGACTACAGCCGTCACAGAGTTTAACAACTCCCTTCTCCTGGGCTGCTTTGATTTGACAGACCTGCTGCTGCAGGTTAGCAAACAAGAACAGGAGCATCCGGTTGTGCAGGTTCAATAGAATTCTTTGTTGACATTTCCCAAGACTATTATTCTGGAGGACTTTGATCCACTATAAATCAGACTAATCAGATTGGCAAAGATAGCCTGAAAGATGAGTTCATTGGAAGTTTGCAGTAAAGCAACACGTTCTACAGCCAACCAGGAAGCAGGCTATTCTAGATCTGATCATGCGCAACGAGATATGATTAATTAAAGGCGTCATAGTAAAGGCTAACAGCGATCATAACAGGATTGAATTTCACATTCAGCTCGAGGGAGAGAAGAATGGACCCAAGACTAGCATTTTAAACTTAAATAAGGGAAATTATGAGGGTGTGAAGACAGCTGGCTAAAATGACCTGGGAAATCAAGGTTAAGGGATGATTAAATAGCGAGGCAGGGACAGGCGTTTAAGGAGATGCTACACAACACTCAGCTAAGAACATTCCAATAAGAAAAAATGAATCTCGGAGGAAGGATGTACCAATTGTGCCTAACGAAGGAAGTTAAAGATGGTATAAAATTAAAAGAAAAAGCCACAATTCCGCCAAGACGAAGAGGTCAGAAGATTTGGCAGAATACATGAAAAGAATAATAAAGTTGAGCGAGCACACCACGACAGCTGGTGGGATTTAAATTCAATCAATAAAAATATAGAATTAAAAAGCTAGTCTTGGGTCAGAGTGACCATGAAGCCATTGTTGATTGACGTTAAAACCCAGCTGGTGGCGTCGTTACCTGGTCTGGCCTACATGTGACTCCAGACCCCGCAGCAATGGGGTTGACTCTAGATTGCCTTCTGAAATGGCCGAGCAAGCCGCTCAGTTGTATTAAAACACTAAAGCTCATAAAAAAGAATTAAATGGGACAGATCATCTGGCGTCAGACCTCTGCGTGACAATGGAAAGGTCAACCCAGTTGACCCTGCAACGTGCTCCTTATTAACAGCGGAGGGCCTGTGCCAAAACTGGGGGAGCTGCCTCATAGACTAGTTGTGCAACGGTACGAGGTAGTGATACTCAAAGAATCATGCCTTACATATAATGTCCCAGACATCATTCCTGAGTATGTCCTGTCTCATCAGCAGGACAGACCCAGCAGAGGCGGCGGCACAGTGGTATACAGTCGGGAGGGAGTTGCCCTGGGAGTCCTCAACATCAACTCTGGACCCCATAATGACTCATGGCTTCAGGTTAAACATGGGCGAGGAAACCTCCTTCTGGTCACCATCTTTCCTCGACTGATGAGTCAGTACACCTACATGTTGACCAGCACTTAGAGGGAGCACTGAAGCTGGGCCTTCAATGTCCATCACCAAGAGTGGCTTGGTGGCACCACTATTGACCGAACTGGCCGGGTCCTAAAGAACATAGCTGCAAGACTGGGTCTGCGACAGGGTGTGAGGACCAACAAAGGGGAAAAACATGCTTCACCTCACCCTTACCAACCTGCCTACAGGTCCAAAGATGTGCAGGTTAGGTGGATTGTCCATGCTAAATTGCCCTTGGGGTAGGTTAGGTGGAGTTGCTGGGTTATGAGATAGGATGAAGGTGCGGGCTTAAGTAGGGTGTTCTTTCCAAGAGCCGGTGCAGACTCGATGTGGCAGGACTTAGAACTGATCCATGATGGAACAGAATGGAGGGGCTGAATGGTCCTCCTATGTTTGAGTGCCAAGGTTCAAAAGCAGACACAGTAGAAAGCAGCCAGCCCGAGGTTAGTTTTATTTTTAAATTCATGTACGGGATGTGGATGTCGCTGGTCAGACCAGCATTTATTGCTCATCCCTAGTTGTTCTTCAGAAGGTGGTGATGAGCTGCCATCTTGAACCGCGGCAGTACCAGAGGTGTAGGTACACCCACTATGCTGTTAGGGAGGGAGTTCCAGGATGTTGCCCCAGTGACAGTGAAGCAACGGCCGATATATTTCCAAGTCAGGGTGGTGAGTTACTTGGAGGGGAGCTTCCAGGTGGTGGGGTTCCCAGGTATCTGCTGCTCTCGTTGTCTCTCTGCATTGACTCTGATGACAAGTGCTAAAAATCAAGGAGACTTTACAAGACATTAAAGCCTTTGGATTTTGGATTATCGCCGTGGCTCAGTCAAGCAGCAGAGCACATCCTAGGCCTCAACCAGGATAAACCCCTGGAAAATCCAGAACAAAGATTAATCTCCGGGACACCTCTGTGAGCAGAATACTGGAAACAAAAATAGGGAGGGGGCGACATTCAAAATGATTTGAGCAGGAACGATCAGAAGTGGGAGTATGATTGATGAACCCGGATCAGCCAATCCGGAATCGGGAGCCTCTCCTCGCTTTTTAATTGGTTGTGGGGAAAACGGTGCGCCGTGAAGATCGGCTTGTTGGACAGTCAATGGCAGAAGCCAGGGGGTGGGGCTGGTGGAGGTGGATGGTCATGTGATCAATCCCCCTGGAATTTGCCCAACCAGATTTATCAAGAGCCCTGGTTGGTCTACGACTGGTTGCTAGGAGATGCAAGAAGGGGACTTGGGTTGCTAATTGGCTCGTCTCCCATCCCCTCTCTGGTGAGGGAGATAATGGGCCACACTCTTAAAAATAAAGCAATAAGTTCACAGCTCTGACTGGGAAAACACACAAATTTAGATTCATCCAGGAACTCAAATGCTCCTTTCAGTAAATAACTTGGCCGGCTTCCCTCTGCTAAGCTAACAAAAGGCACATCCTGGTACGACGCAGTGAGCAGTCTGAGAGAGTGCACATGACTAGCCACTAGCATTTATATAGCTTCATTAACATAATGAAAAGTTCGCTCCACTGCATTAGCAGGCAAAATGGAACGCTGAGACACGTAGCGCGATACTCAGCTCAGGTCATCATAACCAGGGTCAAAGAGCTATGTCTCAAAGAGGGAGAGAGAGGCAGACAGCTTTAGGGGTGGGAACCGCAGACTTCAGGGTCCAGGTAGCTGAAGGCACGGCCCTCGAATGTGAAGCGAATACATTCACTGATGCTCAAGAGGCTGGAAGTGTAGCACAGAGACCTCAGAGGGTTCTGGGAGCTTTGGAAGAGATGAGAGAGATAGAGGGGGGGGTCAAGGCCACAAAATAGTTAAACCTTCGGTGCATTTTAAAGGCAGCTTAATGCAGGCTCGAAGTAAAAGAAAAGAGCGAAGTGTGGCGGGTAGAATGGGAAGCAGTAGTTCGGGTAGTCGGAGGCTTGTGTGGTGCTTAAACCACCAACCCAGGTCAGTTCCGCTGAATGGTCTGTTTCTGTGTTTCAGGTTAATAATAATCTTTATTATTGTCACAAGTAGGCTTACATTAATGAAGTTACTGTGAAAATCCCCGAGTTGCCACACTCCGGCGCCTGTTCGGGTACACAGAGGGAGAATTCAGAATGTCCAATTCACTTAACAAGCACGTCTTTCGGGACTTGTGGGAGGAAACTGGAGCGCCCGGAGGAATCCCACGCAGACACGGGGAGAACGTGCAGAATCCGTACAGACAGTGACCCAAGCTGGGAATGGAACCTGGGACCCTGGTGCTGTGAAGCCACAGTGCTATCCACTGTACTACCGTGCGGATCGATGTAATCCAATGTAAGGGTGGGGGGGAATCCACTCCCGCATTAAGGGGTGGGAACGGCAGCAGCGGCGGTGAATCACGCCCGAGTCCCAAAATTGCTTTTATGCCGGCGGGCTTTCCCCAATCGATTGTCCCCAGACCCCGCCAAAGGCGTAATGGGAATCCCGAATTTAAAAGTCGGGATTTCCGTTTGCACACATTTTAAAGTATTCATCGGGGCTGCTAGTCCCCTCCCAGGCGAAATTGACCATTCATGTCGGCGTGCCGTGGGACAGTGCCGGTGTGGGAGGGAGGGGGGGGATTCCCATGGCGACAGGAGGAGGGGGGATGGAGATTCCCATGGCGAGGGGGGGGGGGGGTTCATTTCTGTTTTTTTACATTAGGCCACCCTTTAAAAATTATGCCCGATCTTTCACAAACTTAAGTTTTTGGCCGGGCAGGTCCAGCATTACATCATGAGACACGGCCCTTACATATGGTAGGGAGACACCCCTCCCCCCATGCCGCCCTTCCCTTTCCCCGCCCGAGATGATACTTTGCCAAAAAAATGGCAACATCCGAGTAGCAAGTCACATTACAGCATTATATAGACCAGGGCCAGGATATATAGATGCGGCAGGGGCCCTGCTGGAAGTGTCAGGGGGGCAGCCAGTTGATTGGCTACCATCCTATTCAGAATGTTGGTCCGCCCATAAGATTTGCTGGTCCAGAGGACTGGCAGCTTAGCAAGGCCGGCAGGAGCAGTGGCCACTGTTGGAGCTACTCCCGGAGGAAGAGGGTACCATCAGTGCACATGTGCCCTCCAAGTAAGTTAAGTGGGGTTTGGGGTGCTGGGCCCAGTCAGGCAGCCCCTGGCGAGGGGGGGTGGTGGGCTGGGGGTATTGGTGATTCCAGCAGAGGTAGGAAGGGTCCTGAACTGGCCCTCTTCCCCGCCACTGCTGAAATGGCGTGACAGTGGAAGGGCTCCGGGTATGCCTCACAACACCTTCCAGCTTCCCAGCCCTAAAAAGCCTCGCCAAATTCCAACCCGGCCGTGAAATAGGTCAGTGATATCGGACTCAGTTCTGGTGTGGCCTCTCTCCCCTTTAATGGTTGCATCTGAACATCCACTGTGTAGCAACCAGCTCTGTTCACCTCCTTCTCACTTATCGAAGAAGGAATAGCAAGGAAATGGTTAATGAATGCAGGCTTGCCCCAGCATCCCTGGAGGGTTGGAATGGGCTCTATTCCAAGCAGAGGGAGTTTGTCGTTAATTACTTAAGTGGATGAAGTTTGGGAACTCTGCTGTGTGCTAATTAACAGCTCTGATTCCCCACACCCACCAAGTGACTATGGGCTGGAGCCTACGCTTCTCGAAAGGGTGAGGGAGGTGGAAGGGGAAGTGAGAGCTCCACTCGCTCCCGCCCCCACCGCCTCAGCTCGGCGAATCAAGACAAGCGCTCAGCAGAAAGGCAGCCAATTGGCAGTGCGAACGGGGGCTCTGCGCCCAATCGGGGTTTTAGGCCGGGGGCATCATGCAACAGGGAGGTTATGCCATGAACAGGAAGTTTAAAGGCTTCCTGCCCTCTCAATCACTCTTATGGCAGACTCAAAAGAGTTCTAAACGAAGTCCAGAAAGATAGAGACCACCACCACCTTCCCAGCAGACTCTACTGCTACATTCATCATGGTCGCGTTGGCAGGTATTTTCTTCCACCTTGGGCGCATGGTGGTTAGCACTGCTGCTTCACAGCGCCAGGGTCCCAGGTTCGATTCCCGGCTTGGGTCACTGTCTGTGCGGAGTCTGCACGTTCTCCCCGTGTCTGCGTGGGTTTCCTCCGGGTGCTCCGGTTTCCTCCCACAAGTCCTGAAAGACAATTCTCCCTCTGTGTACCCGAGCAGGCACCGGAATGTGGCCACCAGGGGCTTTTCACAGTAACTTCATTGCAGCGTTAATGTAAGCCTACATCTGACGATAACGATTATTATTATTGAAATCTTACGGAAGCAAGACATCCGAACTGGAGGCGGAAGGGGTTTCAAGGAGCTGAATGGCTCCCTTATTCCTAATCGAACTGCTGGTGATAAGTTTTTCCTCCCTGTGTTTGTGAAGTGTGTTATGGTTCCAATTAGCCCGTGCGGTGCACAGGACACTGAAGTGTGCTGGGAGCTGAGGCAGCGGCCCATACCCTTCACCCACTGATGTCGCAAGCCATTCCCGAGAACAGGGGGAGCAAACGGTCATCTGCCACTCAAAGCAACAAAAAAAAACCACTGAAAGGCACTGCTTTAGAATCTTATAAAACAGAACGTCATTGACAGTAGGCAGAATGCTGGGTGACTGGGACCTTACTGAGGATTTTATTGCAATAAAACACTGTGGTGAACCCCCACTTGTTGCACAGCCCTCAACTTGAGCACCCCCTCACCCCCCCCCAATATTAACCTCGCCCCATTATGGAGCAGTCCGGCTGCTATAGCTGCGCAAGCTGAAGTGGCGAAGAGTCAACAACAAGAGTCACATGTAGGCCAGACCGGGTAAGGACGGCAGATTTCCTTCCTTAAAGGACCCGATGGGTTTTTACAACAATCGATGATACTTTCACCATTACTGAGACTAGCTTTATATTCCACATTTCTTAATTAAATTTAATTCCACCAGCTGCCATGGTGGGATTTAAACCCTAGGATTACTATTCCAATGACATCGCTGCACTCTCTACCATTCAGCCTTGACCTTATTGACTGTCAGGGTCAGTTGGAGGCAGCGTATCCTCTTTCCTGCTCTGAAATATGAATGCAATCTAAGAAAGCCACCAACAAGAGTCGGCAGCCACATTTGAAGGTAGCCAATAGAACCTCAGGATTGCTTCAGAGGACAACTGGTCAAATAACTCCATTGATTCATCGTTTACAGAGTGAACTCCATTACTCTAGTTAGTGGCCGGCCAGCCTTTCCAAGAAGGCCATTCAGGCCAATTGCTCCAGAAGCCATGTTTCCACCATCCACCCAGTCCGGGGAGGGAGCGATCCCAAGGCCTGTTGCCCCTGCAGGCCTCGGCGGTGGAGTGAAGCAGTGGAGGAGGGATGGAGACAGGGGAGGGATAGAGGCTCCAATCACAGTCCAGGCCCGGAATACAAGTATGAGGGCGGGGGCTGGGGGAGGGCGAGAGCGGGGGATGGGGGAGGGCGAGAGCGGGGGATGAGGAGGGAGAGAGCGGGGGATGGGGAGGGAGAGAGCGGGGGATGGGGAGGGAGAGAGCGGAGGAGAGCGAGAATGGGGGATGGTGAGGGAGAGCGCGGGGGATGGGGAGAGCGAGAGCGGGGGATGGGAAGGGAGAGAGCGGGGGATGGGGGGAGAGAGTGCGGGTGATGGGGAGGGCGAGAGGGGGGCATTGAGAGGGATGGGAGAGGGGGATTGGGGGCGAGAGCAGGGGAGAGCGAGACCGGGGGATGGGACGAGAGCGGGGGATGGGGAGGGAGAGAGCGGGGTATGGGGAGGGAGAGAGCGGGGTATGGGGAGGGAGAGAGCGGGGGATGGGGAGGGAGAGAGCGGGGGATGGGGAGGGAGAGAGCGGGGGATGGGGAGGGAGAGAGCGGGGGATGGGGAGAGTGAGTGCGGGTGATGGGGAGGGCGAGAGGGGGGCATTGAGAGGGATAGGAGAGGGGGATTGGGGGCGAGGGCAGGGGAGAGCGAGACCGGGGGATGGGGCGAGAGTGGGGGTTGGGGAGGGAGAGAGCGGGAGATGGGGAGGGAGAGAGCGGGGGATGGGGAGGGAGAGAGCGGAGGATGGGGAGAATGGGGGATGGTGAGGGAGAGCGCGGGGGATGGGAAGGGAGAGAGCGAGGGATGGGGAGGGAGAGAGCGGGGGATGGGGAGGGAGAGAGCGGGGGATGGGGAGGGAGAGAGCGGGGGATGGGGAGGGAGAGAGTGGGGAATTGGGGCGAGAGCAGGGGTTTGTGGCGAGAGCGGGGGATTGGGGCGAGAGCGGGGGATTGGGGCGAGAGCGGGGGATTGGGGCGAGAGCGGGGGATTGGGGCGAGAGCGGGGGATTGGGGCGAGAGCGGGGGATTGGGGCGAGAGCGGGGGATTGGGGCGAGAGCGGGGGATTGGGGCGAGAGCGGGGGATTGGGGCGAGAGCGGGGGATTGGGGCGAGAGCGGGGGATTGGGGCGAGAGCGGGGGATTGGGGCGAGAGCGGGGGATTGGGGCGAGAGCGGGGGATTGGGGCGAGAGCGGGGGATTGGGGCGAGAGCGGGGGATTGGGGCGAGAGCGGGGGATTGGGGCGAGAGCGGGGGATTGGGGCGAGAGCGGGGGATTAGGGCGAGAGCGGGGGATTGGGGCGAGAGCGGGGGATTGGGGCGAGAGCGGGGGATTGGGGCGAGAGCAGGGGATTGGGGCGAGAGCGGGGGATTGGGGCGAGAGCGGGGGATTGGGGCGAGAGCGGGGGATTGGGGCGAGAGCGGGGGATTGGGGCGAGAGCGGGGGATGGGGCGAGAGCGGGGGATGGGGCGAGAGCGGGGGATGGGGCGAGAGCGGGGGATGGGGCGAGAGCGGGGGATTGGGGCGAGAGCGGGGGATGGGGCGAGGGCGGGGGATGGGGCGAGGGCGGTGGATGGGGCGAGGGCGGGGGATTGGGGGGGAGAGCGGGGGATGGGGCGCGGGTGGATCACAGAGAGCCTGGGGATGGAGTAAGGAGGGGGCAGCATGACCAGAGGTGTGTCTTCTTCCCCATTACTGAACCCAGGTTCACAGCTTTCCCATTACAACAGTGCACAAGGTTCCATCAATAGTGTCAGAATTACCTGATCAAGTGATAGCTGTGAAATGCCAGAATGCAGCAGAGAGGCAGAAAGAGAGAGAGAGTGAGGCAAGGATAGAAGGAGGAAAAAGAGCTGAGGAAGATAAACATCAGTGAGTTGCAGAAAAATGGCGGAAGGATAAAAAAATGAAAAAGTGAAAAGGGGCATCGCTGAATATTTCCCAAAACCTGAGTTTTCATGTTGACAAAAATTTAAACAATGTTTTCATTTCATGTTCATTCTGTTGAAATCAAGTCAATATTTTTATTTTCGCCCACTCACATTGATCAGTGTTTAGGATTCAGCGATACCCCAAGTCGTTCGCAATGTAAAGATGCATTCAAGCGGTTAATCTCTTCCGCAGCCTCCAGCAAGTCCCCCAAAGCCCAGCTCCCCCTTCCCCTCGCTGCCTTCATCTGCCGATTGTCCCCGTCCCCACAGGAAATCCCGAGCCGCAGCTTAAAGGTGCAGGCCTCGGGCGAGGCTGCTCCAGTCACGGACACTGGCTCCATTTCGACTCCTGATCGAAGCGCATGCCACAAATTCCTGCCACAACATTTCCGAATGTGGATGTTAAGCAAGACGCCCCCAAACCCCCCCCCCCCCCACCGACCCCCCGCCATTGAGATTGTAACGACGCAGTCAATTAAAAAACCCTAATGCCACTCAAACCCAGCAGAAATAAACAGCCACTTACCTAGGAACACTGCAGGGAAAGATCGAACATTAACTCACTAACGAAGCAGAAAAGGTAACATTTGCAACTACCAATCCAACAAGCACGGGCATACCGACCAACACAGCCAGGGAAAGCGAGACACTCAACAATACGGAAAAATGCACACGCACTCATAAAGCCTGTTCGAGACACTGGACAACAGGAAGAGACGAGATGCACTAAGATTACACACAGTGGGAGGTGGAGGTACGAGCTTTGTACTGTTGAGATTGTTCACCGTTGGGAGTGAATGGGAAGGGGCTGGAACCACTGGAATTTTGTGATGGGAGCAAACGTGAAGTGGCTTTGGTTCCTTGGAATTAGAACATACAGTGCAGAAGGAGGCCATTCGGCCCATCGAGATTGCACCGACCCATTTAAGCCCTCACTTCCACCCTATCCCCATAACCCAATAACCCCTCCAAACCTTTTTGGTCACTAAGAGCAATTTATCCTGGCCAATCCACCTAACCTGCACACCTTTGGACTGAGAGAGGAAACCGGAGCACCCGGAGGAAACCCACGCAGACACAGGGAGAACATGCAGACTCCGCACAGACAGTGACCCAACGGGGAATCGAACCTGGGACCCTGCGCTGTGAAGCCACAGTGCTATCCACTTGTGCTACCGTGCTGCCCTGGAATTCTGTCCAGCACAGTGGATGGGGAGGGATTTAGTCCACTGAGATTAATGATCACAGAGGGTTATTTTTACCTCCCTAACCTTTTCCTGAACAATGCCCGATGTGCCCATTCAGCTGATGCACTCCATTGTATATCCTTCTCTCTCACTACATACTTCTTTCTCCCTCACTTCGATTGGAAAAGTTGGGACTGTTTTCCTTGGGAGAAGAGGAGGTTGAGAGGAGATCTGATAGAGATGTTCAAAATCATGAGGGTCCTGGACAGAGCAGACAGGGAGAAATTGCTCCCATTGGTGGGAGGACAGAGAACAAGAGGACACCGATTCAAGGTAATTGGCAAAAGAAGCTATGGGGACATGAGAAACGATTTTCCACACAGCGAGTGGTTATCATCTGGAATGTACTGTCTGTGAGTGTGGTGGAGGCAGATTCACACAGCGAGTGGTTAGTGTCTGGAATATACTGTCTGTGAGTGTGGTGGAGGCAGATTCACACAGCGAGTGGTTAGCATCTGGAATGTACTGTCTGTGAGTGTGGTGGAGGCAGATTCACACAGCGAGTGGTTAGGATGTGGAATTTACTGTCTGTGAGTGTGGCGGAGGCAGATTCACACAGTGAGTGGTTAGGATCTGGAATGTACTGTCAGAGAGTGTGGTGGAGACAGAATCGCACAGCGAGTGGTTAGGATCTGGAATGTACTGTCTGTGAGTGTGGTGGACACAGATTCACACAGCGAGTGGTTAGGATCTGGAATGTTCTGTCTGAGAGTGTGGTGGAGACAGATTCACACAGCGAGTAGTTAGGATCTGGAATGCACTGTCTGAGTGTGTGGTGGAGGCAGATTCACATAGCGAGTGGTTAGGATCTCGAATGCACAGTCTGTGAGTGTGGTGGGGACAGATTCACACAGCGAGTGGTTAGGATTTGGAATGTACTGTCTGTGAGTGTGGTGGAGAAAGATTCACACAGCGAGTGGTTAGGGTCTGGAATGTACTTTCTGTGAGTGTGGTGGAGACAGATTCACACAGCGAGTGGTTAGCATCTGGAATGTACTGTCTGTGAGTGTGGTGGAGGCAGATTCACACAGCGAGTGGTTAGGATGTGGAATTTACTGTCTGTGAGTGTGGCGGAGGCAGATTAACACAGTGAGTGGTTATGATCTGGAATGTACTGTCAGAGAGTGTGGTGGAGACAGATTCACACAGCGAGTGGTTAGGATCTGGAATGTTCTGTCTGAGAGTGTGGTGGAGACAGATTCACACAGCGAGTAGTTGGGATCTGGAATGCACTGTCTGAGAGTGTGGTGGAGGCAGATTCACATAGCGAGTGGTTAGGATCTCGAATGCACAGTCTGTGAGTGTGGTGGGGACAGATTCACACAGCGAGTGGTTATGATCTGGAATGTACTGTCAGAGAGTGTGGTGGAGGCAGATTCACACAGCGAGTGGTTAGGGTCTGGAATGTACTTTCTGTGAGTGTGGTGGAGACAGATTCACACAGCGAGTGGTTAGGATGTGGAATTTACTGTCTGTGAGTGTGGTGGAGGCAGATTCACACAGCGAGTGGTTAGGATGTGGAATTTACTGTCTGTGAGTGTGGCGGAGGCAGATTCACACAGCGAGTGGTTATGATCTGGAATGTACTGTCAGAGAGTGTGGTGGAGACAGATTCACACAGCGAGTGGTTAGGATCTGGAATGTTCTGTCTGTGAGTGTGGTGGAGGCAGATTCACACAGCGAGTGGTTAGCTCTGGAATACACTGTCTGTGGGTGTGGTGGAGACAGATTCACACAGCGAGTGGTTAGGATCTGGAATGCACTCTCTGAGAGTGTGGTGGAGGCAGATTCACACAGCGAGTGGGTAGGATCTGGAATGCACTGTCTGTGAGTGTGGTGGAGGCAGATTCAGTCAAGGCATTCGAGAGGGAAATGGATAATTATCTAAAAAGGAAGAATGTGCAGGGTTACGGAGGGGGGGTGGTGGAGGCAGGGGAGTGACACGAGGTGAATGGCTCCTTCAGAGAGCTAGTGCAGACACGATGGGCGAATGGCCTCTTTCTGTGATCATTCTGCGATTCTGCGACTTCGTCCTCTCCCTCCTATCACACTTGCTCCAACTCTTTCTCAACTTTCCTTGCTCTCACTCAATGGTGACACTCCACTGTGAAAACCCCGGCAGGCGCTCACAGCTAAACCCCTTAAAAATGATGGAGCCATTTGAGTCGAAGTAGCAGTGTCCTTCCCACACACAGAGCTACAATCTGTACAGTTGCAATAGAAATGTCTGGGAGGTTTGGAGGACGTGACTGCTCTATTTGAACACAAGGTTAATCTCCCAATGGTGACACAACATCCAGTATACTTACTCTCTTCATTCTCCGGGTTAATACACAGGAATAAACAAGCAGAACACAGGCAGAAACCGTCCTGATTGGGGTCAACCAGGACGTTACATAATAAAATAAACTCCTTTGTGCTGTCTGGCAAACTAGGACAGGATGCAACATATCTTCCAAGGCATCGTGCATCATGCAAAATCAACCACAGAAAAGTCTCACATTATCACTCACTTCTGCAGGATGAATATCGCCACCACGATGGTGATCGAGATGATGTCAGACGTTATCCAGATCATGTAGTATTCCTGAGGAGACTGCACAAAGGAAATAAGCCTTTTAAACCCCCAGGGTCGCAGAATGTTGCAGTCGAGAGCTTAGTAATTTTACACAGGTTCACTTCTAATCAGTCCCAGACTAAAGCTCCCTCAACGCTGTCCCCATGAAACACTCGCAGCATAGGTACAGCACGGGGTTAGATACAGAGTAAAGCTCCCTCTACACTGTCAACATCAAACACTCGAAGCATAGGTACAGCACGGGGTTAGATACAGAGTAAAGCTCCCTCTACACTGTCCCCATCAAACACTCCCAGGACAGGTACAGCACGGGGTTAGAAACAAAGTAAAGCTCCCTCTACACTGTCCCCATCAAACACTTGCAGCACAGGTACAGCACGGGGTTAGATACAGAGTAAAGCTCCCTCTACGCTGTCCCCATCAAACACTCCCAGGACACGTACAGCACGGGGTTAGATACAGAGTAAAGCTCCCTCTACACTGTCCCCATCAAACACTCCCAGGACAGGTACAGCACGGGGTTAGATACAGAGTAAAGCTCCCTCTACACTGTCCCCTTCAAACACTCCCAGGACAGGTACAGCACGGGGTTAGATACAGAGTAAAGCTCCCTCTACACTGTCCCCCATCAAACACTCCCAGGACAGGTACAGCACGGGGTTCGATACAGAGTAAAGCTCCCTCTACACTGTCCCCATCAAACACTCCCAGGACAGGTACAGCACGGGGTCAGATACAGAGTAAAGCTCCCTCTGCACTGTCCCCATCAAACACTCCCAGGACAGGTACAGCATGGTGTTGGACACCATCTCAGATTAAAGGGACGATCCTTTAAAACAGAGATGAGGAGGAATTTCTTCAGCCAGAGGGGTGGTGAATCTGTGGAACTCTTTGCCGCAAAAGGCTGTGGAGGCCAAATCACTGAGTGTCTTTAAGACAGAGATAGATAGATTCTTGATTAATAAGGGGATCAGGGGTTATGGGGAGAAGGCAGGAGAATGGGGATGAGAAAATATCAGCCATGATTGAATGGCGGAGCAGACTCGATGGGCCGAGTGGCCTAATTCTGCTCCTATGTTTTATGGTCTTATGGATACAGAGAAAGATCCCTCTACCCGGTCTCTAGGGCGGGTATATAACAAGGCTAGATACAGAGTAAGACTCTTTATAGTGGGGCCTGTATACACTTGAACACAGGATAATTAATCATCACAACAACAAAGTGGTTCAACTGAATCCCGCTTAAAATCCTCAGCGATGGGGGCAGCACGGTGGCGCGGTGGATTAACATTGCGGCCTCACGGCGCCGAGGTCCCAGGTTCGATCCCGGCTCAGGGTCACTGTCTGTGTGGAGTATGCACATTCTCCCAGTGTTTGCGTGGGTTTCGCCCCCACACCCCAAAAATGTGCAGGCTAGGTGGATTGGCCACGCTAAATTGCCCCTTAATTGGAAAAATGAATTGGGTACTCTAAATTTTTTTTAAATCCCCAGAGACTCAGAAATAGGCCACAATCTAATTACAGTTTGGATAATCCGTGTGTGTGTGGCAGACAGCAGTGTGGGAGGGGCTATGACGAATCTGACCTTAAACAACAAAGAACAGCTGGCATTGGGTTTACTCCAGTAACAAAGGCAAATAAACTTCCAGAATTGTCGGAACAAATAAAAATAATCTCTGGAGACCAAAGCGGATTCATTACAAGTAGCTCCCTCTGTCACCTCCATTGTTCAGAGCGACTTCCAATCACGAGTGTTCAAATCACGCGTCCCCTCTCCTGCGCCTTTCAAAGACCCAGTTCTTTGCAACAAGAGACAATGACCAATAGCACAGGAACGTAAGAAACAGGAGCAGACCATTCAGCCAGCTCCCCCATTCAGTGGAGAGGGTGCAGAGGAGGGTTACAAGAACGTTGCCAGGGCTAGAAAAGCGTGGCTCCGAGGAGGGATCGGATAGGTTGGGGTTATTTTCCTTGGAGCAAAGAAGGCTGAGGGGTGACCTAATTGAGGTGCACAAAAATATGAAGGGTAAGAGATTGAGCGGACTGGATAAAATTGTTTCCGTTGGTGGAGAATTGTAGAACCAGGGACATAGATTCAAGGTAAGTGGCAGAAGGTGTAGAGGTGACGTGAGGAAGAACTTTTTTACGTAGAGGGTAGTGGGAGCCTGGAATTCACTGCCCCGAGTTGGTGATGGAGGCAGAGACCCGATACTCTTAATAAAAGTGCCTGGCTCTGCACCTTAAGTGCTGTAAGCTACAAGGTTATGGACCGGGTGCAGGAAGGTGGGATTAGAATCGATGTCCTGGGGCTGGCATCGGCGAGATGGGCCAAATGACCTCCTTCTGTGCTGTAACTTTTCTATGATCTTAGCTGACCTTGGGCTTCAACTCCAGTTCCCTGCCTGTTCCCCATATCCCCGATTCAGAGAGATTAAAATCCTGTCTTTCCCACAGCCTTAAATATATTCACCGATGGAGCACTCACAACGCTCCGGGGTAGAGTTCCACAGATTCACAACCCCCGGAAGTGAAGAAATTTCTCCCCATCTCGGTCCTAAATGATAACTCCTAATCCCGAGACTGCGACTCCGTGTTTCAGATTCCCCGACCAGCGGGGACAATCTCTCAGCCTCCCCCCCCCCCTGTCAAATCCCATCAGAATCATAAAATCTTTACAATACAGTAGGAGCCCATTTGGCGGGCCTGTAACCTAACCTGCACTTACCTGGACAGGGGTAATATATCATGGTCAATCCACCTGACCTGCACATCTTTGGACTGTGGGAGGAAACGTGCAGATTCCGCACAGACAGTGGCCCAAGGTCAGAATCGAACCCGGGTCCCTGGCGCTGTGAGGCGCTATGCCAGCAATGTGATCACCTCTGATTCTACTAAATTCCCAAAGAAGAGGGGCCCAATTTGCTCAGCCTCTCATCATTGGACAACCCCTTAATCCCAGCGTGCGGCCCTCGCCAAATGTAGCACCTCCGATAGAATCATAGAATTCACAGAGCTGAAGGAGGCCAATCTGCCCATCACGACTGCACTGGGCCTTGGAAAGGGCTCCCTACCCAAGGTCCACACCTCCACCCTATCGCCATAACCCAGTAACCCCACCCAACACTAAGGGACATTTTGGACACTAAGGGCAATTTAGCATGGCTAATCCACCTAACCTGCACATCTTTGGACTGTGGGAGGAAACCGGAGCACCCGGAGGAAACCCACGCAGACACGGGGAGAAAGTGCAAACTCCGCACAGACAGTAACCCGAGGCCGGAATTGAACCCATCGCTCCAGGATAGTCCTGAAATCTCCAGGAGTTGAACATTAATCTCAAGGATATTGTTGACAGCAGAACCTCAGGGAGAAACCCCCTGAAATGTAGAACAATACAAAACAGAAAGGGGCCCTCAGCCCATCCACTGTGTGATGGTTCTTTCCAAAAGCAATCCAGCTCTTGACTCTTTCCCCACTTCTCTGCAATTTTATCCCTTTCAACTTTAATCCAATTCCCTTTTGAAGGCTTCAGTTTGCATCACCTTGTCAGAGAGTACATTCCAAATCCCAGCACAATTGTGGCTTTTTTTTCAGGCACATGCATTTTACAACTATTGGAAAACGAGGGAATAGATCAATCGACGCGATTGCAACCATGTCGAATGCATTAAGGTCCACGCTCACTGGGTAGGGGCTGTATCAGGGCAGGTGCACGTGACAGGGAGTCAGGGTCAGCAAGGGGGACACACAGAGATAGAGGGATGGAGATAGGGGGAGAGGGAGACAAAGGAGGAAAGCAATGGGAGTAGGGAAGAACGTTAAAACACACAGCAAAGCATGAGGGAAGCTGGGCGTGTGTGAGGGAGAGGTAAAAGAAAAGAAAGGTGGACCAAAAGAGAGAAAGAAAGAGGGCAGGAGAACAGCAGAGAAGCAGGGTGTGAGAGACGTGTGGTGTTCTTTGTGTTACTTAATTCAGGATAGTTGGCGTAGTGTTCACAAAGACCACAAGCTCGCTTGAACATAAACAAATCTATAAATTTATTAACACCAATCATTTGGTTTCGACACATTATTCCTAAAGGATACACAGTTGATTATTTACATTTAAACTACACTCATCTACAGTTAATCTTAATACTGAGAAAAACTATAATCTGCTCTCACTCACACTATTTGTACTTCTGACTCTCTCTAGCTAATTCCTGCGCACACTCTCCTAAAAGGCTTAGCATCACTGCCGTATATACGTGTAACTGTAGCTCCCTCCAGTGGCTACTCTAGACCCTTCATTAACCCTTGCAGCTCTTACAGTTATTATAACACCACAAGACAGACCCGCTGAGTTTTTCCAGCATTTTCTGTTTTTATTTCAGATCTCCAGCGTCGGCTGTACTTTGCAGTTATTTTAGTGCATATCAGGGCAGCACGGTGGCGCAGTGGGTTAGCCCTGCTGCCTCACGGCGCTGAGGACCTAGGTTCGATCCCGGCTCTGGGTCACTGTCCGTGTGGAGTTTGAACATTCTCCCCGTGTTTGCCCCCACGACCCAAAGATGTGCAGGGTAGGTGGATTGGCCACGCTAAATTGCCCCTTAATTGGAAAAGATTAATTGGGTACTCTGAATTTAAAAAAAAACATTTTTTCGTGCACATCTGGAATTATCCCCACAAAATGTTGCAGTTAAAGGGGTGGGGGGGGGGGGCGGGTAGTGTGTGTCAGTTGATAATTTCAAATTGATTAGAATTCTTTCAGCTAATTCAGGGTATTGAGCGTCACAGAGGCTGGGTGGGTTGATGAGGTTAGATTACAGTTCACCATGATCTAACTGAATGGCACAACAGGCTTGAGGGGGAAAATGGCCTCCTCCTGTTCCAGTGACCAAGTATCTCACGTGACCCGTGTCTGAGGGGGGGTGGTCCAATGTTTCATACTCACCATTATCCAGGTGGGGGTTCGCACCTCACTGAGAACTTGACAGGCATCAGAAGTAACCGATCGCACCCCAGCACACCACAGCACCGAGAACAGCCAGGGCTCATTCACCAGGTACAGGTTAGTGCTGATATTTTCCAAAGCGTACTCCCTGAAAGCGAAAGAGGGAGCAATTAAAAATTGAGGCATGGCAGACAGCTTACCGGCAGGCCGTCACTGGAGCCCAGCATGACAGACAAAATGGTGGCGTTTATGGGGCAGGGTGATGGTTGCAAACTATAAAAAGATGCCTTCTTCGACGTTTACTCATTTATATCCAACCGCCCCATTGCTTTATTCGTTCAGGGGATGTTGGCGTCGCTGGCCGGGCCTGCGTTTAGTGCCCATCCCTGAAGGCATTTAAGAGGCAACCACATTGCTGTGGACCTGGAGTCACATGTAGGCCAGACCAGGTAAGGATATTAGTGAACCAGATGGTTTTCTTTTAATGACAATCGACAATGGTCTCATGGTCATCTTTAGACGTTTAATTCCAGATTTTTTAAAAATTGAATTTAAATTTCACCATCTGCTCTGGCGGGCTTCGAACCCTGGTCCCCAGGGAACGACTCTTGCTCTCTGGATTACATGTCCAGTGGCAATACCATTACAAACTGCCAACCTGCATTTGGTATTTTTGGAACTAAGAAACAGGCAGGAATTAGTTGGGTCAAGTTGCATGTTTCCATGCCAAAGGTTTTGGTCTATAATGTTCAACAAAGTTGTTTTAAAAAAAAAAAAATCATAATTTCAATGCCAAAATTATTTTTTTCCTGGTTTCGTTCCCAGCAGATTCCTGGAGATTAATTTTCAACTCTTGGACACTCCAGGACAATCCTGGAGGAATTCGCAATCCGCTAGGCATACAAACAATTAATCAGCCGGCCATCCAAGGAGGCAGGGGCATCAGTGTGGCTCAGTGGGTAGCACTCACGCCCGAGTCAGAAAATCATGGGTTCAAGTCCCACACAGAATCATAAAATTACAGTGCAGATGGAGGCCATTCGGCCCATTGAGTCTGCACCAGCTCTTGAAAAGAGCACCCTACCCAAGCCCACACCGCCACCCTATCCCCATAACCCAGTAACCCCACCCAACGCTAAAGGGCAATTTTGGACACTCGGGGAAATTTAGCGTGGCCAAGCCACCTAACCTGCACATCGTTGGACTGTGGGAGGAAACCGGAGCACCCGGAGGAAACTCACGCACACACTGGGAGAACGTGCAGACTCCACACAGACAGTGACCCAAGCTGGGAATCGAACCTGTGACTCTGGTGCTGTGAAGCAATTGTGCTAACCACGGTGCTATCGTGGTGCCCTAAGGTGCCACAGGTGTGAGTGGGCACTGAACTGAAGCAGCCCGTGTCCATATTCAGGTAAAAACTGGACAACATTCCAGCACAGGTTGAGAAGTAGTTATTAACAACCTTGCCACACAAACAACTGGCAATTACATCTCCAAGGGAAGAGAATCGAACCCATCCCCCTTTGACATTAGTAGCATTACAATCACTGAATCTCCCACTATCAACATCATGGGGGTTACCATTGATCAGAAACTGAACTGGACTAGCCACATTAATACTGTGGCCACTAGAACAGGTCAGAGGCTGGGAATCCTACAGTGAGCAACTTACCTCCTGACGCTCCAAAGCCTGTCCACCATCTACATGGTACAAGTCTGGAGTGTGATGGAATACTCTCCACTTGCCTGGATGAGTGCAGCTCCAAGAACACTCAAGCAGCTCGCCACCATCCCAGGGGCAAAGCAGCCCCGCTTGATTGGCAACCCATCCACCATTGTGTCCCTCCGGCACGGACGCACAGTGGCGGCCGTGTGTACCATCTACAAGGGGCATGCAGCAACTCACCAAGGCTCCTTCGACAGAACCTGTCAAATATGCGACCTCTACTACTTAGAAGGACAAGAGCAGCAGATACCTGGGAACTCCACCACCTGGAGGTTCCCCTCCAAGTCACTCACCACCCTGACTGGGAAATACATCACCCGTTCCTTCACTGTCACCGAGTCAAAGTCCTGGAACTCCCTCCCTACCTGCACAGTGGATGTACCTACACCAAAGTGACTGCAGCAGTTCAAGAAGGCAGCTCACTACCACCTTCCCAAAGGCAATTATGGATGGGCAATTGTAAAGATGCATCTCCACAGACTTCACACAAAAGGTATTTATGAATAAGAATTGTACAGCAACCACATGGCTGCAGCCAGCTCCGAAAATGTCTTTGCCTCGGTGCCTCTCTCATCATGGGGCGATTCCACACTCGAGTCCCGATTGGTCACACAGGCCATGTGACCCTTACTCTGCTGTGTTGCCCATAAACGGCCAATCAACTCAGCAATAAAGACTGGCCTTACTAGTGACTCCTGCCTCCCATGAATGGCTAACTTTTAAAATATATATCTGCAAAGTGATAGAAGTCAAGCTTCAGTTATAAAATGCAGTGATTAGACCACACCAGCTATACTGTGAGTGTTGCTGGCAAGGTCAGCTTGTGTGGTCCATCCCTAATAGGGTCAGCCACATTGCTGTGGGTAACATGCCTGACAGGGCAGGTACGGTTGGCAGATTTAGATATAGATATAGAAATAGATATAGGACAGATGTCTGAGGTAGGTTCTTTACTCAGAGAGTAGTAAGGGCGTGGAATGCCCTGCCTGCAACAGTAGTGGACTCGCCAACACTAAGGGCATTCAAATGGTCATTGGATAAACATATGGACGATAAGGGAATAGTGTAGATGGGCTTTAGAGTGGTTTCACAGGTCGGCACAACATCGCGGGCCGGAGGCCTGTACTGCACTGCAATGTTCTATGTTCTATGATTTCCTTCTCTGACAGATATTAGTGAGCCAGATGGGTTTGTACAACAGTCATCATCATCATTACTGAGGCTAGCTTTCAATTCCAGATTTATTTCTTAATTAATCAAAATTTAAGATCCACCAGCCGCCGGGTTGGGATTTGCACCCATGTCCCCAGTGACGTAACCACAAAGCTACTGTCTCCCCATTACTGTGAGCTGTCCTGGGTATCCAGGAAGGATATGATGACTTTGCAGCACCGCAGTTTACATGCACTGGAATGATAGCTGCTGGTGAAATTGAGGTGAAATTCGCTTTTTTAAAAATTAATTTATGGGATGCGCTAGCTAGACCAGCGTTTTGCCCATCGTTAGTTGCCTTTGAGAAGATGGTGGTCAGTTGCCTTCTTAAACCTCTGCAGTTCCAGAGGTGTAGGTACATTCACCATGATGTTAGGGAGGGAGTTCCTGGACTTTGCCCCAGCGACAGTGAAGGAACGGCGATATATTTCCAAGTCGGGGTGGTGAGTTACTTGGAGGGGAACCTCCAGGTGGTGGGGTTCCCAGGTATCTGCTGCTCTTGTCCTTCTAGATGGTAGTGACCGAGAGTTTGGAAGGTGCTGTCTAAGGAATCTTGGTGAGTTACTGCCGTGCATCTTGTAGATGGTAACACTGCTGCCACTGTTCGTCGGTGGTGGAGGGTTTGAATGTTTGCGGAAGGGGTAGCAATCAAGCGGACTGCTTTATCCTGGATGGTGTCGAGCTTCTTGAGTGTTGTTGGAGCTTCACCCATCCAGGCAAGTGGAGAGTATTCAATTACACTCCTGACTTGTGCCCTGTAGATGGTGGACACGCTTTGGGGAGTCAGGAGGTGAGTTATTCGCTGCAGGATTCCCAGGCACTAAACGTACCTTGGAGCCACAGTATTAATGTGGCTAGTCCAGTTCAGTTGCTGATCATTGGTAACCCCCAGGATGTTGACTGTGGGGCATTCAGCGATGGTAATGCCATTGAATTTCAACGGGAGATGGTTAAATCCTCTCTTACCGGAGATGGTAATTGTCTGGCACTTGTGTGGCGCCAATGTAACTTGCCACGTGTCAGCTCGAGCCTGGATATTGTACAGGTCTTGCTGCAATTGGACATGAACTGCTCAGTATCTGAGGAGTTGTGAATGGTGCTGAACATTGTGAAGTCATCCGCGAACATCCCCACTTCCGGCCTTATGATAGAAGGAAGGTCATTGATGAAGCAGCTGAAGGTGATTGGGTCGACTGTAACTACTCTCAGGAACTCCTGCAGCATTGTCCTGGAATGGAGATCATTGCTCTCCAACCACCACAACCACCTTCCTTTGTGCAAAGTGTGACTGGGTTTCCCCCGCTTCCCACTGACTGCAGTTTAGCTCGGGCTCCTTGATGCCACACTCGGTCAAATGCTGCCTTGATGTGCTGAGGGTGGTATGCCTTCGAATTTAGATTTGATTGATATTTTCACAGTTTATGGAAAACAGATGGGAGGGAGAGAGAGAGAAAGAAAGAAACAATTTCTAAACACTTTTAAACACTAAGGGTATTAGAAGTTTCGAACTCTTCCGCAAGCAGCAGTTGACGCCAAATCGATCGTTAAAGTTCTTTCACTGTCCCTGGGTCAAAATCCTGGAACTCCCTCCCTAACAGCACTGTGGGTGTACCTACACCACATAGGCTGCAGAGGTTCAAGAAGGCAGCTCACCACCACCTTCTGAAGGGCAATTAGGGATGGGCAATGAATGGTCGTCTAACCAGCGACACCCACACCCCACGAAAGAACAATTTTTGATAATTTGAGAACGAGAGATTTTTGTTCAACAGAGTTATGAAAGGAGATAGAACCTGCCCTACATTCTGGGCGGGATTCTCCGCAATCGCCGCGCTGTCCGCCGACCGGCACCCAAAACGGCGCAAATCAGTCCGGCATCGCGCCGCCCCAAAGGTGCGGAATTCTCCGCATCTTGAGGGGCCGAGCCCTCACCTCGAGGGGCTAGGCCCGCGCCGGAGTGATTTCTGCCCCGCCGGCTGGCGGGAAAGGCCTTTAGCGCCCTGCCAGCTGGCGCGGAAATGACTTTGCTGTGCGACGCATGCGCGGGAGCGTCAGCGGCCGCTCACGGCATCCCCGCGCATGCGCAGTGGAGGGGGTCTCTTCCGCCTCCGCCATAGTGAAGACCATGGCGAAGGCGGAGGTAAAAGAGTACCCCCACGGCACAGGCCCGCCCGCGGATCGGTGGGCCCCAATCGCGGGCCAGGCCACCATGGGGGCACCCCCTGGGGCCAGGTCACCTCGCGCGCCCCCCCCCCCCCCCCCCAGGACCCCGGAGCCCGCCCGCGCAGCCTTGTCCCGTCGTTCGAAAAGTGGTTCAATCCACGGCGGCTGGCGTGGGTTGACAGCGGTGGGACTTCGGCCCATCGTGGCCCGGAGAATCGCCGGGGGTGGGCCCGCCGACCGGCGCGGCGCGATTCCCGCCCCTGCCGAATCTCTGGTGGCGGAGAATTCGGGACACGTCGGGGGCGGGATTCACGCCAGCCCCCGGCGATTCTCCGACCCGGTGGGGGGGTCGGAGAATCGCGCCCTCTATATTATTTGAAGAACTCAAGCAATTAGTTGTACCGCATCTCCCAGGCGTTGACTTTGTTGTAGCGCAGGTTTAATCCAGAAATGCCTTGATCACGCAGCATAGTCACGTTTTGCTTGGTGGAGACCATCTGCTGGAAACCTGCCGCCAATTGGCGAACCAACCATCTGTCCTCCTCCGGGAGCCATATCACCTGGAAAAACAGAGCCAAAACTTAACAACTATCGCCACATTGAAGGTAAGGTATTCATTTGTACAGGCGGTTCAGGCGGTTGAAGGTACGGCCGCCCATTTGGGAGCGGTCAAAATCTGCGATGTGCAAGAGGCCAGGATTAGAGGAGCTCAAAGGTCTCGGAGGATTGTGGGGCAGGAGGAGGAGGCGGGGAGGACAAATTTGAGAACAGTGATGTTGGGAATTTTAAAAGTGAGGCCTTAGACTCGGAGCCAAAAGGTCAGTGAGCCATAGTTAGCTAAAGAAAGGATTTGCATTTATGCAGTGCCTTCGACGAGCACAGGGCATCCCAAGGTTCTTTACAGCTAATGAGGTACATTTTTAAGAGGAGTCACTGTTGGGGTAGCCAATCCATGCAAAGCAAGATCCCTCAAAAAGCAATGCAATTTAATCAGGTTATCCATTTTAGTGATTATGACTGAGGAATATACATTGACCAGGACGCCGGGAGAACGCCCCTGCTCTTTTTCAAAGCAGCGGCTGAGAAATCAGAGTAGGCAGACGAGGCATTAGTTAGATGTCTCAGCTGAGGTATGGCACCTCCGACAGCACGGCGCTGCCCCAGTGCATAGAATTTCAGCCCAGATTTTCTGCCCAGTTCTTTCAGCTATCCAGAGCCTTTCGATTCCGAGCCAAGAGTGCTACCCGCACATGAAACTCCCAGTCTGGAGTAACTGGGTAGTGATCAGTGTTGGGAATGCCAGCACATACTCCAGCACACCTCCAGCCCTCCCACTCCACTTCCCTGTCCAGGAATCTGCAGATTCCTTGCCCTTACAAACATACAAATTGGATGGCAGGGGAAGAAAAAGCACAGCCATCAACAATTTACATTTATATAGCACCTTGTTACAATTCAGACTCACAGAATTATACAATGACGAGGCTCTTCGGCCCATTGAATCTGCACCGATGCATGAAAAACCCCTGACCTGCCCCCTAATCCCATTCGGCAGCACCTGGCACTTGGCCATGAATGTTAAGATGTGCCGAGAGCTCATCCAGGTACTTTTTAAAGGATGTGAGGCAACCCGCCTCTACCCCCCTCCCAGACAGTGCGTTCCGGGCCGTCACCACCCTCTGGGTAAAAAGGCTTTTCCCCAAATCCCCCTTAAACGTCGTGCCCCTCACCTTGAACCTGTGACCCCTCGTGACTGACCCTTCAACTCAGGGGAACAGCTGCTCCCTATCCACCGTGCCCATGCCCCTCATAATCCTGTCCACCTCGATCAGGTCGCCCCTCAGTCTTCTCTGCTCCAGCGAAAACAACCCAAGCCTATCCAACCTCCCTTCAGAACTGAAATGTTCCATCCCAGGCAACATCCTGGTGAATCTCCTCTGCACCCCCTCCAGTGTAATCACCTCCTGCCTATAATGTGGTGACCAGAATTGCACACAGTACTCCAGCTGTGGCCTCACCAAAGGTCTACACAACTCCATCATGACCAGTTGATAAAGGCAAGCGTGCCATACGCCTTTTTCACCCCCCTATTAACCTGTCCTTGTGCCTTCAGAGATCTATGGTCCTCTTGTACCTGGAAACTTCCCAGTGTCAGGCACTTCAGTGACTGCTTCCCTGTCATATTACTCCTTCCAAAGTGTACCACATCACACTTTTCAGGGTTAAATTCTACCTGCCACTTTTCTGCCCATTTGACCACCCCGTTTATATCTTCCTGTAACCTAAGACACTCAAACTCACTGTTAACCACCCGGCCAATCTTTGTGTCATCCGCAAACTTACTGACCCCACCTCCCACATTGTCATCTGAGTCATTTATATAAATGACAAACAATAGGGGGCCCAGCACGGATCCCTGTGGTACAGCACTGGGCACCGGCTCCCAGTCACTAAACAGCCGTCTGTCATCACCCTCTGTCTCCTACAGCTAAGCCAATTTTCAATCCACCTTATCAAGTTCCCCTGTATCCCATGGGAATTTGCTTTCTTAATAAGTCTCCATGTGGGACCTTGTCAAAGGCTCTGCTGAAATCCATTTAAACTACATCAACTTCACTACCCTCATCTACACACCTGGTCGCATGCTCAAAAATTTCAATCCAATTTGTTAGGCATGGCCTCCCTCTGACAAAGCCATGCTGACTGTCCCTGATCAAACCTTGCCTCTCCAAGTGGAGATAGATTCTCTCCTTCAGAATTTTCTCCAAAAATTCCCCTACCACTGACGTGAGACTCACTGGTTTGCAGTTCCCTGGCTTACCTCTACAACCTTTCTTAAATAGTGGAACACACTAGCTGTTCTCCAGTACTCTGGCACCTTCCCCGCGAGGAATTAAAAATTTGTGTCAGAGCCCTTGCAATCCTGGGACACAATTCATCTGGACCTGGAAATCTGTCCACTTTTAAGCCTGTCAACACCTTCAAAAACTTGTCAATCCCTATGACAATTTGCTCAGTAAGCTCAGTCTCTCTCCCCGAGTTCCATAACTACCTCCTCATATTCTTCGGTGAAGACGGATGTGAAATATTCATTCAACGCCCTACCAACGTCCTCTGGCTCCACCCACTGATTTCCCCCTTGGTCCCTAATTGGCCCCATACTTTTCCTGGTTATCTACTCCTCAATGATATACTTATAGAATATCTTGGAATTTTCCCTACTATTTCCAGCCAGAGCTTTTTCATATCGCCTCTTTGCTCTCCTAATTGCTTTCTTAAGCTCCATCCTGCACTTTTTGTAATTCACCAATGCACCCGTTGATTTGCTCCCCTCTCTTTTCCTACTCATCGTATCCTGAATATCTCTGGTCATCCATGGCTTTCTGGGCTTGTTACTCCTTCCTATCACCCAAGAGGGAACATGTTGGGCCTGTACCCTCACCATTTCCTTTTTGAATGCCCCCCAGTACTCTTCTGTAGATCTCCCCACAAGTAACTCTTTCCAGTCTACCGTGGCCAAATCCTGCCTTATTTTACTTCAATCTTCTCCCCCCCCCCCCCGCCCAATCCAAAACCTTTTTTGCAACTTGTCCATTTCTTTGTCTTGAAAGTCAGTATTGAAAGGCAGAGAGACCTAGGTGTACAGGTCCACAGGTCACTGAAAGGGGCAACACAGGTGGAGAAGGTAGTCAAGAAGGCATACGGCATGCTTGCCTTCATTGGCCGGAGCACTGACTATAAGAATTGGCAAGTCACATTGCAGCTGTATAGAACCTTAGTTAGGCCACACTTGGAGTATAGTGTTCAATTCTGGTTGCCACACTACCAGAAGGATGTGGAGGCTTTAGAGAGGGTGCAGAAGAGATTTACCAGGATGTTGCCTGGTATGGAGGGCATTAGCTATGAGGAGCAGTTGAATACATTTGGTTTGTTTTCACTGGAACGAAGGAGGTTGAGGGGCGACCTGATAGAGGTCTACAAAATTATGAGGGGCATAAACAGAGTGGATAGTCAGAGGCTTTTCCCCAGGGTAGAGGGGTCAATTACTAGGGGGCATAGGTTTAAGGTGCGAGGGGCAAGGTTTAGAGGAGATGTACGAGGCAAGTTTTTTTTACACAGAGGGTAGTGGGTGCCTGGAACTTGCTGCCAGAGGTGGTGGTGGAAGCAGGGACGATAGTGACATTTAAGGGGCATCTTGACAAATACATGAATAGGATGGAAATAGAGGGATACAGACCCAGGAAGTGTAGAAGATTTTAGTTTAGATGGGCAGCATGGTCGGCACAGGCTTGGAGGGCCAAAGGGCCTGTTCCTGTGCTGTACTTTTCTTTGTTCTTTGTTTGTTCTTTGTCTATAACAAACTTAAATTGTACCATGTTGTGGTCGCTATCACCAAAATGCTCCCCCACCAACAAATTAACCACCTGTCCGGATTCATTCCCCAGTATTAAATCCAGCACTGCATTGTCTCTTGTTGGACCCTCTACATATTTAGCTAAAAGGTTTTCCTCCATGCATTTTAACAACTCCACTCCATCAAAGCCTAACACTATGACTATCCCAATTGTTGTTCGGAAAGGTGAAATCACTAATACAATTACCCTATTGTTATTATTTTTACTCAACTCTGCGAATTGCCCACATGGTTGCTCCTCAATTTCCCACTGACTATAATAAACACCGAGCAATATGGCTGTCCCTTTTTTATTGCTAAGCTCTACCCACAAAGCTTCACTTGATGCCCCTGTCCAAGATATCATCTCTCCTTACCTCAGTAACTGACTCCTTAACTAATAATGAAATGCCTCTTCCTCTTTTACCCCTTCTCTACCTTGCCTGAAGATTCTATATCCCGGGACGTTGAGCTGCCAATCCTGCCCCTCCTTCAACCATGTCTCCGTGATGGCTACCATATCACAATTCCACGCGTCAATCCTCGCCCTTAACTCATCCATTTTACCTGGGATGTTCCTGGCATTAAAGTAGAAGCCATCCAGCTCGAGATACTCCCTTGAAATTTAATACAGCTGCATTCCCTCTGACCTGATTGCTTTTCTCTGTTCTGCTGTGTCCCTATTCTGATAACAGTCCCGTTCCCTTCCGCCAGCACTAACAAATCCGCCAGCAAGGATGTTACCATTCTTGATATTAAGAATCAGCTCTGGTTCAGATGTAGACCGTCCTGCTTGTCCAGATCCCACCTTCCCCAGAAACGGCCCCTGTGTTCCAGGAATCTAAAACCCTCCCTCCTGCACCAACTCTTAAGCCACACATTCATCTGCGCTATTCTCCTATTTCTGTGCTCGCTGGCACGTGGCACCGGGAGTAATCCAGAGATTACAATCCGAAAGGTCCTGCTTTTTAGTCTACTGCTTAGCTCCCTGAATTCCTGGTGCAAGACCTCATCCCCCTTTCTACCAATTGGTACCAACATGCGCCATGACCTCTGCCTTATCACCCTCCCCCTTCCGGATCCCCTGCAACCGTTCAGTGACATCCAGACCCTGGCACCAGAGAGTCAAAACACTATCCAGGAGTCACGATGACAGCCACAGTAGCATCTATCTGTTCCCCTGACTATAGAATCCCCAGTTACTATTGCTCTTCCTCTCTTTCCCTCCCTCCTGTGCAGACAGGCTGCTTGTGGTGCCAGAGGCTTGGCTCTGTCCCTGGAGGAACCTGCCTCATCAGTCTCCGAAATGGAATGCCGATTTGTGAGTGGGACCCCAGGGGATTCCTGAACTACCTGCCTGTTTCTCCTAGACTACCTGGTGGTCACCCATTCCCTTCCTTCCTCAACTCCCTTCAGCTGCGGTGTGACCGCCTCTCTAAACGTGCTGTCCATGATGCTCTGACTCACGGATGCTCCTCAGTGTCTCCAGCCGCCATTCCAGCTCTGAAATCCGAGCTTCAAGGAGCTGCAGCTGGACACACTTCCTGCACCCATGCTGGTCCCAGAGACTGGAAATGTTCCCGGATTCCCACATGGAGCAAGAGGAGCAAACCACAACTTTGAGCTCTCCTGCCACGACTAAATTTTACAACTTTAAATTTACAACTTTAGAAGACTATTAGATTTTTAAAAATAAATCAACCAAGTCCCTAACCTTGCAAAAACAATGGCTTATAATTCAATCTACTTTGAAAAATACCAACCAGGACTTACCCACCAGTCAGCTGCACTCTTTGTAAACTCCCGGCTCCCTCACGCTCTTTGAGGACAAGTAGGAAATAAAAAGAGCACCTCGCTCCCTCCTCACCGAACTCCCTCAGTCACAAAACTCCCACTTTAGCACTCTAATGCAGCCCGAAGTCAGCACTCCAGTGCAAACCAAGTCAGCACTGTACGGTGGCTCCCGCTTATAACGTCTGACTCTAGGCTCTGAAAAGTGGTTTAAGCCAGTTATCTAATTACCTCCCTCAGTCACAAAACTCCCACTTTAGCACACTAATGCAGCCCAAAGTCAGCACTCCAGTGCTTAATGCGTATTGATTGGTGAAACGGGTTCAAGTAACAAAATGCTCCAAAATCCTATGCTCTTGAGTAAGTTAACTTTTGTTTGATAAGGCTCCCGTGAAACTCTTCCATTTCTACTAAACGCGCGGTCGTGATGCAAGTTGTTCTTGTTGATGGATCAGCTGTTTTCCTTTTCCTGACCTGTCAACTTCCTATCATTGCGACACACCGTCTAAAAGCCGACTGCGGCAAGAACCAACGGCTCACCAGGTCCTGGGAAATTCCCGACTCCAGGATTGTTTCGAGGGTGATATTGATCCAGGAAGAGTAGAACGGGTGCTCACGAGGGGGTTGCCAAAGGTTCACCATCACGGTCTTGTTTCGCTGAGTGGCCAGGCGGAGCACATCCACCAGCTTGCAGAGCGACTGCTTCGAAGCCTCGTCGTTATCTTTCGCAGAGAGGGCCTGGGCTGTCCAGAACGGGTCCTCCTGAAACCCAAAGTCAAGGCTTCATGACGCAAAATGAAAGAACTTGCATTTACATAGCACCCTACACTACCTCAGGATATTGCAAAACACTTAACAGTCGATGAAATACTTTCGGGTCGTGACTCTCGTACCGTAAGAAACGTAACATCCAATTTGAGCACAGCAGGATCCCGCAAACAGTGATATGTTTTGGCGGGCCGATGCAGACTCGATGGGCCGAATGGGCTCCTTTTGCACTGTAGCGAATCTATGATTCTACGAATGATAAAAAAAAAAGCATATGGGCTCATGGACGTTATAGCATCGGATCATAGGATTCAGGATAGGAGTGGGCCGTTCGGCCCCTTGAGTCTGCTCCACCATTGAATACAATCATAGCTGATCTAGTTGTGGTCTCAACTCCACCCTCCTGTTCACCCCCCCCCCCCCCACCCCCCCTCTCCCCCATGTGGTTTGCCATTAATTAATTTGGGATACGCTGAAGGCAACTAAGAGCTAAATACAGTATGAGGAAGAGTCTCAGCCAGTTCCCTTCCTTAGACACGATGAATTACCTGCTCTGTGGTTTACAGATTGGTTGAGAGTTTTTTTTTAAAATTTGTTCATGGGGTGTGAGCGTCACTGGAAAAATCAGCATTTATTGCCCATCCCTAATTGCCCTCGAGGGGGCAGCAAAGAGTCAACCACATTGCTGTGGGTCTGGAGTCACATGTAGGCCAGACCGGGTAAGGACGGCAGATTTCCTTCTCTAAAGGGCATTAGTGAACCAGATGGGTTTTTACAACAATCGATGATAGTTTCATGGTTTTACTTAGCTGTGATAGTTGTATTTTAATTGAGACTAGCTTTCAATTCCAGTTTCTGAAAAAACAAAACAATTGAATCAAAATTCCTGATGGGATTTGAACCCATGTACCCAGAGAGCAGTGGGAGTCTGGAACTCGCTGCCTGAAAGGGTGATGGCGACAGAGACCCACATAACATTTAAGAAGTATTTTGGATGTGCCAAGGCAGACAAGGCTATTGGCCAAGTGCAGGAAAATGGGGTTAGAATAGTTAGATGGTTGTTTTTAACTGGTGCAGGCGTGATGGGCTGTAGACCTCTCATGACTGTATCGTTCTACCCACGGCATTAGACGGGGCCTCTGGATTATTAGTCCAGTGACATGAACACTAGGCCACCGTGGGGGGGCACTGTTGCTTCACAGGGCCAGGGTCCCAGGTTTGATTCCCGGCTTGTGTCACTGTCTGTGCGGAGTCTGCACATTTTTACATAGAATTTACAGTGCAGAAGGAGGCCATTCGGCCCATCGAGTCTGCACCGGCTCTTAGAAAGTGCACTCTACCCAAGGTCAACACCTCCACCCTATCCCCATAACCCAGTAACCCCACCCAACACTAAGGGCAATTTTGGACACTAAGGGCAATTTATCATGGCCAATCCACCTAACCTGCACATCTTTGGACTGTGGGAGGAAACCGGAGCACCCGGAGGAAACCCACGCACACACAGGGAGAACGTGCAGACTCCGCACAGACAGGGACCCAAGCCAGAATTGAACCTGGGACCCTGGAACTGTGAAGCAATTCTGCTATCCACAATGCTCCCTGTGTCTGCGTGGGTTTCCTCCGGGTGCTCCGGTTTACTCCCACAAGTCCCGAAAGACGTGCTGTTAGGTGAATTGGACATTCTGAATTCTCCCACTGTGTACCCGAACAGGGGCCGGAATGTGGCGACGAGGAGATTTTCACAGTAACTCCATTGCAGTGTTAATGCAAGCCTACTTGTGACAATAGAGATTCTTCTTATTCTCCTCAGGGTGCCAGAATTGGAAGGAGGGCAGAGATTTGAGGGCGGTGTGGTAGGGTTTGGAGGAGATTAC